>NC_071291.1:34695833-35400000 GCF_943737925.1 Anopheles nili | reverse complement strand
CAGGGCATCCATTGCGCCAGATCCATTCCGGGAACCGTGCCGGGGACAATGGCAGGACATCCCGACGGCCATCCTTCAGGTCCACCAGGACAAGCTCTCTCATCAGCCACTCACACCCACACACACACACACGAGAGCGGGCGCTTTTCCATCGCCCAAGGATGGGGTTTGGCCTTCGGTTCGCGTGTAATGTCCGTAGCTTTTCTTCCGTCGCTTATCTCACGCTTTCCGGATGGCCACCCGACCAATAGACCGCAAAAACCTTCACCGGCTCCGGCGATTCCGGGAGCGTTCACACAGCCATAAGCGCATAAACATACATCTAGCATCCCCTAATGGCGCCCCCAAGGACCAGAATAGGGACCATTTTCCCGCACTCTTCGGCAGAAAACCGACCGAAGCGAAGGGGGATCGATTTTCCCAACCCGGGACGGCGCTCGTAATAACCACCCGGACGCTCCGGATGCCGTTGCGCCGTTTGCCACGGACTCATTATCGGCGCTCGTTTCGTTTCGGGTGCGGTTTTGTCAGGATCTGGCCAGGATCTCCGGGTGATAGCTTCTCTTCTTGTTTTGCATTTTCACACGTTTGAACCGGGCGTTTCGGGAAGCAGACTTCAGCTTAGTCGCCTCGCGTCCGAAATGTGACAAACAACTCTCCGGAATGTTGGCGGGCCGGTGAAGTCAACGAAGCGACAGATTTGATTTCCTGACGGACGTTTGACGAGGCTTTTGGTGGTGACTTCTAAGCTCCGAAAAGCGGGGGCATCACCTTTGTTTTTCCCGGAAAGGCGCTTTCGTTATCAACGAAATTTTCACCACCGGAACCGGTACCTGAAAGAGGAAGACGTCTGAAACCAGACGGGAAAGAGAGACAGAGAGAGAGAGAGAGAGAGAGAGAGAGAGAGCGAGGGTCCAAACACTCACCCCTTTCACCGGTGGTCGATTTTGCACGGTTTTCCACGCACCACCCACGCCGTGAGTCAGCAGTATTCCCTATCGATTGTTTGCACAATCACTTTCGGGGGGGAGCGACCGGAAGTCAGAACTCTCGTTTCCGCCCCATTAGCATAGCAGGTGTGTGTGTGGGTGTGTGGGTGGGTGTTCGTTCGAAAACCCTCCCACACACACACGTGCGTTCGAAAAGATTGCATCGACAAAGTTTTGCTCCCCCGCCCCCCCCATTCCGGTCTCTTGAAGCGGACGAGGAAAAACCCCCCGGAACAAGATACTTGAAACAGCGCTGCGCAGCGTTGGGAAGGCCTGTTTTCCTTCCTTTTGCGTGCCATTAGCATACGGGCAGGGTTGCTGCTGCGGTGGCCAAATATATCCCGAATTGGAAATTAGGTGCTAAGTCCGGGAGTCAGTCCGGAGCCGTCGGTCTCGGCAAAACACATCATGTCAGGTCAAGCGGAACGTTGATTTGAACGACGACGGTGGCATGATTGCACACGGGGCCCCTTTTGCGTTGAATCGCATCCCACCGGATTGGCGTTGATGACATTTCCGGCAACCTGAAGGGCCGCGCCACGCCGCCAGGATGCGTTGCCAGGAATTGAAGTTTTCTGCCGAAACGCACCGGACCGTAAATTATGCAATAATGCACGCGTAATAAACTCGTCATGCATAATGGTACTCCTCTGTTTCGGTTGCGCCTCGAAGACCGAAGAATTGAACACGCTCGGATAAACGCGCGATTCATTAGCGTCGCGTGTACGTGCTGGCAGGGAATTCGAACCGTTCGATCGACAAACGGAAAACGGCTCGCCCGCGGGAAAAGTCGCATTCACATTTCCCCATCAGCTGCCCACGCTGCCGGAATTAATAATAACGCGCTCGATTTCGCGAAACGCACGGGGCTGGTGCTTACGTTTGCGTTGGCTAAAAATGACCGCCCGATTTTTTTTTGGGGCGGGACGAGGCGTTTGATTTACATTTGCCCCTGCAAATTGCTTTCCACGATTGACCTACGCTAGCTGGGGCATGCATCACGCCCCCGGTTGGAAATTTCAGCTTCCATTGTGAAACCCAAGAGCCGATCGATCGATCACTCGTATCCTGCCCAGAGTGAATAACGCCCCGGAATTCCGGGTGTGTGTGTGTGTGTCGTTCACCACAGCGTGACGCAACAACACCAACGAAAAATTACCTGTAAATGAAGTTCCACTTCCGTCCGGTGAGTTTGAGCTTCCGGTGCCGTGCGCGACGTGATACGCTTGCAAAACAACACCGCTGGCCGTTGTCCAGCAGCGAGGGAAAACAAAACTGTTCCTTTTTCCCCTTTTTCCTTTTTGGTCCCCCGGTCGGCTTTTCACCAACCTACTGACACAGGCGGCCAGATTCCGGTGGGAGGACGCGCGTTTCGTGTATTTGTACCGTTTTATGTGCGCGCGTAAAATATCTTTAAAACATATTTTCCAAAACAAAAAAAACCCGTCCCTCGCACCAAGAGACAGACACCCGGACGGCCCGCACCGGGCAAACTGACCCAAACAGAGTCCGGACATAATTCGGTACAGCATTAGAATTTATAAGTGCGACGCGAGGGTTCGATGTTCGTGCTGTTGGCGCGTGGTGATTTTTTTGTTGTTGCTCATTCGTTTCGTGTGTTCGTGGAAGCGTTTATTTCACCCGTCCCAGACTCCTGCCAATTCTGCCCCGTCCAGTGGGATTTGGTCGCGACCAGCGGATGGTGCCGTGCCCAGTTTAGGCCCGTTGGTATGGCCCAAAACATGCTCGCACTTTGCACTGGCAGACATGGGGCGGACGCCCTGGCGGCGTTTTACATACTCGACTGCACGAGGGCCCCCATGGGACTGGTGTTGTTTTGTTTTTCTTGCTTTTTTGCTTTGTTTTCCTATGCCTGTTTGTTTCTGCGTCGCTATTTGTTTCCGCCGGTCGCTCGGGGCTATGGTTTTCGAGTTTTCGACCACCACCGAGCGGCCTGGTGGCGTCTTTATTAGCGTGCGCGCTCGCGGGAAAGCTTAAAGCGCACATTCGGACGGACGGTCTGTGTGTCGGAATCTTAAAGCGTGTGCGAGGATTTGAGATTTGTTGGCCAGCGAAAATACAAACGGGGTTGGGCTTTTGGGCTTTCGTTGCTATTGGAAGGTTCCGCATAGAGTTTTGAGCAAGGATAGCAATGGGAGTTAACAATGTGCAGCGATGAGTTGAAACAATGGCCCACTAATTAACAGTTGACGACATATCAATTCGAGACGCCAGATAGTTGTTGTAAGGATAGCTTGAATAATTTGCTGCACAAATATTCTTCATACAACTCAAAAGAAGCTGAAAGTTTCGAATTAGTAGGCCATGAAAAATAGACACTTTATCACCAAATACACGCTATTCAGCAAGTTTTTAAGCTGAAATATTTTATTGCTGACCACTTTGGCGTGGACGGTCTTTTGGAGATTTATCGGCGTGGGACATTTTTAAAATAACAAGCCCATTTTTCAACCCCTCGAATGCACGGTTACAGCTCACATTTGCATTAATTTATCGTTCCCTGCCTTTAGTGGCAAAACGGCGCCCCGCGAAACATCGCTCATTTTAATGCTCATTTCCGTGCGCGAAAACTGCTTTCCATGTAAACTCAATTTTCCTTTGAATGGATTGATTTCACCATCGCCAGCAGCGTTCCACCAGTTCCCATGGGCCACTTGTCCCACTCGCAGCACTATTGGCAGCCGATCCGAGCGCAGGATGGGGCCATTAAATGCAATTCCATAATTTAACCGTCTTACGACAAATATATACCGAGCGTATAGCGACCCCGTTGGCCACCGTTCAAGACCCGGTTCGCTCGGGTGGGGAAAAAAAACCCCTCCAAGTGACCGCAAATGTTTGCACGCTGCACGCCGCCATGCATACGGAACTACGACGCGGCTCGAGACATCGACCGCCTTGGGAAAGTGGGAATTGGTGTGAAAAGCTTTGATCGATTTGAGCTGTGAAAATAGGCAGGGAGTAGCGATGCAAAAAAAAGGGCTCCAATCGAGAGAGAATGAGAGCGAGCGCGCGTGATAGAAAAGGAAAGAAGCAATAGAGAAAAAAAAAGCCTTGTCACACTTAGTTACTGCTACTGCTGCCGCTGGCGTTATTATACGCTCCATCCCCCCCGGTCCTTTATCCCTTTTGCTATCGAAACATCGCCAATATTGCACCCACTGCCAGCTCGTGTCCTCGAACGTGCTAGAACACTTCCCAACCCCGAGTTCCGGGCGGGATCGAGTGGGCAGAAATATGCTAATGCGCTCGACATCACACGCCACACTTGTGCACGAGCCTGGTGAAAGGATCTCCAGAAGAGAGAGAGAGCGAGAGAGAGAGAGAGAGAGAGAGAGAGAGAGAGAGAGGCAAACATTTTTATCCCATTCCCGGGGCAACCCCACAACGGAAATCGAGGCCATTGCAGATCCCGCGAAAACCTTCTCCCGAGTCGGAAGGAGTGAGCCAAGAAAAAAAGGCCATAAAATATTTGAATAATTTCATCTCCACGCCCAGCAAGGCTTCCCGGTTCCCTGCTCTGTGTGTGTGTGTGTGTGTTTCCGCCCGTTCGCCTTAATCCTGCCGTTGCCTTGAGCCGTGCCGGTGAAGCAGGAAGCGTGTTCGTGCTTGAGTTCCAGTTTTGCGAAAGTCACGACCCCATTGCTGGCTGGCTGGCTGGCTGGGCCTCGGGTTGTTGGGTGCTTCAATATTTCACAGCACGACGGTACGACGGGCTGCCTGGAACCTTTCGTTCTGACCCTTCCCAGGCGTGCAATGTAAATCGTTCGCGTTCGTTCGGAATTGCAATCGATAGCCGATAACCATCCGCCCAGTGATGGATTCGCCTAGGCAGAAACACCAAGCTGAAACCGAATAACGAGCGCACGCGAGAGAGAGAGAGGATTTGCATCCGTTGCATCCGTTCCGTTTTGCCCTCCAGTTCCGGTGACCCCCCGGGATGGGTGCATTGGCTCACCCACCGAAAGAAGGCAAAGAGCTAATACGAACGATACTTGTTTGCCGAGAAGTGGCTGAAAATGAAGCTCCTTTTGAGTGCCGGGGTCAGCCAGACCGACGACAGCCCGGTGGCGGAAGCTTCTGCTTTCGAGATTTTTATTGTTCATCACATTCTCATAAATATGTTAAAAGCAGCTTTTGCGCTGGATTCGCCAAAAAACATTCGACCGAAACACGCGCTGGCTGGAATGGATCCGATGGAGGCGAAAGTTTCACCGCTTGGAAATGGAATAACACGAAACTTTGGGATGTGGGGTGTGCCTTTTCCGCGGTGGCAGATTGCAAGCCACCGAATGGCTCCAGGCGAACGAGAACGGGGGTCAAACTCGTAAAGTAAGCCACGGGTCAAGCCACTGGCAAAAGTTGCAAAATGCGACTCGAACGTGGGGCTCTGTGTTTCGTTCGCAACTTTTGCATGAACCGCACCAATCCGGCGAGTGGACGCTACGGTCGAACACGGTTCTCGAGGATAGGGCGCATGTTTTCCGTGTGCTTGCTTTTCTTTTCGTTTTTTTTTTTGGGTGGCAATTTTTGTTTTGTTTGTGACAAGCAAATCCCGATCACGCGGACGTGCTCGATGTTCGCCCGTTGACCGCTCGCGCGGGTTGATGAACCGCCAGTTGGGGCAGATGTCGCCAGCAACGATCGGAAAGTTTTGATTTATGGACCGAATCCTGCACCGCTTTGCCAAACATTCGAGATGCTGATAAGATGCAGACCAACTCTATTGGGGTAAATTTTGTCTCCCTAGAGCTGATTTTAGCTGGAAATTTTGATGCCCATTTGCCGGAAAAATTCAATCGACCATCTCCGTTACCGTGCTACTCACTCACGGCAGTTCGCCATTAGCACCGAGTGGCCATCTCGCATCTGCTAATTAATTCTACACCCAATTTCGGGCCCACCGGTGTAGCGCATTTATTTGTACCGTTTTAAACGGTTGTAACAAAAAGCTCAAACAATGCCGGAGAAAGAAAATCCCAGTGCGCTTGAATGGCATACGACCGGGACCGGGCGCTATCTGGTAATTAATCTTTACAAACCGACCGAGGCGGGGCACCCGATACGACCGGAAGGCCGGTACAAAATGCCGCTGCCTGGTCAATTGAAAAGAAAATCAATTACAACAAATCGATCCGCTGGAGGGATGGCTTCCGGAAGAAGCAAAAAAAATATATATCGTGCCACCCGAAGAAGGCGCAAGGCGAATAAATGAATTACCGTACCGAGGAACCACCGTTCCGTTTCCGGGGATACGGAACATTTCGTGCCAGGCAGCCCTCTCTCGAGTTCGTCCCGACGAAAGGGCGGGCTAGACCATGTCTTCCATTCCGCGTGTGACCGGGTTTTTGCAGCGCAGGCAGGCAGGTCTGCCTTTTCGAAAATATGCCGCAATTCCGCACCACGGTGCTATCTCTCTCTCGCTCTCGCGCTGTAATCCGGCACGCACAATTCGGCAGGAAAATTCAATTTTCTTCCCCCGTTCGTTCGTCCACCGAAGACGGTCACCTCCGCACCATCGTCGGATTATGTTTCTTTATGATTTTTATTAGTTTTATGCTTGTTGATTGCTATCGCGTTTCCTATTCGATTGTGTGTGTGTGTGTACGTGTGTGCGTGTGTGTGAGCCCACCCAAGCGCTCGTTTATGATTTTTATCAGCACCGTCGAAAAAAAGAAAAAGGAAAAACGCCCTCCCCTACCATGGGCCGGTCATTACACATCGTTTACGGGGAAAATGGGTGGGCTGGTTTCAAGTAGTGTGGCGCACCGGGCGTGTAAGTGAGCGGACGTAAATTCAATTTCACAACGGAACCCATAAATCAACAGAGCCGCGTACGAAATCCACCCCACGGATGGTTGGTTGGATTTGTGTCGTTTTTCGTTTTCGTTCTTTCTTTCTTTCTTTTTTTTGCGCGTGCCTTCGCCTTTCGCTACCAGTTTTGTTTTGCGATCGCATGCCATCGCATGTGGTTTTTTTTTTCGCTTGCTTCTCTCCTCCACCCACGTGTTGATGAGCCCCAAAAGCAGGACGAACCTGCCCCACATGCGAACCTGGAACGGTGGGAAGATGTTATCAAATTTGATTCAATTACAACGGTCGCTCGCTCTCTCCGCGCCCGCTAACAAGCGACCATATTTAACAATAAACCACGGTCCGAAGCACCACTGCAGGCGTGTAGGTGGATGGGAGCTGAGAAAAATCCCCCACCCCGAGGGGAGGTCGGAAACGGAAGCTCGCCACAAACCGGACCGGAACACCGGAAGCGCTCTCGATGGGAGTGGGAGTGCATCGGGCGGAAATCGTGTGGCCTTGCGCGGGGTTTAGGGCCGGATCGGTACGCTTCCGTTTCGTAACGAAATATTCCTTCCATGGGAAAGGAAAGCAACCGTCGGACCGGTATGAGGGTTGGTTTCCCAGGCTCAAGGATCTCGCAGCACGCTCAAAATCGCACGGCTAGAAGTGGATTATTTTTATGTGTTTACAGCACCAACCAGCGCCATCGTCGCCCTCGGTCGAACGGTGGTTCGTATTTTCTTAGCCCGGACGATGAGCAAGCACACTCCAAGGATGGCAAGGATGCAGCTCAGATCCTGGGCTTGGTTTTTTTTTTGCGCCAGCAGCTGCTGTTGTTGTTCTCCCGCCCGTTCCACACTGGTTTTTTTTCGGAGCGATGGATGGATGAAATTCGATTTCCAACCGGAACCGAAACCCAGCGGACGGCCACGGCCTGGACGAAGGACAGATCGAATCCAGGCGGACAAAGCATGGTGTGTTGGAAAAGCACACAACATCTCGTTCGAACACTAGAGGGCGCCACCGTGCGAATGGGGAACGCACGGGACAACTGTCAATTATGGAAACCGAAATAACTCGGTTGCTACGCTACTTTCGCTGCGAAATTGAGTTTCATTTATACGGTTACGCGCGCTGCCAGTCGCTCCCGCAGTAGGCTAAGAATCTCGAGCACACCGAGGCTTTTGCTTACGACGTGACGACAAGGGTCTGTTAATGGGAAATGATGCTTGTCGTAAATTTTATGAAAATGGTCGACTGTTGTCAATCATGCGAAGGGTGGAGCTTTTGTTTTTTTTTTTGCTCTCGTTGGCTAGAATCGCATCGTTCGATGCAGCACCCCAAAAAGCAGTGCTACAGCCGATAAACGGTCGTTACAGCAATAAAACGAAGCGAGCAAATGAACCACTCCACCGTGCGCATTGAAAACAATCTTCCGAATAATGATGGCGATCGTTCGTCCCACCCGTTTTTAGCCTGCAAGCATTGCGCTCTTACGCACGCGGCCATAAACAGTAATATGACGAGCAGGGGGCATGCAAATAAATGTGTGTATATTTCCCGGCACCGATAATGTGCGCCCGCAGCCGGGCGCGTTAATACCGGGGACCATATTTTATGCGGCCACCGAAAGCGGCCCTCCCGTGACGTGCAATAACGGGCCCAGCGTGCCATAAATCATGCTACCTTGCACGGTCGGGATCTTCACTGCTGGAGTTGCCGTCAAAACTTTCCCTCGTTGTTTATTATTAGGAAACGCAGGAAGGAGACGAAAAAAAAAACTACACCGCGATACACAAATCATACTCGCGCGCGCAGCTGGGCATGCAGCCGGGAAAACGAAGGCTCTTAGCGCGAGCTTTTTTCCACCCCCGAGTGATGAAGATGAGCAAAAATGGTCATAAATTAATTGCCCCGTTACTGAAGGAGCCCGCTCTGCACGAGTACGCACCGTGTCCGCCGCACGGGTGGGTGCCTTTTTTTTCTTTTTTCATCGACATTAAGCCACCGGAATGACTTTTCGATCAGTCGCCGGTGGTAGGGAATCGGCGGTATGGAGTATGGGCCCACGAAAGCACGCTGATATATTGGCCACGGTCTAATAAAACTCATAAATAACGTACTTGAACATTATCGAAAAGACTGCAAAATTTATTGGCAGCTTGATTTTCGCGTGCAAGCGAACCGAAGCGAGCATGTGGCACGCGTGCTTATCACGAAACGGGTTCGTAGGGTTTGGGGTGGGCAAGAAAGCTGGCTGATTTGAAGCAAAATTGTGGCCCAAAACGGCGAACGGAAGCACGTGCGAGGAATGCCATGTGTTTGCGCCATGTTTACATGTGTGACAGTGGCAGCTTTTGGTCACATTTGTTCCACGTCCGGGCATTGCGCATTGACCAATGTAATTCGAATTGATGTCGAGAGCGCTCGAGCTTGTCCGGGGTTTTTTCTTCTGTGGCGAAAAGAATGGCCATTCCGTCCGGCCATTGGCGTTCGAGAGAGGAAAAAAGTAACACCATCACGATGGCTTGTTTTACCGAAGGAGTATTTGAGAGGATCAATATAATTTTCTTTTACTTTTTGAATACTTTAAACGATTCGTTCGAGTAACATTTTATAATATGATTTGCCAAATGCAAAAGCAATTAATCTCCTGACGGTTTAAGACTCATCAAATCCATCTCACCCTCACGTAATTGTCCAAATAAATAGTCCGACGCGAATAAATAGACCGCTCGAATGAATCTCGGCCAATTTGTCTCTTTTACATTTATTCTTTCTGCAATGCGGCCTATCTAAGCATTCCTCGCGAACGGTCAACGAGGTTTCTAGCTCGTCCCGTGGTTTTGTGTTTCATTTTTCTTTCGCCTCTGGTCACACTCGTGCCTCTTGGTCGTTATAAAGCAATTTGCGCAACTTTTACTTTTTATTTCTCATCTCTTTAATTTCTCCTCGCCTTTCTTTTTTTGTTTTCGCTCGCCACTTCAGACAAATTTGCCCTCCACCCGCCCCGGGCAGGATTTCTTTCGCAGAATTCCGCTTCCCATTTCGTGCATTCCCCACGTTCGGTTTTGTTTCATTTCGTTTTGCTCACGTAGCCGTAATTAAATCTGACTTCACCGTGCCTCGAACGGCCGGCAGGTCGTTAATTTAAACTCGATTAGAGTAATCCAATTATGATGAATTTCAGAGCGCCCTCCCACCCGCCGGATACGGGCTGGCCACTCGACCGGGGCATGTACTTAGAAATGGATTCGGTTCAAAGGTTGCCGGCTTGGGTGGCATTTTAGGGTAAAAACGTGGCGTGTGCGCACTCGCGCTTCGAATCGAATCCCGCGTGGGACGGTGGAAGTAACCGCTGTAAAAATGAAGTGCTTACGGTGTGCTGATAATATGTAGCGGCAGGACCAGCTTAAGCGGTTTAGTTTATTGGAACCGTAGGATTAGTCTCAGTTATGCTAATCCATTTTGGGATGGCGCGGGTTCGGTGCGCGCACGAAAACCGCCCAAGACATTGCCACAAATCGCCTATCGAGACAGCTTAGCTTCGTGGAAGGACATTTAATCCTTACCGGCGAGACTGAACGAGCCGGCCCGTGGTCGGTGGTGATATGCTCCGGTTAAATGTGATCGACTTGAGTTAATTGATTCAAATGAGGCTATCGTTCCCTTGCTCTGGGCAAGTGTACTAATCACCTCCATTTAAATAAATTTTGTCCGCTCGATATTCGATAGCTCGTTTTGCATGAGTCAAATTGAATTGGACTAATTTCAAACATGAATAATGACAACCTACAGCATATGTCTCATGTTTGAAATGTCATTTTGACAGACTAAACATACATTATTTGTTGATTGTCAATAAATTGTTAAAGCAACGGCTCCTCGAACCACGAGCCAAACAATGACAGATGTGAATGACAAAACCAAATGTGACAAATGTATAGTTGTTGAATATAAATCCATAAGCAAACGCTCAACAATATCCGTAAGTGACAATTAAGTGTCGATAAATGGCAACGCGAACGGGAATGGAAAGAACCTCACAAAACAAAACAAAAAACAAAAAAAAAACATAACCCTCACTCAACCAGCGGTCTACCGCTGTCTACTGACCCGCCAATCGAGGGCATTTTTCATGTTTTCGATGTTGTTCGCGCGGTTCTGGCATGCTTGCGGAGAACACGAGTGCACAAACAACTGCTTGCGCTACACTCAAACCAACCACCCGAAACCGATTCACCCGTGAGAGTGGTTGACGGCCGAAAAGCGAAGCGTTTCACTCGATATCCTTAGCGCGCACTAACCGACCATAGTCTCTTGATTGATGTACTTCCAGTGCTGCCGTGGCATAGTTTTCGTTCTCACACCGCACCGGAGACCGATTCGCTTCATTCCGTTCCGTTCGGTCCGTTATCATCATGCCGTGCCCTGCCCTGCTTCAGCCAGCCGAGCCAGCGTTTTGCCACTCTCGATCGATCCAACCCGATGTTGATGCAAATGGGGGAGAGGGCTTTTGTCCGGGGCCCAGGATCACGGTGTTTGCGGTGCTTTCAAGCGTCGTGCTCAAGCGCCTATCGGTGGTAAACCGGGACACCGCCCCATGCCATGCCATTGTGAGTGTTGTTTTTCCTTTTTCTTTTTTCCGTATCATCGAAACCATTCCGGAGCATCTTTTCCCACGTTCGGTTCGCTTATCGGCCATCGGCATCGGTTGCCACCCGGAGCCCGGTGCTTTTCTTCATTTCCTTTTCACCCGATACGTGGAAAACGACGTCGAGACCGAGCCCGGGTGCGGCTTGAAATTTGAGACCCAATTTTCCACCCAAAAATATGCTCACCGCTGCTTCGTTCGTTGTTCGCCGCCAAGTTAATGGTGGCACATTATCATCTCCCCGCGCGTGGTGTGGCGCGCTTTTTTAGCTGATACGGAGCTCATTTGGGTCCGGGCGTACTCAGACCCAGGCCTTCGTGGCTGCATGTTCTTCAAAACTTTCTGTCCACGGGCTACTGGGCGCCTCCATCGCTTCGAGTCATCACAAAACCGTCCGTGCGACCTGCCGCTAGCCAGGCTTGGTTCGACTTTTTGTCCTCCCTTCGTTCGAGACCTGCCATCGCGCTTCACCGCCCCTCATCGTCTTGCAGGAATTGTACCACCCCACCACCCACCGCCGGTATACTTCTCCTGCTGGCGCTTGCGTTCTTCGAAGCGTCCCTGGCGGACTCGCTCGAATGCAAAGCAAACGAAAGGCGGACGGAAAAGATTGTCCCAGTGGCACGGTTGGTTGCGCTGAAAGAGCAGCATAATGGAAGAACAAAGTAAAGACCATCGATGTGTATAATGTTACCTCGCAGCAATCCGTACCCGGTGGCGGAAATTCCTGGAAAGCCGCCGGCTGTTTCGTTCGGCCGTTTTTTTTTTCCTACCACATCTTTCGCATCGGCTTTTGCATCTTTTTGACGCCAAGACGGTGAAAGGTGAAGCCGATGACGAGATGGCGTCTGGTCGTGGTTTGTTTGTTTGCCGTGCGGGGGCGAGCGTGGGAAGCGAATGCCAGGCGACTTCAAACCATGCAAACCGTTATCAGCCTAAACGTTGTTTTTACCCGTCCCGGAGTAATAAGGAATGAAAATTCTTCATTTGACTTTTTACCGACCGTTGGGCAAGCGATCTGTAGCTTGAGATCGCGGGGCGCGCGTTATCGGACCGAACAATTTAAAGCACGCAAACGGAAACCCCACCACGGTGGCTTTGAACGGGTCCGAATTTTCCCGGCGTTGTCGAGCTGAAGTATGGTTGCCGTTTGTTGTCGATAACTTTGCGCTTCATTCACCGCAATTCCGCGCCATCAGAAAACACGTTTCGCTTTCTCCCCGAGCAAACAGGCCCTTTGTCAACGCATTATCGCATGGGCAACGCGAACTCAACGGTTCGGAAAGTCAGTGCTGTTGGTGAAATGCTATGGGCTTGTTGAAAATTTTAATCGATAGAAAACCCCTGGCGTGATGAACGGTTACATTGAGCGGTTGTTGTTTCTCAGTTTTTCAGCTCATTAGGCTCTGCGAAAATATCCAACAATGAGTTAAAATGATAAAACATGGTGCATTATTTACCCTACAACGTTCTTCTATGCGTCTCTGACGTTTAAGAAAGAAACTAATATTTGCTCAAGCCATCAAACCTTTATCGTGCTCTTCACTAAGCTCATTATCATGTTTCTCAACACTTTTTTATGCAATTTATCGTCTTTGAACATCCCATTCCTAAATGCATTGGTATATATTCAAGCACACAATTCATGGATATAAATGCAACTGCATGTTTCAAGTTGAACAACATTCAAACCGTCCGTTATTCATGTTTACCACGAACATCTTCTCTCTGATCTTCGCGCTAGTGATCTCCGTTAAACGATATTAGCCTCACTCTGTTCTGCATTGCTATGGTAAAATGCTATGCTGTCATCTAGAACGGTTTTTGTTCTTGCAATCAGCAAATGCATCATCAACATGGCTTGATGCAAGCGAGCAAGCCATTTCGCGAAGCAAAACCGCAGTAAATACACTATGTCGCGTCTGGGAAAATCATTCAACCATACTGTTTTTAACTTAAAGTACTACCGAGAAGCAGACCGGCGCAGCATAAATACATCGAAGTACGTCTCGAACGCCAAGGGCGACAGCACGCTGCTGAATGATGATTTGCCGTGCATATTTCAACACCAATTAGCTTGTTCACCAATTTCGATTGCTCCGTGGTAACGCTTCCAACAGGCTTCTTGAATACTCCAATCAACTCAAAACGGCCTTCACAAACCTACTCCCTCGCAATCAACGGCTCGGTTATCATGCCGATGCGTGCAAAATGCAAAACACCAAATCAATCCATCCGGTGGGCGTAAATGGCGCTATGGGCGCGAAATTTCTCGCTCTCTCTCTCTCGCGTGTGCCTTAACGATGAAATGGGATGAAATTGAAACAAAACTCTCCTTGCGGCAGCAGTTTCACTCACTGGAAGCCATTTCCCAGCTGCATGCTTCACGGTCACCGGAAATGGGAAATTGTCAGGAAGTTGACAGGATTGGTTGCAGTCGCATCTTCCGGTTGCACGAGCCGCCGGATTCGGGCGAATGTTTTCGAGCTTCCCCCAACGCCCAAAGCCCAAGAGGCCGTACGTCTTCTTGCGCGACCCGGCGCCAGGGAATTATGCACTCCGCAATGCGCGTTACCGACAACCAACGCTTCGCTTTCGTGTGAGGGTGAAAGCTATGAGCCAGCGGGCAGTTTTCCAAACTCCACCCGGTTGAATGCGAATACATTATTACTGTTTTCGGGTGCGATGCGACTCCCCCCTGGAACGGTCGTTCGTATGTATGCATGCATGCACGGAACGGGCTGAAACTCCCTGGTGGCCTGGAGTGCTCGAGTGTCGAAAAGTGAATCGCAAGCTCACTTTCCGGAGCCGCCCGAAGCCTCGAAATGCACTTGCATCCTCATGGCTCGTGGCGTCATTCACTGACAGGAATGCTCCGGGGAAGGTTCCGATCGTGGATGGAAACAAATTTAGGAAGCTTAATACCTTCCTCCGGGAGGGAGCGTTCAAACTCCCTTCCCGATGCCAAGGGTGCAAACGAACGATCGACCCACTCGGGCTCATGTTCGACGGTGCCAACGTTTGTGTATTCAAATGTTATGCTAAAATATTTAAATCTTTTTTCCCCCTTTTCGGGTGCGCTCGCCGCCCGAATGCCCGTAGCATGGAAAAGGGGCGAAAACCGGAGCCACTTGAGCGGCTTGAATGGGTGAAAATGCAATTGGGCTCCCGTTGCATCAAACCACACTCGCAGGACGATTGTCCACAGGACGCACAACCGGTGCGGGGTTTGTCCGGGTTGAACGGAGCATGATAGCTACTCTCCTCGTCCACGGCCAACCAAAACGACCACACACACCACGGGCAAATAAGACACTCGCTCTCGTTTGCATGCCCGCCCGTTAGCATGCATTATGAAGCCGTTGTTTTAATTGAATTTGTAGAAATTTGCATAGCATTGTTTAGTTTATTATGCCGTATAATTGTGCGCCCTCTGGTGGGAGCGGCTCGAAGCTGCGAGGACAGTGTCCTGATGGAACGGAGAAATAAAAAAAACGAGTACGCCAATTCGGCGTGATGAGATGCATAAGTAAGGGGCGAGAAAAATGCTCCATTTGCCCACCTCGCGCGCCGGTGAGAAAAGATTCGAGTGCATAAATTTGACCGGGTCTGGAGAACTTTTTTGGACACACAGCCTTTTGACAGGACCTCGGCAGGACTTTTCGGGTGATAAGGCTTTTCCGGCTGATTTGCCTTTTCCTGCGGTGGCCACCGTTTGCCCAGCCTCCTTGTCATTAGTGCACACGCAACATTTGGCGAAAGCACAGCTCACGATCCCTTTGTGGCAGTTGGGCCAGTGGGGCCAGTCATACTTTACGCCAAGGCCATGGCGGGATCGTCCCTTAGGAACGGGTCCATCCTAAATTTCCACCTCCGACACCGATTTGAGCAATTGAGGGGTCCCGGTAAAAGGGAACCCCAGCATCAAAAGCATCCCACCCGGGGTTTTGGGCTATCGCTTGAACGATCTCCCAACCGACAGGATAATGTCGGGTGACTTTTGACGAAGGTTTTTGTCCCTCGCGCGACGACTCCCCGTGGTCGCAACCGGTGGGGATTCTAGGTTTGGCAGCTTGGGGTCGATTTTTTTTTTGTGAGACGGGTTTTTTTTCTCTTGTTGCTGTTGTTGTTGTTGCCGGTGAGCTATTTCGCGTAATGCCGCACCAGTCCGGTACCGGCACATTAGCATTATCGTTATTATTACCGAGCAAGCGGCAGAAGCAACAAGCGCGTCACTAGCCGGGAGATGCATTGCACCGATCGCCCGTCCCGAGGAGCGCTGGTGACAGAATTACGGAGTATGATTGATGGTGATGAACATTCCCGCGTACCCATGCCCGATGGCCATGACCGTCGGCCGTGTCTTCGGGTGTAATTAACGTAATGAGGTCTCGCGCTGCACGGCGAGATTGGGCATCCGTCAACGCGACGCGTGGGACTGGACCCCGGGTTTTGCCCGGTTGAGCTCCCATGATGGATTGCCCGTGAAGCTCGGTGGCCAAGATGGACGTTGGTTCGGGCGCAGGGCACACCCGACTGGACAGAGTGGAGAAATTCGCGACAAAAGTCACCCTAATTGCTTGCGGTTTAATGTGCTGGCTCGGTGTTTGCCGGTGAGATGCCGCTGACGGGTCGATAGGATCAAGCTTGCTTACAGGATACGGATGCGGAATCGGATTGTTGCTAATTCAATCAACTCGCAATGACGTCTGTACGTGATCTTTAGGTGTGCGGTGGGAAATGTTCATAAGACGGAGAACGTATTAAAAAGCTCACAGTTACAGTGCGTCCAAGGGTCAGTAATTTTGAGTATATGCTAAATAAAAAACATGTAGGGTGGAACAACAATCATTCGCAATTGCAAAGTGAATCTTATCAATTTAAAGCAAAGTCTTTCTTAACAGCTATAAGCTGACTAATATCAGCTAGGTAGTATTAAATAGCTACCAAAGATGGATAGCCCAACAAAAGTGCCTCATCGCAACCGCAACGATATACGATAACTAAAACTTTCATCTTAACTGCATCGAAACTAACCAACGTTTGGGTTTGGTCACCAATAATTACGTTATCTAAATGTACTTGAACTATTAAGCTTAATTTCCGAATAAATAAAACCCAACGGAACTTGAATTGAAAGCAGAATAAGCCAGACTGACAGGCACACCTTACGCTAGGAGTTCTCAAATTAAGAGAGTTTTTTCTCTATCTAAAGTAAGACTTTCCGGTAAAGCAATACTCGTTTAGATTTCTCAAGAGCACCTGAATGATCCACTACCTGTGCCACAAAAAAAAAATGTCTGCGTAATTGACGTACTTCCCGTGAAAATCTCGTGAACTGTGTACAATTGTACGTACGAAAAGCATTTCCCCCGATCATATTACACAAGCAAAAAGACATACAATTTCCGTGTGCCATCGGAATCATCTTAAGCCAACACTTATCATCTCGGAAGCAATAATTTTCCGTCGCCAATGGGACCGTGCTAGCTTTCTGTGGAGATTTCCGGCCATGGATAACGAGCGCGGTATTTAATTGCTAATGAAAACCAATTCCCCTCGACGACCGTTTCGTTAGGAGCGCAGCGGATGAATAAAGCGGAAAATTTAAGCTTAAGAAATCCATCCCACCGTGCACGAGGATGGACCGCCTTCCCACGAAAAAAAAAGGTAGTATTCAAGTCATCAACGTGCGGTACGCTGATTGCGATTCGGTTCCGGGCGCGGTCAATGGCAATGCGCCGGGTCTGCAGTTTTGGAGCCGGTGACGAGTGAAAAGCTTTCGCCCCGACGTTCATTAAGCTTCCACTCCAAATCACACATCACCCGAGAAGTCGACCGGTGAAGCTCGCAAAACTACAAACACAATCAAATCGGATGCATAATAAACTGAATAAATAACCGTATAACTTTCACCGGTTGGCTATCGCCAAGCGCACGAAAGTTTTCCGTGTTTCGCCTTGCAGCTGGCCGGGTAGCACTTTGGTCAGGAATTTGACAAACGCCCTGCGTTTTACGCCCTGCAGCGAAAGAGGTCGTTTGAGAGGTTTATTACTACAAGCGAAAGGGTACGAGCGGAACCACGAGATACCGAATGCGGGAAAACTAGTTAAAATCATTTACTTACGGCAGGCTCGCTTGCAGGATTGTGCGGTGGAAGAATGTATCCCGCTTGAGTTCAGAGAAAGAAGGCCCCAACCTAGCTTACAAATGTTTGATAGCAGCAATCTGTACGATTTTACTGGCTACATGACGAACATGGTGTGAGTTGATCGTCGGTAAGTTTTGTGTTAAAAACAACAAAAAAAAAGCAAAGCACTTCGAAACACCTTCAAGGATGTGTGGACGAAAAATCGAGCTCGGTATCGGCTTATAGCTTCATAAAAACAAGGAGCGAACCGTTGTGAGTAATGCCGTGCAAACTGTACAGCTCACACCGTCTCTGGCACACAGTGAAAAGAAACTCCTCGCTGATCTCGATCCGATGCATTTTCCAACGAACCCCAAAAGCGCCCGATCGAAGCCACTCACCATTCGACAACGTTTGCGCGTTTGCAAACATGTCACCCGACGACCAGCACGGACGGGCGAACAAAGGCATGCAAATTGGAACGTAAATGAATTCGTTCAATCAATATGCATCGGACGGGAATAAATTGCATATATCAACGAGTGCAACGACCACGCACACTAGCGCACACGCTGTAAGCAAGCCACCGAACGCCACCCACCATGTGCATGTGGGTGGGTGAAATTTCTCTCGTTGTTTGCGTGTAGTAGCTCTTAGGCTGGCGCCCTTTACGCGTCACATTCTTCGGCTCCCGCTTTTCGGAGTAATTGCTCGTGACATTGGCCGACGGTGGCTTTTGCTTCAGAAGCAGCCCATTGTGGCATTGGGCAACAGGGGCGAGCGTCTGGCTTCGTGCGGTTTTCTCTAATATGCAACGGAACTGGCGTGCTTCCGGGTCAGCCAACCGGAAGTGCACTAATTTCCACGGGAAGGAAAGAAAGAAACGCGCTCTCGAGATGAAATTATCTTGCGCTCTGGTGAAGCAACCGCACCGTTGCCGGGAGCTGACCATAGTCGCTTTGATTTAAGCGAGTTTCGACGTGCACACAAATTGAATGTATTTGTAGGATTGCCCTTCTCGAGTGGAATGCAGGCACAATGGATGGGAAAATTTAATACCCGCCCCACCAACCCGACACACACACACAGAAGAAAGGTGACACACCATAATGCACTTCAGCTGCACCGACCATAAACAACCATCGTTCGTAGTGTGGAAAAATGCCATCAACAATTCAGCAACCACGTTGCACACTGCAGCGGCTTTGCTTACGAGCAGTTCGTGACTGGGCGTTCGTAATGTGCCCCGAGATGGTGCGCTGGATTGGTTCCGTTTAATCCGTCCGATTGGGGATTGGGAGCTGCCTCTTTTACGGGGCGAAGGCCATCCACTTCGAACCGAGCGACACCGACGAGCTGTAAATGGGTTTATCAAATATCAAAGCCGAGCATTATACTGTCATCTATTTTAAATGAATTTGACACCTCCTCGGTGCGCAAACTACTTCAGGAATCCGGACGCTGCGCCTTCTCGGGGGATGAGAACGAAATGAAAGTTCGACCGGCGGATGGGCAGGAAATCGTAAATTCCACCGACTCCGAGGCCAGTTCCGACAGTGTCAGCTAACTTGCCCTCTCTGTCGGCGCCGGTCAGCAGTCGTTTCCCAGCGAAATAGCCTTTCTCTCTCTCACACGCTATATCCAATTCCACACCGGCCACTGGAAATTGAAGACTCCAACCTCCAGAAACGAGCTCCCGAGGCACGGATGCTTGGGAAATAGTTTGCCGGTTGTTGCGGTTCCGGTTCCACTTTGAAGGATGTTTGGCTTCGATGTAATATTTCATCCCGTTTTGCTGAACGGGAGACACTCACACGAGTTGTTGGGAAAAACTCAATCTAGCAGGGGGAGCGAGCAAGGAAGCGAACGAACCACTTAGCCTCCCCGGGGGTTTGGGAATGCATCAATAAGCTGGCCCTCGAACCGCCGAGGGGGACGGAGACATAAACGCAAAAGAAACCCGGCACCAAACCTACCCCGGGAACGGTTGCCTGCCAGGCCGGGCTGGCAGACGACAGAGCCAACTCCATCCATCATCGGATTATGAGATTAAAACTTTCCGTACAAATAAATTGATTTATGATTAGGGATGCATATGCGGCCGAGCGGTTGCACTTGGTCGGTGAAGGTGCCTCTGGGACGTAAACCGATCGAAGCGGTTCCGAAGCGTTACTGGGGATCTCTGGCAAACTCGTGTGTGATGTGGAAGCAACTGCAAAATCGATTTCCAGTGCATTCATAATCCAGATGAGCAAATTCGGCTCCACTTAAGCTTGAATGAGACATCACCAAATGCTAGCGCTGCTTAATGAACGATTGCTTACCTCAAAAGGTGCATAGCTTTCATGGGAATGATGTCAGGGAATTGTTTTCGAAGCGAAATAAACTGTTTTTTTTTCTCTTCAATTATTATGTACTCAGTGTGTGTAATATTTTAGTAACAGATTGCAAAACATTCATGCTTGATGCAGCATATCTGTTCGAAAGAAAATGAGAATTACTGTATAAATTGTATTTCATATGGTGTAATTCAAATTTTATGATATTGGAAAACGTAAAACAAAAACAACGAAATTTTAATAGTGTTGCGGTATTTAATTATTTTGATACGCTGGTATTCAAATCGTGAAGAATGTGAGTAGCTTGTTCAATAACAAACCTATAGCGATCGAGCGATGGTCCATTTGTAATGAGTTTTCGTCAAGCAAAATCAAATTTTAACAAAACCCCAGACCCATCATTCGCCACTGAAGCTATTACAGGGCTTCCCGTACACTCTACCTAATTGTAAATCATGGCGTACCTTCTGCTAACTCGCGCGCATCGTCTCGAGCACGTTTTCAAGTTTTTCCTTTCGGCGCGGTGTACTAAAAAACCCACGAAATGTTGCCAAATTTGTGACATCCATTCGCTCCGAGCCATCAACGGCGCTCTCGCCATCTCAGCCGACCTCAGCCCCCAAAAGAACGGCCCTGCTCGTCTCAAGTTTAACGAGCACCAAGCCATTCGATTTCCATCATCGCCACCGACCAACTCCAGCTCCGGCAGACTGAAAATCACGTCGCTGACGAGAGGTCATGATCCGTGACCCCTCTCGCCCTTTGCCACGGGTACAGCTTCGCGATGGCCTATAATCGAAATAATGCCGACGGCCCAAAATTGTTATCGTTACAATTTTATGTACCCCGGGCGCGGTATTTGCGCGAGGGTGCTTCATTTAGACGGCCCTTCGCCCGCAGTCGATCGATTTCATTCGGCACGGACGAAACAGCCAAGGCGTAACATCTTGTGCCTCATTTTCTGTCACCCTGCGAACATTCACCGAATGGCATCCGATGGTTTGCGCGCGTTTACGGCACTCCCTCGTGAAATTGTGGTTCTTTCAGCCAGCGGAGCTGAATCCACTGCATCCAACCAACACTGCGTGTCGCTTCCGGGCGCACGGAATCCACCGGGTTTTGGGAGTGCTTCGACGTTCATCGACCGTGGCCATAAATTAATAAAGCAATGGACCAAAACCGGCAGCCATTTTTATGCACGGTCCATCGTCATAATTCACTCGTTCTGCTTCTGCGGCTCCGAGGTGGGGCTTCTTTTGGCGCCCCTCGTAGGGCGCGTTCGTTCGGCTGCCAATCTCGCCGTCGCACTCGTCGTGACATATTGAGAGCGTGCTTAATTTTCGCTCCCTGCAGCTGTGCTGCAGCTTCGAGCACCATTTTTAAGCGATCTGCGCTGCTATGAATGAGCTTTTTTTGATTTTTCTTTCAAACACTCATGCCATTTTTGCAGTAATTTGTTTTACGAACGATTCATACTGTTGGCAAAAGGCCAACCAAACTATTACTTTAGGGAAAATATGATCGTGCATTTGCATTGATGCTACTAGAAAAAAGTTCAATACTTCGGTCATTCAATAAGACACTTTGAATAAAAATAAAGCTTAAATGAGGTTACTCGTGCAACGCTGTTTCTTGTACTCATGATAAAGTAATATTGCACCAGGATTCTGAACCAACAAGAAAAACTTAGCATCATTTACATTTTTATAATAAAAAAAGCCACTTTTTTGTGATTTTCAGCGATTTATTTGTCAGCTTTCGAATTGACAAATACTGTAACGATTAAGACACCTCTAATGGAGACGCCTGGTTGGTGTCGTAATAATAGAGTTTGGCTATGTGCTGAGTGCAATTTACGATAATTTCGATCATGCACGACAAAACCCGAAAAAATAACTTTGGAAATTTTCCCACCATTCCGATCACAGTAATATCATAGTCGTATTGAACATAGCTCTTCCATGGAACTTGATGGAGGCGCATGGTGCCTCGTAAAACGAATGCAAATGGATGTTTTTAAATGTTGAAAGAAACGATCTACAAATTTTAAAGTGAATTTTCAACAACAAAAAAAAACGAACAAAGAAACTCAAACAGGCGTTTCTACTTACCATCTTTAACGCTGGCTGTATACGGTACGATGAACAACAGCATCATTCCGGCCAGCTGAAGCAGCATTGTGGACTCCATCGTGAGAGTATTATTAGTTTATGTTCGTTTGAACTGGGTTCCTTTTTCTTTCTCTTTTCACAACTATTTTCAACTGCGGGCTGCCTGTGGAGCTTCCAGCTAACGCAACGCCACGGCTGTTGGTTCTCGACCGCGAAAGTTATACCTTAAAATGCTTTCAGTGAGCGTTTTTGCCCTCCACCGACCGATCTACACATGAAAATGTAATTTCGACGCTCCAGCTGGTCGTTACGAGCGATGCTTCTTTGCACAGACGCACACAAACGCTACCCGGATGCCACAAATTCATCGATCAGCCCGCCTCAATGGAGACTAATTTATAACTTTGAACCCGAACAGCATCCTCGGGTTCACGGCACTTCGCCCCATCACCACACACAGACGTGCACACAATCACGCACACACACACACACTTTCTCCGGCAACACACTTCAAACGAAAAACGCGTCACGTCGAAACGAGGCAAACGAACGAACGAAAGAAAAAAAAAAGAAACAGAATAAAGCCGAACTGAAAAATGCGATAAGAAAACGAGGAGGAAAATTTCACTTCAATCCGCGCGCACCTCAACGCATGGGAAAGCAACGCCCGGAAGCAGAACCATGCCAGCAGATACTTGACGTTGAGCGAAAGTTTCCGATGGAAAAAATGAGCTTCCCACTTCCATCCCGCGCGCCCACCGCACCGGGTGCACTGGCACTGAACTTTACCGAACTCACTGAATCGAACCGGAAGCCCATCCACTGCCAAACTTGGGCCGACATTCACACGATTTTCAAATCAAAACCGGCCAACTTTCCTTCCGGGCCCAAGCTCCAAAGGACCAGCGTGTCGGTGTGCGAGTGGCACCATTGCCCCAAGCCCACCTTACAGGCGGGCTCGTTCGACGCCGCGTGAAGAGTGTTTTTCTTTTTTATCCACGTACCAACCGAAAGTTATCGAACGAGTGGGGCAAACTAGCAACTTTTCGTTTGTTTTTTTTTTGTTTTGCTTGCCGTCGTCCTTTTTTCTGTGTTATTGAGCGAACGTCACCCACTGGATAAATGATCTTTCCTGACGACGGCTTAACGTGCTGTGCTGGTGCTCTATCGAGGTGCGTTACTGTTATTCGAGCGCACGAAACTTACACTTTACCACTCGCATGGAGAGCTCGCGCATCGTGTCGTCGTTTTACGCAGCATTTTTAATACACGGGTGCGCTTCCATCCCGGCTGGTCGATCGATTGCCACTCGCACGAAGAAACGTCATGGGCTGGAAGAGAGAAAAACGTCATCGATTATTCGAGCACATTTGCATCCGAAGCGGCAAACCACAAATGATTGTTGGAGCTTACTAACGCGGTGACGATCGAGCGCATTCGATGGCAAACAATGGCGTAACGCAGGCAATGTTTATTCAACTTGTTTGTTCGTGCTCCGTGCGTGAGCTTTGAAGCACCAAACGGTCTAGCTTTGAACTAGAAACAAATTAAACCCCGGTCGTGAGCCACATATATTTATTTACACATGCCAAGGGGTTTCAATCGACACCGACCGCAGCTAAATATTGTTTAATTAAATTCTGCATTAAAAAAACAATTAAAGCAATGCAATGCAAACCATCGAGCAATGAATTGTTTTTATTGATTTTAAAAAAGCTTGTGTATTGAAAATTAGTGGAGTTTCAGGTTCATGATTATTGTTTTATGTTTATGTTCTAAACCATCCACTTTAATCATTCCAATCGCTCTTCAAAACGAAACCAATCTTATCTGCTTTTTTTTTATTGTAATGTAAAAACCCGTATCGCCATGCTGCTCATTAGCAGCCTCAGGTTGAAAAGTATTTTGGCTAAGCCTCCCATTTATGGCCATTTGCCCAACCCACTCGCGAGACGTAATTTATTTTTGTAAAAATTAACAAAGCGAAGTAACTAAAAGGCCAAGTATTCATAAATCATTTCCCCATTGGCATCATTCTGCAAACAAGAGATTGGCATTCAAAAGGCTACCAAAGTTAACATCGAACGCATCGCAATTCGTGACGAAGTACGAACGCGAACAAAGATTCTCGCTTTTACAAATCGCTCCCACGCTAAATGGCTCGACTCATGCCACACGCTGTCGCGGGGGTTTTACACGACTGTTCGGGTCCACCACGGCTCTTCAAAGCTCCCGTCCTAGCTTTCGTGACCGCTGCACGAAAATTCCACAAAAAAAGGTAAACTCGCCCGTTCGTTTACGCGTTCGCGTTCACACTCCAGGCCCGCAAGCAAGCAAAACAGCAATAACTTGCGCGATAAAGTAAACGGTGCTCCACAAAATAAATAACTATCGTGTCGAGCGTCACAAAAGCGTACATTTCCGCAATCGGTAATAATGGTAATGATTACAAATCGGGCTCCCGTGCTGGCCCGGTGGGCGGGGAACAAACGCGAATGTTTCACGTGAAAAATGTAACACTCGCCGCGGGTCGCGTGGCCACACCGTTTGGCCACGCCATTGTATTGGCCGCGTTTTGCCTTGAAAAAGGGCAAACATTACAGCACACACACTCTGCACGTCGACAAGGATGCGACCCCACCGGTGGACCGTATAACAATAAACACCAACTCAATCACAAACGAAAGCAGCGAGGAAAAATGAAAAAAAAAAAAAAAAACACAACCCAAACCATTCCGAAACCGGTACCATGCGGCACGCGATTAGCGCCAGTGAGCTGGGATGAATTTAGTGTATTTTCTCGTGGTGCGCTTTGTTTTCAGTTCTTTTTCTTTTGTGTTTTGTGAAAACCGATTTTTGCACCATTTTTCCCTCGCCATTGTTCGCCGTCCAGCTCATCGGTAAACAGTGTTTTACGGTCGTACTACAATGGTTGAAATCGCGATTGTGAGCATTGTGTGCGCGGGTTTTTTTTTTTGTTTTGTTTGCTGGCCACTGGCACCACCATTTCGTCTTGTAAGGTGTACCGCCTCTTCACATTTAACGCGCGAGTGAAAATCACGCTTGTTTGGATACGTTTGCGCGTTTGCCACCGTGCGTAACTGGAGCAAATTTGCTTTTCCTTTTACCTTTACCAGACTGTGGGACTTAGTCGTGCTTTAAACAACCCGCTGTTGTTCCCGCACGGGTGCAAGAATGTTAGCATCTTCACAGAAACGACCAGTTCACAAGGCGCGCCATGCAAATGTACCATCGATGTCCTCACGCTTCAGTTTAATCTCAGAACGGTCAACGCTGCTTGAGCAGATTTCGAGCTGCCACCCCCAGAATCAGATTAAAACCACTCATCGCTCACAATCGCAAAACATTCCCTCGCTTCGTCCAATTAGAACAGGGGTTTTGTGGTCGAACGAGAGCCATCGCAGTCCGGTCAAGCGTCAAACGTGCTGTCAAAAATGATTAGATTCAATTACGACCGACCACAACCAATCGCACTAGCCTGGGTTGCTGGGCAACGCAAGCGAAAATAAAACGATCGCAGCAACCCCCCCGAGCACCGAAATACGGTCCACTGGAGCTAACGCCGCCGGCGATTGAAAAGAGGGATTTGTGGTTTTTCTTCCAGCCCGTGGAGGGTTGCTGCAATCGGTTCAGAAAATCGCCGTTGATTGAAAAGCCGAAACTCGAGTGCCTGCGTGAGCGCCGGACGTCGCCATTTGAAGCCTGCGCCGTTTCTCGCTTGCTGATGGCGCACGAAATTCATGACCGGAAAACGGTTCCATTTTCCATTGACAACTTCGGCCCCCAAAACGCACCAACACCAGCGCGTTTCGTTTCGCAGCCGGCAGCTTTTGCGCAAGGCGACGCGTGGATTAAAACGCAACTTCACGCAGCGGTTTCGCGTTTGATTCGAGAGGGCGAGCCACCAAAGATTGTGGCTGCGGGCACACACAACACACACACGTGCGCGACCACACCACACAAATGGAAATAGCCGACACGTGGGGTCGGCTTGCAACGGCACAAAGCGCAGCTGCAGCCGTGTCAAAAGGAAAAACCTTCAACGACGCAAAACAGGCACAAAACAACGCCCCATCCAGTCACGGGAGGCTGTTGCAGATTTGCAGATGCAACGGGAGCCTTTTCGGTGTACCAAACCACCCACCCACCGGCACGACGCGTGCTATCTCGCTCACACTAACCTCGGTTTTGTCACCGTTGATGTCAAATAAGACCGAGCTCGTCGCGGTCGGGGCATACTTTTTCTGTGCGCTCAAACACCCCACTGCGGGCGGTTTCATGGATGATGCAGGTGTTTTTTCGTTTTTCGCTTTCACTCCCTGCCTTCACCCCGTTTTGCTCCTCATCGACCATATGAAAGGCTTAACGTGATAACAAGAAAGAACCCCCGAGAACCTCCACTCACAATCCTGCCGGCCTGCGTCGATGAAGGATGATGACTGCAACCTGGCCTGCTGCGGTTTTTGCCTTGCGGGATGAAAAACGAAACAAAACGACAAACTTCGTGCATCCTCGGGCGCACACACATGAAAAGCGAGCATAAAAGCGCGCGGTAGATGCGGCTAACAACGTGCAACATCGAAATAAAAACAAATACGTGCAACATGAAGCGCAAATCATTGCGCCCCCGTCCCGGCGCGGGTGGATCGAAAGATCTCAAAAGGCCCGCAAACTGCAGCACGGCTCCACGCTGCATCACGCTCGCTACGGTGACGAGGTGTAGAGAAAGCGTCCGTCAACGAATCAAAAAAAAAAGAGGAAAACGATGAAAAAAAAACGCTCCCGACCGCGGGCTTCGTGCGGACGAATACGCCAAAGATTTATGTCAGGACTCGGGCTCGCGCGGCAAATCCGAGCATTGTACGGGGCGGGCTTTGGCTGAGATTTGCTAGACTTTCAACCTGCATTGGCTGGGCCACGTGTGTGTGTGTGCGCGGCCTCAATAGAGCGCCCGGGGTTTCTTTCTTTATTTCCGCTCCGAAAACAGCGCACACCATCGTCGTGCTTCCGGGAACCGAACCCAACGGATGATGGCGTTGGTTGATGGTGGCGCACTTGCGTGGTTTTTTTGTTGTTGTTGCTTTCTTCTCGTCACAGGTTTCAAATCATTTTCAAGCTCCCGCGCGTGGTGTAGATGGAATTGAAAACAGCAAGCAAAAAACGGCCACCCAATCGTCATCCAGCGCTGTGGCATACGTCCAGTGGCCGACGATCCCCGGTGTCCTTAAATGGGAGCAAATTTGGTCGCGGCATTTCAACGCTACAAATGACCGTTTGAGGTTCGTTTGGGAAGATCATCTAGGGTGAGGCTTTGTCCGTCACAGCCAGGGGAATTGCATTACCAGCGAGATAGCGGAGTGGATCGGTGTTAGATACTTGTTTCAGCTGTGGGCATACTTTTTTACAAATAAATGTACTGTTTTCTCATCCTTTATCACTGAATCACTGAGCTTCTGAAGAGGGAATTCCTCTTAAAAACAATCAGTAAGCTCTGGGGAAACAGTTCCAAAGCAGGATCAAAAAGGATTATTCTGGTAATCTTGCTTGAAACTTCCGGAACCATCGAGAACGGCATAAGATTCCTATAACATACGACAAACAGATATGTTTCCTACGAAATTTGTCTGAACATAAAAGGAGCTGCTTCGAATCTAATATTCATACGGTTGGTTAACAAGAATCAATTCAATACAGAAAGGTGCATTACAAGAAGGAACCTCTCATACTGATAATCGATTTGCGTGATTCTACGAATGGACGGAGGAAAACATTTACATAATTTCTAAAAGCTTACAAGAATGCTTTAGTTGAATTTTCAATCTCTCATTCTGGGCTTTATTGAATTGCTCGTTTAAGTAGCATTCACCAATAACACTTCTGTTCAGCATATCTGTTTGCGTAGGGTTTTTTTTTTGTGTTTAAAGAATGCGAAGCTTTTAACAGCTATTATTTAGCTTGAAAACCAGAACAAATTTTGAAATTCTCCATTCAAACAACCATTTACAGTTCCCAAACAACGGCCGCAGCGAAAATGTAGGTCATCCCCGAGGGAATTATTGAAGAAGACTATCTTCCAATCAAGATGGTTTATTGATCGGCTCGAAGCACACATGCAAAACGGATGACATCCTCATTCGCACCGTGATTGATGAAAGAAACAGACTCCATTTTTGCATGAGACTCCCATTTCCCACGCCACCCAGCATCCCCTGGTTCCGGATGCGGTGGGATGATTTCGAATTGGACGCCTCTTTTTGCTACCGATCCTCTTCGGCTATATTTATGCCTCGCTGCGCTCCCGCAGCAACCCATCGACAGTTGGCTTCACCGATTTTCGACACCAACCGAAGCATAATTTCAGCTGAGCGGCAACAAAAAAAAACATTCAGTCCTTCGACCACGCCAACCTACACGATGAAATGGCTCCCGCTTTCGGTTCGGTAGTCGAGTGGCAGATACTTTTCGGTCGGTGCCTGTGAAATTCCATCATAGTATAGTGCAACATTCATCCCACCATCGAGCACCCGCTCAAGACCGGGTTGTTTCTTTTATCCGATTGGGTCGAGGTTTAAAAATGAGCCCCGGTGTTCCTTTTCCATGAGCTTTTTTTCCCACCCTCTCTCACGCTCTCTTTCACTCTCTAGCTCTCGTTTGTTGAGCTCGTTCCGTTTGGGCGGACTGTCACAAGCTCGACGGGCCCGGGAAATTTGACGAAGGGCCGACATCGCCGACATGGTCACCGGATCCCGGAAAAGAAAAAGAAAAAAACGAAGGTCGAAACCGAACGGCACATGCCAGGCTTGGCAGGCAGAGTGCGGGCGAGAAAAAGCGAGACAACAAACACACAAAAAAAAACAGCACGAAAACACCACTCGCAAAATTTGTCAACTCACTCCACCCACGCGAACGGTGGTGACAGAAAAATGGGCTTGCGCTAGGGCATCTGCATGTCATCTGCCTACAGCGCCTACTTTGACTCGCTGCGTGGCAACAGTAACGTTGCCTTAATTTACGTCCGTTGGTTGAGAGCTCGTGCAATGTTGGTTGTTGTTTTTTTGTGTTTGCTCCATCTCTTTTCTTTGTTTCGTTCCACTATTACACCACTGGCGCTGTCGAACTTTTCGAGCGATGCTTTTGCATAAAATCATCCATCGTTTTGCGGCGACCCGCGCAGTCGATACGGTCGGTTCCATTCGTCAGCGCTCCCGGGGGGGTGAAAAAAAGCATTGTGATTAGGCGAAATGTTTTAGGTGGGTGGGGTGGAGTGACTAAAAAATGGAGACTGCGCCAAACACACACACACACACCCGACACCGGTACGGCTGGTGGGTTCGTTTGTTTGTAATCCATTTTTCGTGTGCTGGCTTTCTTTTCTATATTTTTTGTTGTTGCCTTCCAGCTCCATTATTGACTCCTTTTTTGCTAGGACGACATGGGAGACGCCATTCGCTCACTGTTTGGTTTGGGTTTGGCTCCGGTTTCAAAGGGCTCCCGCTTCTCAGCATCACCACCTCCCATGCTGCCTGCCGCCACATGCAACCAAAATCCGAAAAAGATGATGCCAAACACACCGTATTGAAAGCCTCCCGAACCGTGCATGGTGGAAGTGAGAAGGAAAGAAGAAAGAGTCGAGGGGGTGGTGGACGAGAAACAAACAATCCTCTTAATCTTAATTAATTAAAAAAGGAGCCCCCATTAGGCGGACTGCGGGCGTTACTGCCACGTACTGGTACGCTTTCTAACTAAATTTAGCCATTGAAAACTCCCACCCCCCTCCCAGGGGGTGAAAACTGCCGAGTGGGTGGTGGGGGAGGGGCAACCATTGTTTCGCCTGCCGGTTGAAGAAAACACACGGCCCTTTGTCTTGTGGCGGAGTGATGGGAACATGATTTCATTACACAACCGAAACGCTCGCCTTTCGCATTCGCCGGTGGGTGGTGGAAAGAAAAACCCCACCCCACCGCCCAGGAAAAAGTGTTACTTGGCATAATTATTTTCTTACTAATGTAGCTTTCGCATTGTTCCGTTCGGATTCCGTGGTGTGGGTGGCTGGCAAAAGCATTGTCTTGCCGGCGCGCCCTCCCGTGGGCTTACAAGATTTTCCCAATCATCCCCACCCTCCGGTAAGAAAATGATGTAACAAAAGCTCATCCCTCAGCCATCCCCGGCCGGGCTAACCGTGACTTTGATAATTTTACATAATAGCAATCGCCAACACGGGCCCATCCGTTTCAACGAGCGCAAAGTGTCCCGAGCAATGATTACCCCAAAAAGTGACAATTTTCTCACCGTCCTGGCGGCTCATCGGAAAAATCCGGTATGCAAACACCGTGCAGGCGGGTGGGTATTTACATTGCCTTCGTTCGCGAACAAAACGCCCACCCGACGGCGAAACGGCACGGAATGCATAATCAAACCGGTGGACGGACCGGCTGGTTGGAAAGGAAATGGAAATGCCCGCTGCTGATTTAATCATTTCCGCCGAAAATTATTAGCATATTGGCACGTGCCGTTGGTTTTTGCAAGGCTAAAAGAACGCGACCATTAGAGGTAGAAATACGCCAAACAGCGACAGAAAAACAAAAATGCCCAAAAACCCAATCGAAACCCAATTGGCCGGCCTGTGCCGATAAACGGTTGCACAACGAAACGGGAGGCGATGGATAATTACAATTTCCCACCACGCAGGCCTGCTTTGATCCGGGCAGCACGCGTTAATTTGCCACCCAAAGCCTACTGAGACTCACCCGTTCGGTCGCCATTTTGTGCCCGAATCCCCGCTGACTTCACCGATTCCAGAGGCAGAGCACCAGGCAGGCGTGCTGATGCTGTGCCCGGCATCGTTAAACAACTTTCTCTCGGGCTTCCTCGGGGAGGGGCTTTCTTCGGCGCTTTCCCGGAGTGCGGTATAAATCAATTTGACACCGCAGCGGTTTGGCCCAACCAAGCCACAAGGACTCGATAGTTTTTCGAACCGAAACGGTGCACGGTTGTTGGTGGTGGCGACGACGACGACGACGACGACGCCGACGGACCCAAATTTCACCACAAATATTTATCTTGATCAACAGTTTGAGCCGGTGCTGTGGTCGATCGAGGGGGGTACGGAACTTCGAAAATGGAGGAGGAGTTGAGAAATTCGCAAAAACTGCGCCGTTCTTTTAATGAGTTCAAAAGCAAACCCAACGTCGTGGTGGGCGCGTAAGCAAATCGGGACCAACCACCCTCACACGCACACACACACGCACTAGGCGGCCTTTGGAATGTGCTCGCCTCGATTGTGTCAACAGCCTTACGGTGAAGGCTGGCTCGCAACCACACCCAGCACAAGGACGCGTGTACGCACGCCAACGAACCGACGAACAGGCACCGAACAGGGGCCGGATAAATATAAATTATAACTTTGTATGTTTGTTTGCGCAGCCCGGGGACGGCTTGGGCGCGTAAGCCCTGGAAAATTGGAAAATGGATTCCTCACAGCCTCTCTCGCTGCCCCCTATACGCAAGCACGCAAACACACCCACCCACACACACACACACACGCGCGTGTGCGAACGCCCGCTTTGGGGACTTTGGGTTTTGGGACACGATTTGGGACAGCTCACCCGAAAGGGCCACGTTTGGTGGAAATTCAGCTCCGTGGATGGCTTTTTCATTTTCCCATCCACCCGTCCACCCCGTGCTCCGAGCCACCACCCACCCACGACATTCGGAAATGCGGAACACATTCAATATGTGTGTTTGCGCGCCGCAAAGGGCCACCCATCAGTGCGTTTTGGGAGGGTGCTTTCGCGTGGAACTTTTTCTTCCCAACAGAAAACCCGACTTGACGGGGATAAGGAACCCCACCCACACCCCACCCCTAGGGCAGCTGCCTGCTCAATGGCTTTTTTTCTTATTGGTTTAATCGCATTGCCAGCACGCACCTATGCATGGGAATACGCGCAGATGCGCATTAGCAGACCGGATCATAGCCACGCGTTTAAGGTCGCCCTTTCGTACGGCTGCCAAGGAGAGAAAGCGCGAGAAAGTGAGGAAAAGATTCACGAGAAAGCGCAGCTTACATTCAGCGTAGTTTCCACGCGTTACGCAAGAGCGTTTTCCACTGAAATTCCGCACACCGGGGCTTCCTCGATGTGACGGTGAATCTACTGCCAGGTGAAGTGTTTTAGCATAGGTAAGGTTGCCTCCAAGCGCACGCATTGCATTGTTGCGCGTTTGTGTGCGGTTTGTTTTGCCGCCTTTCGGGAGGTGTTGGATTAGACACGCTTAACTTCGCACCTCATTGAAGCTAAGCGCCACGCGTGAGGCGCTAATAGGCCGCATGAAACCCTCGAAAAGGCCCTCGTCCCCGGCCCGATATCGCCAGTCGGCCATTAATTTTTGATGGTTCCTCGCGTCACTCGACTATTCAGCCGCTGAGCCATTGTTTCTTTAGTGCTCGCTTGCTCTCTCTCTCTAGATGCCGCTTCGTACCGACTGAGGGTCCTTACAAAGTCAAACGGAAGCCACGTGCCACGATGCCATCCATCCGATGGTGAAGCCCCCGTGCAAATAGAACCCAGCCAGCCGTTAGCAGATGAGCGGTACCTTTGCTGCAAAACACTCTACAACTTCCCACGAAACCGGTGCCGGTGGTGGTGAAGATGGGCCTCTAATTAAATGAAAAGCAATTGACTGGAATTAAACGGTGTGTTCCGTCATTAGGAAGCATCCCTGTTTGCTGAAATATTTCAGCGCAAGCAAACCGAAGGCACGTGGGCGGTGGAGAAAAATGGGAAATTTATTTCGCTTTTGATACGACCGCCTGCACTGAGCACGAGTGCATTCGCTCATACTGGAAATGCTTGAATGTTTTCCACGAAATGTAGGCTCCAAAACAAAGTCTTGCGCACATTTAGTATGTGTGTGTGCGTTCGAGTGGAGCATTTCGTTCAATGGCGCTTGCTTTTCCGGTGTATTTTCGCGCATCGCGAACGTTGGTATTTGATGGATGCTCAGCAATGTGGAACAAAATCCTGGCATCCCATTGACGGTGGCTCTCCAGGAACGCTAATCCGTATATAATAAGGCTCTCGCAGTACATTCAACTCAAACAACTGCAGCTTCGAGCGTATGTTTGTGTCACGTTGCGAATACGAAAAGTTTCAAACCCACTTCCGAGATTTTCCCGGACTGTTATTTTGCGATTGTAACAACAACCGAGCAATTGAATCTCGAGAAATAAGGTTCAACGTCGTCTTTTAACATCATGCCGTCGTGTTTTGAAAACTCAAATTAACTGCCGGTTCCAAGAAGACAACGGAAATAGCTAGCCACTTGTAGGCGCGTAAAATCATTCCGAGAAATGTTACTATGGCTTCTGCTTCTTGTGAAACATTTCATTATTAAGGACGATGTTGATCGGGACCAGTTTCATTGAACATGCAAGTTGCGTGTTGCAAAAGGCAACTTTCTGACGGTTTATTGCACTGTAGCAAAAACTGATAAAGGCTAAACTTAAAGGTTGATATTCAAATACCAATATTAGGCTTATAATTTGTGCTTTTTCCATCTGGGTAAAATTCTTCACAAGCATCCATGAAGTAGTCTTACTAAGTTTATCTGCAAGTTGTTTTTTCCATATAGAAGGCACAAAAAAAATGCAAAAGACACGAAACAAATCTTCCATTTACGTTCTTAGAATACACAATTTGTCGAAGCAAATGACAGTGCACCGAAATGCACCGATAATGCCTCAAAAGAAGATATGATACGAAAGGCAAGCGTTTCTACTTTCAATTGCATTCAGCACCTCGAGCAGTCACTGAAGAACAAAAATTGTAAAACCTCTACACAAAGCCGCTGGCATTCCACTTGGCATTCCATAAACTTGGTCAAATTTCGTACCATTTCACGATCAGCAGACGCACGCTTGCTGATGCGCAGAAACGTACGCGGACGAAACAAACTCAACTCCAATCCAGCTGCTAATGTAACGAAGTCACTGCCCGTTATGCTCACCAAAAGCATCCAACCTGCCTCGAAACGGAACGTTACACCAAGCTCCGAAAGCGTGCCGTTGAATATTCGATCGATTTCGGGCGCATTGTTCACCACCGAACAGCACCGGCAACGAAGGACGAAAATGGCATACGAATTAGTGATCGAATGGAAGCTTTTCCCATCCCCATATCGCCCAAGACCCACGGAAAAGGATGACTGAAAGAAGATGTCAACGCATCTAGCGGTGCCCGATCAGCGCCAGCACCAGCGATTAATTCGATTTATCGTCGTCAACCGTCGCTCGAGAGCGAAAGGGGGCTCTCGATCCAGATACCGGCAGCTTCTGTCGTTCTCCATCGACTGCCACTATGCCGTCGGTGAACGGTGCTGTTCGGTCGCTTTGCATTCCCATTCGCCGTTACCAGTCTAATCCTTGCCTTTGGACCAACGGCTGCGTGGCATCGGGGAGCAATCTCGTCGAATCGAAACCCAAAGCCGGAAGCAGCTCACAGAACGGCACCGGCAAAACTGGGAAGCTGTCACGATCGAAAGCATTCCAACCGGCTCGCTTTTGGGATAGGATTCGAGACAGCGGTTGTCCCTGGTTGATTTTTTTTTCGTTCTCATTTTTGTGCCTTCTCCAACCAGGCCACCGTTGCACGAAAGTCGAAGACGAAGGACACCAGGATCGGGACCGAAACAAGTGGCGTGGTCATTGGCCACCATCCACCCAAAACGTGCCCGAGTGCGAGCATAAAACCAAAAGCAAAACACCGAAACTCCCCCCCTGGAGACAGAAAGAGAGAGAGAGAGTGAGAGTGATAGAGAATGGAATGATCCGAAACACGGAGCACTTTGTCACGGCGGGTTCGACTACAAGGAATCATCTTCACGCCGCATGCTCCGGCACAACCGGCACAACTGGCCCAACCGGGTGGGCGCACCGAATGCCGGCTGGAAAATGGCTTGATTGAAATAAAAATGGCACTCTGCGGCAAAAACGGTGCCGAGCACCACTCAGCACAATTAGATCCAACGGTTCCGGCGACCCGGCGGTTACCACGGGGACACTCGGTTGCCCGCGAGCGGGTCGGGTTGCGGTTTTTGTGCCAAACGGCGGCCAACGGCAATCAGAACCGGAAAGGGAAAACATAAAACAACGCAAATAATAATAATAATAAGCGCCACGCGCAAGGCCACAGGGATTTCCCACGGTTAGCGTGGGGAGTTGGGCGCCTTTTTTCTTTCGCGGGTGCCGCCCAAATGGCTGTGGGGGCGGTGCAAAACGCGCCCTGCTTTAATTAGGAATTTATTTGAATATTACTTAGAAGTTGTCGTCGTCGTCGTCGTCGTCGTCGTCGTTGGTGGCTTCGGAAGTCCAAAAGCTCTGCCTTTTGTCACGCCCTGCCATCGGTTGGGTCACGTTAATTCCCACCGCCCTCGACACACTTCTCGAGCAGCGTCCGGATTGCCGGAAACGCTTAGTTGTGACATTCAGCACCCTATTTGTAGCCAGGTGGTGGGCAGAAATAGCTTAAGAAACTTTACGCCATTACCCAAACACCGGCTCATCCGGCGGGTGGTTTTCTGCAATTCTAAGGATTCGCCTTGCTACGCGACTCCCGTGTCGAGTGGTGGCCGGGAAACGTGAGAAAATTGCCAAATACACGTGGCCCCTTGCCCTTGGACCCTTGGACCCCCGTTTCCCTGGCTGACGGGGGTAGTTTCCTGAGTGAGTGGTACTCCACGCCTGGAGGATGGTGCTTTATTTTTTCTTCTCGCCGTTTTTTTTTCTGTTGTTGTTCGCTTCTCTTCGTGCTCTTCGCGCACCGGGCTGGCCGAAATCCCGGCACACGGAACCCGAGCCCCCGGATGATAAAACTTCGGGGAAAGGGTAAATTGAAATGAACTAATTACGCGAACCAAGGGCCCGGTAGCTACACGTACAGCCCAGGCTGGCGTAGTTATGAAAATGGCAGCAGGAGGTGCAAATGACGGAAGAAAATCAAATCAAATGAATGTTAACTGGCCCCGGGGCTTTCCCCGGGCACCGGAAGACGCTGGCGCCGGAGAAAATACGAAACCGAAACGTCGCGCGCGCGTGGGCACGTTCGCCCGGAGGCCTGGCAAACCAACCGAAGCATGGCGTTTCAATTGAATTGCAGATTTGCCCGTCGGCTGGGTGGTGCCTTACGCCGGCTGGCTGGTAGGTGTTTTTTGTGGTGGCGAGTAGGCGAGTAGGCGAGCGTTGCCATGGCGACGGGGATTTAATTCGCTGCGGCATTATTTCTGGTTAACAAGCGGGAGAAATTTGTCTTCGTCAGGTGGGCGAAATCGCGCCAGCTCGCTGCTGCTGGTCAATGAAATATGCAACATCACACGGAACAGGCAGCCAGGCAAACGGTCGAGAGTTATGGAGGCAATTTTTGGCCAAACACAAAAATGCAATCAGCTCATCTCAAATGTAGCGCTGAGTGCAACGAAATTAAACAGAGTTCAGACACGTTAACGGTCGAACGGTTTCTGTTTAAATAGAAAAAATCTAAACTCGACGCGTATGTCCTTTTGGATGTAGATACCAAACAATCTTCACATAGTCAGTTCGTTCGGCTTCTTCTACCTACACAGTATACGGGGACAATCATTTTCAAAGTTCGGGATGGTTCGTTAGGGCGTAAAAAGAAAAAACCCAACATCGAAAGCTCCTAAATTAAAATGTAATGCAAAATAACGATGCTGCTGAATGTTTCCCCAAAACGAGCGAATGTATCGCAACGGAACATGAATCAACATATTTCGGGCAAATGAAATGCCCCAACCGAAGGATGGCGTGCCTCAGTTCTACGTCAAATAAAGCCCCCAACACGAGACTCCGCTTATCAGGCACATTGTCTGGCACATTCACGTTGTCGTACCGAGCCCAACGCGAACGGGTACGGGCAGCCACATGCTCGCTCACATCCGGTGGCAACATATTTATTACGGCAGCAAGTGATCGCCTTCCCATCCACATACATCGCACCGTGCTCCATTACATTTAATCCGGCGCGCGCGTTGATACGCCAAAAACGTGTTCACACGCCCGAGGAGGCGAGCGTATTGGGCTTTTGGGAAGAAAATAATTAGAAAATATGCCCTCCCCCGGCCAACTCGTAAGCGCCAGGAACACCCGTTCCGAGAGAAAGCACCAACACACCCACGCAGAATAAGAAGAAGAAGAAGAAGAAGAAGAAAAATAGCAGAGCATCGGCTTGCGGAAACCGGCTGTCGACTCGAGCCGAAGACGAGGCCCACTTAATTTGGGAGACTTTGGGAGTTTTTGACAACGCGACACAACCATCACACAAGCCATATTCTCGTTAGCTTGAAGCTGAGGACGAAGCAGCACCAACAGCAGCACAAGTAGCAGAAGAACCGGGAAACCGAGGTACCACATTATCATCAGCTCGTTCAGAACGCGTTGCTGGGACATATTAGCAGTGACAACACCGCTACGTGTCATTTATGACGCTGCCGGGCAGCCACCCGCGTGGAGATGATTAACGGAAGTGTAGGATTATGCGCGGGGTGAGGGAAGGCGAAACGGGGGAGGGGGGGGCAAAAAATGGCCTCCCCCACACGGGGAGTATGGAAAAGTTTTCTCCCCTGAATCTTGGGGAAATTGATGGAAGCACCGTGAATTTAACAGCGCGAACGCTCCGCTCGGGTGGTATCATTTTTCTCGCCATCAACAAACAACATCATTATCCAGCGCAACGGGCAGTGCCGGTGGTGGGTGATACGTCGGAAGAACTTAGACAAACAACAACCCCCGGGAACATTCACCACGACCACACACACCCCATTCTCAGGGCGGGGTCTTCCTAATTGCGCTCGAACAGCGCCGTTTAATCAGTGATAGCGCATCCCAGCAGCACCGGGAGCAAACTTTGCCGGTTGGGCGCGATGTGCGTCCATATTAATACGCGCAAACACACCCACCCACACGCACGCAAGGACGCACGCAAACACAAAAACCTCGCCAATCAAAAGAGGGACAACATTGCACCACCGGAAGCGGAAGGGATAGCGCGTGAAGCGCGGTGATGGCGAAATCGGGAGGAAATTAAACGAAAAACCAACCCACCGGCACCAAACGACCTCCGAAGGAGAAAGAGAGAGAGAGAAAACGCGTTCGTTAGCGGGGAAAGACAAGCAGAAAGTTTTGTCCCAGTCCAGCAACTTCAACGAATGGGGGGTGGTTTCTTGGTTTTTTTTTTCTCTTGATTTTTTTTCTACACGTCCCGTGCCAGGACGTACGCAGCATAAGCGCCATCGCGGACTCGCGTGATCTCGCGCTACGCGGGCGAAAGCACAACCCAAAACGTAATGATGGCGGTAAATTTTAAAAGCATCATTTTCTTGCCACGTTTCTTTCATGTCGCGCTGACGCACATTTTCTTCCGTGCCGCGTTTTCCACCGGTCGTTTTGTTTGGTCTCTTCTCGTTGTTTTTTCTTTTTGCCATCTCATTTCATTGCCCACTCTTACGCTTCGCGCAATAGCGCGTTATCTTATTCTCCACCGGCTACCGGCTGGATACGTGCCATCGGGAGGAGACTGGAACGCGAGCTTTTGCGGGGATAAAGTTTGTTTGTTTTATTTATTTACGATCTTTTTTTTCCTTCTTCTTCTTCTTCGGGGGGTTTTTTCATTGCATCAACCACAAAAGCCTCAGCTCATGGCCTGCCGCGATCGGTTCGGGTAAGGCTTACTGTCAGTTTTCGCTCAGGTCTTGCTTTTTTGTCTTCCATTTTTTTTGCTACACACTCACTCCCGCAAGTGTAATTCCAGGACATGATTAGTTCCGGTTTTTCCAACAGTTTTTAATCTCGCTTTTGCTGCGAAACAAACGCACCCTCGCGTGAAGCTGCGAGGGGGGGGGGGGGCGTAGTGACAGCTCCGTTTAAAGCTCGCGCCCGAGTGTCAAAGGGTGTGGAAAATAGGATAGGAATCGGGGCAATACCGCAGCAACGGCAGCAGTAAAAACATGCCAACAATCGTGCACACCGCGGGACACAATAAAAAATTAATTAAACCCTGTCATCGCCGTCGCAACATGTTTCATCACGCCACGTGCCAAACGACCGGGCAACACGCCCATCGAGCCAATTTCACCCCCACGGATGGTTTTCCGAGGTGGTTGTGGTATTTTCTCTTTTTTTTATCTTCCCATCCCGCCCCAATTGGAGACACTCGATGGTTTCGGGCGGTTTTTTCATCACGCACGGTTCGCAAGGCCGAGACCAACCGTTTCCCATTAACGTTCACCGTATAGCGTAAAAGCGCCCGCCATGAGGAACGTGCACGGCTTCTTTTGGCCCACCGTTATGTAAGCCCCGTGGTGTTTGATGCGTTTTACATTTCGTACCATATCATGCCGCCATCATGCCGAATCGATGCCTCACTCGAAGTGGGCCCTTTTTGCCGCAAGTTGCTGCCCGATTTCATGCCTCACGCGGCACAACTGAAGCTCAATCGCCACTTCGCCTCACTAAACGCCACTTCGTTTGTACCACATTTTTTTTGCTCTGCTTCTTTTTTTTCTTCCACTTTTTCTTTCCTACGTCGTGCACTTCACTTGCGAACCTAAAACACTTGCTCGGGTGTGATCCACTCGGCTGGGCTTTGGCTTCAAAGCAGCGCAGGAGGGTGGCTTTATTTTGCCTCTATTTGCATTGCACATTCATGCACACATCCGCGCACATCACACTCCTACACAAACACACACACGCGCGCACACAAGCACACACTTTTTGGGCTGTAACGGGAGAAACGGGTTGTTTGGGTTTATTTTTAAATCCTTTGCCCTTCCCACGGCCAATTCACCTCCCATCGGGATAAAAAGTTTCATCGCCACCAAAGTTATGATGAAAGGAACCTCACGCAGTGTGTTATACATTTTTGTTTTTGCTGTAGCCGGCTCACTTACGCCGCGTTCTTGCTTTTCGACGATTTGAAAACCACGCGCACCGCACGATCCTTCCGGGGGGTGCAGTCGGGTTCGTTCCACGCAACATACCACTGCTAACCGTGGCCATTCGCGAACGATTGCCTAGCGATTCCGAGTCGAAAAACGCTGACCACGGGCAATCCCCCGCGGGCGTGTTCCGGTCGAAAACCGAACCCAGTGGAAGGAACGAGCGAAAAATGACACCAAAAAATAGAACGCTGCGCCTCCGTTCCGGCTCACACGCAATCACGCTAAACGGTTCCGGGTTTGGGTATGGGCCAACGACCCAAGCAAGCGAAAACTCCCCCTCCAAAAAAAAAGACCCCTTAACACACCCACACACACACGTACACACTAGCTACAGCTTTGAGGATGGAATTTTGGCAACACGCTTCTCTTGTTTTTATTTTTTTTTTCTCAGCACGTGTACGATTTCGACAAGCTCGAGTTCCGATACGCACGAGCGCACTCTTTCAGCGCCACGGATTGGGTGTGGATTGGGGCGTACGAATTTTCCCCAACGGGCTTTTGTTCTACGCACGCCACAGAACGTCACAAGCCGCCCAATTAGCCTGGAAATGCGTGAAAGCCCTATACTCGCACAAACACACACACACATACGTGGGAGTAAAACACACGAACCGGTGATAATAAATTAATGCCCACCAGCCATAATCCTTTGGCGGGGCGACTCGGTTCGTTCTGTCGATTTGCGATTAGAACGATTGGAACGCGCTACCCAGACACGGCTGCAATATTGCAGTGGGCCACCGGAACGGGATTGTTTCAGTGCGTTTAACACCCACAAGGACCACCACCCAGGGCACAGGACAGCAGCTGTAATCCTGCGCCAGACGCGACACAGAGTCCACAACACGAGTTTTGCTGGGTTTGGTCGAGGCTTATCCACTGGGAGCGGCCACCCATCCACCCGGGAGATAGGTGCACTTGCAATGCGATGTTTAACGCGAAACGCATTCGAGGTCCTTTGGCGGGGGGTGGCGTTTTACAACACTACCAACTCTCACGTACCTCGCCTGGCTCTGGGTGGACTGTTGTGGAATTCTAACGCAAGCCCACACGCACACATACACTCGCACACATACACGGGAAGGCCGCAGCCTCCGAGCGATGCCACGTCAGATGCCAGCTGGTTAGGGCGTACGTTGAACGACCACATCCGCTTCTTTCGTGGTTCAAATGAACCGGAACAGGTCCCTAGCCTCAGCTCTTCAGCCTGGGAAGCCTGGTGCGCGGCAACACCGGAAAACCGGAAAACCGGAAACCGTGAGAACACCAAAGTAAGAACAAACGAACGCGTAGCGTACCCGTCGGGCGAACAAAAGGGTGGCCACCGAAGCTCAACGTCTGTCGAACGGAGGCGTCACAGCGAAACTAAGCCCCCGAACGGATCCGGTTCGCGAGTGGCCAGGACAACCAGTCACGAGGCTCCGTCGCGGTTGGGAACTCACGCGCGGCGCTCCCGGGTAAGCACTATGGGCCCGGATGCTGAGAGTTGTTGCGGTAACCGGAAGCCGATGGGACCACTGTGCAAAAGGTTGTTTTTTAGGCGAATCGAGTTGATGAAGCAATAATGCCAGCTTCAGTTAAAAGTTAATTTCGACATCATTTAAAAGCAATTGTTATTATTTGGGAGCGAAATGTGAGAGATAGCAATGTTGAAATATGTCAACTACCAGGCGCCTCCATCGATAACAAATGTATGGCAAAAGTAACAAACTGACGAGCATATATTTTTTTAATGCAAAATGAAAAACTCATTTAGAAATAATTTACTGTTGAATACATTTTATTTGCAATTGTATGATGCTTTATGCTGATTTCGGTGTGTGGATACTATTTTTATTTATTGACATTTACATTGCTAGTTCATTCTGTTAGTGGAATAAATAAATTAATAATTTATATTTTGTAATACAGATATGATTCAAATTTAAATAAGGTCATAAAAAAACACTGAAACCCAAAATTATTTATCATGGATTTTCAATGTGGTGCTTGTGAAACATTCCGTATGCAACCATAATGATTAAAATATTCTTATATATACTTTTCATATAATAGTTTCGTACAACTAAAGACAATATTGTTTTCATGTAGTTGTTATGTATATTTTTAAGCAGTATTAGAAACTCGGATGGCATCCTCAGGACATCTTTTGAAAAGTGTTCTGAATATACTCGAGCAACTAAAACCATCTATGATCTTGGAAGAGGAATATTTTTGACCGTGAAAGACCCAATCCATGAGTTCCACCGGAGAGCCGACTCAGTGGTGAGCTTTCGCGAGATTTCGACGTGTCCTTGCCCTTGCCAATGCTCCCTGCGGAGCGACCAACCCAGCAGTGGGCCAACCCGTTTGGTATGGTGGCACCAACGAAAACGAGCCCCAAGAGCGCGAGAGCGTACCGAGAGATGGCGAATTTTGCGAACCATGGATGCTCGCGACCGGTTCCGTGAAGCCCGGATGGTTGGTGAAAATAACGCGACTCTCGGCTTTTGCCGTACCGGGCGTGTGAGTGACCGGTCATGCGCAGTCCCCAGGCCAGCTGGTCGGCTCCGGCCAGCTGTCAGGCATGGACCGAGGCGCCAGACCGCAGATGCTGTGACGGCGCCCTCTGGCCGTCAGAATCCGTACTAGCCGTACGTTTCGTTCGAGCGCACGGGCAAGGTTTTTTTCTTTTACGACGACCGAACGAAGTCGTATTTACAACGTGAATGCGGAACAAAAAACGTACCTTCACATTCGTGAGCTGAAGACAGAAAGTCAGCTTCTTATGCTTGTTATTTAAGCAAACACTTAGCAAACAAGCGCTCTAAGCACAACGCATCTAGTTGCCAATAGCAACGTCAACCGAAATAATTCCTGTTTGCTTGATGGAGTGTGTACGGAACTCTCTCTGGATTTTTGAGGCAACCTGCTCTTCAGTGTGAAAGAAACGCACCTGCAGTAGCATATTCGGTACAGAATTTGGTGACTATATGCTAGCTGCATCATCTATACATGGTTTTCTATTTTTGACAAAAAATAAAATTCCCTTCCAGATTTTAAAATGTTCAGTAAACATCATAACGGAACCATGATATATTATACTAAGGCTATATACGCCACAAAGCTGTGAGATTTGATGAGATGAGTCATTCAAATTCTAGTATTTAACCACTTGATTCGCTCCGGACATCAGATGGAAATAAAGCGGTAAAGCATTCCCAGTTGGAGCTAAATGTGTGTACACTCCAAATTACACGACCCAAATGCGCCGACCCGGAAACGCCCGTTCAATTTATCCCCGTGGATAGTTGTTTTTCTTCCTCAAGCCAAATGGACACGCTATAAATTTGTTATCGAACGTCGGTTTCAAAACTCCGTCAAGCAACCACGCGAACCACAACCCCCATTACACAATACGCATGCTTTAGCCCTTTCAGCAGGGTTTTTGAAGGTTTGCTCAAACAACCGTTCAATTCTTCAACATCCACACCTTAGGCGCCGTGGCTTGGGAAGGAAAATCCCGAATCCGAAATGTAAAACGTGCTAATTCAGTCCCCGTTTGTGCCTTCATTATTCATCGGCCACCTTGTGCTGCCCCCTTTTCGGCTGCGTGAAAAGGAGCCGGAAAAATGTGCCGAAAGCCCACGCGTTCGCACAGCTTTTTGCTTAGAATGTATCCCCTTTCTTGCTGGTAAGCGGGTGTTTGCGCACTCGCTTTGCTAAGGGCTCGAGCTCAAGAGCTGGGGCCAGGGCTTACGAGCCAGGTGGAAAGTTAAAATAAAACCTTTAAACATTAACGCCAATTCCGTAATGGTGCAGGTGTGACCCGCACCGGTCTTCGCAACGCAGAAAGCGGCCGTTACCGTGTGCGTGGGTGGGTGTTGCGTGAAAAGCGCACTTTTCAGCGCCCGGGCGGCGAGTTTCGTAAATCTTTAATGCTTGATTGCCCAGCTTTCCGCGTGGCGCGTGTTGCTGGCCGGAGATGGTTTCCGGGGGACAGTGGATTGGAGAAAAAAAAAAACACTTACGTCAAAAACCAAGAAACCAAGTGGACGTAATTGTTCGTATCGGGTGATCAAAATGTCGGACTTTACAGGACACATTTTCGTGCGACGCTTCCATGGGCGCTAGTTTGCTACCTTCGCGAGTCAATGCCGCACTTTAATTTCACGAAAAACCCACACCACCAAAAAGCAACAGTGAGGAGCAACCCCGAAAAGAAGCACAAAGTCCAGCATGCCCAGTGCCAGGATGTCGGCAGGATGTGCTCATGAAAATAGAAACACGACAGCACGGTGGGCTCTGGCTCGCCCGCGTAGAATGTTTGTGTGTGCAAGGAGTGGAAGGAAACAAAAGTCAAGACCCGTTCCAAACGAGGAAAAAAGTGAAACACATTGCCTGGCAAGGGCTTGGTGTAGCCAGCCACACGAATCCTTTCGCCGATTCCTTTCGTGACGGCGAAACGATAGCTCACATCGGGCAGCGGCGGGTCGGAGATACGAAAGCATAGATGGCAATATAATTGTTCGCGAAAATAAACAGCACACACTGCGCAGCGAGTGTGTGGATGCTGTGGTGTGAGAGGGACCAGATTGTGGTGACGATCGCACGCTACCCTCCTGCTGTCCACGAATCGGCAGGATGCGATGATGGAGACATCATTAGCGTGTTTTTAGCGACCTGTGCACAATGCCCTTACTGAGATGAACTGAGCGTTCCATCAAATATGTTTTTGCCACCTCCTGGAAGCTTCGGAAATCGCCTCGGAAAAGCCACCCAGCCAGCGACCGTTGCAGGGGAAAATGCTTTTAATTACGTACCTTCAGCGAATGGGCTAACAACTAAGCTATCAACAGAACAGGGAATGCGAACAGAGCCAGGCGGAATAACATCAGATACGGCAATATTTAACCAATGTTTGCTCGATACACGAGTATTAACCATGCTGGGTATTACTTCCCAGAACCGAGATGGTCTGTATTGCGTTACAAAATGGGTGCATTGTTCTCGGTTGCAATGACGGCTGCGGTGTGCGGCAAAAACAAAAACAAACGCTCAAAAATTGTATCAATAAAGCTCATCATCACCCGGTTTCGGAAGGCAATGCATATTTTACGTCAGCTGGCATTGACGCCTCCTGCATTTACACCGACAAAAGGCTGGACGATGGCGGTTCAACATTGATTACTTTGTTACTTTCGCGTGGCAGCACGCGAGCGAAAGGCACTAGTGAATAATTTTCCTTTTTTTCAAAACCCTTACACTTTGTGCGTAAAGGTACGCCCGTTCCGACACGTTAATGAATGAAGCTGTAACACAAACCCAGTGTCGGATGATGTTTCATTTCACAAACCGATGTTTCGCCTGCCGATCCTGAACGCATTGATTGAGGCTTTTGTTTGTTTCCATTTGCGTTCGCTATGCACGGTGCGTAACGCAATGGTGGGTGGAAGTGGCAAAAGAATGCGCATGGTGGAAAGGCATGTGTGTGTGTGTGATTTTACATTAAATTTCAATTGTCCTGACTCTCCCCCCAGCGTTCCGGTGCACAGTAAGACAGTCCATACCCGCATGCAAGCACCAAATCGGTCCGAAGCGCGGAGATAAATGATTAATTGGGCGCTTCTACGCGCTGCCCCCTCGCAGCATATATTCGAAGAACGTGGAATTAATTTTCAAAATCCCACCTTTGCTCTCGGGCTTTAACGCCGGTCCATTCGGTGACTTTTCCAGCGCTAGTGTATCTCGCGTGCCAAGCCGATTCATTAGCGGAATCCCGCTTTGTTCAACCCCTTCCCAGTGGGTCGGTGGGTTTTTGGGCGGGAGGCCCTTTTTTTGTCTCTTCCCAAAGCCAGCAAGCTATGCGAGAGTCATCCGAAAGCCTCACGTCCTCACGTTTGTTGGTGGCAACAAACATTATAGCAGGCCCCGCGTTTCGATTCCATCGGCACCCGAAAATGGTAAATGGCAGCCACAAATGCAAACGCGCCGGAACAAACACCCCTCCCCCGGGAGGTCCAGAGTGGGGGTGTTTTACGAATGAGCTTTCGCTTTTCGCCAACCGTTCGCTGTGTCTCTCCGCTCACGGCGTTACATTTTTGGCTGTCATCGCCGCGAATCCTCCCGAGCCGATTCCGGGTAAGGACGGATTAACGATCTTTCACGGCTGTTTTTTTTTTGCACACGCTCCTATCTGTGTCCTGCGTTTGTCTCTCCCGGAAAACCCTCCCAAAAACCCACCCAAAAAAAAGGCTCCTACTGACTACGCATTCGTCCCCGATGCCTGCGCTCAAGTGCATGTGATTCGTGGTGATTAATGATGATTTATGATGGTAGTAATTATTGTATTTGTGATTAAGTGTTAATTATTTTTCATAAGCCTTTTTGCGTGGCCTTTCCCGGCCCACGGGTGGGTGGAAAATTTTCTCTGCGTTTCTCTGTTTTACACCAATCGGTCTATTTGGGAGGGATTTTTTGTTTGGTTGCTTTCCGTCTTTTACCACCCATTTGCTCCACCACAATGACTTATGTTTTCCGTGGGGCGGCACTAATGACACCCCCAAAAGCTGACCGGATGGCCTTTGTTCCGGGCCAGGCCAGACCAAAGACCACGGTGCGCAATTAGCTGTCGCTTTCTCGCCGGTCCGCGAGGTTTCGAGAAGGTAATCGATCAAATGCGATCCAAAGCCACAGCATATGGTAAAAGCGCGCGCTATTTTTAGCAGATCACCCTTCTTGGGATGGACCTTCCGAGGGGCAGGAGCCGCCTGCAATCAACCAGAGGGAAACGTGGCGTGGGAGAATGCTCGTGCACAAAAATGTAGCCATTATCGAAATACGCTCGAATACGCGGGATGGGGGCGTCGCGTGCTGATGAAACCACGCAAATGCGAATGCGATGCTGGGTCCTAATGGGTGGGTGGCAGCCGCATGATCAACGCGGCGACCGCAAAATCAAACATCGACCCAATCACAGGCCAGGTGTCTGCACAGCCAGCAAAACAAGCGCACCTTCGAGTGAGGTCGACCTGTGCGATGAGATGACGACAAGCCCGGCGACGACGACGGAACGCTAATATTCAAGTGAGAGAGAAAGAGATAAAGAGAGGATGAAAAAAGCACAAAGATGTTGTCGACCTAGCACGGGAATCGAACCGATCCGGTGAGTTGTGGAGGACGGAGGCAACTCGGGCAAAAATAACAAAATGCCCGGAAACCATTTCCAAGAAACCGATAAGGATCTCCAATTTTCATTTTAGAGCAGCGCACTGGCCCTCGCTTTCGGGAGCGCTTTTATGTACTTTTTTTTTTACTTTCTCTCGTGTGCTTTCTCTCTCTCTCTCTCTCTCTCTGGCTCTCGCTCCTTGAGGCAGCCCACCTTCGATCTCCGTTCGGTGCCTGTTCGTCCTGGCAAAGGACCTCCAGCAAGCGCAACAGCACTTGTTTACGCATTTGCCTGGCGGTGTCGTGCCAGAACCAGTTCGAGCGGGACGACGAAAAAGAGAAGCAGAAGATGGAGAGCGCAAAAAAAAAGAAAAAAATCGCGCACACCACCCGCATGACCGTGGCCGGAAAGTTCTTTATCCTCGTTATTTTATCTTTTGCATCATCACAATGTTTTTTTCTTTTGTCTTGCTGCGTGTGCTTGATATTTACTCCACCGGGTCCGGTTCGATTCCTGAGCCGAACGATCGTTTCCACGCGAGGTGAAGCACACACAAACGTGCGCCTGCAGGACTTCGAAACGAAGGGGCAACACGAGGCAAAAGGATGAGAGCACAACCCACGCGCAAATGTACCCGGCGTGCATACTTATAAGCGCGCGGCAGCGGCACGGTGGCAGGAAAATTGGGAAAACTCTAAAACAAACCCACGTCGGTTAAAGTTTCGGGGGGGGGCAGCATATTCTGCAGCCAATTTTGGCAACGAAGTGGGGTGAAAGTTTTGGTGAAAGCGCGAAGGCAGCCGGTGACGGGCTGCTGCCTGCTTCTCTAGGGGTTGCAGGGTTTTAATCAATACCCTACAGGGAGCTGGAGGCTGGAAACAAAACGATAAGCATCGCGCTGGTCCCCAGTCGGGCCTCGGGCCTTTTGATTTCGTTTTAAAGTTTCTGGTTGACGCGCGCAACGTGCACGGCATGTGAGAAGCAACAGCTTTCTTTCCGCCCGTGAGTTTGATTGGAACGTCCGTTCCGTTGACCGAGGGATGTGCGCGTGGGGGCGTTTTTTGGGGAGGGCGCGGGGGGAGTGCTTCCTTTGGGCCGAAATATGGGCACGTTTTTGAATACATTCATCTTTTAAACATTAGCGTTTGGGTGAAGGAAAAATATCTACGTTGCGTAAAACGTTGCTTAAACCTTAAACCTTAAACCTTAAACGCGCGTTTTGCATCGAATTCAAAATGGCAGTGCAAACATTTTGTTTGGGAAAATAATGCAGCTGAAATACGGTAAATCAATCGCTAGTTTAGCCAGAACCGAAGCATATTGAACTATCCCTAGATTACGCGGACAAAAATTAAATCCATCAAGCACTCAATTTCCATCAATCTGCGGTAATAATCCAGCTTGTGCTCTCCAATCCAAGCTGTTTGCGTACTTCCCGTGAAAGGAATGAAGAAAACGGGCCTCGCATTCACTCGCCAGGTAAGCCGCAATAATCACATCGAATTAAAATACACCGACCGGCGCGTAAAGGCGCTTACGCAGTCAATTATAATCGTCTCAGCGATGCAGCTTTTCGCAGGAAAGAAGGCCAAAAAAAAAACGCCACTTCACTGGCCCCAACAAAAGCACCCGTTAAAATACACACGGCCTACTTAGCAGCCGCATGCCAACACAGCGGCTCCAATGATCCATGGGCTGCTGCGATTGTGTTGCGAAGAACCTGCAAAGCAACCGTCCTTTCCGTGCGCACTAATTGCGTGTTGTCATGGTTGTCGTTTGGCATCGTTTTATCATCGTTTTATCACCGTTCTGCGTGCCGGAGACGCCCGGGTGGTCCGTACGGTGCAATGCCAAAACCCAACGCCAAACGAGTGGAGTGCCCTTAGGGATGGATGGTGCGATGTAAATTCAAACGTAATTGCGACAAAAACGCAGCTGAGAACTTACGGCGAACCGAAGAGATTACGGCGCGCTGGCCGCGTATCGCGTCGATCACCGGAAGCCGGTGACAGCGTTGTTCCATTCGTGCGGACGTTCGTCTGTCTTCGAGCGGGAACTCGGACGGAATACGCCACGCCACAAAATATGAAGTGAAAGGAAAAGTTCTTAATTATTTCTGCTTCTTCTCTCATCATTATCCCTAATCGAGAAGGCAGGGAAGCGAAAGGCTTAGCTCGACCGGCCGAATGGAACGGCCCCCGGACAGGCATCGGTCCCAGTAGCAAGGAACGCCAGAACGGTAACGGAAGGGATAACTTCCTCCTGCGCGAGCCCGTGATGAGATGCGTATTCCCCCCGGGGGGTTGGCAAGAGATGAAACTTTTTTCCCATCACCCGGCGGCCCGACTGCCGCATCCGCAAGGGGCCAGGATCGATGGGCCAGGACTCGAGCCTTTTTCCCGGGGGCGTCCGAGGACTGCGTGTGTCTGCCGGCGCAAGATAAGAAGGGACAAGTTTGCTGGAATTAATTACCGTCACTTATATCTTCATTTTTTCCAACCTTGCGCTCCCAAGTTCTTCCTTCCACGCTTGCACACGGTGTCCTTTTTTGTCTTGCCTGTCTGTCCTTCTCCACACGCACTTCACTCGCTCTCGCTGGTCTCTTGTTCGTCCTTCGTCATTTCTTGCTTGCACGATTCGGGTCGCAGAACGAAGGACACTGAAGGTGCTTGTAACTGGTTCACGCTACGTGAGCAACGCAACCGTTTTTAAGGACATTGTCATGGATTTCGGATCTCGGAACAAGCAACAAAAAAAAGGAGCGAAGTAGTCTTCCATCGTTTCTTTTATTTCCTTTTTTGTTTTCTTTTCTTCATTTTTTGTATGTTCAATGGTCGACGCTAAGGTGCCTCCTGTTACTACATTGCACCCGTTCCGACTTTATTCGGGGCAGTGCGACTAAAAACCGGACCCATCGGCCGCTTGCAGGACCAACCACCCGTGAACCACCGATGGCCGCTGGTTTTAATTGAGATTCACGGTGATGGTGGTGGTGGAAGTCCAAGACAAATAGAATAGAAAAAACTCCTCACATAACCGATGCCCCGGGAAGCGCGGGAATCATTTACCCCGCTCAAAAGGGCTATCAAAAACCGAATCACAGCGTGACGCGCCAGCACCACTGGGCACTAGGGGGGTTTTAAAAAAAAAAAAGGATGCTCGCGGGATGTTCCGCATGATTTACGGCACCGTAAGGATTACCGAGATCCCGGGCGGTGTAAGTTTGCAAAACCGGAAAGGATTTTCGAACGAAAGCAGCAGAAAGTTTTGCTCGCCAGCCGGCCGGGAAAGAAATTAGTTCCGCACACGCACGCCCGAAGGTCGGTCGGAATTGTTGTGTGTCCATTGTTTCGGTGTAATGAATAATCCGCCGGTCGGCCAACATTTAATCGCAACCCCTTTTGGGTGCCGGCTGTGCTTGACGGTGGTGCAGCAGGATGTTGTCCAGATGGCATAAACTATGGGAGCGCGTCCCGGTGGAAAATTCTCACCGCGAAAATGCGAAATTAATCACCGCGCAGCATTAGTTGCGGTGAAAAGTTTCCGAATGCCATCGAAGTAGGCGATGATTAAGCAACGCAAGTGGCATTGGCCGGTGCCCCCATAAACCGGGAAAGGAACACGCTTGCGAGGGCACTGTTTTTCCCGGAACAACATCCGCAAACCAACGGCAAATCCAATTAAAATCCAAAACTCCCAAAAAGCCCTCCAACTTTACGCCCGCGTCGAAAAGCCGTCGCATAAATCGCGCGCGCGCTCGCGTAACAAAACGCACTGCCCTTTGCTGATCCGCGCACGATGGATGGTAATTTTCACGCGAGTCCTTAGGATCTCCCTCCCACGGAACCTGCATTTTCTTCCGCTTCTTCAAGCCTGACTGACGTTCGTCAGCAAATTGGCGGCACATTCGGGCGTTCTTTCGCAAATTTGAAGCCCATAAAAAAGTGTTTACAATTCGCTTCATCTAGCCGTCAAGAGTGCGCGCCCACGCGGGAATGGGTGGGAGCAAAATTTAGTCCTTCGCGCCACCCTCCAAACTCGTGAACTTAATTATCCACCACAACCCATGCGCACCCGCGAACCCTCGCTCTTGTGTGTGAGCGTGGAGTCAAAAAATGGCCTTGCTGAAGGACCTGCGCTCATTTACGGCTACATTAAGCACGGCTCAAGGGTCCTCCACCCGTGGGGGGGAGTTGGTCTGTTTATTTTGCTTTCCGTGTGCGGTTTTTTTTCGTTCGTTCGTTCGTTCGTTCGTTCGTTGTCGTCTTCTATTTTTTTCACCACTGCGCTACCCTTCGCCACTTTTGAGCGAAATAATCCACAACGTGGGTACGAGCTGCGAAGGAAGCTGGCCTCTTGACAAATGTGTGTCATATTTCCTCACTATTGCCCGCCGTCCGCTGAGACGCGTCGTGATAATTTCCACCATCATCATCATCATCATCATCATCGCCATCACCATCATCATCTCTAGCCTGTCGTTTCGTCGCTGAATGTCCTGTGCACCACCCAAGAGACTGCTGGGAGCTGTCAAACCCGTTACGACCGCTTCCGGAGGCGAAGACGTTTGCGTCTCAACCACGCACCCTGACGCAGCGCTGTAATAACTCACCCCACGGTGGAGAGCCCCCGCTTGCTCTTGCCTTCTCACATGCCAAGAGTCCTCAAGGACCTCACCTCTAATGCGCGACCCATGCCGGGAGGCGTTACATCGTTATACCTATTACGGTGGGCCGGAAATGGCGCGTAATTTGGGCAGGTTTTGCGCTGGCCAGAAACGATAACGATAATCTGCACCGAGGGGAACCGAGCTTTTCGAAGTTAAACCCAAGCCGCAACCCGACCGCCCGTGACCAATTAGAGGGGATTTTCTTACGTCATCGGATCCGAGACCTATGGTTGCCTGGTTGGTTGGCCTCTAAATCCCGCTCTGCCGCACGTGCGACCCATTCGCACCGACCGACGCCGCGTTAAACGAATTACACGAAACGTGAAACGTGTCCCGCGTGGCAGCTCGGTAAAAACCTGTACCAATGGGGTGAGCTAGCACTAAGCCCACCTCCCGGGGCACATTCGGGAGGCCATGGCTGAAGCGAAGACGAGCTTATGCGACGTAGCTCGGACGAACGGTACGGATGAATGTCCTGCGGTGCGTTTACGCCCGGGGATCGAGGGATTCAATCCCATCGCAAAGCCGTCACCCGTCAGCGTGGTGATCACCGCGGAATGCGGTAGACCAGGCCGAAGCTTGATTCGAGGGCCGAAACGCACGGACGAGCGCATCGAATGGCAGCCGGCTACCGGTAAGGCTAAAAGCAAATGCACCACAAACTGCAACCGAAGCTAACGATGGACAATCGTACTTTCCGACCGACCACCGGTGGCGGTGGTGAAGCACTTTGGGATTAGAATGGTACCGCGAATGCCCGAGGTGTTCGACGGGTGGTTATTTTTTTGTTTTTACCGGTCGACGGTTTTCGCTGCTGACGCCAGCTGTAATTTGCATTTTCTTTCGCGTGTTTTTTTTTTCATGCTTCTCTATTTTGCATACCCATCTATTACGCAACAACGCAGCTCACTGTAATGCGACCAGGGCGGCTTCGGGAAAACCACAGCTAAAGTTTTACGAAATGGCGGATCGTGGAAAGCTAATTTTTATTTACCGCTGACACGGAGGTTTCACTACGTGCGCTTTAAGCGAATTAGCTAAGTGCACTTGGGAGCTCATGCAAAGCATTATGATAGCATTCCATTTTGACGGAATTCGTCCGGGCGTCTAATCCTACGGTATAAACTGGTTGCGAACTGGAAATCCATCGCCTACTTTGATCTATCGTCGTTGATCTGCGAAGCGAAAGCGCAGCTTGTTTATATTTCTTTGTGATAACAAATATTTCTCCGAATTTTGTAAATACATTACCCGATTTTGCACAAATTAAATGAACTCAGAAAATTTTCGAAGGTGTTAAAATACACTAAATTCTTTGAAAGCATTCAACCCACCGGAGAGCCAATCGTGCCACCAATCCTTGCTCTAGCGCACGTTCAGGAAACACGCTGAATAAATTCAAAAATCATTCCCCTTCGCACCCTAATTGATTATTGCAACTTAAGGCCGGAAATTATCGGAACTGTGTCAACTTCACCTTTCCGCTCGGATGCATTATCATTTCCGCAGTGGATATCAATTTTCTCATTTTACCCAAACCAATCGGGTCCCGAGTCACCGATCGGGACCACTGGCTCTCGCAGTAACTTGGCACGCTATTGGAAGTCCATCGAGGGCTCAAGTACCGCCGACCACCGGTTTTGCCGGGCATCTTCGCCACCGGGAGGGGTCTATCATCCTGCAACCGGAGTATCCAGGGAACGGATTTTTAGAAAAATTCATTATCATAATCTTCTTAGGATCAAAACTTTTCCAATATCCGGTGCAAGCAAAATCCGATTATCACTTCTACACGTCCAGTGCCGGCTGCAGCGCCGAGCAATGTCTCCGGCTGGCGGATGCATTGCACGAGGCAACCCCCATCCGAAGCAACCCGAGGCCGGGAAGCTGGACGGCGAAAGAAAGCCATAATAAAAGCTCACGGAAAGTGAAGAAACTTTGAAGCTAGCGAAAAGGGTGATAGTGATTGGGAAGAGAATCAATTTGAGCCGAACTGTATGAATTATCGGCGAGATCGGACGCAGGACGTTGAACGCTCCATTTCCGTCCGAGCTGCAGGATTCGCTCCGGCACGTCACTGAACAGTTGCTGATGGACGGAAGAACCGATCGAAATCACGGTTACAAGCCACTAGGCGGCAATTCCTTCCCACTTTACGCTGCACACTAGTTACACGATCGTAACTAGCGCTCATCTGTCTAACTTTGCTTGCGTGCTTTGCTTCCAGGACTGTGTTTGACTTGGAACAATAAGTTTTTACCGCTAGCAACCGACCGAACATACAGCTACCTCCTAATGGGTGAGCATTACACAACTCAACCCTGTCGGTCACAATTAGTACGAACATTGGCAATGTTTAATTATTAATTGCACAACAATTCCCAAATACCACATTGTGCTGCTTCGTTTCGAAACATTCCAAAACGGGCGTGTTCCGGGTGGGCAAGCTTTATTAAAACACATCTCAAAACAATTTTGCCAACCGGTACCGGTGGTTTGAAATCTAATTGAGCACACCCACCGTAGCAGATATTCATTGTTTTGTGCTGCTGCTGCTGCCGCTGCTGTTGCTGCTTGTTTCTCATAACTCCCGTGGTTGGTAACGAACAACATGAAATCCTTCCGAGACTCACCAGAAGCCGGTCGAATAATTGACACAAACAACTGCAAGAATGCTGTATCCATACGCCAGGCAGTAACATTGTTTCCGTAACATGAAAAACGAAATGTAACTTCCAGCTAATTCGCCCCAACCACTCGTGATGCAGCTTAGCCTGTTTCAACACGCTGCGAAACTGTTGCGTCGAGATTCCGGCTCCACACAGACCATACGCTTCACAATGGGTTTCACGAGAGGGTCCTCCCACGTGCAATCCATTTTTCATTATTTTTTTCTCCATTTTCCCCCTTATTCTGTGACTGTGCCACCTGTGAAATCGACGACGCGACAGAAAACGCGCACTGCAAGAGATATAGCGAACAAAACGGACCTCACCGCCAGGATGGCCAGGAGATGATGAAACCGAGCTGATCGCTCAAGCACGGCGAGTTTGTTCGAAATAACGAGCAATTAATTCTCAACTAATCTATTTAGCCAAAGATTGCGCTTGCCGTAATCGAAATCAACATCAGCCGCAGCGAAGATTGAGTGTGCCGGAAACCGTGGCCGTCCCCTTTTGGCGATCCGAGCGAACGCCACCGCCAGGCACATTCTGTCTTGCCTGAGATGACGCTTAATTTCATCGGGCGGGCTACACAAGTGGATCGTTTGTTCCCCTGCGGGGTTTGGCATCACTTTCCCGACGAGAGGCCGGCGCTCCTTAACTCAATACCCGCGCGTTTCGGTCGGCTGACATAGCGCAAGGGCTCGGCTCTAGCTTCCGGGCTCGTCTTCTCGTCATCGTCCTTGTTTGGTTGCTTCACGCACAAACACACACACACACGCGTGTCAATGGCTGGTGTGGCCCACGGGACCTACGTTATAGTGCCGTAGCGAAACCAGGAAGGACGAACACCAGCGAACTCTTGCCCGCCAGCGACGCGGCGAATCGATTTCTGAGCGCATGTATTTATCACCGGTTTTTGGGAGGACTCGACGGTTCGTCGGTTAGCTCACCTGTTGCCGGAACGCACCAGAACCGGGTGTAACCGTATCGCAGTAGCCATCGCAGTTTGCAGCAACGTTGCCGCTTTTGGATGAGGCGCCGTTTCCAACGCCAACGTTGCGGTTTTCCATGGCAACGCACGATGACACTGGAGGGAAGTGTCACACCGCAGGAACCAAATGGCAAAATGCCGTCGAAAATAGCCATCCAACGTTGACCACTCAAAAATGTGGCTTGTCTTGGGCTTGGTGTGACGCTGCTGTCGAAATTAAATTGACTTTTAGGCGGCGACACAAAATGGGTGCCCTTCAGAGCGCTCGGTCCGTATTTGGGACCCATAAAGCGGGTTTTATTAATATTTTTCATTCCGATTTCAAGTGTGTATTATTTTGTGTTTTGCAACCTAAAATATATAAACGAAAGCGGCACAAATGTTTCGTGCTGCAGCCGCTCACTTGAAGACTGTCCTGGCCAAAATGATATATTTTGTTATTAGGTTTTTCAGCATAAGGCAACTTGCCCCCACCAACGCACAATATAGCTGAAAATGCTTTCCCTTTTCAATCATTTTTCAATTTTGCATAACGAACAATTATTCCTTCCGACCGATAGCCAGATACTTGGGGCAAATTACTATACTTCAAGTGTTGTGCCTGTAAGGAGCTTTGTTTTTTGGTCGGAACGGTCAGAGTGTGTTTTAATTTTCGCCGCATATACGACCTCGTCAGTGGGATGAAAAACTTATAAGGTATGTTTTGAGGCTGATTTCAAACGTTATATTTGAATCCAGTTCCGATATTAAGCTGTTTTGCGTGATTTTTCTTTTAATCTAGAAATTAGAATTTCCTTGAACCAGAAGAAAGCTTCGTGGTGTTGAAATATCAGCCACAAGTATAGATGTGTAACAGTGATTCTCAAAACTTTACTAATCAATTATTAAATTACTCCTCAGTTAAACTAGAAGTAGTGTTCTTTCCAAATGAAAATCAATGAAGGCTTAATGCCTTGATACACAAGTGTATATTTCCATCTCTCATCAAATCACAATAATAACAAAGTAGTAAAGTTCATGGTTTAGGCATAATATTTGTTTCTTCAGCACGTTTTAACGGCACACAATTCCACGCTACCACGTCCTGTTTGACCTACGACAAGGTGTCTCACGACGAAACGATAGTCAATCCGGGTCGTGTGTGTCTGTTGTAGCATTTTCCTGATTCCACTCATTGTCGTTCAATCACAGCACAGAGTCATCATGACGAGTCGAGCTACATAAATATACCGTCGATGACCGAAGTGATAAAATTATGATGACAATCTGGTCTGGTACTGGTAGCGCAGGCGTTCGTACAATTGAAATGGATTGATTTTCGCTCTCTCTCTCTCTCTCTCTCTCTCTCTCTCTCTCTCTTTCTCTTTCTTTCTAGCTTACTAGACTTAGACTCGGATGGTCATATCCACTCTAATGCTGGCCTTATTCGGCATTCCATTTAATGCACTCCCCTCCAACGAAATCCTCATCGTTCGAACCGTAGGAGTCTCATCACTATTCCGACGACTGCCTGATCAGCTTGATTAGTGTCCGACACTCAAACCGAGCCCTCCGAACTCGGGACGCCATTTAGCACCGCACTCAACCGATCGCCATCACCAGCGCTGGAGTCAATCGAATTAAATGTTAAACACAGTTAGCCGGTTGACTTTTGCTGAACTCTGCTCTACCGAACGCTCAATTGACCCCTCCGGGGAGCTGTAATGCAGCAAAAATGCGGGCAAATGGCCACCGCAAACGGTCACGATGCCCTCTCATGCTCGATCGGTGGCTCGATCTCGTAAAACGCTCGCGGATGATGAATTGATGCTTGATCGAATTAGAGAAATCAATTTCCCGAGGAACAATGCCGAGCAGCTGAGGACGATTGAACCGTGCATGATTTAAATGAACACATCGATGCTCGCTGTTCGGTTGTTTTGCGGAGTTCCAAAAGTAGAAAAACCTAAACGGAAAGGCGGTCGATCAATTATTGATCTGGTGTTTTTGTAGGCACTTTTGCCAGCTTCCATCGTTGTCTTGCGCATGCCGCACTAACGGGTGGTCTTTAACATCGAAATGAGCATTTTTTTAGCGCCATTACTCATCGCCATCATTGCACCGTGCAGACGACGGTCTCTTTGCGCTGCCTGGTGCGGGTTTTAAACGCGTAGATCTTCCATCCGAAGGAAGGTCCCATTTGGCCGGTTCATGAAGTGAATTGAATTAACTAGCCTGACCTATCGTGCTGCAAGGTGAAATAGCTCCCAAACTCCTCTTTTTTTCAACCACCACCCCAAACCCGAGAGTTTAATGTCAATTGCAAACGACCGACGACCGATCCCCGAACCCGGCAATGAAAACCCACCACACTCCCTAGCAGGCGGACTTTTTTTGTTCTTTTCCTCTCATTCCTGCAGCGTTCAACTCCGTTGCTTAGAAACCGACAACGACAGAAACCCGGAGCCCGGAGGTCGCTTTATTGGCACTCGTAAACGCCGTCGTGAACAACCGGCTGCAATGAACGTCACTTAAAGGGCGATATTCGAAGCCCGGCCAGCGACGATTGGCCCCGGATGCACCCGCGGCGATGCTCTCCGTGCACCGTTCCGTTTGATCTATTGTGTGCCACGTGCTTCACCGAGAGGGGAATGAAAAGCGATGCACCCGATGAAGCCGTTGGGGTGGTGTGGGTGATGCTAGTTGAGTTGAGAAGCGACTGCATTGGGGAAAAGGAAAGAAAGCAATGAATGTCGCCCTTTGGCAGTGGCATTTCCCAGGGAGCTTTGGCGGGCTGCATGGGACAATGCAATCGCACAAAAGCGTCACGCGGATAAGGGGTTGATAAGGAGTGGATAAGGTGGAAGAAACCCCGGGGGGTGGGAAAACACTACCAACGAAATGGCAACCTGTGCCGGTAGGTGGAGGTGAAAATCCGACAACTTTTGCAGTGATGGCAAGATGATGGCAAAAGGAGCATGCTTTTTTTTTGTCTTCTCTTGCTTAATTTTCCACCTTACAGCCTCGCCTAATGCGCGTGTTCTCTCGTTCGCTGGTGGAAGTAATGAAAATTCAATTTAAAGTGGCCACCACTTCCTCACCGACCTATCCGCGTGTGCGAGCGGAGGACACGCACGTACTAAAAAAGGGGCTCGTGCGTGCGAGAAGTAATTAGTGTTTACCGGGGGGGCATCCGCATCCGCCGGTGAGTTTTCCCAGCCAGGGCACCATTTTAACGGGGCTGATGTTTTCCGCTTCACTCCGGCTTCCGACTCACCGGAATCCTTTGTTTTTTGCCATATAATTTTCGTTCCTTTTTTTTGTTGCTGTTTTGCTTGCACTGCTTCTTAGGCGGGTTACTTTGTAGCACGCCACCGAGCAGACCTTGAACCGTGACGACACAATTTGCGCAACATCAAATGGGGCTGGTTTGGGTTTCTAATTAAATTCTTGTTTCAATTTCACCTCCGAGCCCACCCGAGTGCGCCAGGATGTGCCGGACCGGGTGATATACTAGTGCTGATGGACGAGAAAAAGTTCGTAACCGGGGGGTTTCCCGTGCGTACCTTTTTCGGGGAAAGCTGAAAGGATGGACCGTTGGGAAAACAACAGTGCCCAACGCGCCGGGCCGAGTGGACGGAATATTCTTCGTGGCTTTTCTTTTTTTTTCGTTTTTGGTTGTGCGCTCATAAGCATTTCCACGTGAAATTCGCGGAAATTCGAAAAGGGCTTTCAGTGAAACATCGGAGGCGTGCATTTTTGTTCGTCCGAGCACTGGTCGAAGAATGTTTGGCAACTTCGGTTGGGGGTAAATTTGTTCAACTACGCGATCTTTAAAAGGGTTGTGTGTGTCACACGTGAGTGCGTTTTAGAATCACCCATTTTCTACATATTTGCCGCGTTTTTCTCCCCTAATTACCACTTCTAAACTTTCATGCAAACGCTGCAATGAATTTACAATAAAAAAAGCCCTGATTTCACTTTGGTGCACCGTCACACGAACGCAGTATGCTGATTTGCACCCGAGAGCTTACCCTTTGAAAGCAACAAACCATGCAATGTAAACGCTCCATTCCGTCATAGAACCCTTCATAATCCTTCCGACAGGCTACATGCACTAATCACCAATTCGTTCGTCCTGTCGGCCTTCTCGGCCTGCTTGCGGTGCATTTACCGATGCAAATCCGGACCACCCCCGGATGGTAGTTCCGGTCAAATTTAGCCGTCAAACCGCGTCGATGGCGTGCCGATTGCGTCACGCAACCGAAGGTGTCGTATTATGTTGTAAGGGGAAGTCGGTTGATTAATTCGTCTTTCGCGTGCAGCACCGACACGACCACCGGCTAGACATCAGGCACAGGCCGGCTGAATATCCCCACCAGAACGCCAACCGGAAGCCGGCAACCGACCGCGGTAAGGTGAAGTAAAATCGCGTCCCGATTCTCGTTCGCACATACTTCCGACGCAAACTTCCGTCGGCGCTTCGGTTAAGATATTAAGCCCAGCCAGGAAGCGGATGCGGCCAGGTCGAGAGGTCGAGGCGTCGGGAACCTCCTGCCAAGGGACCATGGGCAACGCCGTGGTGGAGAAATAATAAAATCGTGATACGGTGATTAAATAACAGTTCAAAGTTGCTTAGAAAATTATCAACTTCCGTAGTTAGCATACGGCCGCGGGCCGTTTACAACACACACACACACGCACACGTGCCTCCCCCCCCACTCCCACTCGCTGTGGTCGTCCCTTCTGCGGACCGTTCCCTTCCGGATGACGTCCTAAGGGCTGGCTGGCTGGGTAAAGGCAAAGTTTTCTCCCGGAGTCAACGACTTCTGCCGGAAAGATTTCCGGAAACCTCCGCTTCAGGCACACGAAACTCGGGCCCTCGACGAGAGACGGATCCTTCCGGAAGAGAGAGAGAGAGAGAGAGAGAGGGTCTCGATTCGCTCGAGGCCAGATTAGACTGCGAGGATCGCTTTTCCTACCGTGGATCTCGGGAACGTAGGGCATAATCGGAACGGAAAAAGTGTTTACGCCACACCCTCTGCCGATGCGTGTATGTGTGTGTGTGTGTGGAAGTGTGCGTGTTCATTAGTGCGGGCGAGAAGGTGTACATTAAACCGTCACGGATTTATGATTTAATTACATTTTTCGAAATCGAGGGTGTTGATTTTGTGCGCAGCCGGCGAACGAAAGCGCCCAACTTTCTTGACTGCTTTGCCGCGAACGGAACACACATCTATCTTCCCCGTGGTTTGTGGGGGTGTCGTTTTCTTCCTCCTGCTCTTCCCCGGTGCTCCGCGGGAGGAGATTTTGCGAAATTTCGGGAGGACGTAAATTAAATTGCCAAAATTTCGCCACCACTGGCGGGACGACGAGCACGCGGATGGGGCATTTTTGGGCCCACATTTTTGGGGAGTTTCAAACGAAGAACGGTTTTTCCAACGAGTTTTCGTCCAACGAGGGGTGGCGCCGATGTGGGTTTATTCAAATGAAACAGCAAAACGGCGATTTGCGCGGCCGATGAATATTCAAATCGATTACAGCTGAAACGTGGTTGATTTTTGCAATTACTCCGCCGTATATTCAATCACTCGGGCCGTTTTTTTGGCTCTCTCTCTCTCTCTCCGGTGGCCACGATTGACGCCTGGAAGCAACCGACCGGTGAAAGTCTTGTGCGAGCGAAGAAAAGTTAAACATGCGCGACGAAAAGTTTATTGTGCTGGGGTTAGGGAAAAAGCAAAGTAAGAGAAAAACGAGTAGAACGCGTGTGCACGGTTGGCTGAAATATGCATATGGTTTAATTATGATTTCGGTTCGGTTCTTCGGTTTAAAAATTACCCACCCGCCAGCCACCATATGCCAGTTCATCAATCGATGCGTAATTTCATGCGTTTGCTGGCAGAAACGAACGAAGGCTGGGCGTCGGCGTAACAAATTAGCCTAGGCCCGATTTCGGTGAGGTTGATGGGTTTATTTTTGGAGGAATTTTCATAATGAACAGGTACTTGGTTTTGCTCTTTTGGGCGTTTGTTTTTTTTTTTTCTTAGATTGATCATACACCACTCATTTATGCATACATGAAAATCAATGCATGCATGTAAATTAAGACAGGCTAAATTTTATTCAATGAAACATCACTTCATTCTCACATTTACTCCAAAGATGCAAGGGTGTATATTAAACTACCATTCGCCTGTTCAAGCTAGCTAAACGACATGGAACCTTGTTAATAATCCGTTTTGCAAATAGCAACACAACCGTTCGGAAATCTCACTCAGCAGTAAATTGATTCACTGATCCCATGCAGATTTGTAGACTCACAAACAACGCGTTATGGGCTGATGCCGCACAGCAGCAGATCCCGTAAGCACTTCCACCTAATAGCGCTCAAATGGGTGGGAGAATATTTTTTGTATTATCATTTATTTACATTTACCCTCGGTACCCATCACCTTGGCCACCGGAGTCCCGAAGCGAGTGTCCACTGCGGGAAAACCGCACGGGAAAACCAACGGGTTGCAACGAATGTGCTCCAGTGCTGACCAGCGTTTGTGTTTGAGCAAACTCACCCAGCTCTCGAGGGAAATTCCACCTCCCAAAGGACACCCACAACCACACGAGGAAGCCGCCGGAAGGCGAACGGGGTTATTTTCGGGCGTGAATTGCATTGCTATGACCTGCTAAATTCCTTCTCCCCACAACGGGAGTGAACCCTCGGCGCGACCGGATCGTAAAAGGGCGCTACAGAAAGCCCGAGATCCGAGCAGCCACGGAGTGGTACGCACGGGGTTTGCTCGTAAAAACGGGTCGATGCAGCGGGAAAAACACCCATTGTCGGTGTCGTTAAGGTCAACGGCAAGGAAAACGACCGCGCAAACACACGGCCCAGCTGCTGCTGCTGCTGCTGCGACTGGCATTCGGCCCGTTCGGTTGAGGATGGCCGGAAAACCCGGGGACACCGAATGGGAACGTTCCCGCCCGGAATGGCCACACGAAAGTAAAGCCAAAATATGACTCCATTAAAAAGACGCCCAATCACTGCGGCTCGATAAGGGTGAACGGTGGGGAAAATGTCCCCCGTGTGGTGGGCAGGGCAGGTCGAAAAACCCGCGAAACTCGACAGGACGCTGCTTGCCACGTTGCCCGTTGGAAAGGGTTTTGCGTTGTTTGGCTCGGCTACAAATTCGACCGCAATCTTTCGTGTAAACGCCGATACGAATATGCAAATTGTTGCTGCTGAACGACCACCTCCCGGATGGGAGGCAGTAAATAAATATTACATCAAACAGTAACATGCTCCTGTTGAACCGGATGGCCCATGGGTTAGGGAGAAGGATCCTTTGCTACTGCAGCTGATGCAGTTGTGAGCTCGGGAAATTTAACCTTTCGAACAAAAGCTGACCCAAATCACTCTACCACAAGCAAAAGGTATCAGAAGTGTTTGTGGGAAAATCAGATTACGGTGGTGCATATTTCTGCGCGTTTTCTGTTACTTGGTTACGCGTTCATAGGTCACTTGGATTTTCATTTCGCTTCCCCTTTTACTCCAATCTCGTCGGGTCTATTTACCTTGGTCGTGCTACTCTCCGTACTTAAGGGATTTTTCCATGCCAGCATCACGAGTGCCCGAATGTACCAACCACCAGCAGATTAGTTGCGGAGCCACCCAACAATCCCTAAACTATAATCTACCAACTCAAACCGGTCCATGCGTCGCGCCGTGATAGAATTGCTCTATCGCAATGGCACGAGCCACTGAGCCCATCACGACCAGTTCCAGTTCTTTCGGTCGGCCGTTTGTGCATCATAATCTAATAGAAGCAGCACAACGAAGAAAAAAAAACCGATAGCGACTCAGCGTGAGTTCAGCTTAAAATTTCCAACCAAAACCAATCGCTCGCACCGCTCGATGCCACGCGAAAGCAAAAAGCGTACGCGCCTAATCCGTTATCAATGTTCCAACGAAAATTTGACCAGCACCGAAACCGCCCGGAATCAAATCCGGTCAAAAGGGGCTCGGAGCTCAGGGTTTCGGTTTTATTCTAGTTTGCAGGACTCGAGAGCGGGCAAAACAAAAATCCGCGCGTCAAGGAAGAAGCGAAGCAACAACGAACAAAATTTTCAATAAAATCTTGTCACCCTTATCACTCGCCGAGGACTTTCCAAGGAGTCAAGAGGGCGCACACGGAACGATACCCCGCCATCGGCACCACCCTCAGCGTCATCCGAGTCTTGGGCTTATCAGCTCAGTGCTCAGTGCCCATGCCTCCTTCTTGATCACTTTCCGCACCGGCGCGGCCCGTATCTCGTTGCTGCATCTCACAGCCCTTGCGAATGGGAATGCGTAGAAAAGCGATCGATTCCGTTTGCTGCTTCGAAAAATGCGAGGCTGATTCATTCGACGGGTTCCGTCCCTGCAAGAGAACATGGAAATGTGTTTGCGCACCAGGCGGTTTCACTCGATCAAACACACACACCACACACACACACACACGTACACCCAAAAATGCGATCGATTTTGGGGCGATTTCCGGCCCGTCCAGATTATGGCTGATGAGGGCCTCTCGGTTGGGCCCCTTTGCTTTTTTTTCTCGGTTGACAGAGCGGAACTCTTCGATAAGCACTTGGGCAGCAGGGGTTAAAATCTCTCCTGCGGCACTAGTACTTAGTAAAGAATTCTTATCAATTGCGCCATTTTCACATTCGTTCGCCCATCTGCCATTCGGTTGGTCCGGTGCGCTATCACCAGCGTGTCTAAGTACCACTGAGGCTCGAGGCTTTCATCGCTAGGACGCACTCCCATCGATGTTTCCTTCCAGCGGGTATTTGCCACATTCCAGGAACACTTGATTCGCAGTTCGTTGAGTTCGTTTGTCCGTACGTTCGCATTCCCAAGTCCACCTCGCCGAACGAACGTAATGATTGCGGTCCCACTGATCGGCCTTTGGCCCTCGCAAAGACCTCTCATGTCACGCACAGATTGGCCGTGGCCACTTGGCGTTTTATCTCGCGTCCAGTCATCAAGCGTCCGTTAAGAATGCGATTCACCGAATCGACCGAATTCGCTCGTTGCTGATGACGTTGCCACAGCAACCGGTCAATTGGCGTGTCCTTAATGCACTATTTCCACTGGAAGGTATTTTGCTTTTTTCCCGCTGGATAACATCACACACACACACACCCACACAAACACAAGCGGTTTCACACACGCGCTTGGGAAATTCACTTTTTGCGAGCACAAACGATCGTGCGATCGAGAGCGCATTTCGCATTTCATCACTCGCCGGTGATCTGTCGTGATCTGAGTCGCCACCAGCTGCTGCCAGCGGGATTTCGAGTCGCCCAGCAAGAGAACAAGCTGATAACGCCCAATCGGCCCGTTAGAGCCATTCCCCTAGGCGGTCCTAGGCGGCTGGAAACGATCACTTTATCACCGATCGTACGAACGAGCGCCACGAAACTGCCACGCGGCCACTTGGCTGTTGTTTGCGTGAACCACGCGTCCTGGCGTATTTGCCACGCCAGAGCCTTTGCGCGTGATGCCACGTGCCGACGCAAACGCACACACGCAGCTCAGCATCCTTGAGGCACCCGGCCGGGCACACCGATTAAGCAGCACTGTTCGGCCGAGTTTGGCTCAATTGGACTTTTATAGAGGCGAACGGCCAAGGGACCGTACCGAATTGCTCCAGACGGACGGATACGCACGACATACGCGTGATGCAAACCCGCGGAAAAGGGACATCACCGCCAGTGGCCAACAATGATGATGATGATGATGATGGGCGATGGGCCTTTGGTGTGGGTTGCAACGTGTACGACCACTTGATCAGTGGTTCTTAATTTATTTACGCACCAACACACCCATCATCACACACCACGATCAACCGCGCTCAAGTGATCGCTCGACGAGGTTTCCGTTATCGTCGGACGTTACATTACGCCGCAGTTTCAGCATGCACTTGCTTCAGCTTGTGCCCATGCTTGGGATGAGTTCTGGTGGAGTTGAGAGAGCAAGCTGAATGAATGAAAGAGAGAGCGATCTCTACAGCATCCAGCAATCGTTTTTTTTTTTCAAATGAGACAAATTAAATGCATCTTTACAGCATAAGCAGGAACGTTATGCTCCCCAATTTATGGTGAGCCATTGCATTTCACCAAACCACACGCAACGTGGAACGTCATCGCTGAACAAACACCACGCAAGAGCGGAACATGCACCCACATGGTTGACCAATCGAAGAGCCACCAGTATAAAATGACGCCGATCGCTAGTTCCGTTGTACGGAAATCCGTACCGAACCACCATGATGTGTTTCCTTTTCTGTGTGTGGTCGTTTTCCACTCATTGTTCCTGCTTCTTTCTCGAAATCGGACCCGCAGCGGTACACCCTTAGGCCTTCTCAACATGCGTCGGAAGGCAGACAGTTGGCCAGCCTAATTTAATTAATGCGAACGACCAGAGCTAGCTATTATTACGCGCTCTTAATTAGAAGTCAAACTACGCTGCAAAACCGGGCTTCAAATCGCGCTTGCATATAGCTTTTCTAAACCGCGTCGGTGCGAGAAAAATGGCAAGGCAAAAAAAGAACACACCGACCCGCGTCAGGATTCCAGCGATTTTGCACGCAAATGATCATTTGCAATTGAACGCGTCCACTTTCTGCCGCGCACGACCGCTCATTCACACCAGCATTTGCCCGGTGGGTTAAACGAGATGAAAGCAAATTGAATGATTGTAGTAAATGAGCTGATGAATAACGCAGATATTCATTGGAACGCAAATGGTCCTGTAATTGATGGTGGACAGCTACCGCAGCGCTACCGGTGGCCTCAAATCTGGCCCCTGGCGGTACCGAAGGAACCTCGGCCACATCCCATCCCATCGCTGGATTGCAACCCTCGCGGATGCCAATTGTCACCATTGAAGGTTTTCCTTTTGCGAGCGGTCTGTTGAATGGCGCTGAATTGATGGCGGGTTGTTGGGATGGATCGGCTGCTCGGTCGGACGGTCGGGGATCGTTAATCCCGTTTTATGCACTGAACTCATTCCGATAATCCCGCTGCTCATTAGATTATACCAGCTACTCGGGGTGGATTGGCGAGTGAGGATAAAAAAAACATAAACCCTTTCGTGATCATGTTGCAACCCGTACCTGGAATAGATGCACTGTTTTAATTTGATGCACCCACGTTAGACAAATAACTGTTGGCAGCTTGTCAGGAATTGCGGGAATAAATGGACGGTAAACAAATCACGACGGGCACGAGTATGCTATGCCATGTAGCAATCGGATCTATGCCCGATAGGGTTCCACGTAAGCGGTGATAAACAAACGGTACGCTGTTCACGTATTAAACAATATTGTTCGAGTTTTATTGAGAAAAATACCGCAAAATAACACTGCACAATCAAGGCAGCTTCCTGAGAAGAAATATGTAGAAAAAAATGATTAAATGTAACAGTTACAGTACAATAAAAGGTTTGTTGTAATTTCAGAAAAAAAAAATAGATGACCAAAATCAATTCAGACGAAAATAGAGGAAATATATGAGAAATTGCATCACGTGATGAACAAATGAGGCACTCCCCAGCGTTCGTTCACGTTCGGATGGTAATCTAAACTATAAACGCGGGTGGCAAATCTGCATTCATAACAACACACTCGCTCACAGCTATATCATAAACGCGAATGCAAACCACTGCTGTCGATTACGGAACCAAGTATCACTCGATCGATAATCAGCTCTAATAGATGGGCTTTATTATCAGGACATCTGCAGTACCAATGCCATCCTCGCGTGCTGCCGGCTAACAACAATAACCGCCCTTCCCGATCGCAACCATCCGGCCATCCCTGCACAATTGCATTATTCATTTGGAAGCGATTTACCAAATATCGAATAACTCACCCCATTAGCCGAGCCCGGCGGGCCGAGCCGCCGCAACGATAAATCTAAACATTCAGCCATGCCCTCCATTCCGTGAGCTTCAAATCATAAGCCACCGCTGTCGAAAGACACCCCTACCGGTGCGGGCTCGAGCAACGGGAAATAAGTCAATCGAATCGAAACCGACCGACCGGTCCGAAATCCGTTTCCGCTTCCGGTCCATTTGGTGCGCCGAAAATGCATCCCAACCCAACCCTCGCATTGTGGCGTGCGTGCGTGCGTGCGTGCTCAGTAATTAAATCAAAGCTCAAGTAGCTCGTGATAAACCGTGATAAGGTTGTGGCTCTCCCTTGGCATCCCATACGGGGCTGGGGGTTTCGGAATGCTTGCCAACCAACACCACGTAAAGGGCACAGGGAATTCCAGTTCATTCGTTTCCATTACCCAAACGAGCGTCAGTCGAGCGTCGAGCGCGAACTCTCCCGTTTGCCCGTCGACATTTGGCTCCTTGACACACACACACACACACACACACACACACACGCGGTCCTTGACGGCATCATGATTCGTGTCGCACGGTGCGTCGCATGCACAATGAATGTAATTATTCAATTAAGCTTAATAAAATCATTTCATGAATGAGTGAATAAACGAGCACGAAACGACCGACATGCGGTCAAGTGGACAACAACCACCATGCGGGACGCTTCCGTTCCGGGTCCCTTCTCTTTTCAACCCCACCACCCCGTGGAACTGGCCAGCGTGTGTCGTCCGTCCCGGCAGCCAGATGACATCCGAACCATCCCGTCCATCATCGGTGGCGGTCTCCGTTTTGCTGCGTTGTGGAGGTTGTTTTTTTATTCCACACACACGCTCTCTCTCTCTCTCTCTCTCTCGCGCGGTGCTGGTGGCGCGTATTACCAGGAAAAAAAACCGAAACCCGCAGCTGGTTCTTTTCAACGAAATCACCGCCCATTGCTGGGTAGGTGTGTCCTCGAATCGGATCCTGCCGCCCACGTGATGGGGTTCACGAATTACGAGCCTGTTTCCGGGACAACGTGTACACCGACACGCGTAACCATGGGCAACCATTTAACCGGTGGTACATTCCACCCATATCATCCCAGCTGGCTGTGACTGCATTCAAACCTTCGACTCACGGGACGGGACCGTTTGGCGGAACCATGACGGGACGGTCCGGGAATTAGCAATTCATTAATATTTCCTGGCCCTCCGGCGAAGGATGTATGTTAAGATCACCTCGATCACCGGATCGAGCTGTCGTCGTTGTCGTCGTCGTCGTCGTACGATCGAAACGTTCGCGCGGCGGACTCGGAAGACTTAAATTGATGTCGTTTATCACCGGTACGGTAGCGTAGGTACGCTTCGCTCGACGGTCATTTCCGACCCAATTTCAAGTGCGAGCATGCTAACAAAGGAGACCGTCAACGCGTTCGATCATTCGCGAGCGTTTCAGCCGGGGCAAGCGAACGGTTTAAAGGTTAGCGAGGGTCTGATACAAGAAAACCATTTCCTCGGAACCATATCGGAGGCGAAAAAGTGGTGGAACCCGTCGGTTGGTTCGCGTGACCGGCACTCATTAATTCATTCACGCCCGCTTTCGTCCACTTTCCCGGAAGCCGAGGGCATGTTCTCCGGGGTGGGTTTTTCGCCCTCTTATTTTTCTTCCTTTTTCACCAGCTACATACCGGCCAGCGATGGAGAACGAACCAGGGCCGAATCTCTGCGGTGCGTACTCTACCGGGCACCCGGTTTCCGAGTCCTTCTCAGACAGGAAACCCGACGACATCGCCATCATGACCCCGATCCGGTTCGCACCCACACACGGGCAGGAAGCACCCGGATTTGATTGCTGTGTCATGTTTAATGAATGCGGGCCATAAATTATCCGAAAACCCGCGCCACGTACACTGATTTTTCCTGATCCCCGGTGTGCTTGTTGGTGTTGAAGGGTGCCGAGTTTTCAGGGAGCAACCGCGTGAACTACCGCCGACACGGAAGTGATAAGTTGCGATTGTACAGCCGGGCACTTGACGAGATCTGGCGACCTCGTGGCGCAAATGGGCTGGCCGTGCGAACGATCGTCAACCGGGTCGTCGGAAACCGCATACTCTGCGCCTGCAGTGGTTGAGGTGGAAACATATTTATCAGCCAGTTTCGCGCTGGATGCGACGCGTCGGGCGAAGGATATTTATGGTGCGATGCGCCGTTTTTGGGGAAAGAAAATCCCCACCTCGCAAAAGGCACACCAATGGGGCTGGAGTTTTGAACGTTCTTGCTCGAGGGGTGAGATGGGCATCGGATCCGTCAGAAGCTTCTGCAGCCGATGAAATAGTGAGGAAGAGCTTTTTGCAGCTAGCAGCTATTGAGTGGCTTGAATTCCTTCTGACATTCCTACACATCTATCTGTCGTGGAGGTTTCAATCGAACGCTATGAAAATGCTGTTTTTTTTCCAATCCAAACGAAACAATGGACAAATGGAAAATAAGAGTAGATGCATCTTAGTATGTTCCTTATGTTTGACTAAAAGTAAAGAAATGACAAAAAAATAAGAAGGAATAAAGAAAAAAATGATTCTTAACAGGTTTATGTTGGTTTTGTCTAACTGCTCTGTTAACCATTTGAACCATGTATGCTGAATACATATGATTTTACCGAAACTGAATGCACAATAATAAAAGTTCAGGTTTGTGAAACCATTCCATGATTTCATACAACAACAGCTCCACAAGCTTCCATCATCTTTCTCTAAACGTAAAACGCATCGCCCAAATCAAACACAGGTATCAAGCGGAAACAGCTCATTCTGATTTGCTCGGCTTCCTTCTTTGTACTGGCCATTGTCTTTGTCTGCTGCAGCCTACATAAAGCAACCTTTAACGCCCAAAGGCACGCGTCCGCGTGAGTCGGTAGGAATTGGCATCGATATAAGTACGTCACGTTCATTTGGAGCGAAACTTTCCAGAAGGAAACAACCGATTATGAAACTGAACCAGCAGTAGGGAACCATTAATGTACCCATGCACATATGTACGCGTGTGGGTGGGATTGCGCCAGTTGCAGCACGGACGAAAAGAAAACGGTGCACCATAAACGTACCTTTCGAAGGTACCCACAAGCGAGCGGGTTTACCTTTTCAAAAACGTGATTGTTGTCTAATCACAGCAATTTTCGAAACGATCCGGCATATTGCTTGCTTCACGCGCCATACCATTGGTTTCCTGGAACCTCACACATTGTAGGAATGGATTAAGCCATGTGTTTTGCAAGATCAAAAGCGTTTTAAAATGTCTTAGACACGTGCATTTCTTTTGCGATGTTCAGTGATACGGTAGATTATAGGGATTTCGTTGCTTTCGATTCCGCTTCCAAGTGGCAGATCGATATTGAACGATCCGTCTCACGTGACGAATCGTACCGGTTTGATGATGTAACGTTTCAAGCGGAATCAATCTCCTTCATCACGTGCCAAACGAAGCATATTCATATGTAATGACGATTAAGGACCCTCTTGGAAACACCGTTCACTGTGCTTTTCGCTCCGGTGGGCGTTTTATCCGTCAATGCACGCTGAAGAAAAATCAATTGATCAATATTAATCGGAAGTAAAAAAGCAATCATCCTACCAATAAATGGGAGCTATGATGTGCCGTACATCTGCACTTTGTTCCGAATAAATCGCTGTATATTACTGAATTTCAATTGCAATTACTGAAGTTTTCCGACTAATTGCAAGCCGCTATCATCTGTCTTTTAATTATTTACAGTACCATATTAAACGCTCTTTTCCATTCACATCAATTAAGGCTCACAGCGATTCAATTTCATTTGAAAAATCCCAAAAAGTGATGGTCAATTTAACTAATGTTTCATTTGCCCAATAACTCATTCGTGAAAGCTGCTCCGAAATATAATTCCAACCATTAAAACGAGTGCAACAAACGGTCTTTTAAATCGTGTTTTTTTAGCATTAGCAATTGAAAATAAAAAGTGTCACAAAGTCACGAGCGGTACGAAAATCGTCCGTCATTCCAAAGAAGGCAGCAATTTGTGACGAACGCAACCCGCCGGCACCTCGAAACCTACGCGAAAGACCATTCACTCTGGTTGGGTTGGATGCATGATAAATTACATTTAATATGAGCTCCAAAAATCGGTTATCCTCACTCTGCAGTTATCATCGCCCGCCAAGACCGGCTAGCGCGCGAATCTCTAGCAACGCCACGCGATGTAACCCAACCAAACCAAACGAACCCGGAGCCGGACAACGAACATTCCAGAATAGAACGTACCATCGTAACCATCGTCAGACGAGCACATATTGCACTTACATCGTGGCCCGCAGCAAACCAGAACCGCGTGCCCGCGTGGTGGTGGAATAAATTCAACCGAATGAATATGGCGACTGATTAGAAATATCCGGTCCGTTCTGTTCCCGTATGGGTTCCGCGAGCGTCCACGGTCCCCCGGTATGCATTTAAGTGGACAAAATATGGCCCCACGGTTCGATGCGCGGAACCGAGAGCGAACGTGGTGACGCGATGGACAGCGGTCCTCGCTTCCCGGGACCCATGCTGGACCATGCTGCAACAGCTCGTCCATCGCGAACCGTTGGCAATTATCATACGGTAAATCCGTGTAGCTTCCGCATGTCTACCCGCTTGGCAAAGGATGGGTTTTCTCGCTGGTTCTTTCCGGGGAACGGTTGTACTGCCACAAATTAAATTCCACCAGTTCATCGCAAGCGCAAGCCAGTGCGAGCTTACCTCAGTACGTGGTACGCGATGGTCACCGTTGTCATCGCACGGGTTTGGGATGCAATTTTACGCACACTCAAACCACCGTCAATAGCCGTGCCCGGGGACGTCGAGCAAGTGTCGGAAAACTGTGGTCGGAAAAGACACGCGGAGAGCGTGTGCTTGTGCCACTGCATTAACACTGATAATGCGACACCTCGCGGTGGCACTTGTAATCGTAAATTGGTCACACACAAGGTGTTGTTTTAACAAGAAGCATTATTCACACATCCGGGGCGTTTTACGTTCGATCGCGGTTTCGATACGCGTAGCATGAGGCTGGTGAAACGAAAATGAAGCTATTGGAAAAATTACCATTACACTCATGCCCATCAGGCTGGTAGCTTTCTTTGCTTTACTAGGAAACGGTGCAGATAATCATACTCGATATTCATCGAAAAACGAACGCATTTTAAATGAATGCATTTTGTTTTGTTCAAACTGTTCTTCAATTAAACCATAAATCAATCAACTGAACCGTTCACCTGCACTTCCTTGAAATTGTTCTGCTGCAAACGCTTTGATGCTCGTCCGATCCATAGCAATGCCCGCGTAATGGTATCGTTAACTGAATCGCCACACGACCTCGCTTCCTGGTGCATTATTCTATTGCATTTCTACTACAGCGCCCAAGGACGCCCTGCACACAAACACACACACACACCGAAGGGTTAATACGGTTTAAGCAGTAATTTAATACGTGAGCAAACTGGTCAACATTGCAGCAAGCACCTTTCCTCGTGCGAAGGAAAAACAATCCCGTACACCTGGAAAGCTTCTCCAGCTGGTGTCGCACGATGTGAAAAGAACGCCCGCAATGGCCGCACGATGCCTTTGTTCGTGTGCTGTGAAAGTTTTGCCCGCGTGGGGTGTGTGATAGCTGCAACTTCACCTTCTCCCCCTATTGCTTAGGTTTGATAATGCCGGTGCCACAGGACGACACGTTGAAGGTTGGGCTCTCTGGTGAATGTCAGGCACCTGGAAAGCTGACAGTGCGCTGCGCTAAAATTACACAGCACGTCACGGTTCTCGAAACCACACGGAGCACACGGAGCTTTCGGCTCGCGCTAAGTGAATCAAACGACGTGTCAGTGTGAGAGGAGTGAGGAGCGAATGGAAAAAAACGTTTATCCCAGCGTTCGTGTGCGGGAAATTTAACAGAATTAAATCTGCACTATTTCAAATGCCCGATTACCGAGTGCCATCGCGCGGGGGACTAACTAAGGGCTGTGGGAATGAAACGAAAAGCGACCCCTTCGAGCCATTCCGACACCTTCTAATTCATTCAACGGCATCAAGCGATCTAATCGAAGCAGGTTTAAACGTCTCACTCGCAACGCAGAATATACAGACACCCACAGCTTCCCGAGCCGTGAATTTTTGTGTGAAAAACTTTTCCACCCACTGCCCACAACGGGGGCGCGTCATTTGTTTAAGGGTGAACGGTTCACCGGTGGAAAAGCCGTTCCACCCAAAAAGCCGCTAGCTGATCCACCCACCCGCAGCGATCGCAAGACATTCGCGTGCATAATTTATTGCCTGCCGATTCTACCGATGGCGCTACGGGGGCGCATAATTGGGAAAAACTCTCTAATCTATTCCTATGATTTATATTTTAAAACTTCGCCCCAAGGGCACGATGCTGCCGATGCCCTCGAGCGGCTTACCGTTCGAGCAGCTGCGTTCCAGTTCGCAGTGTCTGAGCGAAAAAGGCCCGCTCGTTGCGCGAGGCGTTCCGGACCGGCACACAATGCGGCAGGGAGTCATAATTTTCACCTTCCGTGCAATTAATACTTCCACCGGCGCAAGCATTTCACTCAACTCGCGCGCGCGAGCGCGATTGTTGATTTCGAAAAAGTGCCGTTCCGAGCGGAAAAACTTCCACCCGGTCGGCGAAAGGGTGACCCAACAAGGGACCCGTAAAGTGTTCGACAAGGTGCCGTGCGCCATTATTTACGCACATAATTATATTTGACTTTCCGCGTATAAACATCGCGCCTAGGGTAGCGCCCGGTAGCGTTTGGCGCTGGAGATTTTTAATTCCCCGCGTATCCCTTGTGGAGCGGCGTAAAGTTGTGCTCTTAAAAAAGGGACTCGTAAAAAAGGACCCACGCAACGTTGGAATTGATTTGTCTGTAGTACTTTGTGAGCCACCAGCCGAGAAAAGGATTCGTGCGGTGATAAAGCGGCTGCAGCGAAATTGTGCGCGGCGAAATTATGTTCACAGCAACGAAAGCGTGTCGAGTAAATCGTTTTTGGATGAAAAATTATAATTTTAAGATTTATTTGAGAATGGTAAGCAACTGAAAAATCATTGTATATAACAACTTCAAGGCTGATGTGCATTCTCTCTGTTAAGACATAGCAATCAGGTGATGATTTTTGTTCTAACAATATTAATATATGTTACCCAAACTTGAGACGGAACAGTGAAGTAATATTTAAATTACGTTTTCATTGTATTAAAATACAATTTTTAGGATCCACGAAAGGCAAACAATTGCTTACGACAAACTGGCATCTAGAGCAAGAAAGCACAACACAAAACAGTAATCTTCCCACAAAGCTACAGCTACCAATCGCCGATGTTCCAGTACACATGCGGCAAAATGGCTTCGGCGGCTTCCAAAGCGAGTGATTTGCTGTTCGCCAGCCCATCGGAGTAATTTTCGAATCGAATGCTTCACCATGTCGACATGTCCCAAAGTCACTCTCTCTCTCTCTCTCTCTCTCTCTCTCTCTCTCTCTCTCTCTCTCTCTTCTCTCTGTGCATCAAAAGAACGCGTTCCCCGCTAAGGCTGTGGTAGGATGTTTAATTGAATCTCCACCCATCGGCCGGCCCGGATCAAGGCCGGCTTAATGCTGACAACGCATCGGAAGTGACGCACTTTAACGCCTGGGACGACCTAATGGACTTACAATCCTCCCCCCTTGAATGCCGTCGACGCAAGCGAACCGTTATGCTCGGAATTCGGTCTTTAATAATCCCGGCACATGCTTCGCCCATGATTGGCGCCATAAACGTTCCTAAACGGAGCCAGCATCGGCGGCAGCATTCCGCATGCTCGGTGCGGTCAATGCTCTGATTCTTCGATTCTTCGACGCAACGGTTGCGTGCGGTGCCATAAATAGTCATTTATCGGTGCTAATCAGAAGATTTAAGTCAACGCCACCATGGTTTTGAAAGTGCCACGCGTGCCAGCTCATACACCAACGGTGGTGGCGCAAAAAAAAAACACACACCAGACAAAAAAGAGCAAAATCGTGCCCGGAAACGTGAGAAACCGAGCTGTCTAGCCGAACGGAATCTCATTACATTCCTCACGATAAGCTGCGCCACACACACGCACACACACACACGATCGCTACTAACCGGAATGGATGGTGGTTGGGGGAGGAATATTTTATCGTTTTATTGCCACGTCGCCCGCCGAGCCGCGTTAATGAACGAATGAGGAATCTTCACATGCTTTAACGCTAACGGCTCGCCGGCAGTAAACTGCCAAATGTCGGGATTAAAACGAGCCTTTGCACTTTGAGATCGCTTCCCGTGAACATCTGGTGGAAAATTGGCTCCTTTTGAGCCACCCCTCGGGAGCGAATGGTGCCCAGGTTTAGCGTCGTAAAATTATGACAAAAAAACGACAATTATCAACCAACACCAGCCAACGCAACGCGCTCTCAATTGTGGTCAATTAGCGGCACGGCACGCTATGCTAATGTTGCACCAGCCTTTGACCCCATCGGCCACGGGACTCGAGAAAATTGATTTACCATTACCCACACCACGGGTGCACGCATCGTTCGGTGCCGTGTACCTAATTGGGAGGAATAAATCACTGATTTGCGATTGTGTGGCTATTTGCGTGACCGGCATTTAACTGCGCCCCATGCGTGTGCGTGCCTGCGGGCGAAGAAAACCCAATACCGGCCCTTTCTTCGTTGTTTGGTGACCGGAATGAGCGTACATCCTGAAGCGGTGAAGGGGCATTATTTATGAACTGCGGCAGGATAATTAATAAATGAGCGTGAGGCGCACCACGTTGATCAATCCACGGTTGATCCTGCCTACACTGGGCAGCGTCGGAAAACGGTAGGGCCAATCGTCAAGCACATGGGCCACGAATGGTTCCTGGTAACCGTACCACGGGGAAAAAGGACACACTAAATGCACCGGTTGCGTTCGCTCATGCATGCCCACCTCACGAGGCCACGGTCGTCCTCGGTCGTCCAATGTTAGCACACTCATCGCGTACTGGCAGCCACTTACTCGTCGTGGGCTGTTGGGCTGTCTGCTGCAACACCTTCGCCCAGGACTACCTTCACCGAGGGATGCTGATGAAGAGCGTAACGGCAGGCGCGACACTTGAATATTTTTATCCAATTAAACTCGAGAGCACGTGACGTGCCGGAGTGGGATTGAGAACATGCACTCCCGGTGCTTTCCTGGCAAAGTCGAGAGTCTCCTGTCGGCTGTCGGTTTGCGAAAACCGAGTACTCGGGTTCCTTCATTCGCTGGTTGGAAGTGTTCCCTCCCTTCCTTTTTTTTTTATTCGCCATCCACTCGTCTCTCTCGACCTGCAACAATTTTACAATTTTGATAGTTCCGTTTTTTGCTTCTTCTTTTTGCGATGTACTCTTCTGGTTTTAATGTGCACGTTTTATCCGCGTACAAGTGCATGCTGGAAACGATGGCTTCAGTGTTGGAATGCAACGCAAATTACGGTTACTGCGTGGCAAACGCATTATTGTTATTTTGGATACATTTGGAAACGGGTGTTCGGGGAAATGTTGCCCAAAATGGACCGCTTTACATGCGGTTGTTCGAACAGTTCCACTGAGCTGTACACGTGTGCAACAGAATATGTTTAAAGTTGGCCACATTGTAGCAGTACAACAGCAGCTCAGAAATCGAAACAAAATCAAGCACTCACCATGTGCTACAAATGACATTTGCAATGATCTCTCGCACGCCTACTTAGTGAACCGGTTCAGAAGCTCAGAAACGTCAACCGGGAAGGATAACCATGTATGAAAGGCTTTTGTCAAAAAAAAAGGATGACCTTCTTAAAGTACGCCCTTTTGGTCGGTAAGACACTAAAAAACGTCTTTAAATTAGCAACGCATAACGCAACACCATGGCACGTTGGGGAAAAGGCGGTCATAAGTCCAATTTTTTACTTATATGGTAGGGTATTTTTGAACATGGTGATGAATTAAGAAATAGTTGACTAAGAAAAAGCCAAAATTACAGGGTTCTATTTTTAGTAGTTTTTGAGATATACGATGCCAAAGTTGAAAAAGTGCAAAAAAACGATGAAATTTCTGGACATTGAGCGTTCTTGTTTAATGGGATGTTTTGCTCTGTTTTTTCACAATATCATATGCAAATTGCATATAGTTCGAAAGATTATAAAGTTTTCATTTTTTTAAAGTTATTTAAATAAATTTATTTATAATAAAAAGAAAAAAAAATATTGTTTTTTGAAAATAAAAATAAGAAAAAAACATGTTTTTCAACTTTGGTAATGAATAAAAAAAAAGTATCAAAAAGTACCATCGCCAAATTTTCAGTAACGTTAGTTTAATATTTAAACAAACTTTTAAAGTCATTTCCAGCTGCGCATACTTGCGCACTCGTTTGTAAAATCAAATCTTGTAGGTAAACTTTTTTTACATATGGAGCCGCATGGTACCTGACGCTAGATATGTTAACTTATAAACATCACCGCCTCAATAATACTCACTACCCTTGCCACCTGTTTGTAAAATTTTACACCTGTGTTTTAGTTCAATAAAATTATGCTGTATATAGTACAGGTAGCTGCTAAGTTTTTATGCTAGCATAATATGTGAAAAGCCCCCCCTAAGGCAAAAAGAGCCGCCTCAATAACAGTGGTTACCCCCATTGAAGGTAACCACTGTTATTGAGGCGGTTTTTTTTGCCTTAGGGGGGGGGGGGTTTCACATATTGTGCTAGCATAAAAACTTAGCAGCTACCTGTACTATATACAACATAATTTTATTGAATGATATATGGGATTCCCATATAACGTAATGGCATATAGGATGACATTAAGCTACCCATATCTTGTATAATTAGTTCTACTAGTTCACATTTAAGTTCATTCCAAACATAAAACGTATATAGACAACATGGCTTATTTCATCATTAAAGATATTTTAAAGCAAATCAATATTTCAAATTCAGTAAAAGAAAATACGGAAATTATTTTCAATTATATTCTGGAAGTGGTTAAAACAAGAAATTTGCTAGTAAAGTCTGTTCGACAAAGAATAAAATTGCTCTTAGTGAAAGCAAAACAATTGTACGATAGATCCAATCGACACCAAATGCGATTTGAAAAATATAATCAAAAGTGGCTAAATTCAAATTTTGATATTGTATGTCGAAGTGAAAGCACACAAAAGGAGAATGATAGCAGATTTGGAAGAGCTCGTAAATCTTTCGAAATTATTGGCAAACGACAAAGACGGCGCAGAATCAGTGAAATAGAAAGTGATTTGGGTGAAAAATATAGTTTGGAAGAAGTGCTAGAATTTGCAAGAAAAATAGCTCGTAAAGAAAATAAGTTCGAAGTGGTATATCTGTTAGGAAGATTATTGAATCGATCATTCAACTTAAGTGAAAATCCGAGTCAAACACAGCTGATGAACGGAGAGGAGGCGTTTGGATTTTTAATTGATTATAATTTATCGAAAGATCAATACGAAGGAAGTCACCGGACAGATCCTTCACGATTTCCAACGTATAAAGAAGTGCAAAAAGCGAAAAAGTTATGTGTTCCTTCAGGTATACAAGTGAGCGAAAATAGTGTGAAAGTGAGAGTTCAATCTTTAGCAAATGTAACAGCAGAGCGGATAATAGAGATGCGAAGTGAGGTTATTGAAGAATATTTGGAACAAAAGAAGCTAAATTCGGCAAATTTGGTATTGTTGTGCAATTGGGGTATGGATGGTTCTACCGGACATTCACAGTATCACCAACATGTTAACAGTGAACAAGATGATAGAAATATTTTTATAACCGCTATGTGTCCAGTCCAGCTATTCATTATTGACGATACCGTTGAGAAAAAAATCTTTTGGTTCAATACCAAAGCGCAAAGTAACAGATTTTGTAGACCAATTTCAATGGTTTTTGCAAATGAGACTAGGGAATTAGTACTTCAAACGAAAAGTGAAATAGAGAGTGAACTTACAAATTTGGAAACAAGGACAGTGCGCTTAAGCGGAGGGAAAAGTATAGAGTTGAAGTTCCAATTTTTGCTAACCATGATAGATGGAAAAGTGTTATCAATAATTACTGAAAATCCAACTATGTGCTGTCCAGTTTGTAGTGCTTCTCCTATACAGATGAATGATCTAGCAATGCTGGAAAACGGCTTTAATCCAATTCCATGTGCATTGAGCTACGGTATTTCACCCCTTCATTGCTGGCTACGGTTTTTTCAATGTATTTTGAACATTTCTTATCGTATCACTGTAAAAAAATGGAGGATTACTAAAGAGGATACCATAGAGGTCGAAAACCGGAAAAAAATTGTTCGCCAGCAATTGTATAATGCTTTTGGAGTGAAAGTGGATCAACCACGACCAGGATCTTCGGGAAACAGTACAGTAGGAAATGTTTGTCGACGTATTTTTTCAAATCCAAGCTTAGCAAGTTCATCTATGGATGTTGATGAAGATCTTATCGATAGGTTCAGAAACATTCTTATAGTCATCAGCTGCCAGAAGTCTATAGATGCTGTAGCATTTGGAAAATATTGTAATGCTACCTATAGAAAGTTTTTGGAGTTGTATAATTGGTATAAAATTCCAGCAACTGTTCACAAAATTTTGGCTAATGCAGGAGACATCATATTGAATTCTCCTGTACCCATAGGATGTCTAGGAGAAGAAGCATTAGAATCACGTCACAAATGCTTCAGACGGGACAGAGCCACTCACGCAAGAAAATCATCACGAGTGTATAATTTAGAAGACACATTCATGCGTGCAATACATACCAGCGATCCAAAAATCAGCTCTATTTCACTTGGATTGAGAATGCGTCGAAAAAAACCGTCATCGTTCCCAGAAGTAGTTAAAAAATTCTTTTTGAATGACGATGAATCTTGTATGACAGATCCTGAGCTATGGGCAACAGATGATGAAAATCCTGTAGACATGATTTTAAATGAAGTCGAGAATGCAGAAATTGATGAAGGAGATGAACAAAAACAGTAGAAGATGTAATAAAGCTAAATTTTGAACAACAGAAGTAACAGAAGATTTTTTTTTAAATAAAACATACTAAATTCAAAATATTTGCTAAAACGTTAAGAATCTATAAGACCTTGCGTGCCGCGTCACCCAAAAAATGGGTGATGAAAAATTGCCAAGAGCAATAAAAATAAACGTGAATAAAGTCAAAAATTCACCATAAACGTAGAACGTGAAGAATTAGTGCCGATGCAACCGTGGCTATGACATATGTACATGAAATGCTTGAATCATGGCGTTCTGTGGAATTTCCTAAAAAACGCTTGGCACGCAAGGTGTTTGAACTACAATCTATCAACATAGTATATGTAGATACAGTGGCACCCTCTGGATGTCCACTTCCAATAATCGTCTTAAATGAGTAATTGGTCAACATTCAACACATTTTGTAAGAAAAAACCAAGAAATTCTGACAAAAAATACTTATGACCGCGATTTGTTCCTGGCTTCCCCACTGTGCATGGGATGCTTAACACAATGTTACTTTGAAACATGCCACAACGAAACCGGTTTAAAGGGGCATGTTTCTATGGTGCCTGCGAATGCAAACCGACTTGCTCGTTAATTTTCTCCCCACCTCAGTTTGTGCGTAACAAATGTACCATGCCAAATGTGGGCTCCAACTCACAAAATGCCCCTCCCGGAACAGAAGAGGCACACGTGGCACTACCGGAAAAGCTGCCAAAAGCAACAGATCATTTACAGGATCGCTTTCCGTCGCGCGCGCGCGCGCGTCATTCCCACGGAATTTCGGCGCCATCGTGGGACAAAACATCGCCTCACGTACAGGGTTCGGTGGATGGAAAACAGGTGAAAATATCACACCCACTCACTGCCACGCATATTCATCACGGGGATGGGCCAAGATTTGTTTGTGCTTCCGCTTACACAGGCGCGCAAAAGTTTTCCCTTGCCGTGCGCGTATTTGTTCGCAGGCGAGCAGGCGAGCAGCCAAGACAAACAAACGCTTACGCGCGCTCTCGAGAACGCGATGTTTTTATTTCATTAGACGCGATTTATTCATCATATGCGCCGCGGATAACAATGTTTCCCGATGCCTGCGCACTCGCGCGCTCTTCCGTTAACGAGGCCCGCTCGGTGCGAGATTTCGCGGTGGATCTTTTTTTTCTCTCTCTCTCTCTTTTTCCACCGTCACGGGTGGACCCCGGGCCGGGCCGGGCCGGGCCACATTCAAGAGGATTTCCACATAACCAACCAGTCAATTTTATTCATGATATGTAAATTGCAGCTTCGTTGGCGCAATGTATCGCCCGCCGGCAGCCGAACAACAACGGCGGAAGCCCCATCCCTGTTCCGGCTCAAGCGGGACAAGTACACGCGCTCGCAAGTCTGGGGCTGGCTCGCGGGTAAACATTTATTCAATTTGTTCCATTAAACTTCATTTGAGGCAGCCGTCATCGCTGTGCCCATGCATCCCTGCCATGAGGCAGTGGGCGCAGATTTACGCCGTGCTCACGCGGGAACTGAGAAGAAAAGCTAGGATCTTCACCGGCGTACGACGACGGTTGATGCACGATCGATGATGCCATTTTGATCGGAAGGGTTTTGGGTGCTTGACCTGGCTTACCAGACGCCCGGAGAACGATCCTTTGTCACACGTCGTTGTGGTTTCCCTCGCGTGGATGGTTAGGTGGTTTTTAATTGAGCGTTACTTAACGTGTAACGAGCAGCTTAAAACAAATGCTCAATACAACGGGCTTTTTCGAGCTTGCGGGCGTTGTGTGAGGCTCTAGCGTAACGCTCAAACGTAACCTACTCGAGCTCGATGAATTTTCAATCAAACTAATCGTATTCGTTTTATTTCTCGCTTATACACCCGCCAAAGAACGAGGAAAATCGTCTGAATCGTCGTCGCGTACGATCGTTCGGATGGAAATGCTTATTTCTTTCCCGAGTTGCAGTCTCTTTTGCGTTTGGGCGGCAATCGGAGAGCTCTTCCGGATTTCAACAGCAGTCTCGCATGTGCAACGCTTGTCTCATGAATAATCAAGCACAATTAGCGTCGAGCGTCGTTTCCTCGCCCGGTTTTAGCCATTAGCCACGGTGCAACGGCTCCCGATGCATCCGGACGATGGTGCATCCTGGCATCTGTTTCGCTTTTCCTTAAGAAAGCCCACCCCGAAGAAATGCGCCATCCGGCACCGGCCATTCAGCAACCGCAAATTGATTTGAATACCTAGCGAGGCGTGAAACACTTGACCAAACAATGCGCAAACCCGGTCGCAAAGCCAACGGCCCGTTTGAAGCCAATCCAGGAGCCAATCCAGGAGCCACGAGGAATGCACTCACCGTGTGGCAGGAGCAACGCAAAATGCAACCAAAAAACCACCGACTCGGGGTGTTTTCCTAGCATTCCTGGCTTGGAAGCCCGGAAAACATCGCTTTTCCCGCAAACACAGTGGCCATCCGATAAATGCGAACCAACGAAACCAGCAAACTCGTGGACTCGTCGTGTGCGCGAACGCCAGTTCCGGATGGGCATCCGAGTACATGCATGTTTTAATTTCACAATTTTCCACACCGAAAGGCCACCATCCACGGCCACTTCGCGGTGCCATTGTTTTACACAACTTGCATATTTTGGACCCTGCGGCGGGATCACACTCGGATGCGCCTTCCAGCGCCACGGGACTAGTGAACATTTCTTTGGCGCTCCTTTTTCCAAGTCGACCGAGTCACTACCGGCCCTCAAGATGCTGGTCGAACAATGGGGTGAAAGAGCGTGGTTTGGTTGTTTCTGACAGCGGCAAAAATGCACTCCTACCAGCCTAGGTTCTTTGCACCGGCCGTGCTCGTTCGAGTGGTGTGTTTTTTTTTCTTCACCACACCAACACGCCACTGCAAAAGTGCATCGGAACGGGCACGGTGACGCGATGGAAGCAGAAAAAAAAGAAGAGTACAAAAATAACTGGAACATCCCGCCATGGTGCGGAATAACAATGTGCCACCAGGAAATGGCGGCACATTTGCATAAATTCAAAATAAAATGAATATCAACGCAACCGTAACGCGGGTCGCACTGCCAATGACATGATTTGTCCACTTCAGCCATTTTCAGTTCGCTTCCTTTTGTGTGTGTGTGTGTGCGAGTGTGTGGGTCTCCCTTGGATCGGTTTCACTCGCGAGTGTAATTTCATTCGCATTTCATTACGCCTCGATTGAGGTTCACTGTGTATGCATGCAGTTTTTAACGGATAAACAACAACAAGTAGTTGAAAAGCCCATCGGGCCGTGTCGTGGGCGAAATCGATTCCAGAGTTCCTTATTTGACGCGCTGCCTTCCCTCAGTGGAATTGGGTTCCTTCAATCACGTATGGCATTCAGCTCTGGGCCCGTTTCTAACAAAAAGCTATGAAGGGGATTATTTGTAAGAACAATTGGCTGAAAAGGGTATGGTTTTCTTAACTCGAGGAATTAATCAAACCATCAACATCCCTACCCATGTGAAGCATGCCCGGATTGTGCTTGTTATTTATGCCTCGTACGTGCGTCACCTTCGGATGCTTGACCCATTTCACAGACCGTACAATCAATAACTGCTACGACACAATCATTTCCCAATCGATGATTTGGCACTTCATATCGACAGAGCTCGCATAAAAATCTGTCGCCATGCCGATATGTTTGCCAATAGAGCTTCAATTATACTGTGATTAAACGTGTTTCTCATATTTGTGACCATTGAATGGTCCTTAATTAGACAAAAGCAAGAGGATGCTAAGTAGCCAACAGTACCATGATAAGGGTTGTCAATCAAGACATATCCGATCCTTGCTGCCTTCCTGCAATGTCTGACTCGCCCTATTCTGATATAATTAAGCGTTATTTGGTTCCTTGCAAGCGACGTAATTATAGTTTCAATAGAGCAAGTTCAATATTGCTTCTCAAGCTGGATGGGTAAGCGTAGGCCGTTTTCTTTGATAGATTGTTCCGCTCCAAGATTGAATTGAATTGAAGATTGAAGACACAGCAAAAGTACTGTTCAGATTTCTCTGTACATTCCTGTTCCTGTTTTACGCCCTCGTTTCGAAAAAATTGATTTTCATCTAGTGCTTTCCTCCTTCCATCATTGCATTTTACACTCCCTTGAATCCCATCGCCGTCGGACCTTCAAACTGAGGACGTAAATTGAACTGTACAACTTGCTTTGATCGTGGCTTTTTGATCGTCTGCCATTCACGTTTGTTTTATATTGTTATTATCGTCAACATTTCTGTAAAACCTAGTAATCAAATGTGGTATTTAAACATGAAAAAAAGAATACACAAACAGGACACTGATTTTGTAAAGGGCTTCATTTGATCGCACATTCTTTGCATACAGAGCAATGTATTAAAGAAAATAACACACTGACAAACTATCGCTCCAAATAAATACATCCAACCGCACGTTCCCAGCGTAACCATTCTGTTGAAACGCATTCCGAAGCGACGCGTATCAATTCACCACCGAGTGACCCACATGTGATCGCGCATTTGCATTGTATGCATTCCACAACGCGATCAACACCATCAGCAAAGTTGTCACAGCAAAGAAGAAATCCCCACACGTTGGATGAAAAAAAGGCCAAAGTGTAATCGAGCGAAAGCAACCGAGAGAAAAAAAAATAGTTCCCAAACACAAAACCATCCAACCAACACCGGGCGGAGTGAATAGAAATAAAAAAAAAACACGGCTAAATAAATTTGTACATTTCACCGTACCCATTATAAATTATACGCCTTGTTTCACTCCCGGCCCGGATGGGTGTGCAACTAAACGCACTCCGGCACCTGAATTCGGCTAAAAAAATCTCACGATCGCTCAATAACGCCACCGCGCGGTAAAGCGTCACCCGAAATGGAAAACGCATCGAAAAACGTGTCCCCGCGTTGCCAGCGTGGCTAAACATGCTGCCATCTAACCGCACGCATGGTACGCTTACGAGCGAACGAGTACATTTCACAAATGGCACCGAATTTCCACCATGCGCTGGAAGTGCGCTCGAGTGCGCCATTAGCCGCGTGCGGGGTTTTCTCGGAAAAACATATTTGCACAGGAAGTGAATCCCTTCTGAAGCTCGGCGTGGGTGGGATGGGTGGGTGTTGCGATGATTGTCGGTGGTAAATTTAATATAAATTGAATTTTATGTCACAACATAGCTCCGCGATGGTGCGAATGGCACCCATCCCATCGCGTGAAGGGTTGAAAGGATATTGATGGACCGAAAATCAGGGTTGACACATTTACGCCCAGTCCCACCCACTGCTCCGGTTCGGTCCCCCGGGGGTCGGTGAAACCTAGCTCACCCGGACACCACCGGGACCGGTTCAAACCGGAAGCCAATGGGCGATGGGATGCAAATAACAGCGCGCTACGTAATGCATTTCCTCGACACCGTTGCCGAAATGGACGGACAAAATGGCCACGGGAAGCAACTGCGTGCGGAGAGAGAGAGAGAGAGAGAGAGAGCTTTCCACGGGCCACAATCCGTTGTGCGGGTGACGACTGGTTTGCCGATGCACCACCTGGTACGGCCAGATGCCCTCAGTATGGCATGCAAAGTGTGAACATTATAATAAGGTTCAACAACACAACCAATTAGCGCCGCTGGGGTTTTTATTTACGGTATGCGTTTTATTTGACCGCGCGCGTATGTGCCGCTGGAATGTTGTTGGCCCGGTTTTTTTTTTTTTGCTCTTTTATATTCCCTCCTCCTTTTTGTTGCCGTGCATCCCCATGCATGCCGCGTTTTGTGGCGTTCCAGCTCAATGCAAGCATCGAGGTACAGGAGGTTTGTTCGTTAGCAGTGATTTTTTACACAGGCACAGAAACACCGTTGCACCAGTGGTGGCGTGTGAACAACCATTCAACCACCAATAGTGTGTGTGTGTGTGTGGGTGGTACCTGCACCTGGGACTGTGGAGAGGTCCTGTGAGCAGAAACCCTGACCGCAGTTCAACCAGGTCCGCGAGTCCTTGTTAACGCCGGGAGTCGCTGTTCGCGACACACACCACGCCAGTACCGAACAGTGCATTTGAAAATAAGTGAACATAACATCCGGTCCGCGTGGCAGTGGCGAAGTGGAAGATTTAACGGACAAACGGTTGTTGTTTTTTTTTGTTTTTGCATTTCGTGTGCGCATGATTGTGTTAATCAGTAAGCATTTTCACACCTAACCCGAAGCTGCTACCGGTTGTCATCGAGCTGGGTTGATGTGGTCACCATTTCAACGGCACCCGTTGATCGATTGAGCGAATTTGTTTGCCCAATGCAATTAAGATGGAGATTTTCTCTATTTTTGTGGAAAATATTGACCAGAAAAAATATTATGCTTGTGGTTTTAAAGATTTTTTAACATATTTTTTTTTAACAAACTAGCTAGGATGAATATCATCTAACTTGAGGTTTATACCTAATGAAATAGTGAAATAATGGCAACTTCAGCAGAAGAAAGGACGATTTTTTTTCTCTCATTCTCTCTCTCTTTCTCTCTCTTTCTCTCTCTCTCGAACACATACGCGAATTTGTCTCTCACCGCGCTTTTTTTTCTTATGCATCCCAAACCCACCAAACCAACCAGACAATGCCAACCCAACCCTTTGACTGGTCATCCGCAAAATTACCATAAACATTTGGGTCGCGCAGCCTGCGGGACCATTGGGTTGGACATTTTTCGCGCCGTTTACGCCCATCCCTAATTATATGCGGGGATTAGCACGAATTATACGATTATACCTGGGGTTTTGCGGGCGCAAATTCACGGTGATCCGGGCCAGCAAAGCCGCGTAAGCTCTCGCAATCGGACACGCGCCACACACGCACAAACGCTCGCCGGCACGGTTTACGGTTTCCAGGAGGACGGTGTTCTGGCATCCGGGAGCCTGCATGTTCGGTTGACAACTTACAGTGTTTTAGCGTTGGGAAAAGAGGGTGCCGATTGGCGGCCAGCGGAACGACCCCAGGATGGAACGCCATAATGTACCAGCGATAATGAACTCCGGTGCAAGCGCGATTTCCCCGACAACACGAATGGGTGCATTGCTGGTGTTGTGGAAATTGTTTTTTGTTTTATGCTTCCCGTGTTCCAGTGTAATGCGCTCGTTGATGATAATCTACGATTTGTGCAGTGAACAACGACTGATCAAGTTTATCGTGGTTTATACGCTGCGGTTTTGTTTAGTTTTCACCGGCTAGAGTTCGAACCGTGTCCGGAAGCTGGCCAGTTGGCCTGAAGGTGCTGGAAGCGGGATGATTCAATTTATTGGTGGCAGAGTGTTTGATTGAGTTGCAACCAGGTGGTCCATTGATTGCATTGCGTGCATCGGTACGGGGTGCAAATCGGGTTCGAAAGTAATACAGAATAGTTTACAGTAGTGCAACTGCCAACGGATAACAAGGAGTTGGAATCTTATTGAAACAAATATACCCCGAGTAGGAACGGTTTTTGCCTAAGCGAAACTTTTGTAATATTTTTAAATTTTGTATATGTCCTATGTTGTATAAGCCTTGTTTGATTGTTTTGTCTTGTAGCCCACTCGAGCCAGAAGATTTAATAAATAAATAAATGTTAAATGTTAAATGTTAAATGTCTGATATGCTCAGCGAAAGATTTAATCCTCAACGATAAGAAAAAAAATTGCAATAAAATACGGCTTAAGTAACAAATCAAGAAACATTGGTTTCATTCAAGTAAAAGAAAGAAAAGAATGGCAATCCGATTGACTCAATCATTGTTCGAGATCGATGCCACATGTTATTTGTGTTCTTAACATATCGTGTCGGTTTGCAGCGTAACGCTTTCTTCCAATTATCACAGGAAAACGTTCCTTCCTTGCTTTTCTTTGAATTTGTTTGCTTCTGGCTTCTCGACAAATGGATAATGCAATTGATTCGTATTCATTATAAACTACACAACCCCCCTTTTGAGTCCCTTTCATCCTTTATATAGCAAAACAACGCTCCGTGAATAGACTATAAATATATTTGAGTAGAGCAAGAATTGTAGCAAAACCATGTTCGGGATGATTAGAGATTTCGTTCAAATCCTCATCAATTTTCTAGTCCTAGAAGCAGCGCACTAACAACGTACATAAGCATGCTCCCGGAACGTTGGTTGCAGCTTGCAATGCATTTTTCACAAATACAGGTCAACCGTGTCCAAGCCGTGCTCCAATTGTTCTGGCAGCTTAGACGACGGATGCACGCAAAGTGCAACTCGTTACTGCATACATGCTTGTTCAGCACAAAGACTGGAGTACGATTGTTCGATGTACTACGACGTTATTATTTGAATTATCTGTATACACACGAAACACATCACGCAGAGTGCATCTCAATCCGCTCTCATGCTTGACCACAGGCATTTCAGTCTTTACGCTGTAAATACCTAACGTACTAATGCTTACGAATAAAATAAACCTTTTCCAGTAATGGCGATTCGGTGGGATGCAGAGCTGCAGGTACTCTTTAAGGATGCCAGCAACATACCACCCCGATAGCTTTAACGATGCACCGCGCGCGTTATCAAACACGAATATTCATCGCAATTCAAATTTGCCTCCATAATCCATTTAATCAAATGCATTCACGGCACCATCCCACCCACGCCTGCAAAAACATGTTTAAAATATGCGCACATCTCGCAACAAAATTTTCCCAACCCACGGTCCCCGAGGATTACCGCCGTCGCCGTGACATGGCGAGCTTTCTGACCTCGCCTGTCGTCAGCACGATCGTCACCGTTGTCGTTAGCGCGTCAAATACCGACAATATTGCACCCGCGCACGTGCATACGCTCGAGCCTGCATTGCATCCCGCTTGCTGTTGCACCCGGCACGATGGTCAGCACCGTTTCGGGGTGCAGCGTACGCGTTTAAACCGGGGAGATTTAAAGGTATTATTTCAACTTGACCAGAGCACTGCGCAGTGCTCCACGTTGTGAACGTAACATTGTGGGAGCAAACCGACAACGGTTGCCGGTTCAAGAGTCAGATTAGTTCACACGGGAACGTTCAACCGGGGTTACGTCAGTGGGTGGAAAATGAACCAACAACAAGAACAACAACGGTAAGGACGCTGGAAAAACGGGAAAACAAACACACACGCTTCCGAAGCGGTATCGAAAATCGAACCATGAGGAACCCGACGGCGTCGATGGTGGTACATAAATTCATCTTTATCGAGCTTCTGGGCCACACACACGCACACACACACACACACACACCGGTCGTTGATTGGCAAGGCCGCAGTATCGACATTGGCCACCGAGCACCGACCGATCACCGGATAGTTTCGTACCGCTACCTTGCGAGCGCATAAATATTTAGCGTAGCAAATCCATAAATAATTTATGGCGTCTGAGAGCAATTTTCATTCATGCTTCCCATCGGTCCGATGAACGACCGATTTCGGACTGTGTGTGCCGTTTGCGTGAGGCTCGCAGGATCCTCGGTTCGGCCCAAAGTGGCATGGCAAAGGTGCAAGCTAATCGTCGGGCTCGGACGCCAAAGCGGCAAGACAAATCACATGCGAGCCGAGATAGCACGTGGTTGTGGAAAAACGGCCGAACGACCGGGTCCGGCGATTGCAGGCAATTCCCTCATTCATCGATACGGTCGAAGCCCGGTGCGATGTGGAGATAGGAGGCAATATTAATAACCAATGGGTTCGGTGGCAGTGGCCGGGTCGGGAAAAAAAACCCCACGCGTCGTATCATGACCGTGTGAAACCCTCGGGTATATTCGACGCAATGGATATATGTGTAAGGGCTTGTGTCTTTTTGTTGAAAACTTATTTTAATACTTAATTATTGTTTTTGAATAGTTTTGACTGGAAAATAAAATATATATAATTTGAATATTTTCGATTAAAAATTGCTTATGCAACTATAACGTGAGCATTTTTCTCAATTTAAAAAATAAAATTTCAACAATCTGCACACGACCTTGTACGCGTTTATTACTATTCTTTTTTCCCACACGATAATCAATTGCCCATAAAATAATCAATTGCCCTGTAAAATTATTAGTTAAAATTAAACATCGAAAATTCACCTTACATTAAAAGAGTTAAAATCGATTGAAATGCAAATATGAGTTTGATAAAAGCTCACTGATTGCATAATCTTTCTTCCTCAATAAACCTAATTTCTTGCGTATACAAAAACGACGTTAACATACTCTATTTATAAAATTATGGAACGTTCTATACTACATATTTGTTAAATGTTCTATGCTAGGAGCAATCTAGAAACATAGCTTACCAATAATCAAATACTATTCCTCATTTTGTGTTGCGTAATGATCGATTCTTTTTGATGCCGAAACAATTCCCTCGCCAGGGTCAATAGATGGACTTGTGATTGGCATATAAAGTTCAATCACTTGCTCACAGCTGTTGAAAAATTTAGCGAATCCTCTTCATGAAAGCCCGTTGTCTTGAAAACCAAAAAATTTCAATTACGAAATGAACAATGCTTAGAACTAGCGCTCGGATTATTCGACAAAAGGGTCAACAGATGCACTTCTACCCGCCCCAAAGCTTAAAAGGTATTGCAAAGCTTAGCAAACTATTTGCCCACCCTTATGGAGTCTTTGTGTGCTTGTGTGTCTTTTTTATGTTGAAAAAAAAAAGACTCCCCTCCTGCAAGTATTGCGAAACAAGTCAATGAACGGCTTTGGGCTACCTTTAACACTTTCCCACAACCACGAGCTAATACGCTAAGCATAAACTTAACAGGAAAGCTCTTATCGCAAATGACCAATAAATCACGGGAGTGTTATGAATCCGGTCCACCCACCCCGACAACGACGACGACAACGGTCATGGTGGTGACACCAATTGGCCACCGAGAAGCTCTGGTCAGCAGAACCTCCGTTCGAACTCATACCCAAAGACTTCATCGACGACTGCATCCCAAACAAACCCCGAAACTCGCCTGCACCGACCGACGTGCCACGTGACTTTACACACTTCATCATGCGGTGCGTCGAAGGAGGGTTTTTATTTCTGCTTCTGCCCACCGGGCAAAGCTATCGCTAACACGGAAAGAACCACCGTGCTCCTGGCACCAGGTCACCTGCAGGTGTCGTTTGGCGTTGAAACTCGGCACAGGTCAACCCTACCGTGTTTCGCTGCAAACCCCATGCTCACTGGAGCCAGTTTTAGCGAAAAGGACTTCCTTGTGTTTTTTTTTCCTCCTATCGAACCCCTGGTCAAACGCCCAAACTCGCTCTCGACACTCACGGCACTTACAATGCCGGTCCGGGCAAATGGAAAAGTGCCAAAGGATAACACAAAAATATCCTCCGTCCAGTGACTTCGGTGCCTGGCTGGGCAGGATTTAGCCACCGGTGTTTCGCAACCCCTCATGCGAACTATTTTTCATTCCAGGCCAGTGGGCATTAGGGCAAAACCCGGACTCCCGGGCTCTCGGGCGTTGCCGATGCATTCTTTACCGGTCCCGACCGGTGTGCGGTATCTGCAACGGTTCCCGTTCGTCCCGGGGCCCTATTCGGTTCGGAGATAAGCTCTACGTCATTGCGAGCACAAGGCCGGCAGGTTGGTCGGATTTTTTGGAGCTGGTGTCGAGTGTCCTCCCCTGCCGACCGATCGACTGTTTGCAATACAAAATAAACAGTCCATTTCGAGCCGGCATGCGTCTTAGCGATGGTACCGTGATGGTGGGTGGGTTTGGGCGAAAGCCCACCCAAAACTAGTCCCCTTGGTGGTGGTCCCTTTTTTATGCGAGAAGCTAAATGCTAAAAATATCATATCCGTAAGTGGGCCCTTACGGGAAGGCAACCCCCCACGAACCTGTATCAAACTGACCATCCCATTCATCTTAATCCTTCGGAAATTAAAACTTACTGTGTGTGGTGGTGTAAATATCTTCGATAGTCCCACCTGATTTGTTGCTGGTTCGCAATGTTCGGAGCAGCACCGGGATACGCGCCGGGAGGAAGATTTAAATGACCCTGGACGAATAAAGTTCGGAAATATCCGTTCTCTGCCGGGCGTCTGTTGGGTATTCGACTCGACTTTGGGTGGTGTTAATCGGTGATAAGCTGAAAATGATTTACGGCCCAACCCGGGACTTCCTGCTAATGGAACGACACAATTTGGGAAAAGTTGCGCTAATGAGTAACGGCTCATACATCAGGAGCATCAGGACGCCGGGCATTGCTACTTTTATACGGGATTATTTTGCTTTTATGGAATTTTCATTTAAAGCTTTAGTACACTTACGTGCTGTTTTAGTACAACTGTCACGTTTAGTACCGAATGTCAAATGAGTAATTTCCGTGCGAATTTTCCTCGACAATCTGCCTGTTTTAAGCAACAAAACGTAAATAAATATCAAGCATCATTCTTTCAAGAATTCTAACATCATTGCATCCCTCACAATCGCTATTCATAGCATCGATTCAAGGAGAAATAGTGATATCAGAACATAAATGTACTTTACATAGCAAGGTAATGGTCTACGATAAACTCACCTCAGATCGATTCGCCTGTTAAAACTAAAACCCACCACATTCCTTCTCCTGAATCGACATCTCCAGAATTTAATTTATCGATACTACGTTACAGCCGTTATAGCCCTCAACCGCGAGCTGCCCGATTCCTGGTGTTCCATCGGTTCACGATTTGCTCCTCGCCGTGCTCACCTTAAACATAAATCCGCATAATACTTTCACCCGATAACGCAACCACACTGAAACCCAATCGTGTTCGTTTCAATGCTCACACAAATCTTGGCTCCACAGTGACCTCAATAAACCTACTTCCGGCCCGGGTGATCTACTTCAGCCACAATCCAATTTAGCACCCAGCGCAAACGGCACCCGGCAAAGGTTCCATTTTCCGGGCGCGGAAAACCATCCCTCCCGGGTCCATTGTTTGCCCTTGTTGGGTTATGCCGTTCCTTCAATGTCACCGTTTTATCTTGTCTACCAGGACATTCACTGAGAGAGTGGTTCTTTTTTTTTTTTTTGGCGTTCGCTTGTCCCTTCAGACGATCTCGCGCGACTATTGGCGGCTCATAAAGTGTACCCGAAACCACCCTGTCCCCGGTGCAAGATAAGCCCGCTGGGTTCTTTCGAGCTTAAATCCAACACCGACAAGCAAACGCATAGGCAAACACAATTTAATCTTTTTGCGTTTTGTTTTATTTTATTTTATTTTTTGTGTGCTTTATTTGTGCCAACCAATGCTTCAAATAAAATCGCGCCCGAATGTCCGGCGCGGTGGAGACCACAATCGTCTCGCTATTGTGCTATTTATGTCGCCTGAAACGCAAGAAACAGCAACTCGAGAAGCAGCTCGAGAGAAGAAAAGAAAAGTACCCGCGTCTGTAAGACGGGCGAACGTCCAACAACGATCATTGTATAATCGTCCTGGTGCTGGAGCGCGCGAATCGAAGCAAAAACCGGCTACGAAACCAAATTATGAGGGAACGGAAAACTCGCCTCCCCGGCTGTGGCAAAAGAAAAGCAAATGGCAACGGCTATCATCGTGCCTCGCGGGCTTGCTGTTTCTTTTTTGCCCTTCGGCCCTGGGCAAAAGCACAAGTGCAGACTTCACTTCACGATCGCTAAGCCTCTCTCGCTGCAACAGTCACCCGAAGCGTGGCGGCTTGCTTGCTTGCGGCGATGACATCGTGGATTACATTGTGTGTTCATCACGCCCTTCGGATGCCAACAAATACAATCAACCCATCAAAACCCCAAGCCCCGTGCTGGTCGCAGAGGTCCTTCCTTTAACCGGAGCCTTGCTACTTGAGCGCGATTGGGCCGCGTCATTGCTTGGGCCGCCGCTCCGTCAACAATGTCGCCTTTTCTTATTGCGCTGCTGCTTCACCGTTATCAAGATCTTGCTGGCTTCCTCCATCCGGAGAGTTGGGGCGGTTTTCCACCCGACCAAACACGCGGGCACGCGAAACCCACGAGACTGCCGTTCGTTCGTTCTATTTTTATCTTTATTGCACTGTTTAATGTTTCAGTTATTGTTATAGATATGACCTGATTATGACGGCTGACACTGGAAACGCACCGTGCGATCCCGGAACTTTTGAACTCGTCGGTGCCGGGAAAGCGCACCGATGAGGGATGGGCTCTGGGTTTTTTTTTTGCTTTTCCTCTTCTCCCCGTGCACGAACAATTGCCTACTCGTGAGTGGGCCATTTCGGTTGGGATTATTGTTGGCACCGAAGATAAAAACGCAAACGGCTCGGTTGCGAAAGAATGATGTGATTTATTCCGAGAACGTTCCCTCGGTGACGTTTGGAAGCGTTTTAAGCCACAGCGGTCGGTGAGCGTTTCGATTAATTTTGCTCTTTATGCTTAGCTGCTGCGTATGTTTCCTCCATTCGCAGTGAATCGCAGTATGCCACGCCATCTCACTGGTCTATTGAGCTACGTCGTCTTGGTAACAACGAAAAAAGTCTCCCCACATTGAACTCAATCGTGGAATAAACAATTCATGAATCGAAACCTGCTCACAAACGGGTGCTCGCTCGGAACCACCGGCAGCTATGCAAACGGAAGTATAATGGCGTGCGCCAGTGCGCCTCCATAATAAAGACATCATCCCTCAAACGCTCTATTGAGCGCATTACTTCCGAGCGCGCGATTCAAGCACATTCCCGGGCAGCTTCCCGAGCCATCGAACCGCCCCGGACAGCTGTTTGAAGAGGGCAGCACACATACGAAAGCCATAGATGATTTCCATTAGAAGACGAGAGAAAAAATGCCCTCCTCCCACTAAACCCGGGAAGCGTTGCGCTCCTAGAGCATATAACATCTCAAACATTACGGTTCATCGAATCGCCTGTAGCTCCGGGAAAGCTAGTGTGGCACCAATCGCAACCAAGTGCTGACCTCGGCTCGGCCGGCCCCTCGAGGTGCTTGACTTGCCGTCGGCAATACACAGGTCCGGTGGTGCGCGTGGGGTTGAACCATGGGTAACGGGGTGGAAAATCGGATTGAACAGGACGACCGGCGTGCGGATGTGAGCGATTCCCTCGTTCTCGGTTGCTTTTTGTCCGGGACCGGGACCGGGTCCGGGAGTCCGGTGTGCAGCCAGATAAAATGATTTTCTTGAGCATATCTAAAACCCGGTGGGTATTTTCTTAGCTCTTTTTCGAATTTGCCATCCCTCGCGTAGCTGGGAAGTCAGCCGAATGGGGACGCCTGAGTGCTGCCCCGGTCATGTTCCGTGTCCGGCGAGGGCCAGGAAAGGACACATGTTTCATGGACGACGAGGGCGGGCGACAGTTGTTTCATGCTTTGATGTGATGATAAATGTGTGTGCCTTCACGGGTCCGTAACGACGTGTCCGGGCTGGTCAGGCGATGCCACAGTTGGCAGTGAACTCAACTTCGCCCGAAGCCGGCAGCTTAAAAAGACGTTTTAGAGAACCTAGCACTTTGATCGACAATGGCGCAAAAATTGATGAACATCTTCCGATCCCGCTGCTGGTGTTCTTGACCATTTAAAGATTTAGCTGCTCCTGTTCGTTGTTGTTCCATGCGGTTGAGCTTCAATTGGGTTTGATTGACAAAAAAAATAAATGAAAAAGGCTGTTCCTTACAAAAAGCTAGCTTTTGCAAGCACAAACCGTACGATGAAACGAAGCAACAAAGCTACAACAGCGGCCTGAGAATGAACGTTGATGATTTCTTTCAACCTACACGAGCCAGTTTATGTTTGATCGTGCAAAAGCCTCATACAAGGCGATGCTTCACAGAGGCCAACGAGCAGACATGCATCCCTTGGGAGCATCTTCAAAGGAAAACCGTTGCCCCTGATCCAGGGGACATGTAAAACCAGGTGATTCGATCGCGCTGCCGTAACGAACGTGTGTCCTCTCGGTGGGGGTTTGAACGTAGAGGCCCTTTTTTGCTCATCTACGTCGGTCATCATCTTCCCTGCAATCGCCTGTTTCCACCGAATCTTCGTTCGAATCCTACACCCAAAGGACCCCAAACGGACCACATCCGCATCGGCATGGCTAGATAATGACCCATGGAAATGGTTGGGACACCCATTTTCCTTCCCAGCTCGACCTAGAAGGGCCCATTTTCCGGGGTAGAGCGAAAAAAAAAGCACACTCATAAAAAAGCCACCACGAGCTGGCGTCATTTCCATCGCCACTCTCAATCCCCTGCGACTGCGACCGCTGATGAAGATGAACCCCAATCTCAAACTCAATCTCAAGCACTTTCCAAAACGTGGCCGGTGCCCAGACCAGCTCCGGGTGAAACATATACACGCTAGAAAAATAAAAAAATTGGCCCACAAAATGTGATGCATGAATGGTGAAAAGTTTTCCGCTTCGGACCACCCCGAAAAGGAGACTAGCACGAGAGATCATGGCACACGCTTCCGGTGGCCATCGAAACACCGCACGCCGCCGCCGTTGGCGTTCGGATGAAATCCTGCAAGGGTTCGAAATGTTAGGTTGCCTTTTTTTTTCTTGCTCCTATCTCGCATGGCCTCTTCCAAACCCGACGAGCACGAGCGATGAAACCCATTTGAGCAGCCGACGGTGGTCAAAAAGTGCGCCAGAAAAGGCATATTAATCTGACCATGCGGTTGGGGTTCGTGCTATTTCCGGCAGCTCGCATCTCTCCGGCGTTGGTTTGCGAGGAATGGCGTCTTCTAAAAAATAGAAAAAAAAACGCAAAAGGTCGTCTTAAAATTTGTGCACAAGAAGTTGTGCTCAACATTTTTCGTCTTTTCGGAGCCGTCGAATCGAAAAAGCAAGGGGGCGAGAAATAAATTCCAAACAAAATCTGCCCATCCTGCCCGGTCCCACGTCTCGGAAGTGTGGACAGAGACCCGTTCGGCTTCGGTGCGCTTCCGACACACGCCTCGTTCGTTCAGTTTTCGTGGCTCATTATGCAAAAATTTACCCATCATCAAAGGGACAAATTTTTGAGGGTTCCATCGTTCCACGGCGTGTCGATTCGCTCCGAAAGCGGCAAATTAGGCCGATGCCGGCAGTAAACGGGTGGCAGTAAGCAAAAGAAAACCCACCCACCCGCGCGGTTGCTTTGGCTTGTGCCAAAAGGGCGCCCAAGGCGCCAGCATGCGGAAAGGAACCTATTCACGGAAAATATGCTCACATGCTGTGCATTGGCTCGTTTCACCTCGTTTTGGGGCTGGGGCCGCAACGGTGCTCGTAACTTGGGAGTGCAAAAAAGTTAGCCATCTCTCGCCTATGGCTGACATCATGACCTGCACACACACACACGCAAACACACACACACACATGGCTAGCTAAAAGCGAAAAAAAGAGAAAAAAAAAACCCCAAACAGGACGACACATTGCGCCGCCGGCAGGGGAACCGGATTTTTCTTCACTTTTGCTCTTGCGCCATGTTTGAGTTACGTTCATTTTTCCTTCCATCTTGTTCCTTTTTTTTTTGCTTGTTTGTTCCTTTCATGCTTTCTTTTCACTTTCCGCCTGCCATTGCTCGACTGCTCGAATGCAGCACCGTGGTGGACGATACGTGCAATCATCCTGCACTCGTATCGCTTTCCCGTGAAAAGGGGCAAGACAAAAAGAAAACGCCAAGCCTCGAAGGCGTTGCGAATCTTCTTGCCCACCCTGGGCACCATCCATTTCCCGGGGAATATGGGCGCTAGATAAAAAAGAAAAAAGCAAAAAAAAAACACCTCCCACCGGTAACGATGGTGACGACTGGGATTCTTTTTCCAGCCGGCCATCGAGGTACAGCACCGGAGCCCGCGCACGATGGCAAATTTGTCTTAGATGGGGATGATAATCAATTTTTCAATTGCCCACAATCAAAAGCCCCAGCTTTTGGGTGGCAGTGGAACGCGGGCAAAAGGGCCTGCTCGTACGCTCGAGGGCCCAAACCGAGGGTCCGTGCATTGTTTACCCTTATCAACGGAACCGTTTCTCGACCGGACCCGGCCAGTCGGTGGTCGGTTGTGGTTCTTCTTCTGCCACGGCATGCCACGCCACCTTAACGTAACGTAATGTTCCCTTAGAATTGGCGCAAATCGGCCAACATTCGCTCTCTCTCTCTTGTTTCGCTCCTTGCTGGGAAAAATTTGCCGGCCGATTTTCAACGCTCCTGCTCCTGCTGCAAAACCGGCCGGCAGCGTAAACCACCGCGAGCCGCCTTTTTCCCAGCCTGCGGTTTGGCGGATAATGGATTCAATTACGTGGAAAATGTTTGCACAAACAGCGCTTCGCCATTTAGCGGGCATGATCACCGGGCACGGCACCCTTTGCTCTACAGTCACAGGCATGGTTGAGTGAAACTAATGGACTTTCACACCACCCACGCCTGGGTGACTGGTGATTTCTGCCAGGGCTCCCTCTCCTCCCCGAGTGCTTCGTGGCATTCGATGGGAAATTAAACATTTTACGACACCGCGCACCCAATGCACTCGCAGCAGCAAGGGTTAAAAAAAAACCCCGCGCGCGCATTACACACGCCTGAAGAGGTTTGCACGCGAACGCGCCAACTGGTGCTGGTGGCCACGTGCTACACGACACGTTCGACGAGGCGGTGGAACAAAGTCACGAACCAAGCCGGCCACCGTGCCGTGGTTTAGTTGCCGCGCCATAAAGCGAAAGTTTGCGTCTGTGAAAAAAACGCCTTTACAGGCAGTTAAAACGAGACGAACGAACCCAACCCAACCAACGGCAGCATGTGACAAGCCGTCAAACTATTCGCGAACTGCTCGGAGGCAAAATTTACAAGCGATCCGCGATGAGCGACCCGCGCAATTTCACAGTTAGCGCGAGGATCGTTTTCTTGTGGGGGGTTTTTTGTTTCTTGTTTATTTCTTAACCCGATCTTCCGGAGCACAACGAACAACCTTACAGTCATTCTGGATGCGCCTTTCACTCACGCAAAATGAATGTGAAACAGTAAATAAAACTTTCACGCCCATGGCTTTGGGATAACAAAGCATCCTTCTTCTTTTTCTTTTCATTCTCGCAAAACAACACTTCCTGTGGCCCACCCTCCCCACGGGGCGCGTCCATTTTCGCGAGTGACGGAAGAAAAACTTCAACTGCCGGGTACCGGGTGGAAGGACCACAATTTTGGCTTCCTTCGCCCGGTTGCGAAGATGATGCAGCAAAAGATGGGCGCGTGGGTGCGTGCGTGCGTGCGTGCGTGTCTCTCAACCCCGGGGCGTGGGCAATCTGCAGTCAGGCAATTTAACAGACACCCGGCTCGGTGCACCCATGCTGCGCTTTCGGCAGCAAAAGAAAGGGCTGAAAGTTTGAAACAAAGACGGAAAGTCACGCTTTTTTATGGGTTTACGTTTGTTTCGCTCAGCGAGAAGATGAGGCACAGGCACATAAGCTCCTGTGCACTGGGGTGGAGGGCGTGTTTCGCTGCAACATGACGCGAATAGTTGATGTTTCCGTTGTTCTTTTCTCTTTTTCTTGTGATCGCCCCCCGAGACGTGCGCTCGAGACGGGCGGGAAATTAATACGAATAATTTACGACAGCACAAACAACGCTACGGTTGAGATGCTGACTTTTAGCCGGCGTTTTATGCGCTTTCTGCGAATGTGCAATGCCGGTTGTAAATGTGGCGAAAAAGCTCTGCATTCAGCTAGAGGGGAGATCGTGCTTGTTGTAGGAAAATTACAGCTGAAAACAACAACTTGGTTGAAGATGAGCGTTATAATTTGAGCGCGCCTCAAAGCGTGATGTATTTGAAAAGAACGCTTTGGAGCGGAGTACGGAAACCACCTTCGATAAATACAGAGATAAATGTACTAATAGTCCGTTCGAAATTATACGCGCATTATTTCTATCCCCTTAATCCTTTATTATCCTTTTTTTATCCTTTTTTCTAAAGGTGTATTACAGATTTTTTTTATAAAGTCTAAATCGGTTACCTAATTTAGTTAACTTAGTTAGGTTTAAAAAAATTAAATAACAAAATTTCCTCTCCTGCATTTCTCCTGCAAAATGTATTCCAAAAGAATGCTTTGGAGCGAAATACGAAAACCACCTTCGATAAATACAGAGATAAATGTACTAATACTCCAGTAGAAATTGTACGCGCGTTATTTTTATTCCCTTAATACTTTTTTTTAAAGGTGTATTACAGATTCTTTTTATTTGAAGTCTAAATTAGTTACCTAAGTAAGTTAACTTTGTTAGGTTTAAATAAATTAAATAACAAAATCTCCTCTCCTGCGTTTATTACTACTTTTCCCGAGGTACATTATTCAAAACTGAAAACTTATTCATGAAAACAGTAATTCATCATAGTACAAATCATGTCATTCCTATTGTGTTAAAGTTAAGATTTGACGTAAACCAGAATCAATGTAATTTTCACATTTGTATGAAGAAATCAATTTATGAAATATAGATACTACTACTGTTGGCGCGAAAAATACACTCACTCAAACACTCACGCAGCATTTATTAATTTAGTGGAATTTCTAAGCACCACCTAACGCCATCGCCCGGCCAATCCATTTCGGCCGAGAGGGAGCTTTTATTTATTCAAAATATGTCACGCATAATCGATCCCAACGAACACGGCAATAGCCTTCCGACGGACGTACATCATGAATATTATGCCATACATCAAATCAACTCCCACCCCCCGTCTCGCTTATCTGAGCAGTCGTGTCTTAATCAGCCAAAGTTTCTCGAAACTCTCCAACCACGAGCCACGTTTTAATCATCGATGCATCATTTACATCGCCCCCTTTTTGCCGTAATACTCGTGTAGTACACGCGAGGCTTTGGCTTATGAATTTTGCAGCACGTCGATCGGAATAAATTAAAACACTTCACTTCACTTCATGAGCGCTCCATGGCGTGGGCGTGCGTGCGTGTGAGCTCCCGACCCTAGCATAGAACATAATTAGCAGCAGCATCCGGCGAAAAGGGGTGCCCTAATGTGGGCAAAAGTGTGTCCCCGTTCCCAGTGTGGAAAAAGAAGCTCACCACCAAGGGCAGGGTCCAAATCCTCTGCTGTGTCGTATCGCAAAACGGATCGGTTCCGGTTACGAGCTGGATGCTGGAAATTATTAATGTCTGCACTATCTGATGAAACCATCCACCAAAGTTTGATTAATTCGGTAATAAAGATAAATAATTTATAACTATACTCTCCCGGCCCTCGTGTGTGGGTGGACCGGGTGGTTAAAGAGGGATTGGAAAAGCACCAGCACCTTACTCTCGCACAGGTGTTCCGTGAGTGCTTACGTGCACCATATGTGTTTGCAAACAAATGGCGTGTTGTATTTAAGGGCTTTGATTCCATTATCGTCCGCCAGCTGCACGCGGTTTCCACGCACCATCGTTTGCGAAATTCGCTTACCGATTCGATGTCTCGAGTTGCACCGAGCAACGAGAGATAAACGAAAGGGCGAATGAGCGGGAGGTAAGCATCATCACTGGCCTTTGAATTGGCTGTGTTTTCGGACGAAGCTATCTGGAAATTGTGATCTCCGAGGCCGGCGTGTACCCATAATCGGTGAGCCAATAGGCACACTGTGCGCCACAAGTGTTGCGGGAATTTGTGACTATTTTGGCTACACCGCAAAAGCAGCTTTACTGAGAAATTGCAGGCGTATGAGAACTGCTGGCTGGGGTGTGTGTAGCATACTTTGAAATGTTCTTGCGCGTTTATGTACCCTTTCGACCAGCACGGACTTCACACCAACACTGCACTTGCCATTCTCGCGTGCTACACTGTACCGACCGCAATCGAACGAACCCACCTGAACACATTGCCTGCTCCGGTTCGGTTTATAATTAAATAGATAATAACACGAGGCGAACATAATCGCATGCAAATGTGCGTGGTTTTCTGGGTTTCAAAGTTTACCTAGCCGAGGTGGCCGAGTGGTTGTGTTGCGTAAACGCACCTCCCAAGCATCGTGTCAAGGTTGAACGGATACCACCGAAGTTTGGAAAGGAAAACAGCAGCTGCCGCAGCGATGGAGCCCGAAGGCAAATGGAATGTTTTCACCAAGTGCACTCCATTGAAGCAACATAGCCCCCCAAAACCACTGACCGCTGCTCCATGTCGGTTGGCATCGAAAAGATCGTACCATATCGAGGAATGGCGGTGGCTTTCAGCTGCACAAGCACCGATTAAACCATCGCCTGCGAAAGGACCCAACTCACCAGGTTCAACCATCAACAGGACTTCCGCAGGGCAACGTTTGGCAAAGAGATATTGACACCAATTTTCGCTTCAACGGCATACGTACGGTTTCGCGAGCTCGTGAAATTTCACCAGCTCCGGCGGCTTTGCGATCGATGAATTTTCACCTGCTTTCTGGCTAAGCGACCGAAAACTAATTGGGAGAATTAAATAACATTCATTAACATTCATCGGCTGGCACGAGCCATGCAAGGAAGAGTTTGAGTTTGCTTGTGTACACGCAACTATCGGGGCCTGATTGGTTCGCTACACTTTGTTAAAGCCGGATGCATTCTCGTTTGTTTGTTTGTGCGATGGATACGGCGAGCTCGGCACTGGAATGTGAGCGTTTATTGGCAAACTAATGTAAACAGGCACATATACTAGGGCCATAGCTTATGTCTCTCCTGTTTTACCAATAATGTTTGTGCAGAGCTTGTTGAGCTTGATAAAATAAATGTGTTTAGGAACACGTCTAAACAATTGGCATCATAAAGAATTAAATTTAAGGGTTGCCTCAACCAAATAGAAAAGATTTTATTGAACCAGGACTCAAGCTAACAATTTGCTGGCATATTGGATGCTAGAGCGAATGGTTTTAAAATTTAAAAATCAATATTCATTAATAGAAAAACTTTCTTAAAATAAGGAGAAATTAAAACAAATTTAGCGATCTTTGAGCAGCAACGAGAAGCATTACGCTCAACAATCGTCAGGGTTTCGTATAGCAATCAGCAACTCTAAAAACGCATATTTAACCCTTCTTTGCATGATTTAAAATCTTGTTCCTTTCTTCCAGTCCCAACAAAAAACGAAATGACTAGTTCTAGACCTGGTAATTCACAGAAACGTTTGTTCTTATTTTATAACTGCGTTTTGCTGTACGCAATAGTCGCTTAAAGAGTTGCCAGCAACAACAAATTTACAGTACATGGGTTTTGATTACCTTCTTGTGTTAACTTCATATTATGGTGGAAATTTCGATCACCGTTGCAAAGAAGAGTTAAATTGCTATAATAATTCAATACTTTCCTGGATCTTTGCCTTTTTATTCTGTTTTTGTTTGGCCTTGTATCCGTTCTATGGTCAAAGCCTGCCTTGTGCCTTTCTACGATTTGTTTTTTTTTTTAACATTTCCGGTGATTGAACCCCCAAAGAGAGCTAAAAAAAAAACAAATATAGCGTAACTCAGCACCATTATTATTTCATTTTGCTTGAAATAAACACCCCACATTACTTCGAACAATAAACAAGCACCTGAACTTGCAGCCCACACTTCACCAAGAGGGAATTCCACTTTCCCAACAAATAACTCCACACAGGTGTTACGGTTTAATGCCTAAATCACCCGCCAGATTCCACGGTGCCATAGTTTTGCACCAAAAGGCTCGCTCGTGCTCGTAGCGAGTGTACTCTAAAAGCTTACAGCAAACGCAAAAGCTACATCGCTTGCGTCGCTTTACAGCTACATTATTTAACCACCAAAGCAACTCGCTACTCCGTAAGGGTCCATCATTGTTCTTGTGGCTCTTTCGCACGCTTTCTCTCATCGCTGGCACGTGTGCAATGTGTGGCAACTTTCCACTCTCTGGTAATGTTTTCCCTGATTATCTTTGACACTTCTTAATTTCTTTACCCCACTAGTGGCTCGTTCGCGCTGGCTGAAATTAGCAAACGAGCGGCGGCGACGGTGGCGAAAAGAAAAGACAGAGAGAGAAAGAAAAAAAAAGCTTCCTCCCCCGAAAACAACTGCGCGTTGTTTCAAATTAGATCCCATGTTTCCTTAATCAACCCTTTTCGTCCCGAAACGGACCATTCCCCGTCGTTGAAGGAAAACACCGTTGTAAACGAACCGGAGCGGAACGGGGAAAACAAAATTGTGAAAGAATGCGAAATACTTGCTCGAGAACCATTGGGCAGGACAAATTTTAGAGATTAACAACCATCTTCCCCGAACCGTTGTTGGTCCCTTTTGCTCGAGCAAGAGCTTAGCCACCGCTGCCTCGATGGAATTAAACTTTTGCCTAATCACACCCCTTATCTTCCTGCGCATCGACCGGGAAACACACACACACCGCACACACAACGCATGTTATAACCCACCCAGGACACGATGGATAGTTTGATAGAATGCAGGTGTAACTGACCGAGGAGCAGTCTGTGGGGAAAATAGGCTGCGTCACTAGACCCAACTCTGGCCGATGATAAATCACCCGATGAGCGTGAGGGGTTTAAGAGACAACCGAGCAAACCATCGCGTCTTCAGTTCTTTTGTGAAAACTCGCCACCCCCGCCGTCCCAGCTAGCACTTCACACCAAATGAGTGAATTGTTTCGACCACCCGGGGTCTCAAGGATTCACCCCTTGGAGGGCTTAGCCGCTCGCCACCGATGACGAAACGGTTCCAGACGTCCGGAACCAATCGAAACTTTGCCCGGCAAGCGTTCGATAAGAAACCGTAAATTCCGGCCCGGGCGAAGAGGAGCAGCCGGAGTTCCGGTTTTTCCGGTCCTGCAGCCAATCTTTTATTCATGCAAAAAAGGATAACTATATAAAACTGAACAATCGAAGGTTGGAAATGAATAAATCTGAATGCTAATGAGAGCCTGAGCCCGCTGAGCGAAACAAATGAAAATGACGACTCCGGACATTGGTTTACGGTCGGCGGAAGGGGGGCGATCGGGAGCGAGTGTTGAGAAAGGAAATTGGAATAAGTTGTGTAAGATCGATGTTCCATTGAATTATTTATAAATGGTGTTAAACTGGCGCTGATGAAATTCGGTAACTTCGCCCGCCTTCGGGCTCTGTTCTCTCTTTATTGGCTGACCCCGAAGGGGATGATTCGTACCGCGTCGCCGTAAGCGCGCATCCTTAAATGAGCAATCTGCCGGCGCTGGATTAGTGGTGGTGTAATTGGGGAATGAATAAGTGAAAAATGGAATTACATTACCCACCGAGTGGCTCGTTGCGATATGAGAAGCTCAACTGTTCTCTGTTGAAAGGAGTTGTGAATTCGCGGCTTTTAATTAACTGGCTCAATTGTGATCCTGAAGTGATGAATATATACTGGAAATTATTTTCGGCATATTTCGTTTCTCGCGTACACTGGAAATTATTTCCAGCATATGATGAAAAAACGGATCAAAAACTACACGGATTCAAAACCAGGCCTCACACACCAAACGAGGAGGAAAAATGGATTAATGGAATTTGTTTTCACCCGCACAAGCTGATCAAACAGCGCCAGTAGGTAACGCGATATTAAGCGCTGCTAAGGTTCCGGTGAAATTGGTGTGCGCATTTAAATACGCAACCACCATGCCGATGCCATCTGGCGCATTTCACAGAACAAAATGGCCCCTTCATCGAACTCGCGTCAACGCAACGGCGATAGAATATGCTTCACGGCGTCATATTTTCCTACGGCTTTACATCGCCGGGCGCTGCCAACAAAACTACCCGATGGGGGCCAATATTCGGGACGCTGAATTTTCCACTCGAGTTCGCGGGAGTGTCGTCGCTCGTTCCCACCCATTGCGCCACCAGGAAAGCACCGTCCATTGGCCACATCATCGGTGGCACAACACCGGGCTGGCGGGAGAAGAAAAAAAAAACCAGTGGCGCGTTTAAACGCGAACCCAAACGAACACGGCGATGGAGATGAATAAAAGAAAGATTCTCGCTACGGTGCGAAATACACCAGTGAAGGCAACCGAAAGCAAAAAAAAAAGACAAACCACCTTAAACCATGCGCTAGAGATATGTTTATGCAATTTTGTTTCATTATGCCGGCATGAATTATTCATGCACGCCGCCAAGATTAAACAACGGGAACGGGAAATGCTGCTCGCTTCGGTCCGAGGGTTTTTTTTTCTCTCTCTCTCTCTCTCTCTCCGGACGGTGCAAAATCGCACCGATAAACGGGGGCTTTTTTCTGCTTCTTATTTGTGTGCTCTTTTGCCTTCCGGCGTCCTTGCCGTGTGTGTGTGTGTGTGTGCTGGCACACCCCACCGGTGGCCACCGCCAAGAAAGTCTAGACGCAGGAAATTAAAGATAATCCAACGATGATGGCGATGGCAATGGCGACGATTACCATCATGCCTTAGCCAAACTACGATGGTGTGTATGTCCGTGTGTGTGTGTGTGCAATCACCAGCACCAGGGCAAGGACGATCCAGGCCACCCCTTAATCGATGATGGTTTAAAATTGAGTTTCATCGAGCAAATTGAACATGAGCTCGTGCTCGGCCGCAATCTGCACAGCACCACCATCGTCGTGCTTCGATGGGGGCTTGCGATGGAATCTCCACCGGTCAAAACTGCTATGCAAAGCAATCTGCGTGCCCTTCCCGGGTTGCCGCTGGGCCCGCTAGGCACCATTCATTCTAGCGCGCTTTCCACCGTAATGGTTAATTAAAATCAAACCTAACAAGCGGCAAAATCTGCACCATCGGTGCTTGGGCTTCCCGAGTGGCCGGCACGCCACAATGCAACGCGCACCAGGCGATTGGCGAGCGATTTTCCCATCGGGAAGAAAAACTGTTTCGCAAAAGCGAACCACGTCCTCGGCCAGACCACGGTCCACGGACTGGTAATGGACGCTAGCCCACCGTCGTCGAAGAAAACACTCGAAGCCGCGTCGGAGCGCTCCGTTGAATGCTGTAATAATTAACGATAATGGGTGTCGTTTTGGTCGTGCTGGTTGATGGAGATGTCGGGGACTAGGATAACTGGGCAGTAATGGCCGCAGCCGGGTTTACTGAGCCCGGTTCAATGAGCCGTGTGACCCGTATCCTGGCCTGGGTAGCGTCAGTCGATCCGCCTGGGCGATGTAGAGGCAAAAGAAAGCCCAAAGATGGGGAACTAAAATCAGTGCCCGCCCATCTGGTCGTGGTCCTGGACGCGATGGTTTCAACGTGAAACGCAGAATCACGCTCTTGACGCTCGCGGCTGATGAGCCTTTGGTGCTGGCCGATTAAAAGACAACAAAAAAAACCGTCGCGAATGAACCCCTCGTAGCGATCGATTAAACCGTGTTATTAGCACAATATCTTTCGCGCTAGTGGAGTGCTTACGGAAACTCATCTGGAATCGGAGCTATAGGGATTCGGAACACTGGTAAATTAACGTTAGTTTATGCGACGCGTGCAATTGTGGCCATAAAAATTTTACAACCACCGTTATCAGCTTTTATTGGTTTGTTTGTCGTCGCTGTCGTCACATTTTTTTCTTACTTTTAATTAAAAAAAAATTAAACAATACACAAGCCCGCCCAGAAGGGATGAAAAAAGGAAACCTGCACACACACACACGCACGCACACGCAAAGTAGTACCCGAAGAAGAGCAAAAAAGGCCGTTTAATCGTTCGCTGCTAGTGGACCAAAAGTTTGCTTTTAGTTCCCACTCGGACTTTCCCTTCCGAAAGGGGCCCGTCTTTTTTTTTTCATTATTATTATTCTCGTACCCTCTTGCCGCTTGGGGTGTTTTTCCGACCCAACCCTCCCAATCGGTGGCAAACGCTCATACCCGGGCCTGCTTCGGTGAAGAGGGCCACTTATTTGTTCTTTCCTCGGGTTTTACAATCGCCACAATCGGTTGCAAACGTTCCGCGGCGTCCCGTGGATAGAGGGCTAAAAAATCGAGGCTCGAGAGAGAAAGAGAAAGAGAGATAGAGAGACATAGAAGAAAAAAAAAGCGCACGCTCCATTATGAGTTATACTCGAGCGCCCCACCTCGGAGGGCTTGTTTGCCTTCCAACATCAACATCAGTAGTGGGACCGAAATCCGGCCTAACCAAACATCCGGAAAACTCCCTCACCCTCCATCGCCGGATGCCACTCTGGCCCCTCTAGGAACCCTTGCACTACGCTGAAATCCTTGCGAACAACCCGACCTGGTCCCTCGCACTCGATGGCGAAACGGGGAAAAGTGAAAAGCGCAGTCCGGCAACAAGAATGGAGAAAAAAATGGAACCCAAACCCAACCAACGAGGGCGAGTAAGAAATTACCACTGTTCGAGGATTATTATAACTTTTTCTCTCACTTCCCGTTCCTGAAACGCCCTGCGGCCACCCAACCCACGCCCACTGCGACACCACCGAAAAGAAGCCATTTTTTCCTGCCCACCATATCCGGACGGCCAAGTGGACGACTTTGGACGGGAGTTTTTTTTTCTTTCTTCTTCTTTTTGTTGGCCTCGCATCGCCGAACTTGGATTACGGAGCGGTGGCAAAAAGCACGAGAATGATACGAACCCATCATCATCATCATCACCCGCTCTTACCGATAGGTTAGTAAATGGCCGCAAATGTTTTACAAATACTTGCCGCACGCTGGACATGCAACAAAATCCACTGGTTTTGTGCTTTTGAGAGAGAAAAAAAAACACTTTCAATGCGCAACTGCCTCGCCATTAGCGCTATCGGAAAAAGGATACGAAATTTGTCAAATTTTTCATTTCCATGGCAACGCGGTCCAGTTTGCCCTCTGGGTACGCATCGATCTGACGTTCCGATCAAAGTGTGCTTTGATGGGGAGAAGGATGAAACACGCATCATCAGCATGTAAAGGTGACGAAGGACCTCTCAAGCTAGACGACCCAAGGCACCAGCCATATCCTGTGATGCTGCATGAGCTTCGCTCCGGTTGCGTTGGGTTGGCTGGATATCATGTTCTTTCTTCATTCACCGCTCTTTTCCCAATCGGCAAAAACACCGTTACCCGACGCCCGTGCGTGCTTTCCCATGTAATTCACACTCATTTTTATCGCTCCAATGAAAATTCGATCCCACCGTGGTGGTGGTGGTGCCTGTTCGCAAACTAGCGGCCACTCCAAGACTCGGCGATCCTTTCCCGGGCGGCCACGGTTCGCAGCTACACGCGGCCTGCTTCTCGAAGGGACGAGAAACTTCCTTCGCAAAAGGACGGAAGGAAGACGCAAAACTTTCGACATTCTTCCGCCTGCGAAAACCTGTTCGATGTCGCTCTTTTTCTTTCTTTTTTTTCTTTTTTTTTTCTTTTGCTCCATTCGCTTCTTGGCAAGGGCCCGTCATTTCGCGGGACTTTTTCTCCACCTCGCGCAATTTGCCAAAGTGCTCGATAATGTTGAAAAATTCAGGACACCATCGGCCCGAACTTCATCCCCCCCCCCCCTCGAGGCTCCAACTCCACTACAAACCCCTTACCAGTCACCAGTTACCCATCACGCCAGCCGGGTTGTTGCGCTATCGATGGATGATAAAACTTTCCAAATTGGTTGCAGGGTTTTTCATTTCGCTTTCCCTCGGCGCAACCCGAAGAAAGGGTAGCTGTAAACTTTTTTGCACTTGCTTCCTCGCCACCACCACCACCACGTTATGAAGTATTAAATTGGAAAGGGTCAAAATTGGTGACACAAATGGGGATTCTTCGCGCCTTTCGCACCCAACCCGGCCGGCTGTCGTCAGGATTTTTTAGTTCCTCGCCACTAAACGCCATGATCGCGCTCGGTTCGCGGGCTTCAGAATCATTTGCGACTGCTCAGAAGCCTCGCAAAGACGCGGCTTCTTGCGAGAAGAGTTGAGTTCTGCCGGGGAGAAAGTTACACCGTGCAACTATTACTCAAACCGAACCACCGGAGAGAGCGACCGGTGCAGCATATTGTAATGAAATTTACTGGCTCGAAACTGGCGCGCGCTGCGAGTGTATCGGTACGTGCAAGAAAGTGCAGCATAATTGACGTTTTAATTATGTTATGATGCTGCCGCTCAGCTGTTTCGTGAATCGTTTGTTTTTGAAGCCCTACCTTGGCTGTGTCGAAAGAAGAGCGAGAAGAAAAAAAAACGTTAATTACTTCCGAGTGAGCGGTGGGTTGTGGGTTTTTTTTTGCCCGCAGTATCTCTTTATGAAAGCGTCCGAAGTGATTGAAGTTTTCATTCCACCGTGGTGCCAACTGCAGCCAATTGGAAACGAGCTTCAGCTTACTAATTGTTACGCACCGTTGTGTGCCGAATGATGAGCGAGGGAAAAGGATTCACCGATCTTTTTACATATTATTGATATGTCAGTTACAGAGTTTTCGGAATCGAGTTTCACATATTTATGAAAAAATGACATATTTAAAGTTAACTTTATCAAGCCATGATCGATTGACTCTTCAGTCCTTGCAGTTTGAAGAAGAGCAGAATATGTCTCCTGAACATAACTAATTAACGAATTTTGCTGGTCCTTTGCAAATTGCAAAATCATCACATAAGAGGTCATATTATTATACAAAATCCTGAAAATTCAGACATGTAAGTAGTGTGTCTCGAAAGCTCACAAGGAAACAATTACTTTCGATCCTTTGTTTTCACTGCCAAAGTTCGATGCCGCTTATTTTGCTTCGATGCATCCGTTAAATTGATTTTGAACCCCCTCCCACCCACCAAAACCACACCGAAACGGGTTATGAAAAACGATTTTCATAACTCTTTCGCGCAGCAATTGCAAAATTATTCGCCTGCATACCGCGCTCGTTAAGTGTAACTTTTAGTCGTTCAACCGTCTTATACGGGACAGATTGAAAAGCAGCGCGAATAAATGCGCTCGCCTTCGCGCAAAAAAAAAAGCGGGCGCCCAATCTCGGCATTCACTCCGCGGTAGGCCCCCCCGACGTGGCTAAGAAAACAATCGCCTAAAAAGCTTATTTGATGGCCGTGTTAAACCAACGGCACAAAGCGAAGCACTTAAAGCGAGCGAAAGTTTTTGGTTTATGGCAGTGATGTCACCGCCACCAACGACAGAGAGAGAGAGAGAGCGAGAGAGGGCGATAGAAAATATGCTGAGTGGGTGTGGGAAAAAGCGTAAATGGCGCCCAGGACCAAACGGCCATAACTCCAACTCGATGCATCCACGCTTCCGTTCGCGGCGGTTCAATTAATCGCGCCACTTCCATCGGTTAGCGTGGACTCGCCCCTGGACCGTTCCGCGACAAACAATGAACCGTTATCGCTAATTTAATTCGCATCATCGCCGGTCGACGCTCGGAACGCCGGTCCCACAGAAAAGGGGTTTTCCCCCAAAAAGCGCGGGCAAGCGGAGCCGTTTCAATTCATCGCAAACAATATTCGCCCACGAGCGCTCGGAAAGCTTTTAAAACATAATCATATTTTACGCTCGCGCTCCGCCGTACATGGTGCCTTGCATCGGGAGGCACCGAAACCGGCAGGACCATCGAGCGCTGGATGCAGGACGATCACCTTGCGATTCTCATTTTGCGCGCACCATCGCACTCAGCGACTCGCGAAACGACCACAAATATCACGGGGAGGAGAATTTCATCGTACCATTCTGTGCCGTCTTTTGACCCGCGGAAAATGGGCGCTTTTGCTCCTGTCACCGTGCCATCTGTAGGGTTCCGTTCCTGGAAGTTGTTCCGCTTGAAACGAGTGAGCTTGTAACGCGCCTGGTGGCTCGATATTTGATCGCTCTTTTGACCGGCTCGGAAGGAGCCAATTCACCCGACCGATTTATGCATTTAACCGATCATTCAACAGCATTTTAAGCCGAAGTTTAACACCTCCAAAACCGATCGATCGTCTCAAGGAGAGCTTTTTCTGTTGGCTTTTGTAAAACTTCCAACCCAACCGGTCGACCACATGCTGCCACCGGCTGGTGGAAATCTTTCCGCCTCGCCTTGCCCGAAATGAAGCTCGCGGTTGAATTGTTTCCATTTCCGGTTTGCGCGGACGATCCGTTCTGCACGCCATTTCTTTTTGCCATTTTCTTCACCAACAGGGCACGTGATTCCTCATCGTTGGCCGTCTTTCCCCAAGCGCGGAATTTTCCCCATCCCATTGGTCCGCTGGATTCACGCCGGGAAAACGCGTTTCCAGCGCGGTCTTTTCCCATCTCTCCCTGCCATGCTTCCGTTTGCGGCACCACTCGAACGGCACCGCTTCCATAAAAGCAATTAATTTATAGCTTTCAGAAAACAATAAATATTATTTTATGGAAACTGTTTGCACTGTCGGTTTTCCCAGCCCAGCCGGTAACGGTGGCCGGAGCCGGAGCGGAATCCATCGACAAAACCCAACCACGCACGCACGGGAACAAGAAGATGTGGCATGATGGTTTGCCGCGGAAGACGCCATGACACAACATCGCGCGAACCAGCGTTATCCACGCGGAATTTCGGGAAGCTACACCGTGTGGCCACCGATGTGAAGTAACAGCGTCAAGACGTTGTGCAGCCACCGTTGTGACCGAGGTGAATACGCCCGCACTGTGGTTGAGAGCTTTCGTGGTTTCTTTTTTTTTCTTTGGCGTGAAGGGAAAGAAAAAGAACCACTCGAGAATACGACAAAAAAAAACATGTACATCCCGCCTGCTACGACCAGTGAGAGCTACCAACAGGTGAGTGCAGCTCAACAACGAGCGGTCGTAATGGTCACCGTTTGATTTATTGAAATACTAATTATTATTTTCACAGCCGCTACGTTGCCAGTGTCAGGTGGGAGGGAACGTGTTTGTGCTACTTTTTCAACACAAACACACACACATACACACAATTGCAATCGTCGCAACGTGACGTTTGATTTAATTGCATTGTTTGTGGTGCGCTTTGTTTCCGCGGTACAACCACTGTTGGTCCGGTTGGTTTGTGTTCTTTGCGCTTATTAGATTGCTGCCACTTAAAAGCGTCGCAACCATTTGCCCATTCCAATGGTTGCTCATAATTAATTACATTTTCCAAATCGTTAAAATACGTATTCAATTAAGCTATTTAAAGCATGCGCCCCTGCATTGACCGCTGTTGCTGTGCTTGTTATTGAGCAGTTATTGCATCGTTGTCAACGCTAAGCGTAGTAGGCGCATTCAAATTGGTCGATCGCGAGCCCAAAGGAGGATGTTTTTCGAACTCAGCAACTTTAAAATGTTAACCTTTCTCGATGCTTTCCGTAATCATTTACTCGTTAATTGACGTTACATAATACATCTAAAGGCCAGCAAATTTTATGTGTACACTTTCAGTGAATAAAGATTGAAATTTTGTTCAATTTTTAGCCATGGTTTAGTCGTACATTTCACAATAAAATGCTAGTTTCTATTTAACAACCCAATGCACGAAGCTCGTTCGATTGTGAGAATAAATAATAGCTCATTGTGTGAGTGTGTTTTTTTTTACCGCTCAAATCTTCCCAAAGTTCGTAACCAATTTGCAGACGTTTCTCACATGATGCTATCACGTAGCAAAAGCGTCCGTCTAACGAGGCGATCAGTATCTTCGAGTCGAGGTTTTTTTTTTGGTCTCGAGCTCATACTCTATTCCCTCTCAGCACGAAACTCGGAAAGCCCACGAGCAGGGTGTCCTTTGAAAATCCACCGCATGATTTAATGGTGTCACACTTGTCCCGGCGGGGCGAAACGTTCTACGCGCGCACCTGATCAGAGATTTCGCTAAGGACGTTATGCAAACAAATTCAATGAAACATTAAAAAGATGCTTTCCGTTCAACGCGCTCGTGCGGGTCACGTGCACGTGGTTTTTTTTTGTTTTTCTTCATGTTTTTGTTTTCCCCCTCCATTTTTGGGCGCCCTGCCCCGTGGCAATGAGGAAACCATAAGCGCTTACATTGTCACCGAACCGGTGGAACCGATCGCGGCACAGGCCACCCCAATCATCAGCATTCATGAGGTAGAATGTTGCGCAAAAAGCCTCCATCATCATTTGGCTTCTTCGGCGTTCGGCGGGAAAAGGTACAACAAAAAAAAGGGCAGGAACCACGTGGAGGGTGTGCCATTTTCAACAACCCCTCCGTAGCTTTGTCCTGTGGCTAGGCGTTTTTTTTGCCCGTCGCAGGCTCGCGAAAGAAACACGAGCCACACATGAATTGCAACAATTTCAAATATTCAGATTTCCACAGCACACATACACACGCGAGCTTTCACGCGCACGTGCCCATACTTCTGCAGCGCAGGCGGCTCGTGCGCGGTTCGTTCGCGTTTCAAAATGGCCGCAGGGTGGTCCGTGGGTGAGTATTTTTTTTTTCACCCGTACCGGCGGGAATGTGTTTAGTATGTGACTGAAATAAACTGTTTATGTTGTGCCGTTGCGCGTAAGCGCAGCAACTCGTAATTTATTTCTCCACCCAGCGTCCCGAAGCGATTATTGCTCGTTGTCTGTTTCATTTTGCCAGCGGCACATTTTCGTTTCATTTGGCTCGTTTGTTTGTGTGTGTGTGTGCGCTGTCTTCCAGTTTTAAGCTCCGTCGTTTGCAGTCCTTCGTTAGAAAATACGAGCCATTTGCGTCTCGCGCGCATGGTGCTACCGCACACTCGATTCGCGTTCCATTTGTATTATTTTACTCGCAGTTATTTTTGGGTTGTTTGGTTCACCAGAAGAGGCGCTGCATGTAAAGGAGAACCAAGCAATGTCTACAACCAAACCGATCTTACATCTAGCGCCCTCGTGTTCGAAGATGATGCTGATTTTTTACTCCCCAATTGCCTCGCACACAATTCCCGGGAAAATCCCGCTTTCCGGTTCGATTTGATATCTACCAGAACGTTCCCGGGCCGCTCTTTCGCGTTTCCCTTTTAGAATGGGCATTTCTTTGCCTTTGGGGGAGAAAAAAAACCCCAAAACACCCCTCAACACCCTCGAACATAAACCATACGAGGTACGACAGATCTTGCAAAAGAACGAAAGAGAGAGAGAGAGAGAGAGAGAGAGAGAGAGAGAGAGAGAGAGAGAGGGAAAAAAAGCATGCCCGTGCCTGAAGGCGATATTCGCAAGCGTGGCAGCATTCCGCATTCCGATACCGGGTGCCGACCCATTATGCGAGTTTATTTAATTTTTCATGCTAGATTAGTTTTTTCGGATATCGTTTTACCTGTAATCAAAAGTAATTTCTTTTGCACCCCTTTCGGCCACATCCGCCTGCAAAAGGTTTGGCCCGCGAAGGCGACCCTGACGCTGATACATGGCCGTACGGCTCGTTAAACATTCATTTTGTGCTTGGCTGCCATACCCGGGGACTGGCGCGCGCGCGATCCGGTGGTCCCTTTTTGCACGATCTCGGGCTCCGTTTCCGTTTTGTGTGTGAACATGTTAGAGTAACGAGTTTCTCCACCCGCTTTTTTCGTTGTTATTATTATTATTCCCAGTATTCCGAACGTCCAATTCGCTGTAGCATTCGGTGGCCACCGCCGTGGAACAAATTGCAAGCCAGCAGTGGCTTTAAACAAGCGGCACGCAAATGATGAGCGACATATCGCTGCGATGGTAAGAATGTAACTCATAAACTTCGCCTTTATGCATTTTCCAACGTAATCGTGACAAACGGGCCCGAAGGAACGCCGGTGTAATGCACCTGCTGGATGCGGATGTTGGGCGTCGCTTATAGTCGGAATTTTTAATTTCACTCGACTCACGGTTTGCTCATCAAACGATCGCTACAGACGAGCGCACTCACATGAGAGAGCACGCGCGGATTGGATGAATTCCTGGCAATGCTGTGCGGCAGATAAAGCTCCGTCTCGTGGAAAATGCCTTTGGCGAGATGTGATCTCAAGCGTGATGTATATCACCATTCGGGCTCCGTTTGACTCTAATGCGAAGCTTCATGAGGCGAAATGGTTCGTCACAAATGAATATTAAAATAATTGCGTCATCATGCTTTAAACAAAAAAGCAAAAAAAGACTTAAAAACTCAATTGTGTGTACTATTTACTGCAATGCATATACACTTGTAGAGAGAGTAATTTTGATTCATTTTTCATTTCAAAACAATCGTATGTTAAAGAACAATTCTATAAGACAACCTTGTAGTTGTATATTTTTACTGTTTTTGTTTGATTTAATGTAAGTACGGCCAAGCTAGATTTTGTAACTACCGTATAGATCGATGATTTTCATCGAATCGATTTGTGACCTTCCTACCGCAACTGTAAACGCCCTAGCTTATGCCACAAAAATGAGAGCAATTACTGGCTTCCAATTATTAGTATGCATTATTTCCAATAGTCAGAAATGCTGCTTGAAAAAATGATTATCCATTCCAATGTACCCCTAGCCGGTACGTTGATAAACATATTTAAATTACATTTCAAACTACCAGAAGCCAACAATCCCGGAAAGCTGATTAACGGCAAAATCCTTTGCGTTTCCCAAATTGAGCATTCTCGGAACGCTGCGAGCATTCTCGGAATCCCAGCCCACCGTACCGGCACCGTCCGCTTACGAATGACAACCATTCAATAACAGCACCTGCCCAACCATCGGCACGGTCCACCGGTTTCCTTTCGTTTCGGCTTTGAATTATCTGCAAATTTGATTGTGAAGCTTCCGCTGTCGGTCTGATAATTGGATTGACTTCTCGGAACACAAGTGGCGGCTCGATTTTTAAACGCTATCAGTACCCATGCGCCCAAAACCAGCTGGGGTCACGGTGGAACACCCGACACAGATGATAATGGTTCACCCTCCGACCGTTCGGTCCGTTGCCATGCCAACCTGATTGATTTGCCAGTTCAGCCATCGTGCAATTTTCCGGGGAGCCAATCGTGTGACCATGGCGACCGATGGGATTTAAATCTCACAGCCTACTCGAGCCACGTGGACGGTCGTTTTTCGTCCGATCGAAGCGATCCGGCGGTTTTTGGGGCCTGTCCCCGTGGCTATCACTAATCTCTTTGTCGAACAACACACCCGCCACCCCATTGGGTGGAAAACCGATTCCAGCAGTCATCAATCAAGCCACCCAAAACCGTGCCCGGAGTATCGGTGCTTTGTGCGCGACCCGAAGGAAAAACCAACATTACATCCATCAGCCATTAATTGAACACGCGAATTCGCGGTGCGCATTTCGCATTTCCCGAAAACGGGATTTTTCTCACCTCTCTGTTCGGCCGCCGCGGAAAATTCCACCCCCTATTCCGACAGCGAGCGGTGGGAAGTTAATCGGTAGCCTCATCTCGGTGCTTCTCAATCGCACAAGCGCTATCCGATTTTCTTTTACCGGCTTGTCAATTGTGTTTCGAACCGGTGGGTGGTTCTCTTTTCTTTTTTTGAAAGAAAGGTCCGCCGGCTTTCATCCCGATCCCTTGCGTCAGTTGGGACCTAGCTCGCCCACTCGCTCGGTCTATTTAGCGGCACTTTATCACTGTCAGGCCGCCACTGGCGCTGAGCAATCACGGCCAATCCGAGCGAGCGAGAGTAAAATTTATTCGAACGAGGAAGCCACGGACAGAAAGAAAACCGAGCACCACTTCACTCAAAATAAAAGACACCACTCTTCCAATCTGGGTGAAGGGAACACCTTGCCCCGGTGGGGTCAGTAAAGAAGCGGCTTAAAACCGGTGTTTCACCGGAGTAATAGAAAAAAAAAGGCACAAGCTGCCTGCAAACGGACACGGGTGCCAATGAAAGGCGATTCGTTGCTCGCTTTCCCGATCGGTTCAACATCTCGAAGTAACCGACAGCTGAGAAGGGGTGGCTCTGGAGAAAGCCACTTCAGTTGCTACTCGAGCGATTTGTTCGCAGAACACCGAAGCCCCTGGATGCCCTTTTACAACAAGCACCATGCAGATTGCACCAGTCTTTCACTCGCGCACACACACAAGCTGGACCCCGTGGCAAGGAAAAGTCAATAGAAGCGACTCCGAAATCCGACAGATTGGGGCTTCGAGCGTGCGCCAGCGAATGCCCTTTTCAGCCTTGGGGATGTGTGGGTCGTTTGTGGAACCGTCAATTCAGGGCGCTTTTATGTTTGCTGCAACTGCAAAACCCTCACTCCGCTGCCATGTGTCGGCTTAAGACACGGTGGGCATAAGGGCACCCAAACGCTGCCGGAAATGGGCGGCCCCAGCTTTGAGGTCTTTCCATACCGCCCATCTGGAAGGAAACGGGTTAGCAGCTCGCCCAGATTACGGCAGAATGCACTTCACGCACGGGGTGCATGTTACATTGCGCTTGCTAAAATGCAACTGCCGATCCGCACGACCGGCTGGGGTACGCTTTCAGTGCACAAACAAATGCCCTTCGAATTTGAATGCGCCGCGGGTTGAATAACGCACAGCAACACGTGAACAGCCATTCGAAATCCATTAGCGGCGCGTGTCGTTCGTGTATCGGATGCCCTGTTTTGGGGGCTTGGCAGGTGCGGCTTGCGCCTTCGCGGCTGAGCGCACGTAAATGAGCCACCAAAACCGCCGGCGGATTGAGTTGCATCGCATCGCATGGTGTGCAACCTTTCGAACGGAGACATCACGATCAATGGCTCCTCGAAGGGGTGGTTTGTATTCGCGATCCCACCGCGCGGTTGAGTGAATCACCAAATACGCCCTTTCTCCTGTGGGAAAAACGAGCCAAAATCCCATCTCCAACCAACCAACCAGCCAGCCACGGGAAAGCGCTCGTGTATTTACCGAAACGCTCTGTTTGCACGCCGCATCGGTCGGTAAACCACCCACACACAACACGCCCAAGACACGTCACCATCGATCGTACAGACCCACGCAAACAGCAGCGTGTCTCGTCAGGCGCGGTTTTGCCACCGTCAAACAGATAATTTTCACTTAACGCTTACGCGCCGACGAGTTTAGCGCTGTTTGCGCTCGAAAGCCAACGCTGGGAAGGCTTTCCCGGCGCCGAAGGGCACCTCTTTTGAGGATTCAGGATTTAACCCGACCTCACGCACCGTTTGTTGTTGTTTATCGTTTCCTCCCTTGCAAAGATAAAAAAAAACACACGCGAGCGCCAAAACCAAGCGCTTCTCGTCGTGAATATCGATTAGGGGTTTGTTGCGTGATGTGATTGGCTTTCCCGGAACTGAAATACGCGAAAAATGAGCACCGGAACGTGTGGGTGTGTGTGTTCGCGAGTTCGCCGTTACAGGGGTGATGTATGCCGGGAAAACCTCCCTGCCAGGATTATACGTGCGTGGCTGTGTGTGTTTAGCATATTCCTTCTTCCAACGCAGCATTCCTGTTGCACACCACAAAAGCCGCTTTGGCCGTGTTTTAGGTGAATTTTCCTGTCCAGCAACCGACGCAACAAGGAAACAACATTCGAGAGCACCTTTATCGTGCGTTCGGCTTCCCCAAGCAGCCCGTTCGTTCAAGTGCACGACTTACCCCGGGGGAGGTTTCCACTTAAAGCGACGTCAAACGACTTTATAAAATTAAATGTGAAATCCTAAACAAACACCAGCACCGCTCTGATGGATCGCAACCGGCCACCACCGGCTGTCAGCTGGCCGGGTGGGTTCGATTTTGATTTTTCCGACAGGCATTTTTGTGCGCCTTACTGCGTGCTTCCGGTTTCCCGGTTCGCCACCGTCCCATGCCCTGCCGGAAAGGAACATCTCTGATTTACATATCGTTAAGATTGAATCAATATTCCCTCCGGTGTAAACAGCGCCCAGCGCCCGTCAATATCCGGCCCGGCCCGGGTCGTTCGAGGCGGCTCCCGGTGTTCGCATTTTGGCGTCCGGATCCGGACCGGTTCGGGTGTTTTCGGGCCGTTTATCTGCCCACAGTTCTGCACCTCCCAGCACCAACGTGTTTCGGGCGGTTGGGAGACGGGAAATGGACAGCCCAAAACGGGCACCCTTTTTTGAATGTCCATTTTTGGCTGGACCATTTCCATGCCACGTCTGCCAGCCCCGGGCGGGTTGTGTTATACTTTATCATTACCCTACGGCAGGATCCGGGCGCCGGTACCGGTGCCCTGTCGAATTTAAACAGGATATGCGTATTTACCAAGAACAATGGCGTTCCAGTGAAAAGGGGCGTCCCACACGGACGAAAGACGCATGCAGAATCGCCATTTTCCGCCAGCACACACAATGGTGTCTTGGGTGGGGAGTCTTTTGTAGTTTGTCTGGTCCTGGTTCCGGTGAATTTTCTCCCCGGCCTTCCACGGCCAAGACAGCTTGGAATGTTCTTGCGTAATTGAATTTTGCGTTAAATACCGTTGCGTACCAGCGGGAAGTCATGATTCCTTTTCCGAGAGCAGCTTCAAAGATTCGAAGCTTGCACGGGCAGTTTAAGATATGCCGGGTTGAAGCGGAACGCTGCAACGGCTGCAATGATCGATATGTGCGATGATTGCTTTATGCGTTCGACCCTACAAGTGTACTTCTCTTTTACGCACGTTGTACGAGCTTAACATCCTGAATCATTCTTAAGGCTTCACTCACATACTGCGGAGCAGTTCTTATTTCGAAAACACGAATCTGAAGAAGTAATAAATTGAACTTCTTTTATATTATTTTCATTTTTGAGAAGAAAATATTTCGAACAAAATTGTAATGGAATTCAATTGAAGTTATGATGAGGTCGGTTCTGATATTTACTTCTGCATTAAAGAGAAGATGACCACAGACAATACGCAAGAATGGGAGCGAAATTTATGAAATTTCCTAAACATTTTGCGATGAGTATTGTAGTAAACCAGATGCTATTTACCAATGGTTTGTTCTCCAAGATCAGTAAAGGGTGGTTAGGCAATTTAAGACCAAATGTAGTAACAATGAGTTGTAATAAAACTGATGTATATTGTCCTCGCTCTTTATAACAAACGGAACAGGTGAAATAAAGCATAATGTGAAATCACGATACCCAAAAAAAAAAAGCCCGATATTAAAGTTTAAAAACAAATTGATTAGCTTATTTATTATTATCTTACATTACCTGCGCAAAACTGATAAACAAAATATTTCTCAAGCGTTTTATGCAAAAATTTATTACCCTTAAATGTTCATAAATATCCCATTGAGCGCTCCATTGAAAAGCGTCAGTTGAAGATTGATATCATCAAACCTATCAAACGATATAAAACATATAAAACATCGTCCTTTGACCTAACGCAATCCAATCCGATTGAAGCATAAACATTTCAGAACACGCAGACAGAAGAGAAGAAAAAAAAACAACAAAGAATCAAATTATCGTTCCGCTGAACGATTCATGTTCCGCAATCGCGAACCGCTGTTACCAATCATCGCCGGGAGCAGATTTGTCATTAGCTGCCAGGGGATTTAAACAGCGTCAAACAAACGCAAGAAAAACTTACCCAGAACTTACGGGCGCACCGAGAAAACGGGCACGATACGATCAAGACCGAAAACTAAACACGGACAGCAAAGTTCCAATCGGTGTTGACAGTTATTCGAAGCGTATAATGAGTCACTTCATTTCCGGTTCCGTGCTCCCATGTGGCTCCTCGGCGAGGCCGCCCCGTTTGGCGTGGCGAAGAAGCCGAGCCAGGAAAAGCTGACACCGTGTGGAGCGATCTTGTAAAAATTGTGACAAAAATCAACAGCACCGAGTGGCGCTACGACGCCGGCAACGCCGGTTGAAGCGTGACAGCAAAGTTAATCCCGCACCACTCGGTTCAGCTCTGCGCGACTACGCGAGGCGAAAGGCATCGGAAAACAGTTTACGTGTCAGCTTGCCGCCGTGGACGGGCGCACGGGGTCTGAGAATTTAATGAACTTCACGTCGGCTATAATGAAGCGGGGAAGTTTGAGAGAGCAACAACAACAGATGAAGCACACAAAAGAGAAAAAAAAACCGCTCAAATCACCGCCAGCAGAACCGGAAGGGTGGTCGCTTCGGTTGCGACAGTTTTTCCCCGGCGGGTTCGACTCCCGGCGAAGCTGGGCTCAAGAAAGTTGTCTTTTAACTGCACAACAACTGCCAACGGGTCCTGTGGGAAAAAGAAACCCCGAAAAAAAGGGGCGGCAGGAGCCCACTGGAGAGAAAGAGAGAGAGAAAAACTTTAGCAAGCGCAAACAATACCAGCGAAAAAAAAGGCGACAACCAACGAAAGTGACACGCACCTCGTGAGGAAGTGGAATTCTGAAACACGAGCGTTGTGAAAAAATGTACGAGACGAAACAAAACAAAAAAGAAAACACATCACGCGACGCGAGTACACTGAAAACTTAACTTACGCTTCAAACCCGTTCAATTTGGAAAGCTTTCAGCCTAGACGTGTGTAGCTTGGTTTTCCCTATTCCGTGCGGCAAACAATCGAACCGTTTGCTACCAAAGCTAAACGTTGTGATGCGCGAGAAAAACATCCCTAAACAACATCGCAAGGATGCACTTTGCGAGGATGAACGGCCGCCGGGTATTTCGCCATCAAAATGTGACCAAGTGCAGTTCGCGAGTTTCGCATGAATCGCGAAACTTTCGCCATCGGTCAACAGATTGTGCAACTTGTATTTTACGGCGATTTTGTCACCCTCTGCTGCATCGACCTGGAGTTCAGGGAGTGAACTGATGGGTAAATAAAACGGATTCAACGTGCAGGGAGTGAACTGATGGGGAAATAAAACGGATTCCAATGAGACGTCTAATAAATATCACTTCATCAGCATTCACAAAGCATTCAATTGGATTTCAGTCGATCGTTTTGAACGGTGATAGTAAACGGATTCAATTCTTCAAGAAGCCGGAAAAAAACAGCACCTAGAATAACTTGGTACTGATGATGAATTTCAATGTAGCACGCGAAGTTCTGTTTTTTTTTTTTGCTTTGCAAACTCTCTTCATCTCGAGAACAGTAGAATGTCTTAGGAATGAAAATTTCCCACCAGAAAGAAGAATGCACCTCAAACATGCTGAAAACATCTCGCAGATATATTGGAATGAATCGCTCGAACAAATCCATTGTTACAGCGATGGCAAAAGTTCGCTCAAACTCAAACACATATTTGATCAATTTCGAGTCGCATAAGAAAATGTGAGCCGCTCGTCCGCCGCTGGTGCGCGGGCAGATCTTTTATTTACTTTACTTGCATTATCTTTTGCGCTATTGTTGATTGGAAATTAGTTTTTTCTCCCGTTCCGCTTTGCTTTGTTCGCTGCACGTTGCTGCGCGGAATTATTCTACCCCACGGATGCCAGCGTTTAAAACCCGGAATTCGTTTGCCACCAGCGTCCGGCCATCCCAAACGGAATCCATCGCAAAGGAAAGAAAGTACGACTCGCAAAGACGTGCAGAACGTAAAGACGAGCAAACATTGCATTGTGCGGACATACACACACACACACAAAAAACAGCTCAAACGGCATTTAATGTTTCTATCAGCCTAGAAGGTGCAGCGATGCAGAGCAGTTATTTTTTCTCCCAAATTTGTTCAAAAACTTTTATCAGCACAAACACCGTGCGCCGAAGTCTTTGCCATGCCCTCTTTCTTTTTTTTAAGTTGAATTTATTTGTATCTCCCTATTTGTTATCCCGGAATTCCCATCTCTATTCCGAGCAGTTTCCCAATTTGCTACTTTTTCAATCACGAGCCACTCAGCCAAGAGGGAGAGAACGACCGACAGAAACAGCACTAATCGATCCGATTTGATTTTGTATACACCGTGTTATCCGGCGTTTCTTTCCGGCTCTGGTAGTGCAAAAGTTTAAAGATTGAGGACCGTGGAAAAAAAGGCACAACTTGAGCAAGTTCGCACTAAATTCAGGCACAGTTCAATTGGAATACCTACAAACTAAAGCACTATATAGTGTAAGCCATCTTTTGGAAATTTTTTATAAGTATGTGCTTTTATTACAAACTTTTTCGTCAATTTCCATTTTGAGTTACTGTTAAATATGTGAGAAATTACGTTATATTTTGCAAGAGAATTATTTGACGCCCCAACTAAAAGGAATTAACAATTTCACTTATACTTACTTACTTGACCACAATATCTTATGCGATTTCATCAAAGCCACAGTAGGCTCCTCACAAACTTCAGGAATAGAGGTCAGGTCTGTGTTTCAAAATTGGTCCAATAAAACTTCTCAATATGATGAACCATGCGTTCACGATTTATCGATCCTGATACCAAAATGAAAGAGAAAAATACCGGCCTCTTACACCATTCATTTCAACCAGGCGTTCATTTAACGAGAAGTGGACCTGGTAAAATTGCCTACTGACATAATGCCTACTTGGATGCTGGATCGGTTTCGAAAGTTCATTTATTTTTTCCATTCTTTTTTTTTATTCACCGCCCATAACATAAAGGTAAAGCGGCACGGTTAAAACAGGCTGTAATTTACTTAAACTGCTATCAAACAACCACCGCCACCGGGGCGATGCTCTTTACTCCGTGATTTATCATTACGCGTTCCAGGAAGCTGATCAGATCCATCCATCACCCTCTGGTTTCGGTACGCTTGGCCATGCCGCTGGTCGATGTCAAAGGCACATTGTTTGAAAAATGACCGTTTTCTTGTTTCCGTGCCGTTCGCGTTTCAACCCCGTTCATCGCTACCAATCGATGGCAATTTTTCGGAATCACACCAAAGTTAAATTACATCATGAAATCTAATTTCTAAACTTCCGCAACGTGCGACGCGAACCGATGAGCGCGCGATTAACTTTTCGGGAAAACTTAAATTTAATCCGTCTACCGTGAACCGTGAGCAGTATTGGAATGGTGTAAATCACCTGCTTGCCACAACCCTCTCGAGGAATTATCAAAATTGCCAGAGCGTAAAAAGATTGCTTTGGGGATGGGAATATGTACGTTTGTACGTATTAAATTAGCCTCGTATACCAGTCTGGTCTATTAGTCTCGTAATCCAGAAGTCACTTTTGTCTTTTGCCTCAAAGCTTCTAGTTGAAAAATCAAAACAACCAGTTCCATTGTGAAAATATGCCATTCAGTAGGTCAATCAATCATTTATATAGCACAACTTTTAGGAATAAGTAACTTCAATCATATCACAAAAACTAATCGTGAATAGAATGGAAAATGGTTTTCTATCAAACAATTGTTAGTGTTGTTCAAGGAATATTAAGTTAACCATACTTTCAAAAGGTTATAATTTAAATTTACATTATAGAATGCACGCACCAAATAGCACCATATTGAGGCAATCCAATTGAATTTATCTTTATCGGAAACATCACCGATAATAGCAACGCCTCGCAATGTGATTGCCCCTCGTACTTCGTTTCCTTAAATGATAGTTATTTACTTTTTTGTTGAAATGATGTCTATTTTCCGCTATTATCAAATACACGCTCGTTCGCTTACTAGTCGGGTGGATTTATACATCCCGAAATATCTGAGCGTACCTGCGCAATGCGTAATAACTCGCTTCAACATGGCTGTTCGCAAGGTATGCCGTTCTCTGGGTCACGTTTCCGCTGCTGAATAGACACCACCTGCCGGAAAATTCACCGCGCACGCGGTAGAATTTATCAAATCACCGGAATAAATTTAGCCCGAGATAAAAATCACCCCGAACAAAACAAACCCACCCACGGTATTATTCACCCTCAGCGTAACAAGCGCTCGATGACAGACACGTTGCGATACCGGATGTAGCTGGTTTTGCAAAACGGAAAAGAGCGTTACCTAACGCCATTCGTTTATCCGTGTAATCGAGGTTTCAGTTCGAATTCCTGAAAATTGATCCGCACAACGCATTAAACCCAGCAACTGGAAACAAACCCTTTTCTTAGTTCATTTATTTACTCTCTCATCTACTCATGAGCTCAGCTGAAGGCTAGAACTAGCCAACGGACCACTGTTCGCTCCACCGTGAAGTGAAAGCTCCATCGTTCGAATCATTTGCCATTTAAAGGTTTCCGTGTTTTAACGATCACCGTTCGCCAAGCGATCCGAAGGGATGCCCATTTACCGACCTAATCACGTTGATTAGCCGAAACAGGAACGCTCCACCAGCCACCGGACGAAATCGGAACGGCCAATTCCGATCGAAACAATCCGCTTCCAGCGGAGCATTTCTACCATCGCCGAAAAGGGCACCGGCTACCGGTAGATCGGGCCCGGTTTGCAAAAGCCGCCGCTGATAAATGGCAAGTTTCTTAAAGTTTCGGTACCACTTGGCCGGGGCAATCAAGAAAATTGACTAAAGCCCTTTTCTCCCGTTATCGAGCCCGCTGCCACTGCACTGGGTATCCGGTATGCGGAAGGTTTCATCCCCAGGCCGGGCCAAAGCAAAAGAGAAATCAGCAAACCGAACGCCCGGAATGGTTGGCAAAGAAACCACCGATCGGGGGCGACTACGAAAGAAAAGATGAAAAAATAAACAAGTGGCCAGCAACGTTCACCACCCAAGGTGAATGGAAAGCGATTTTCTAAACTTTTGCCTCTCGCACCACAACGTCCGGCCGATGAAAGGCCCCGGGAAAAGCTTGCGCGATACGAAAACGACGTATTTATCACCTCCAACCGGCTAGACCACTGGCACGATATACCGGCAGTAACCCGCTTTGGTTGGTCCTTGCGCCGGTTGCCGGTTATTGTTTTCAACCGCACCAGGGTTTATGCTTAGCTCAAACAACAAAAAACCCACGCCCGGCTTCGGATGAACGGATCGCACGAAGGCACGAGCAAAAGAATGAACGGAGCAGAACGAACGAGCAAAATCCGCACAACTGGTTGTTTGTTTTAATTCTTCGCATTTCACTGTGTGTGTGTGTGTGTGTTTGTGTGTGCCCGTTTGTTTTTTTCACCCTTATTTGTAAATCCTTCCATTCAAGAGCAATCTCATTCGGAGCCCTAGAACGTTCCTATATCACTCCGTTCACCGGCACCTGCAAAACCTGCTTGCGCCTTTCATTTGTCGGACTCGAGACCACTACAAGGCACCGCCCGCACACGCGCTATACAAAGCGCACCTAATTACGCTTCATTAATTATTATTCAAAGCTTTTCGGTTTCTCATTTCCTTCGGCACAGGATTTCTTCGTACACTGAAGGCAAGAAAGAACTACCATTCTTGCGGGGCTGCAAAGCCCAAAGATTCCGTTGGCTAATCGGGCGGGGGACTCTCGCGGACCCCGTTAGTGATGAAATGGTTTGCCTTCCGGTAAGCATTTTGCCGTAGCTTGGGTGAAGGTTGGCAAAAGTTGTGAGAAGTAAATTACTTTTTTTCACCCGAAAACGGTTGGTTTTCGGGCAGTGAAATTAATGTTTGTGAATGAAAATGATGTAGCAGCAAGGTTCTGCTGCTGCCAAATTATAAGAATTTAAGTAATATTTTGGGTTGAAAACAAATAAAAGGAAACAAAAACATGTAGTTTCAGCTATATGAAAATTTGTGTTTCAAAAAAAGCTTTTATCTTGATATTTTTTTTTTTTTTGCTAGAAAATGCAATTTCTTTGGCACTTTGGCACACAAAAAAAACGTGATACAGTTTTATCAACATCGTTCCGAAAGTAGTTTAAAACTGTTACATACACTCGAACATTGCCTTTTTAACACTAATTGAGCAAAAGATAGGTTCCGTTGGATTGTATTTTCTCAATTATGGCGTTCTCTTATCGTTGCACCAGCAAACAGGAAAAGAAATTGCTAAACGGAAATCTAGCAATAACGAAACCACAAATCGAAACTCAAAACACTAGTTTTTGGTCAGACCGAATCGCATTTGGACGGGGCGTAATCTTTTCTCCGATAGCCTTAGGAAATCGAAAAATAACTACACAAAACTTCATTGAACCAAGCCTCGAACAACTAAATTCAAGGCTCGAAAAGGCTAAGCGAAATTATTTGGCACTGGTCCAATCATGCTTCACTAGCAGCATATTGGATTCGATTATGATTTCCATCGCCTTCAATTTCAAACGAAATCCTTTCGATGTTGCTCGACCTATTTGATCACGAATTGGCCTAAAGCTTTCGAAGGTCCCCAACAGAACCGAGAAGGCGTCTGAGAGGGTTTAAATGTGCTACTGCGCCTTTCAACGGTTTGGTTCGGTGTGAGACTAATTTGAACTGTAGCATCAGCAAACATTGTGAACAAAATGCTACAAATGATGTACTTAATAGACTTAACTCTACAGTAACTTATGCTTAACAGTTGATATAGCGAACGATTTCCATTAGTGTGCTTACACACAATATTCAATAAACAACAATAAACAAAACACTTTTCAAACTGATTGCTTGACTCGACTTCTTATTCACGACAACGTTGAACAGAAACCACTTCCATCGCACAAACGTGGCTATATTTAGTGTACAATAAAATGCCATAAATTATCGACACGCCATTAGCAATACCGTTTCATCACCTTCAAACAACACTGACGTGTGCACAAAGCTCACCTTCCTTCATCTATCATAGTCGATGGTGTTCAATTATCCCACCTGAATGGGGAACCAACGCTTCTTACAGCGCCTTTTTTTTTCATCCACCAGCTACTTCCTGAATGCAGATGCGACATTTTTCTTGCCGCAAAGAATGCGCTTGCTTACGAGCATTTTCAAAATGAATTCTCTTTTGTTGTTCTCAGTTGAGTTGAATGAAAAAAAAAACATAAAACGATAGCTTCAAGGAATGAAAAATGAAAACCTGGGAACTTGGGAACGGTAGAGTGCACATATCTTTATCGTGCAATTATTGATGTCTTAACGGCTGCTGATGGAAACACATAATAACTACCACAAACTTTGTGGCGAATTAATTGATGCCTTTCCACTTTGGAAAACATCAAACATGAAGCTTTAATGTTTCATAAATGCCGAACATATTTTGAAAGTACATTTTCCTTTTGCCAAATTTTTGGACAAATTTGCAAGCATGCTATGTAAACCATAAAAGAGAAGAATGTTTTATTTGCTTGACGGTCACCCATGCGCTTGGAATGCAGAGAAACTTCAAACGGCATTCTCAAAAATGAAACCTTTTCATGAAGCTTGTCATTAATTTAATTTGCGAAATAGCATTCCACAAATTTACCTATGAAAGAAAAATAACCCAATAATCCTCGTATCACGTATGGCTTTCACCGGAAAGCGTACTTCTACGAGCCAGACAATTTTCGGTCCCGGAACCGGATAACCGTTTATTTTCCGCAAAATTAGCTACGCTCCATCCTGTGCGAGGAGGCTGCCTATCCGTCACGTAGCAACTTTCGACCAGGACCCGGATGTAACCTTTTCTCCGAATGCGCAAATAAAAGAATGCCCCAAAATGGATATTCAACGGAAGGGCGCTGAAATGTCGCCGGATGTGCTGTTGCACTTCTTGACTTCTTAACTCCCACCCCCGTCGGGTCAGCTTTGAAATGTTACGACCCCGCAAATGCACTCGGGCCCACCTCCTTCGGGCAATGCGTTCCTCAGATCCGCACCACCCTAATCCACCCGCACCAAGTAGGCCAATTGAGTGCGATGCGGATAATGCGATGACATACTCAGCTCGCAAAGTGAAATTCGAAATGTGTCCCCACCGCTCGCGCGGAAGAGAAATGCCCCTCAGCGAACGGAAACCGCAACCAAAAAAACCTCATCAAAACGACGGAAAACCATAGTGGGGAGGGCCGCAAAAAAAACGAAGAAGAAGCAGAATGAAAAAAATAGCGACAACTCGTCCCCGAAAGCTGTGCGGATGTTCATGCTGCGCTACGGTTTATTCAATTTCAATCTCCGCCAGCGCTCTACTGTTTCACCTTTCTTCAATCAGCAGAAATATTTCATCCCACATTCCCCCGCAGGACATCCGACAAATCTGAATAGAGCATGTTTCCAGTGTTCTGCGAAGAACGCTCACAAAAGAATGGAACAGATTCCGTTCTGCTGCCAGATTCTTTCTTTTTTTTTTGCGCAATCCCGAAAACCACCAGGCGTCTCCATCGAAAGGCGAATCGCTGCGAGGTCCAACTGCACACACACGCACACACATATCAATTCTTGTCCACCTTGAAGCACCTGTTTTTGCAGTCACTGAACAATTCACTGTTGATGCATGGCGTAGCAGCGGTGGATGGGTTATATTTTTACTAGAATAAAAGCGACTCAAACGAGCGTGTTGCACCCTGCGTACAGTACAGTATATTTGACTGATATGTGTTGCCACCGTTCATAACGTACGTGCAGGTCACATTCGGCGCTAGCATCGAGAAGCGAAACATCGAACATCTCCGTGCATTGCTGGCACACCACGATAAAGTCGGATTCAACCGCCCCGTTTCCGAGTGTCGTTGGCACGAAGAAGCTCGCGTTATCATCGCACACGACCGGGATGACTTAGTCCGTGCAACAGGGTTTGTGCGATGCCCCGAGCAGAAAGCAGGAACCGGTCCAAATCCACAGGAAATTTGCGCATGAAAAGCCCCCACAAAGAACCACCGGCCCGGGGTTGTGATGGATGGACGACCGAATAAATGGACTGAACTGAATCCTGCGGGATCTGTGCGGGCGCGTTGGTGAGCCGGCTTTATCCCACAAGCAATACGGAATGCACCGTTCGTACGTGTCTGTGTGTGTGTGTGTGAGGGGGTGCAGGAAAGCTGCCAAAGCTGCCCTCAACTGTTTCTTCACAATGCAATAATAATGAGATTCTATTTGCTTCCTGACACATTCCGTTTTCCTTCGGAGCGCGCCCCGAACGGTTCCTCAAAGTTAGTGTAGGAAGCGGCTGTCTGCCCGAAATCCGCAACCAGCAGCATTTCATGCTGGAAAGGAAGCGTGAAAGCTCGTTAAACACAAGTGAATGGCACTGGTAAACTGAGAGCGGTTGCTTCGCCACGCACAGTAGTGCAAGTGCACACCTGCATGCTATTGTTTTAGGGCAAAAAGAACTCTCTACCCGTTTTGCATGGCCGTTGTGTGTGTGTGTGTGTGTGTTTGGTTACGTACTAACTACACTAAAATTTACATATTTCTATAGCCATGTAAACTTTACCCCTTACATTGAGCTTTCTGTTGAAAGCATCTCAAACGAGCCGAATATAAATTTAAAGCCCTTTATAGGTGCACATTCCTTTCGATTGGAATATGCAGTAGAAAGCAATCACGTGAATTATGGGTGTGGTTAATTAATAATCGTATCGTACAAAACTTTGACATGTTTTTTGAAGAAAACAACAAAAAACAAAAGAATATTTCAGAAACCACTATTTTGCATTAGCATTTGCAAAATTCATTTAATCGTGTCGTTCATTTTCTGAAGGCAAGTATTCTAAGCTAAGTAGTAAGTTCTGAAGGCAGCAAATGCACTCGTTTTTTTAACCAACTCCCATTGTTCCAAGGAGCTGTTTAGTTTTTACCTCTTCTTCTTATCCACAATTTTCTGATGCTTCACACCCGGCCCCGTTGAATGACGTGTCAAGAACCAAGAAGAAGCTCCCAAGTGCAAAGACCAAAGACCCGGAAGATTCGCCTGACGTTGATACACGGCTTTGCCAGGTCGGATGAGCTGCACTGCATGCCCTGCTGCTGGTGAATGAACTTTGCCAAACCGTGACGAAACGGACGGCAATGCCACCGCCACTGTCCAGGCCATTAATATTCCATAAGAGTAAGCTCCTTCGCAACGCAAATTAAGCCAGCGATTTTATTCTGCCCCTGACAGGCAAGACCTTAGACATTTCGGCTCCGGCAAGCCTCATGGCCTCCTTCGCTCGTACCGTAGCGGATAAACACGATGCCGAAACACGTTTGAAAAGTTCTCCCAAATAGGCATCCTTTCCTTGGCTTTCCTTTGTGTTTGGCGTTCGGTGCCGTCGGCATCCTCTTCTGGACCGGTCTGGAATGTTGGGATAACACTAGCTGCGACTGATTAGGAGGAAAAATCAGGACACCGGCACCGTGCGGAAGCGTCCCCGTAACCGGGCGACGACAGGATCGAATGCCCGTCAGCCCTTTATGCCGAGGGCGCACAATGAAGCGCACAATGAATAGCACGGCACACTTTGTTGACATGCAAAGACCCGCTCCCGGACAGGTCGGTCAGGAGTATAAAAGATCATACAAAATATTCGCCCAGCAGCCCTCGCTCCCGAAAAGCTCATTCAGGTATGGCGACAGCAGGCATCACGCCCAGCAGCAACGGCAAAAGAGTTCTTACCTCAAAACGGGATTAAGCCCGGGTTTCGCATCTTCACCCGGGCCGCCGTCAGTTCTTTTCATGATCGCACGGCTCTGCCACGGCCTCCGTGGTGTTCTGATGTTCCGGCTCGAAATTGGCGCTACATAAACTCATTTCATATTACACACTACCGTGTTCCGGGTTCGGGCGCTGTTGCAAAAGTTGTGTAAACTTCATCAAAGAACCTAAATTACTTACATTTGCTGCGGCCCAGAGACCAGCGCGGCCAGCTGGCACTCGGGAGCGGGCTTTTGTTGGCTTCGGGATGCCTTCAAGGGGCAAACGGAACCTAGGCTCTGGAACCTGGCTGGAAGGATCGAGTGCACCATCGGTGCACTTGCGGTGCATCGTGATGGAAAGTCGCACTAGTTCAAACAATCGCGTTCGCCTTACGGCCGCGGTAAGCCATTTACGGGCTGACGCATTGCTTCCACCCGCGCTCTTTGCATAATAAAACAGCGTTGCCTACAACGGTACCGAAACGAGACACACACACACACACACACATACCATCGTTGGTGAGGCCGCACAAGTCAAATCATAACATTAATCAAGTATCCAATACGGTGCCCCAATAGAAGGCATGGTGTACCAAGCCTATGGCATGGTCTGGTACCACCAGATGACATATTTTGGAGGCCAATCTGTCAACCACCATGGCCGAAAGGCCACCTGCATTATATGATGTGAGTTCGGGACACTCGGGAACGCTGCCAACCGAGCGCATGCATGCATGATCGTTTTGGCAGTGGAACGAGCGAGCGAACAATGGCACTAATGAAATTTAACGAGGTTTAAAAATGTGTCGTTTATTTTTTTTTTTTGGTTCGTCAATCTTTACCGCAATAAAACGGCACGATTGAAAGGAACGAGGACAGTAGTTTTATTGCAGATCACGACGTTGCGGTCTTATCATCACTGGAGAAGAGTATTCACAGAGCATTCGTCAGCATCGTCAGTCATTAAATCACCATTCACCGCGCCATTACAAACTAAGCTTATTTTGATATTCATTCCAATGCCGTCATGTTCTGAATGAATCGGGGTTTATGCATGAATATCAACAAGATTATTGGAATGGCGCAGCATATGTGGTACAGCTACATTAAATCATACGTACCATATGGCGATTTTGTCTTAAATAATACACCACATGCAAGCTGATTATACCTAACATATTCACAAACCATACACTTGCCAGCAGGATTGAACAAATTCTACTCACCATTCCCGAGAAAATCAACATTACAATTACATTAACATTTCGCACGCTTCGCGGGAATAATTCAGCACTAATTATGCCCAGAAAAAGCATGGATATTTCCGGCATAAAACCACATCGACCATACAAAACGCTTGAATGAAAATCACATTAATTTGAAATACGCTCGCAATATTGCGGTTTTCAGACAAATATAGCTCTCACCGGTGTTTGTGATATTTTATTTCTTTCTACTAATATTGTTATACTTCTCTGATCATGTTCAACACGAAAAACATGTCCTTCGTAAGGATAAAGACACCTAAGTGCTCACCAAACACTGCCGACATTCACTCTCACGAACCGTTTTTCCAATTAAGCCATGCAAGCTGATACCTTTGCTGTATGACATTGATCCACGTGCGATAATTACGAGCCGATCCGTCTAGCCGTCCTTTATCGGCGCTAGAAAACGATGCTCAGCGGTTCGCTTGCATGATCGAGAAATTAAAACTGAATTCTGATCCCAAACCACTCGCAGGGGTTTCAAAACATAAGCATACACCGATGGCAAAATTGGATCGCAAATTAAAAGAAAAAAACCAACAACCGTAGCGTTTCAGCGGCTACGTGAAAACCATTGCCGCGATACGTATCCCGTATCGATTACATGATTTTCACTCGAACAACGCTTTTCCAGTAGGTACGAAGCACCACGCAAGCTACACTCACTCATTTTTCATTACTGCTGCTTTCATGCATGCAAGATGCATGTTTTTCTGGAGCACCAAACATCCGATTGTCTGTTGAAATTATGTCGTAAAAAAAAGCAGCAACGCTCACGAAACCACAAGCAACTCGATAAGATGCCGATAGCTGCGCATGCTAGAACGCGGAAGCACTTCAACATACTCTGTATATATGTATCGCCATTTTCCTCGATTATGGCCGGTGCAGTATTGTCTGCACTTCGCGGCCCGCGTTCGCTTTGGGATTGACTTTTCCCACACAAACCTGCGAGAGATACCACGGCGATGCAATGCTGCTCGTTTGGTGGTGCTCTGTTTCGTGCAAGGAAAAGTGATACCCAGCCCCGATGAAACTGCTGCACACCGTCGTAGCGCTTCCATTTCTTGGGGAAGTATAAAACATGGAAATGCTTCCATCTTCTCGGGGCGGTTATGGATCCATTCGGTAGCGCTACCTTCGCACACATTCCGTTCACCATCGATTCCAACTACAGCACACGGGAAGACCACACCACCCACCATCAAACGACAGCTACGGCCTGTGTTCCGTCGTGAAGTCCGCCGAGGAAAACCAGTTGAGCTGGTGGAGTGTTATGATTTTTTATTGAGGAAATAAATGTAAACCACCCGTCACTATATCCGGCGTGGTGTTCTCTTCCCCAGCAGTAGCAAATATTCTGGGAAAATCTTTTTCTTCACGGTGAATAATACTTCCTTCAATCTGCAATGTTGTGAATCACAATTGCACCTAATCTAGTGCGCAAACACGATCTCGATGTATTATGTATAGTTTATTTATTAACGACCACAAGATTAAATCGATAGAATAGGACTGTAAAGCTTTGTATAAGACTAATTATCATAATTATATCATCCGAAAAGGTAGTTTTATTTTTTACGTTTGAGATAACACTTACAACTAAGTATATGAAAGCAATAAATTTGTTTCTATGTTTATGATTGTTATCAAGGCACTATTTTCGTCTTTAGAGTGACTAGCCACATCCATTGATAAGTTGAGACTTGATTTTGTAAATGAAAATGTGATAAAGTAGTACAATTTAAAAGTTATGCGCACGGCTTAGTATAATAAATGTAACGTGCGAAAAAGGTTAATTTATATTTACTATTAAAACTCTTACTAAGGTTTGAGACGCTCACTACATTCTCCTTTCGAGCGACTAGGCGATCGACTGTCTAGATTATATTTTCAGAATTAAGCTATGAAAAAAAAAATAATAGAAAAAAAACTGAACACCACATACTATCATTATTGATCTAGGCGAAATGGTTGATTTTTTGTTTCGCTTGAAACTCATGTTAATGTTGTCTTATTTCACCTGTTGAGCAACCAGGCGTCTCCATTGGCCTGTCAAGTTTCGGTTTTAAACATAAAAATAAAAAAAAATAAGATACGAAAAGCTGTGAATACGACTGCTTTAAAAAATTTGTATCACCCAAAAAGACAAGTTCATTGTTCCGTTCGAGATTCTTATTTCTGTACTACATTCGGTTTTTGAGGAACTAGGCTTCGTGAGCTATATTCATCTATGGCCAAATTCAACCAATAAAAAAATTAATTCACGATAAAGTGATTATTATTCAAAATCAATAAACCTACCTTTTTTGTTATAAAAATAAATAAAAACAGTTATACAATATTTTTTTATCGACTTATAGAACCCAGGACAAAATTTTAATATCAAAGTTATGTTTGAAATGAATATTCTCAAATAAACTATAACTTCGCAAATAATGTGACGATTTTCAGCCAGAAATGACTATTTGTCTTTTCTCATTTGTTATCAAATAGTAACACGAACATTTTTAAGGATTTCCATAAACATTTGCGCCTCAACCTACAGCTTCAATTCGACAGCATAAAACGTGCTGTATTGTTATCTCCTAACCAATCGCATTTCTCTGAATTTATCTCCTTACCAGAGCGCTCTTGCCATATCTCGTCTTAAATCAGCAGTGAAAGCGGCACGAAGTAGCACAACGGAATTCAATAACGCGATCGAAAACAACAATTTCCCCTCCGGCATCATGCTTCACTTGATACTTGCTCTAGTTTACGGTTTGTTTAGCTTTTTTTTGTACCGTCTACCTTCAGAAATTCGGCATAGATTCGGAAATCGATGGCCAGTGCTACGGTCCCCATACATATATTGTATGTCCGCTTTCGTTTCGCTAACCAACGTCCTCTCCCCGCTTTGCATCTGAGGGACGTCATCCTGCCTGGGACGAGCGGCCAACTTGCTCGTGCCACTTTTACGATTTCTCCGTTTGTCTCCCAAATGGGAATTCCCGTCCTGTACCTTGGCGTCTCTGGCGGCGCCATCTCACCGAGCGAAAGAAACGCGGCGCAGGTACCACAGCTATAAGTGCAAACAAATTTAGATAAAAAAATATTGTTGAAGTTTATTGGAATTGCCTTGCTCTCAATTCGATCGTTCAAAATCCCTCCATACATGCTAGTGGGCCCATTGCTATGTCAGGGAGAAGAAGAAAAAAGCCAGTGATATCAAAAAAAGCCTGAGGACTCTCGCCTTCTTACCGATTTGTCGCCATTGAACGAATTTCCATCCTTTATTTTTTTCCCTCATCTCATCCGCCGGGAGGCGTATGTAGGTCTTCTATTTTTACTTTCTCTGCTACTTTAAAAAAACCAGCTTCCATGAAGAAGCCGAATAGGGCAGTAGGCGTGACAACAGACCCCATAAATGTAGAAATGTCTGTCCAGGACCAGCACAGAAGAGCGTAAGATTACTCTACGGATGCTGCAGCATATAGCGAGCCTACAACACGTAGCCTGCGGCGATGAAATTCGATGTCCCGCAAACTTAAATAGGGATTTCAACCGTCTGTAGTGGATTTACTCATGTGAATTGCCATCGTCCGTGATGGTATTGTTAACGGACTAAGGTTCTCGAACTTTCGTAGTAACACAAAAACATGCATACAAACATGTGTACGAAATTAAATTGAATTATCCTAAGCACCAGATTGTTTCCTTCATCGGTACGCATTTTCTTTACCAATTCAAAAAAGGTGAAAATTCTATGTAACGGAATACATGGCTTAGGTTTGCTACACAAGCATTGAAACGCGTGCGCAAATGTTAGAAAACATACCTTTAGCGAATGACTGATACTATTTTATGACATTTTTTCATTCTTTTTAAGACATATCGTAATCGTCAGCATTATAAACATAATTATTCCACTGACGATGATATTGAAATCTTTTTTATTGCCTTACAACGAACATTATGTGTAAAATCAGCAAGAATAAACTGTTAAAAACTTTATGAAATCAATAATACCAGCAGTGGACCATGTATAAATTGGTAAGTGTGAAAATTAATTCAGCTGCTGTTTTTTTTAATTTCAATGCCTCTCTGCTCTATGTTTTCAACATGTTTGTTAATATCCTGATATCAAACGTAAGCTGATGATACTGTAGACAAAATGTGTTTCACTTAACCAGGTATGTTAGATAAATAATTCTACCGTTAAAATATTCTGTTCTGATGCTTGATACAAACTGTAAATTATACAAAGGAACTATATCACTCATATAAGCATACAAACATCTTTTTATCATCATCATCCGCGTTGAAACTGTGTCTATTATGCATCTTCCACACCTAAGATAATTATTAACTTCTTCATCATTCCTCTCTGCCAAACATTTAGATGGACGTATATTTAGAACTAAGTATGATCACAAATAATCAAAACTTTATGGAAACTGTTTACAACGCTAATAAAATTTCAAAAATAGCATCTGAAAGGCGCATCGATTTTCAAGCACAACAATTAACGCTTTTTGTGACACTCTTTGCTGTTCAACAATCGGATTCCCATCCCTACAACCAGCCCTACGCATAAACGCAAAACGTTCCCACGGATGAAGCATATTCAACCACAATCAACATTGTGCGAGAAATATGGCATACCCATGATCCTAACAGCCTGCGTCTAACAAATGACATTGATCTGGATACGATGGCCACTTACGGGCGAGCTTGACTGATTTTTACTTGCCACCGCGCATCGAACCGAGCGCGCCCGAGATTAGTTCCGTTCTGCATAGATATGGTTGGTTTGGCAGCGGGCTTCCATTTTTTGTGCGCTTTCCTTTTTTTTGTTGTGTGTGTGTGTGTGTGTGTGCTGTACCGGCTTCACAAAGCCGACTGATGGCGCTCTGCGGACACGTAAACGATAATTGAACACATCGAATCCTCCCGCCCGTGGCAGCCTCGGGGAAGCAGAACCGGATCCACAACGATCAATTACGGCGCCCTGCCATGTGGCACAAACACCAACAAAGTGCCGGAAACGCACATCCGGCAATGCCCGTCACGGCAAATGGAACGCGGGTGTGCAGGATGTCGGATGCCATCCACAGCGAAGGGGATAAATTCGCCGACAAACAGGAATCGATTAAACGTCAATTTAGGTCAAAGATGAAACCGTCCCATCGCACCCGCGTGATCACGCGCATCGCCAGTTGCGATGGTTTGGCCACACACCCACACACGCACGTGACCAGGACGGCTCGATCGATGTCCTTGTCGTGCGCGAAAAGGATGGATTCAGAAGCGATCTGAAGCGATGTGACTGTGAGCGGGGACAAATCCTGCAAACGAGAAAACACGCGACCATTATGCCGCTGCAATGATATTGTTTCCAATTTTATCAAATTGATTGGAAAGCTCTCGGAGTAAATTGTTTTGTGCAACTCGCGCGTGCAACTCCCCTGCACCGTACTCCCGCGCCATTATTGCCATACCCTCGAATGCGGTGCGATTGCAAATAATTTGCTCGTGCAGTTTTGCTCGCGTATGATCCTGCGCGCGATTGGAACGGATGGAAAAGCCGGAGCCACGGCTGCCAATTTCTATGACTTATTCCTCGCATGCTCGCAATGCACATTTCCATTTATTTTTCCTCCGATTCCGTCGATACGCGGGCGAGGTGATAACAAAGTGCGACCCCACGCTTATCCTTTGCGAAGCTCGTTTTCCCACTCAAAAGCGCATTGGTATGAGTGTTTTGTGTATGCCGCTTCCTGTTCTGTGGCTGTTTGCGGCGTAATAAGTTCCAGTTAGCTATGGCGGTATGTCCTTCCGGTATGTGTAGCTATTGTGTTGCGGTCCCGGATGCGGTCGACCGGGCCTTCTGGGAAAGCTCATTACCGAAGCACAAAAAAAGGGCACATTTTCGCACTTTCATGTGCGCTTAATTAACGACCGACAGGAATACGGCTCGGGCCGCTTTCTGATCACTCTTCGGAATGTAATCAATCGTGCCGTGGTGGAGGATGAGTTCGAGTCACGATTTCAAAGGACTTTGGACGGCAAATTGAAGACATCAAGAAGCAAACAGATCAAACTATGCCTCAGCTACCAATTCGAATAACAATATAGATAGCAAGTTTTCCGTAATACGTGATTTGATCTTTTCCATTTATAATAAAATTGATATTATTAATGCATTGGACATTAAAAATAATATTTGAGTTAGAAATTAAATGTTGTGCTATTTTACGTTATTGCAAATCTTCCCAATATTGCGATTATTGCAATGGTAAGGCTATTAAATCAGCACATTGGATAAACATAGTATTTAAACTCATCTTTTCAATATTGCTACTAAACCAAAAATAACAGTTTATTGGTATAAAATAATCCTAATCAACAAGTTTGAAAACATTCATTAAAAACCAATGTTTTACGTAGCTGTTTTGAATTATTTTTTATCAATTTGGCCTAAAAGCATTCATATTCGGGGCATTTTTAAAGATTTCTCTTCTTCAAGCTAGTATTTATTTAATTCAGTTTAATTTTTATTTATTAAATTTGCCTATTAAGTATCATGTAAAAACAAGCATTAACATCAATTTCTTTAATCGGTCGCATATGAAGATGCGTTTTGAAAATCTAACGATAACGATAACAATTTGTATTAGCTTCCATTTTGAGAATTACTGCTTCCCGTAGTAATGCTTTCATTCATACTCTCAAGCTAGAACCAACATGGCTAATAATTCAGCGTCCTGAACAAGCGCTGGAAGCTGGCCGCATCATAAGCATGCCCTTTAATGCAAGGTTAGCACGCCATCGAACGAGCAACACACGTACCACGCATTAGCCCTCGGTGCAAAAAAAAAAAACTCTTCAGCCCGACCGTCTCCAACGCATCGACGTAAATCTTCAAAGACGTGATTAATTTCACCGTGATTTCGTCCGTCCCCAGGCAGCGAAACGACAACCAGAGCGTTCTGGTTAACCACAAGCGTTGAGTTTTCCGCTCGAAACGGCCAAGGCTGAACTGTTTTTTTTTGGGTTCCACCGAACACCGCGCTTAACAGCAAACCGGCTGCCGATAACGTGGATCGCTCGAATTTACTGGGAAAACCATGATGATCCTCTCCGGGCGCCCGCGAACAAAATGAAGCACAAATTCCTCGCTAAAAGAAGCTCTTTCGGCAAACATTTATGCAAAAGCGTCCCCACCTGCTGAAAAGGATTTCCGGGCGATACTGCTTTCGCTTTTGGGGAACCAAACTCATCGCTGAAATTATGTTTCCGTGTGCAACGCGAGCGCAGAAGAAAGCGCAGAAGGAAAGCCGAAAGAAGGAAACCCGTATCGAACGCTCGCGTTCCGATTCGTAATCTCGTAAACACGCTCATACTCAATTCATCCTCGACGGGCCCTGACCGGGAATCGCGAGGCCCATGCCACCAGCCCATGCAGCCATGGAAATAAAGCTAGATGAAGGAAAATTCGCCTTCATTTGCCGCCGTTCGTTCCCTTCACAGCCGGGTGCTGTGACCCGACATTCGGCAACCAAATTCCAATCATCGCCGGATTCGCCACCGTTTCCCGTCATTTGTCAATAGCTAAACACACACACAGCCACGCACGTGCGCTCGCTTTTCTTCAAGCCCGACTGCAGTTGCGTAGCGCGAACGACGGGCTGCATTACGTCGGTAGAAAAAAGGAGATTTTGTTGCTGAACGAAGCTCGCTTTGACGAGAGACCGAGCTCGTTTTGGGTGATGGTGAACCCGCGATTCGCCACCACTTCCGCACACGTTTACAGATGAGAGGAAAATTGTTTTACCAACGCTTTCCATCACCTGTGTACGTGTGTGTGTTTCGTGTGGTCCTTTTAGAAGGACCTGCGGCTTTGCGGCGAATGTTGCCGTAAATGGGGAAAATCACTTTCCAAAGCACCAGTGCCACCGGTGGATGTCTTCCGGTGTCGACCGGGATCGGAAATTGGTAAAGAAATAGACGCTTCGTGTCCGCGAGTGGGAGCGGCTGAGTGGCACAAAGTGGTGTCCGGAAAAACGACTGCTTCCTTCGCGCTCAGCGCTCACTTCAAATGAACAGGAAACTAATCCGGCTCTTATCGTGAATTATCAGCCCGTCTGCCCCAGGGAAACCCGCTTCTCGAACCGAACCTTTCCGGGGTCTTGCATGGCGAAACATCAAAATAATGTGTAATAACTTGATCCGAAATAGTATTCACTCAGGCGTCAAGTCCTCTCTTGCGTACAGCTCGTTTTTCGTACGGTTTTTTCCCCCCCCCCCCAACCGGTAATCCCCGTAATGCGTACAAACAGCGACGGGTTTGGGGTTTTCGGGCTCGGATTTAGTGAAACTTCATTCCCAACCATCTCGCCCCGTCTCTCGTCCCTGGAAAAACGCGTTCGAGTGGCTTTTCGCTCCCGAAACGGGACACGATAAGCACTGCTAAACGAGTCACCGTAGTGCGGCGGACGAATCGAATCCTTTTCAAGGCAACCGGTGAGCCTTCTTGGTTGGTGGGGAACACTGAAGCAAACCGAAGAAGTACGCAGAAGCAAGCTTGCGATAAGAAAATGATGGCTTCATTCGCCGCCAGCGAGCGAGTTCGAATGTCGTTCGAATGCTATCTGAACGATGAACACGATTCAATTTCGCTCCATCTTCCGTTCGCCCACTCTTCACCGGAAGTTGGGAGCGAGCAGAACCTGCCCCAGCAAACGCCGAAGACAGCGATCGTCGGCCAACCGTTGATCATTTTTGCCACTCTCGAGGCAACCCATCTTTGCCGGGCCGATCCGATCCATCGTCTCCCTCGTGCCGGCCAATGAAGTTATCTGGTTTTTGCGTGCCGTTGCTGTACCGAGCGTTCGAGTGACGACGGCTTGAAATTAAATCTCCTCAAGGACACAAATCAAGTGTGTGTGTGTGTGTGGGTGGGTGTGTCAGGGTGGAGAGATGAAGCCATGCGTGCCCGGCCGGTGTTGTCGATTTGTGATTGTCGCATTATTCATCAGATGAGGGCTGGTTTGATTTCAATTTTGGCCTCCCCGATTCGATTCTGGCAATTCAATTTCTCCTCTGTATTTGAGTAGTTTGTGCAATTGCTCGGTCCCAGCGCGCTGGTGAGGCGTTGGTTTAAGGGCTTAAGGGCGAGTGACGGCATCAATGCTGGTGAACTAAATTCCGGGCTTGATAGGGCGTTTTGGGAGTGGGAAATGGATGGTTGTATCAAACTGTGCTGCTTTGATAAGGCACTATTCGACCAAGCTCTTCGCTAACAATCTAGTTATAGCGAGCTGTGATGCTTGACAGCGCATTATTAGAACCATTTCAATCATATTTGCTCTCTCGCCGGCAAGCATTGAGTGAAAAGTGTTCTAAAAGCTCCATATTTGGAACCGAATGAAATAACCAAACCAGCATGGATATATTCGTTACCATTCGTAGCTTGACGTCTAGAAACACGTTCTCGAATATGAACACACTTTCATGATTTCATGTCTATAAATAATCCTTAAGAATAGGCGGCATTCTTTTTTTATTTATTCCATGAATTGTTTATTTATAAGTCAGTTAAAAGGACTACACTATAAATGAACTCTTCTTTAACATAAGACATCATTACACCAGCTATACGAGAACCATTGTTCTTGAGATCACTTTTGCTCGTTTTGAAATCATATTGTTACTACAGTGCTGTTTTGGTAGCTCTCTGTTTCGTAAAAACCGCTCAAGTGCATAAATTACTCGAGAGGACTCTAGCAGAGAGCCTTTTATACTAAAGTCTGAGGAAACTTCTTCATTCAAGCTACCTATTACAAGAGCTGACGCTGCAGCTATACAAAAAAACACATATATAGTGTCAGTACTCACATATGGCTTTGAGACATGGCATTTTTTTCCAACTGACTGATGAAACCCTCTTAGTCGCATCCGAGAGGAAGATACTCAGAACGGCTTTTGGCACCGTATCTGTGGAAGAACGTTTTCTTACAGCAAATGACATCTAACGATACATCCATTACAGTTCTTTCAAGTTTTCCGAATGGAGTGAGGTCTAAGCTGAGATGAAGTGGTGACAAAGATGCGGCTGCCAAAAAGACCGACATTAAGACTACTAAACGGTAGTAGCGTGTGATAAGTAAGTAGTATATTGCAAGATACCTGCAAGTAGCGATGGACTTGTATAGGTCAACGAAGTAAATATGCTCGAATAGTGTAGAACATTCACGAAAGTACAACAGCCCATGAAACAGTGCATGTCCTTTTTGCTTCAATCTTAAGAGATGAAGCTGCCTGGAAAAATTCCAAGTACAAAAAGATCATCAACTGCTAGTAACTCAATGCAATTTTAATTATTAAGCCTTCATATTCCTTTACAAGTCCATCACTAGAACCGTTTCATCGGTTCGAGCGGTGAGAAAGAATTCTCTCGAATAAAAATCAATCCCACCGTGATTGTTTCTCAGGGCCGATCATTCCCGTGAAAAGACGCTTAAATCACACAATGCACAGGCTTCCGTTCAGGTAGCGCCTCATTTCCCGCCAACTGTCCGCATCAATTTCAATTCCTTCCGCCGGGTTTTGTGGTTCCTGTTCGCCTCGAGCACCAAAGTTTTCGCCACTCCCAACGCACTACGCCAGCACATCGGTATCGGCCCAAAAAAGGGGCACGATTCCGGGGGTTTTCCCAAAAACTCCGGCACCATTCTCTCACCCAAAGCCCAGGCACGTTCCGAGTACGTGCGAAACGCCACCCTGGCAAACTATCGAGACGGCATGGGGCAGCGATGACCCCCTGAGAGAGAGAGAGAGAGAGAGAGAGAGAGAGAGAGAGATCAAGGTACGAAATTGCCAATATCGCATTCACTCATACTCGTAATAACAGGATAATTTAACTTTACTTCCGTACCGGCATAGACGGAAACCCACGGTTCTCCCCTGGTGCTAGTGGAAATTAACGGGCTTAACTGGCCCTTACCGGCTCGCATTCGCAGGCCGGAGATTTTTCCGGAAGGATTGACCCGCAAAACAGGGGGGCCGATGTCGTCGGATCACATTCCATCGGGAGTACATCCGACGGGCCACTGGGATAGGGCGTGCTAGGGACATTCTCCGGCTCAAGTTCGCCGAAGCGAACCGCTCGTAGCCAAAGACACCCAAGGCCCGGGCCCGGGTGTTGCCGTGTCGTTGGGCACATTTTTAATTATACAAAGGAGGGGATTTTAACAAACGAAAAGTAGAAAAAAAACAAACGGGTGAACCCCGAACATTTTGATAAAATTCGCAACCGGCGCCGAATCGCACGTCGCCATACGAACCGACGATATTGTTTCCGACGCTTGGGCACGACAAACACAAACACGCAACCATGCTTAATCTCTCTCCCACACACACACACACGCACACACACACACGCACACACACTCACGGAGGCACCAACGCCCGGGTGAATGTGTGTTCTGTTAATTAAACTTTTACAACAAAATTGAGCAAACTTTAACCAACTCTCTGGCTCGTTGATGAAAACGGCACGAGGCACACCCGTCGCTGGGGTTTATTTCAGCCGCGTTCCTTTTCCCCACGGTTTCCACTGGCCACGGTGGGTGGCGTGGGTGGGAAAGTTCCCGCTCGTTTCCCGCTACAGCCACTACGGCTTCGAGCCGCGGCCTTTTTCGTCATTAGTAGCAAAGACAAACTCTAGCTTCCCGGTCTCTAGCTCTGGTCCCGAGTCTCGAGCTTGGAAGACGTGAGGAGCAACGAGGGAGAAAAAAAAATGTATATATATATGGAGGAGGATAAAAACTCCCCAACCTTCGGGTCGTCGCTTTTCCGCGTGAGTTTTCGATTTTTCCGCAATGCCCCATTTCCACGACCGTCGACTCGTGCCCGACCGAATGCAAGAGACGCAGTAAAGAACGGCGACAAACGGGATAATGAAGTAAAAATTCACTCGTAAATAAACATAATTGCCGCGCCCGCGTGTGGGTGGGCGCATGCAGATGGGAGGAGAGGGCGTAGTAGTAGTGCGCGTCGTTGCCGTTGGATGTGCACTTTCCATGCTTGCTGGGCTGGCGAGAGCTGGTTGGATGGTTGATGCCGCCTCGGCTAAGTTACGAACTACGAAACGACGCGTTGCGCGCTTTCCCGAGAGAGCGCGCGCGCCCATTCCCAGGATCAAGCGCACCCCTTCTGCGCGTAATTTGATCCACCCACTCCCCCCTTACCTCCCTCCCTATCAGCTCGAGAAGTGTTCACGTTTGATATCACACCACTAATGAAATGGCTACGCCCAGCGCGACGATTGTAACTTTGTGCTTTTTATTCTAATTACAACGCGCGCGTGTGCTTGCGCGCGGGTGAAATGAGGAATTAAAAGGAGCACGTTGCAAAAAAAAAGAACAAAACAAAAGGAACTGATTCGTGTCTCCGCTTTTTAGTGAAATCCATTTCGGGCGGACGTGCTAAAGACGCGAAGTGAAATGGCGGCTTGTGTGCTGGGGCTAAAAAGAAAAAAGGAGAACGAAACTAATCAACTGTCAACTAGTGGCCGAGATGTTTTAAAAATCAATCTCTCTCTCTCTCTCTCTCTCTCTCTCTCTCTCTCTTTGTGATGCACTAAAGGCGACACTCGTCAACGCAAATAAATGCATTTTTTTGGTTTCACTCGCAAGCCGCCCTCTCTTTTTATAAACTAACAAATTACAACGCCACACTCACGAAGCCGATAACACCTGCTTTATCCACGGAAAGCAGCTTGATTGTGCTTTGCGACAAAAATCACCGTCAAATGAGGCGAGTGTAAGCGCGACACGGAAAGCATAACTTTAAAAAAAAGGCTCACACACACACACCCAAAAAATACACACCCCCACAGTTCGAGGGAGTTTTATGTCTCGCGAGAGATGAGCAGCCCAAATGAATGCTGCACAAATTACGATTCATCACCGCACGTGTTTCGCACGTGTCGCATTTTCCGGATCCGGTTCCGGTGCCGGTTTTTTTTTTTTATGCACCGGAATTATGCACACCGTTCCACCGGGAGTGCGTCATCAGCAGCGGGCATCGGGCGCTTGCAAAAAAACGGAAGAAAAAAAAACAAAACCCCTCCGAACGACGAGTGACCGACCGAAAGCTGAAGAAGCAACCAAAAAAAAAAAAAGGGGGAAACACACTCACTCGGTGCACAATCAATTTGCATTGAAAGCGGCGCACGCAAACAGTCATAAAACAGTAAAACCTTAAAGTCCCGGAATGCCGTCACCCCGTCGCAAAAGGGAATCGATTTCGGGTGGGGGTGGGGGCCATAAAACACAACAGAAAGTGCTCGCCGAGCAAAAGGAACCCGATCGAGAGCACTCGAGAGCAGTGATTGTGTGGAATTTATCGGATCGAATATTTAAGCGCCGCATATTTCAACATCACTTCTGTCCGGCGAGTAAAACCGACCGTACCGGGGATTCTTGGCACGATTCCGGCCACCTGCCATTGCCATTGCCCCACGCAAAGCCAGGCGGCAGTTCATCGATCATCGACCGGTGTTTATCGATTTCCCAACCGACGCATTTTCCACGCCAGGAGTAGGGGCGGGCCAGCCCCGTTTCCAGCATGCAACACTCGACCGCATTCAAATCGCGCACAACTGCAATCGAATGCAATCAAATCATTTCCCGACACTCTGGCGCGCTCTCGCTGACGCTCGCTTGTGGCTGCACCTGAAGCGCCACAAAATCGTCCTCGTCGGCTCGTGCCATTGTTGGGGAGGTGTTTTTTTTTTTTTTTGGCACGTCCCAGCATCAATCCACCCACCGTTACGCCGTTGCTCTCGTGCATAACAATCAGTTTTCCTATGCTTCTTTTTTTTCAATCCAATTCCCATCACGGCATATCACAGCCACCGGTTGTTGGGTGCCAGAAAGCCATCACGCAAGTTCCCCGGGGTGTTGTAACGCAACCCGCCAACTCGCCATCTGCATGCTGCAATCGAGCGACGATCACCTGCACTGCCTCTTGCGCTCACGATTGTATTGTGCCCCGAAAATTGAATTCAAAAACCTCCCCTTTCGCAAGCCGCCCACCGACAGGAAAAATCTATTATCAACCCACAAGCAAGCGGTTTCGGTTTCTTCTCTGCCACCTGGCAGGCCGGTTCCACCCGAACGCTAACCCGCCGCGATCAGAAGCGTCACAAACACAATTTTCTAATTTCCTTACGCTTGCCGCGATGCGGTGACGCGCGTGAAAATGGGCGCTGGTGGGTAATCTTTATCGCTGCCACAGCCACCCGGGGACGTGCGTGATCGGAATGCGAAAGATGGGCGGTGAAGCGGTGGCCGCCTGGTACGACAAAATGTACCGAATCGATGGTTGCGAATGGTTGCGCTTCCGGACACATTCCGGGAGTGGCACATTTTGTGGGAACCTGCACTTGCGGTTTGTTGCATTGGATTTTCACCGACATGCGCTCGCAAAATCCACCCCCACCGAAGAGTGAAGGAAAACATGTCAAAAAGCTGCCATTTTGTACACTTTGCATAGCTCACGCACACACTCTCGCAGAAGGCACATCATCATCTCCCACGTGCGGTGAAGTAAAGCAAGAAACATTATCACCAACGGGGAGGTTTTCCGCCATTCCTTCGGAAACCGTGCTTGATTGGCTTGAACGTGCGTGGATCCAAAAAAGATCCAAAATGCAACGGCAAACAAACGATCATGGACGGCGTACGCATACAAAGTGTGTGCCGAATCGCGTGGGGGAAATTCATTCAACCAAAGTCGCCCTCGCCGCCTTCAATACACAAGCCAACTCCAACGGCAAGCGAAAAACACCCACTCGTCTGGCTCGGTTGCGGAGGAAAATCGAATAAAACGCCCCTTACCGCGCAAGCCGGTGTGGATATGCAACAGCTTCGAGTTTGATTCGATTTTTCGCTCCGGATGCGCCCGCAAAGCGTGCCCTTCTGGAAAACACTTGTTTGAAGTGGCGCCGGCACCGGCAAAAGCAAATAATATCACGCCAGTCGAATTCTTGCGGGCGAGCGTGTGCCTGCGCGCTACGGCTGAGCTGGAGCCCGAGTTGGTGGAGAGAAGAAAATAAAACAAACCCCTTTTCCGATCGTGCAGGCTTTAAAGCAAACGATCGATCACCGACGGGTTAAAGTGAGCAATTTCAATCGTCGTTTCGACCCGTTTGTAATCTTTCAACCCTTTCCCGGGCATCGGGGCGGGTCGGTTAGAACAAATGCCTTAGGAAAATACACCCCCCATCGCTGGGCGCTGGTTTCCCCATTTTCCATTTTCCGCTCGATGCTCGCGTGTGCGATCGAAACGTTTTCCCGACCCAAAGTCCATTTCTTTTAATATGTCCCCCATTTGTTCGACAAGCCTTGGCGCGCGCCGACCCGTTTCGGTTTTTTCCGCACCAAAGGCACAAAAACCCAGCCACCCTCACCAATTGGAGCGCAGCCAGGAAAACCAATAACATTATCAAAGCACGGCCACGGGGTTGGTTTCGCCCGTCAACCGGGTTTCGAGCGCCTAAAGTTGTAGTAATCGAAGGAATGCGGCAAACCCCGACGTTCTTAGGGCCGAGCGCAGTCAAACGGTGCGGTGCGGTCGGTTTGTGTATGCTTCCTTGCCCATTTTGTTCACACATGATCGGGAAATCGGGCACCGATCGATCAAAGTCACCGAATGTGATGGAAACCGTAAATTGTGGGAACCGCAGCCGGAGCGCATGCCAAAAACAATCCACTGCCGATTGGATGATAAAAGTTGCCGATAAAAGTGCGAGCTTTCGTTTTCGCGAGCGAGGGCTGTGGGCGTCGAATCGTTGTTGGGGCGACAAACTTTAAATAAGTTTGCTGAAAATGCTACGACGGGTACGGCTCACGGAGCGAGAAAATGTCTTTAAAGCAATGGAAACGATTGATTGCGTCGTACAATGGTCCAATACCTTTGAGACTTCTATTTTTTAGGCCTCAGTTAGCGAGTTCGAGATCGATTTTTCTCGATTTCTGCTAAAGTTGAATAGCCAGTAAAAACATGTTAAAACAGGCACACGCCATGTATTGTGGGTAATAAGCAAATGGTACAAAATATTAGCCGCACAAAAGTCGATGTAATTGATGCTATTGATAAAAGAAACTCATCCTTATAGCGATAATATTGTAAGCATTCATATATCATATAGCATACACAGGAGGACATATCTATGTGTAATGAATCAAAAAAAATTATTAAATCATTATACTGGCGCTTTTTTTTTAAGCCAAAAATATGTACAATAAATCTTTCGATGGAGACCTCGCTATAATTTTCCAGCTAAGCTGAAGCTCTTTTGAATCAAATATAAAGTGATTCAAAAAATCCAATAGATGAACGCGACAAAGCGAAACAAACGATTGCCCCGTTGAAAAAAAGGCAAGATCTGAGATATTTATCAACGTTTAGCGATCAATTTGCAACCACGAAATGATCTAGATAATGTTAATCACAGTTGCCCTAAGCGTTTCAGCCATGTTTCCCAAATTCATGCGTAGTTTATCAACGAACCCATTTTCTATTCCGTTATTGCGTGTTTTCAATTCGCACACATAAAAACCCTACTTACCACGGCAATCGTTAACTAACTCACCAAATATTAACATCGTACATCGGCAACGGAAGCCACAAGACCATCTCAATACGTTTGACCGTACCAAACGCCACCCGTTTGCGCTAGAAATCACAATCCCCTTGGCTGCGTGCGGCAAAATTTAAATATCCCATAATAATAAGTCCTGCTGCTCTCAGCAACATTTCCGCCCACCGCGGCGTTTCACTCGCACCATGCGACCGAGGATTGAATAAATATCAAATAAAATACTTCATCCTTTAGGGCCACCATCCAGGGGGATCTCCGTTCGAGGACAAAGTCATCATCAACATCGCGTGGGCTTCCGTTCGCTGGCGTCCCGTTACGTCCCGTGCGTATCCCGTGCCACGCCAATGATAGAAACAAACCAATCTGAATCTGAATCCGATCCGCTGGCGCATTAGTCCTTCGGCAACGATCCAAAAGTGGATCCATCCTTCCCGCATCGGTGACGTCGCCAGCGGAAACCGTCGCTCGTCGTAGCGCTGTGTGCACATCATGATTCATTGGATTTTATTGGCAAATAAAACGATTTTCATGAATTTTAATTATCGCTCATTAATTAATTCAGCATTAGCCGCGCAGAGCCGCTGCTGCGAGATGACTGCTTCCGCTGCCAAGCACAAACGCTGGTTGCCACAAACCCTCGATGCCAGCCAGTTGTGATTGTTGTGCTGCCCGATTTAATTACTACATGCCATCCTCCCGGAAAAGCTAATGTACTGCGGCTGTCCGTGTGCACATTTGGGGTGATTTGGGAAGCCCAAAACAGGCTCACGGCATATGGCCTGTTCGCAGCCGAGGACGACACCGACACAGTTCCGGTGTCAATCGATGTCTAATTAAATAAAAATCGATAGCTTTGGCTAAACGCCGGTAGACACTCGAACACTCGTGCCCCAAAAAAAAGGCCTCAAAAAGGGGGGGCATCGGCCATCAGTGAGCTGTGATTTGATTGGATCACTTTTCACAGTATTTGCGTGTTTAGTGAGGTGCAGGTGCACCTGTTTTGGATGCGGCAGAAATCACACGTCAATGAACCGGCCAACATTGGCGGCGCGGGTTTTATGGTGGGAAACTTTTCCCTACCATACGTTAGGCGACCCGATTCGTCATAAATGGGCGATGGCGGAGTGAAGCATCCGTACTCGATAACGTTTCAATTAACGCTCATAACCAGGTTCGGGTGAATGCAATTGAACTCGAGCGGAACAGGATCGCATTTCAAAGGACGCAGCGTAATGAGCGATACATTGCACCGGAGCGTTATTAGTTTACATTGCACCATAGTTGTGATTAGTTTGAATTTAGATTTTCCGAAAAACACGTTGGTTGGTAGGAATTTTTGCAGCATTTCCTTTGCTATATTGCTGTTCTAGTGAATTCAATCTATCATCCACAAACAGCAGTTGTGATCAAACAAGCTGAGTAATTGGATGAGCTAAAATTAATATGCCACGATCGATGGTTGACAAGCAATACCGAGACAGCTCAGAAAGGATATTTGTTGAGATATAGAATTCCTGAAATTGGCTACTGTCCGTATGGTTCGGTTCAAGCTCGTTCACTCAGTTGGCAAATAAATGAGATCAATCAAATCTTATCGAATGCTCAACGAAATGAATCAGTGCAATGCCTACCGATACCATTTCTAGGGAATTCTTCACTCATTAAATATTGCTATCATTAAATTTTTGCTGCATTTATGCATTTTTAGCGCAATCATTTCTTTGTCTCATCATCAAACTCGGTTGTATATCATCAACAGCAGCTTCGCAACATTAGCCTGCGTTCCATAAATAAAAAAAAAACACCCCACGTGTGAGGATTCAAAGCTCGACAAAAACCCTTCACACTTGTACCATGAACCCCCGGAAAGTGGGAACTTTTTCATACCCAAAAACATCAACAGCTTAATTGCTGATGGACTCGCATGCAAAAGTGGAACGAAACACACACACACGAGAAAAGACAGAGAACAAAGATCTCATTTCCTTAAGAGCCACCACGAAAGCGGCGCAAAAGTCTGCTTTCGATCTTGTTAAACAGATAACGCTACCCTTCGCTAAGGGGTACCTGGTTTGCCACAGGCCACAATAACCGTAGCATCTAATTATCTGGGGTATCTTGGGCGCGCGTGTGTGTGAGCTCCGGGGTGCGCCACCGGAAGCCAACACAAGCAGCCAGCAAACCCAGCGCCACAACGGTGAAGCGCAACATCACCACATGTCCGGGGTTGCAACCGAACGCGAAAGGACCTTCCGGAAGAAGGCGGCTTTCCACAGCTCACGTTCGCCCTCCGAGACAATACGATCGACAATTTGCCGCAAAAGATGCCTTTCCAGACCCGGAAAAGCACTACAGCCTGCTCGTCGGTGCCGCAACAACCACCACGAACCGACGGATATTGTTATTAGGATTTATGCTGCTCGCATTACAGCTTTTCGTACAACTACTCTTTTCTGGTTCCTTTTTTTTTGGGACGCGGAAGCACACCTTTTTGCGCGCGGAAGTTAGCGAGCGGCGGTTCTGGCGAAAAACCCAAAAAACATGCCCATGCAAACCGTGTCACCGCGATCGTATATGCACACCCTCCTCGGGTGCAAGATAAATAGTGCATTTTAACACACCCAAACGCGCCCATTTACGGCATCTCACAGTTTCGGCGCTTTGCGTTGAGCGGGTTGAGGTGCACACAATTTGAGACAACAAAGCTGCTCCATCCACCCACACCCGTGGCCTGAGACTGTGTGTGTGTGTGTGTGTGAAGCACTAGTTTCTACCTTTTTCTTAATGATGTTTCCTGCTTGCGTGCGTCTGTGAGCCCCGCGCATGCACGCAAACTGAATTTAGGGAGCACTTTCCGCTGGTTCGCATGCCGACACGGGAGAACGAGAACGAGAAAGGGAGGGAAGCATGTAAATGCCTGCACCACACCCCCAACCCCCACCCCCACCCCTTCTCCTCCGCCCCCCTGCTAGGTCATACGTTTGCTTTCCGCTGCTAATTCGTTTACGAAAAATCTCTCCCCGGAAGGGAAACCTTGGAGGCCACGGAGGCCACACGTGCAGCTGCACGAGTTCACACCCAAGAGCACACACACACACACACGGAGGCACATGTCCCGAGTAATCGGATGCTTCGTGCGCCCCCCCCGAGAGTGCAACCCGGCCGCTTAATACACGCCCGCAACACAGGACGGTCGTTGCCTCCGTTTCCGGTGAATCTATTAACACGACCGAAAACCCGGACGCTCGAAACCGTCGCTCTGCGGTGCTATCATGGTATGGTCGTTCTTTTTCATTAGTGTGTGTCTGGACCCCAAAAATGCCCTCCCCCTCAACCTACCCCACCAACAAGGGCACCGGTTAGCAAGAAATAGGCCACAGTCCCACGCCCAACAACCCACGAGCGAAACTGCGCCAATCAGTCCACCCTGGGGACCCGGGGGTTGCTGCCATCATCTTGTCCTGAGACCCGACGCGTTATTGGCGTACGTGGTGTGTCGTAACCCATCTGTAGAGGCAACCGGAAGTACGACCCGGGTGGGTGGGCATTTTGGGCATTTCTGGCTTTTACCACCGGGAGCATGCTAAATTCCCACAAATTTTCCACCAACAACGCGCTCATGGGAGGTTGCTGTTCCGAGTGAGGGGTCCTTTTTTGTTTGCGTGTGTGTGTGTTTCATCGTTCTTTTTTTTTTTTTGCTTTTTTTCCCCACTTATCTGCGCCTACGAAAAGGGTGGCTCGCGTTTTCGTGTCAGCTGCTGCCGGCAAGACCTCAAGCAGGGCAGCAAAAGAGTCGCCAACGTCCAATAAGGGGGCCGACGTTTCTTCCGGTGGGAAATCGCAGTTTCGGGAAGACGATGAAACCCGATGCCAAAGGATTTGTGTGCCCCGTAGCGGGGGCCGGTGTTACGCAAACGTTTCGCAAACACAAATTGCATCCCGTGAAAGGAAACGTTGCCAGGGGAGGTTGTCCATTCGCAACGACTGAGACCAACGCAAAAAGGGGGCGCATTTCCATGTCATTCACGCCATTTCCACATCGAATCAATGGAATCATCGCGTCGAAACGATGCCCATGCGCACCACGATTCAAGCTGCAAATGGGCACATTTGGCTTCATGCAAGCCTGCCCAAAAAAAAAAAAAAACCTACCCACCCACGCAGGATCATTGCGCACATAAATCCACAACCCCATGCATGCCGCGCAATATGGTACGCCGCACGTTTGGCAAGCTGCTTTTCATCGAATCAAATTTTTTTTGCTAGGGGGGAGAAAAACCAAAATTCCGGCCCACACCCGTAGGCCTCACATTTGCATGTAAAGTGGCGCGTCCCACGGGAGCAATCATGATCGGACGCCGGATCGGTCGCTGGCTCGAGCTTTTATCACTCTTTTTTCAACTTCACCTGCCTTCACCTGGCTGCGAGCGGCTTTTGGCTCATCTCCGCCCGTTGATGATGTTTCTATTTCCATGGGTTTCTTATGTTTTTTTTTTTTTAACTTTTTTGGCTTCTTCGCCCTCGAGACGAGCGCACGAGGGGCTTTATCACTCCATCCGGTGGCTTCCCGAGCGCTTACCATACGCTTCCGGTGGCCAATCGTGCTGGCCTCGGCTTAGACGCTCATGAACTTGATTATCATACTTGCCGTGGGCACGGGCAAAACTGCAAGCAAACTTATATTTTTATGCAAACAAGCTTCATACCCTCTCGTGAAGCTGGCAGGATTGCCTTTCTTTTCCTTTTCTTCTTCTTTTCCTTTTCTTTGGTTAAGGGTAAGGCTTTCACCGGGCATCACCTTCATCCGTTTGTGATGTGCCCGTTTTCGGCTTCACGAAACGTGCACTGCCACCTTCGAACCCACGGTTGGCATCCTCAATCCCCATTAGGCGACAATCAGGGACCTTTCCGAGCCACACGCAAACGAGCTGGGTGGGATGTCCTTTTTTTTTCTCAAGACGCCCGAACAACACAGCCACGTACAAAGTGCCCATTTCGCTGGCACCGTCCATCCGTGCGGGAAATGTATGTAAATTTGGCTGACATTTCCCAGGGATTTACGGCCCGGGTATACTTCACGCGAGGACACACGAGATGGGGGTGTCCCATTCTTTGCAGGCCAATCCATCGTCAAACGCCTGTGTGTGTGCGTATGAAGGCCGGTTTGGTTAATGGCCGCATCATCCGTGAAGGCCGCCACGTTTCGCGACGACGATTGACGTGTGTTGCTGTCGCTTTTTCTTTTTGTTTCGTCCTTGTCTGCCTTCTCGATCGTCTTCTTCTTCTTCTTGGTGTTTTAAGACCAGTGAGCCTCGAAAAAAAAGCAACATTCATTAGGCCAGGGCCACTCCACGGTGGAAACGAAACTCCACCCAAAACCAATCAAGAAACCGGGCAAAAGGCAAGAAAGCACCCCCTCGATCGGGGTGGCTTTCTTTTTTGTGTCCGCTCGCACTCGAGCAGATGGCGCTTTTTGGGAGGGTTCCGGGTGGGGGCGTCAACAGAAAGGTCACAGATCATGATCAATTTCTGTCCCGGAGTGGAGTTTTTGGTGTCGGAATAAGTGACAATTTTACAACTTGTAAAGCGCACGTTATGACGAGTTTCATTGGCGCTACAGGCGGCACTCGTGGCATCTTTACGGTGCTTCAAATGTTACCACCATAACGAGCAGACGGTTGATCTGAACGTGTTTTTTTCGGCTGATTTCGTAGCTTCATTTGCTCATAACACATTATTGCACTAGCCTATAATGTATCTAGCAACGAATTTTAACGCTCTGGTTGTTCAGTGTTTGTAGAGCCTCAGCAACAAATTTAATACACAAATGAATGAACATTAGTCGCATATTGGAAGGTGTATATTTTTACATATTTATGTTATAAATTTTCCACTATATTTGAAAATTTAATAATTAAAAAACAACACAAATAACGCACAATTTCTTTCACATGGTGTTAGATTACATTATCAAAACCTTATTTCTTTCATCAATCCAATATATGCTACCAGTTTTCCTGTCCAACAATCGTCAGAGAGATGATCTTTCAACGGTTTAATACTTGTTAAGCCAAGTTAAGTAGAAAACCGAGACACTTACTCTTAGCAGGATAAAAACTTTAAGCAACATCCAGCGCCCAAAACAACGCTTGAATCAAGCGAAAATGTACGACCAGCCTAGCCGCCCGTTCAAAACCACCCCACAAATATGCCTCGACAGCCGAGTTGCCCATTTCCACCGAGGCGCCCCATGCTTTCCCATAGCGTTTCCTTCAACCCACACCGCCACACCCAAAAACCTTAATGTGCCCGCTCGTATCTCGTACCGTGTACGCCTCTCAATTACGCGTCGAGCACCATCAAGGACCTCGCGCAAGGAGTCCTGCGTGTCCGGGCCACCGAACAATCAAGCAGGTGTCACCTCTCCGTCGCCCACGCGTGTAAGTCGATCCAAACCTGAAGCTGGAAAAGAGATAACGAGAAGATGCGCGGCTCTGTATGTATGCAAAAAAAAAAAAAACATTCGCCCGGCGCGTCAAAAAGACGAAGTCCCACGTGCACGCAGGCAAACGCAAACGGCGTGGCGCGTGGTAGCGTTTTGTTGCTTGCGCATTCCATTTGATGTGCAAATTTCGCCACCATCAAGCACCAAGCCAGTTATCGGGGTATCAGTTTGCGTTTGCGTTTGCGTTTGGGTTCTACGTTACGAGTTTTGGGGGAAAATTTACCATCACACGCGACGCGACCTCAGACCGCCGGTGGTTTTTCATTCGCCCGGTGGCGAGAGGAAAACCAAACGCGTCGTCCTGGTTGGTTTGTAAAGCGAGCGTACGAACGTAGCCACCGTTTCGCTCTCGCTCTCGTCTTTTTTATCTCCCTCTTCGTGGGCATAGCCAAATGCAAGCCGTCATCGCTGCAAGAACGTCGGGGAAGTTTCGCCGGATCGCCAACATCGTCCACAAAACGATTGGCATCTGTCAAGGCTTGGGCAAAATTTCCCTTTTCTTCTGTTGCTGGTGCCACCGAAAAAGGTCCCCCCAAAACGAGCAAAAAGAGGAAACCTCCCCCACCGACAAACCATAGCGCCATAAGCCTTCCCAACGACGGACGGATGGACGGACGGATCTTTCCCGGTGCGTTTGGGGTTTCATTTCATGTGGTCAAGCAACGCACGAAAGCCACCATTGCGAACGGAAAGGCGTTTTGTTGGCAAATTTTTCGTGCACCCAGCGTTGGTCTGTTCCCTAAAACCTGTCTGTACTTTTGCCGACCCGTGCGGATCTGGAGCGGTTTCGGTGGCTCGAAGTGGCCCCTAATAAAGCTGTCGACAATAACCCGTTTAGATCTTGTTTGATCTACCCCAGGCGCGATGGAATCGTCGCACATTGTTCATTTCGTGGCGGCTGGGTGTTGATGGGCGGACAATCGCGTTATCATTTACCTCGCCGCTGTTGCTAAAGGCCTCCCAGCACACACACACATAAATTCTAGCTAACAACATCACAAAAAGATCATCAGTGCAGCTGCATTTATGTTAAATTGAGTTGAATTGAATTGGATAGAATTAGATGCATACGACTCAACAGACACGAATGTTGTAATTTATTCATCACACTTTAAACGGTATGTTTCAATTTCAGAAAAAAAAATTGATGGTAAATCCAAATATCAACTTCTTTTGAACCATTGGCCTAATTACGCATAACAAGCAATGAGTTCTGTGACTGAAAACTAACTGTGCTTAACAAACACAATGATTTAAACTATCTTTGATAAGCATTTCCATGTACAGTACATTACCGTAGCAAATGTTCAATAAAATTATCTCCACGGTGCTTTAACGGCACGAAACAAAGAGCAACACCAACCGGGGAAGCATTAAATAAATTGTGTAATTAGTTTCGGTTGCCAATAATAAGCAAATAATTTTTAAAATGAAATATCACACCGCTGCATGAAACTAGCAATCACGCATTCCCCGAATACACGCGCATTAAAAATCGTGTTCAAAAAGCCAATCGAAATTAAATTGCAAGATAAAAACCCACACTTTACCTTCGTCCAACGTTCGTGAAGGACGTTGTTCAAACATTATCAAACGCTTCCTGCAATCCACACGGGGGGAGTTTTGTGAATTTCATCCACACCGAGACAAATGCGAATGGCCAACCGCGTGCCCAAGCCACAGGGTAGATACACATGTCATCCCAACACCAGGCGCCTCCATTCGGGAATGGGACCACCACCACAAACACACACGACCCCAGCTCGCAGCTCGTCATCACAAAGCTCGTCATCCACCATCCCAGATCGGGGTATCGGGCTCGTCCGTGTGTACGGACTGTTTGCAGGGCAGTAGAGCCAACACACGACGCCCGACTCCCGTTTAATATCATCAATTTACATCCAATCACTTTCCCGGCGCACGGCGACGGAGAAGCCGCTGGAGAAAGGATTTAATTAATTGCGATTTGATGTTTGCTGTTTGCTCACCAATTACCTCAATCGAGCGGGACTCTGCCCGGTATTCGGTTTCGGTTCGGGCTGTTTTTGGCCACGAGCGCTGCCTAACGATGGCTCTTGGTGGCTGGTGGAACCCAACACCGAAATGCACCACAAACCGAACCGGTGCATTACATTAAAGCCTCAAGCTGTCCAGGCTGAGCCCACAACGCCCGGAAGACGCTCGGTTGCGTGCGAGTTCGCATCACTTTAAGTGCGCCATCAACGAGCGGCCATCTTGAAGGGACGGCGCGCGAAGAAAAACTCATCTTCACCTTCAGACGGAGTATTCGCTCGGGTTCGAGCCCGTCGTCTGTAATCCGGCAACAAAGATAAACGGTGGACCGGTGGGCCGTATTTCGTTAGGACGGAACCATACCACCCTTGCGGGATCGTGTTTATGTTTCCAATTAAATTGTTAACATCACAGCGGCAAAAACGCACCCGTACCGCATCCGAAGGGTGGCCATCGGTGGATCCGGTCCTTTGCATATTCTGCCGGCCTGGGATAAGAGGCAACGATAATCAGCACGCTGACAGAGAGAGACAGAGAGAGAGAGAGCAACGATAAGACGCCAGATTGGTGGCTAATACGGTGGGACCAGGTAAGACGCAAAGACGCGTCCATCTTTAATCAAAGACCAACACCATCGGCATCAGATCCGCATCAGCAACAACATCGCTCATGTTTGAATTAATTCTACCAATTGAAATTATGTGAATTGTGCACCTGGTGCCGGTGCCGGTGCCGGTGGTGCCACGTCCGTCATCGTACGCCGATGGTTGGGAAAATCATGCAGCCAAGGGGAAGATTAAAGCACACTTTTGTTCGCTACCGGCAGCAGGACAGCTCGACACGATGTGCACCGGTGATTATCGGTGGAAGATGGCTGGGAATGGGCTCACACCGGGCACCGGGATTCATCCCGAATGCGAATGCGAGTATCAAATGTGGGCTTTAATTAACGCTCAACGGCGTTTGCGATGGTCCTAAGCTACTGTTAAGCCTCGTGCGCATTAGTGCAAACCTTCTGGCCAGTGGGTAAGTGTGTTTCATTCTGTTTCGGCGCTTTGGCAGAGAACTCACAGGGATGGGGATGCTCGCGGGCGCCAGATGTGCCTCGCCGACATGCATAAATTTGTTCTGATCAACCGACACCCGTGTACCGATTCGAGCGAAACACCGGCTAATGAGAATATTAGTTTCCACCTTCCAATTCACTGGTGCTTCTTGGCGATAATTTCAACGCCATTGTGCTTTCATTCGGCAGACATGAGGAATGTGAACCACAAATGTACTAGCTTGAAGCTTGAAGTGTAACTGGAGTGGATAAGTGCAAAGACTATCGGCATGTGGGAGTTTATTGGTTGTAACATAGCACCGATTATATATTTAACTGAGTAGATTGTTGTTTTATTTTGTGTCCAAAAAAGCATGAACTGTTGATGTTGTAATCTTCAGTTGTTCAGAATTGCAATTTTTTGAGAAAGCTAATCTGAAACATGACCGTTCAACATATTAGGGTGTTCTAATCAGGTTTCTTCCACGGCACACTATGCAGAACTCTACCGTTTTTTTGTTTATTTAACCTTGTCAGTTTATCTTATAGTCGTTTATGGCACCGTTTTCAGTGCCCTCCGAGTGTCCTTTCCGAGTACCTTTGTTTAGTTACGGTAAGACAAAAATTTTAGCAATGCAATTGGGATATTCTACATCACCTTATACACTCCCCAATCCGACTATTACTTGTTCTTTTTCTCAAAGAATTCACTCCTTTTCGAATCTTTCAAAACCCTTAAGCAAACGCAACCTGTTTTGATAGTAAACTTCAGCAATTTAAAAAGTCAGGCATAATAAGGCTCCCTGCATAATCGTAGAAAGTTAGGACTTAAGCATATGAAACGTAATAAATTAACTTCAAAAGACAAATATTGAGAATTCGTTTAGGATCATAACGTGGAAAAACAATCTAAAAAATAGCCACTTCCCTATCGTCTTATATTCAAAAGTAATTTATAATTATCTTTTTTTGCTAGTTTTATTTCTTCTAATTTTAATGGTTATTCATCCCAAAAAATAATAATATCGAACAACATATCGTAAATGGTGCAATGGGCAATTTTTATTTTCAATTTTCCCCATTCATTGGGAAAATTCAAAACACCCGCACAAATTTGATGCATGAAAGTGTCTGCGGTGCATCGAATATAGCGCACGCATCATTTCACTGCTCCTAAAAAGCTGCTTAACCAGGCCACTCATGCACATAGTTTGATCTTTACTCAGACAGACTCATACATGTCGCCCAGCGCAGGCTATCATCAAAGGGCGCTCTCATTTGAGGGCTTCTGTTCGATCGTCACTGCGCTGAAAACCTGCCCAAGCTGCACCAAAACACCCCAACAGCGCCAGTCGCCTGCAGCCACCCGGGAAAAGGGAGCTGGAAAGTCAACGTTGCTGCAAATTACAAGCTCAATGGAATCGAATTACACACACGTCCAATTGCCAGCCAGCCCTTCCCAGCCAGTTAATGCCAGTCTGGCCTGGTGAATGGAGACGTGCGTTGTCCCTTTGAAAAGTTGCTCCCTGCTTTTGATGATGTGATATTATTACACGACCATCGTGTCACCCCAGCCTGGCGCCCCAGGAGTCACATTCCCGGAAATGCATCCCCGTCTTATTACCAAAGACGATTACAATTCAATAGGATTGATCTTTTGGAGTGGCACACGTAAATCAACCGTCCTGCCGGCAGCCATTGAAGCGAACCAACGAACGGAAACCACGGAAGCGCAAACGGTGACGCATTCGGTCAGGTGGGTCTGACCTTTGTGTTATCGTTTCTGGTCGATTGGGCTACAATTGCGACACCGACGACGGAGCTGGTCGATCGGTCGCCCATTAAATGAGCACCACTCAATTGATTATTTGTCAAAACGATGAATGTGGCTTCGCGAGCCACGTGACGGCACGTGGTTTGCCTTTCAAAGCGCCGCAGACAATGGGATAATTAGCGGAGGTGAAATTATGCAGCCGCCCCGAAAAAGAAGAAACCTCGGTATTGAATTTGAACTGTGCGTTGAAAGCAAAGCAAAATTAATTTGAGCTTTCGGAAACGAAATTGAAATTGTCTCACGGGCTTTTGTGTGTACACGTGACTGGTTTTACCTGGACTGAAATGTCGGCAAAGGAAAATTACATATTCTATTGAGAAAAAGAGCTGTTCTTTGGCGTTGCATTCAAGGGTTCTCTTCTTCTTGTTGGTCTTCTTAAATGGCTCGAAAATCGTTAAACTTTCAAGGCCTACTTTGTTCGGGCTTTGTATTAGTTGAAATTTTTCAACTAACCTTATAGACAGCCCTGCGCATTTCGAGGCTTAATTATGATTTGTTTTTCCTTCAATTGGCGTATCAAACCCCAAATAAGGATCATCATAAAAAAGCAAAAGCGAAGGAAAACCCCTTTTTCCGCGCGTCCAAAAGCGGAAGAAGATGGAAAAACGTTCACCGTACCCTCAACCGAAACCGGAAACCCGTAACACTTTTGCCACATGCAATAATCACAATTTGATTAGTGGCAGCGGGAACCGTCAAGCGTCACCGAAAGCCCAAAAAAAGGAAAAGCAAAAAGGAAGTAAAACCACAAACAATGCAAGCGGATGGCAGCAGCAACAACAAAAAAAAACAGCAAAGGAAGAGGGTTTGAGCAAACACAACCGCATCGGCAGAGTGGCAGTTTGTGGCAGGAACCAAAAGCGAACAGGTTTCAACTCACGACCCCGAAGCGAAAAAGCGAAACAACCGAAAAAAAAACCCGTCAAACCCCGTAACCGTTTCTTGCGCCAATACGTCCTTCGGGCGGTAAAACGAACGAAACACAAACAAAACTACACACCGAAGAAAAACAGTTTCCCCCAAAAACGCGTTTGGTCCGGCAATTTTTTTCCTTGCCATCTCTCTCTTTCTCGACTTTCTTTCGACCGCTGCGTTGTCGCATACGTTTGAGATTATTTAAATTGCGCCATTTCCTAACCGATCCACCGTCACACACATACACACCAACGCATGCACACGTACACTGGCTGGCCAGTGGATGGACAGAGGCTTACTCCCGGGTTTTTCTTTTCTTTCCAATCTCACCAAACGAGAATGATTGAGAAATTGTGGAAACTCGAGCAAGCGTGCTGAAGAGGAAAGTGAGAGAAAAAAAAACAACAAACACACACACACACACACAACAAAAGCAACAGGAAGGCCACCGAGAGAGGGCACGAGCGGTGGTGCACCCAATCCCTAAACCAAAACCCTCCCCCTGGGGGGGAAAAAAGAGAAAAAAAAAACACCTCCAATCCCTCCCACCGAAGCGGATCCACGGAACGATCGCTGCTAGTCCGCTTTTCACTTTTCGCTCCAAATAATCCCAAGCATCGGGACAATTTTCCACTTTATTGTCATTGGCTCGTTTAACTACCGAAAATTTGCATGTAATTTTTGAAATTGTTTCTCCTTTACAGCCCCGCACCGCCACCGACATCGAATCCTTGGCACAATCCCCCCGGGACGGGAGGCCATCTTCATTCTTCATCTTCTTCCACCGGTTTTGGTGCCATTCTAAGCGCACACACACACACACACACACACACACCCTGGCCGAATGCGAGGAAGCGTCAAAAACGGACGGTCATGGTATGGTAGCGGTAAGCACGATTACGATTAGCCGGGACCGTTTACCGTAAAATGTTGGCGAAATACGGAGGGAATCTGTTTGGACGGCACCAGGCACCGGCCACGGGAAGCAGCAGGAAGAAGAAGCAAATGAAGAAAAAAAAAACATCTCATTCACACGCATAGCTGGACCCGGGTCGGCAGGGAGTTGGCACCCGTGGCCCCGGTTTTCCCCGAGTGCACATTCAAATTCATACGCCCAAGTGGCAGGGGGAGCATGAAGAGAGAGAGAGAGAGAGAAAGAGAGATAGGGAGAGAGAGAGTGAGAGCAAAAACAAGCGCACCTCCATGGGGCGCTCCAGGACGAACGAAGCGCCCCAAAAATGCACACGTTACATTCCCGCCGAAATTATCCTTACAAATTCGGTTGGGGAGCAAGAGAGGGAGGAAGGACGAGACGAGAGACAGCAAAAGTTTTGCGCTACCAATTACCATACACCCACCACCCCACCCCCCCCCCCCCCCCCCAGGTCGAGGTCCTTGCGAGCTTCGTGGAAAACGGAACCTGACACAAAACTGATCCCATATCGCTCGCGAAAAGTTTTTTCTTTCCCCTAACACACCACACCGGGCGAGGCTGATGCGGAAGCAGCAGCAGCTGAAGAAGAGTAAGAAAAACTTCTTTTTTCCTCCTCTCTCTACCCCCACCCACACACCCTCACCACCAAAAACCCCAATCCCGACGGCTTGGGCTTCTTTTAATGGTTCGCGAGTGCCGTTTTTTTTTCACACGGGAAGCGTTGGATGCAAGCAAAATGGCATAAAATAAGCATTCACCTTCTTCCTTTTTTTTTACGGGGTCTCACATTACGAATCTTCTTTTTTTTCCTATTTGCCTCCCCCTCCCCCTCGGGTTTTCCCTCACTTCCGGGGTCTCTCAAATCGAGGCTTCGCGGGATGACAATGCCATGCAAAGATTGTGCCTGAGGTGAAGATGCGCGTCCTCGAGCGTAATGGTCGACCGTCTGTTCCCGTGCACGCCGGTGCCCTTGAGGCTTTTTGGGTGGGTGGGAGTTTTACGATGTCACACTTCCTGTTCTGCTGGAAACTATTCCTGGCTGGCGGTGGCGAAACACCGGATCGCCATGGGGTGCGATTTTAATTTCCCATCTTACGCGGCAACACCGTAACAAAGTTTCCACGCGCCACCGTCAGCTGGCCAGCGTTTTGGACAGCGGACCGTTCGAACGGAAATTAATTAATTGAAAGAGAGAAAGAGAGAGAGAGAGAGAAAGAGAGAGAGAGAGAAAACGCACACCACCACGCGCGTTGGAAATTCGTGAAACCATCGCAACACCTGGCCGTGATTGTGATGCCATTTGTTGCACGAATCGTAAATTGTGGTGTTGAGTTTGCTTGTGGAGGTACGGTATTTTTTGTGGAGTTAATGGCGGTGTTTTTTTTTTTAAATAACTCACTCCAAAATTACACACGGTTGATATTGATTGCATTATTGCAATAATTTGGCAGCATCAAATGATAATATTTATTTTTCAACCATGCACTTTCCGTTCGCCGAAAAAAAATCCGTCTCCAGTTCCACCTGTTTTATTAAACGCTTGTTCTTATTAACATAAGTTGAAGAAAACAAAACCCCCATCTCTCAGCGATGATCGTAAGATGCAATAGTTCTCGAAATTCCAGTAAAAGCTGTTTGTTTTCGTAACTGCAAGCACTTCGCCAAAGCCATACACATTGCCGGCGACCCGCTTATTCTACTATTTTTATCCTGCTATAAACAATGAGCGATAGATTTGCTGGCGATCTCCACCGACGAGCGCCCACGCATGCAGGACAAAAAACCCACCCCAAAACGAGGGTGACCGATGTCCGGGAAAAACGCACCTCTATGCGTTATTAACCCGTAATCGAATTCCCCTAACGTACGGCGAGCCCAAACGAAATAAGTAAACGGACCGCATCCTTCAAAGCGACCCGGGGGGGAAATCCCCTTTTCTCACACCCTTCCCACCTGCAGGGGAGGGTTGTAAAGTGCTCCCACCCAGGGAGAGGAACCATTACCACCGTCGTTACAAGCCGAAGCAATTTAAAACCATTTCAAACGGCAACCCCACCTGCACTTTGGCTGCGCGTTTTTGTATTCTTCTCTCTTTCTCTCTCTCTCTCTCTCTCTCGTTTTTTTGTAAAGTTCCAGTAACGGTTCTCGCATTTGCAACAACAATAAAAAAACACCGATCTCCTGCAGCCACCCACGGGGGTGGGTTTGCAACGTGAGAAGGTGCGAAAACTGTGCACGAAAGAACCCCGGGCGCGACACTTTCGTCCTCTTTTTCTCTCTCTCTCTCTCTCTCTCTCTCTCTCGCTCTCGGCAACGACACTTCCGCCGGGTTGTGACAGCGATATGACAGTGGGTGTGTGGGTGGGTATGTGTGAAATGGATAACGGGCAAGTGCAGAAAAAAAAACCGGAAAAGGAAAACCCGCCGGCAAGACGAAAAAAAACACACACACAAGTTTTAGCAATTGCGAGCGCGAATAATCGGCCACAGACGCGAGAAAACCTTCGCCCCCTTCGGGCAAGTGTGGGTGTGGATGTGGGTGTGTGTGTGTGTGCGTAGTGTGAGAAAAAGAAATTTAAAGTCACATAAAGCTGATAACAGCTTGCGGTGGGAAGAACCGGGAACCGGGTGGATCCTTCCGAAGGACACTTTGCTTGCTTGCTTCCTTTCGCTTTTCTTTTTTTGTTCGCACACACACACACACGGGCAATAGCGTCCCGGGAGTCCCAAAAAAGTCCCAGCCCTCAAGTGGCTCCCGGGGACACTGGCGCCGCGATCGGTTGCAACCCTCGCCAGCCAGCCGTAGTCCTTCGCTGGCGAGAGTAAAATAAATAAAAAAAAGGGGCACACGGGCGAACGTTTATGAAGAAAAATGGTACCAGGGAAACTAGCAGCTGCTACCGTCGGTTTTGCCGTATCTCACACGATGATACATTCGCCCGGGGGTGAGAAATGGTTCCTGCCCTGGAATGTCTTCACTCCACCGCAGGCGATATGCGGGAGAGCCTCACACACACACACACACGCACGTACACGAGTTTCCCGTACCTTGCGGCTATTACAAATTTCTCGCCCAGCGCCAGGCGTTCCCGTCTCTACCATCCTAAGATCCGCGATCGCTCCAAAGCTACCCAATCGCACACGTGTGTGTGGGTGTGTGTGTGTTTCGTTTCACACCCACGCAACACAAAGACGGAGGAAGGATCCTGTTACCGGCGCACTCGATGGCACCGGAGCTTAACACCGGCCAAAACGACTCCAAATACCTCGGGTGCCTTCCGTTTGATCCTGCCTGCGTTCATCTCCGTTTCACCCTTCTGAAGTGCGCTGAAAGCTAATCGTCAATATCGTGTGATGGAAAACGCGAAACGAAACACCCAGCCGCCCCATTTTAATCCTTCTCGCCTCGCCACGCCACCTGCCAATAGCGCGCGAAGGTATTAACGAAACTTTCGCTCGTAAAAGGGATCACACAGTTGGCGCCGACGACCAGTGGTGTCAAAAGAGCAGAGGCGTCAAAGGAGCTGTTTCCTGGGGCAACAGTCATCTCAAGAGCGTTAACACGTGAGTATAATGAAGCAAATTACGTGGGGAAAAGCGCCTGCTGTGAAGTAAAATCGCCATGCAAATTGCATTTCCATTTCAGTTGTGATAGAACTCGATTTACCACAAGCGAATCAAACATTTCCGCGTATTAACGCTGCATTTCGGCATCCCGCTCTCATGCCCATAAATTACACCATTTCTTTAGTATCGCAAAATACCTCTTCTTCTTCTCTTGAAGCAGAATGCGATTCGGTAAAACATTCACCAGCAACCCCAGCGGTTTGACACCACTGACGCACGGGGGCACCGTTTTCGTCCTTCTAACCACAAAACGACTGACGCGCCACCGTTCGTCCTTTCGGTTGGTTCCACGCGCGCGCTCTCGTTATTATGTGAGAACACCAAACCACCTCACTCCAACCACTGGAACCGTGCGGGAAAGTTCTTTCTATTTTGCATCGTCATCACATTCCTATTTCGTGTCACATTTCAGGCCCTGCTCGCGCCAGCCAGCCGTACACGACGGGCGTGCTGTGGTCACCTTTTTCTTTTTTAGTCCCACCCCCGTGCCACCGTGGCTAATAGCAGTTGGCGAATATTGCGAAAGTTATTTTTAATTATTTTAAACTCGGCAAACTTCCCCGGCCCTGGCAGTGGGGAAAATTCCTTGGACCCCTTGATGATCGGTGTGACAACTTCTTTTTCATGCTCGCGCTGGCCCTACCGGTGGTCCACGGGTGGATGTGTTTCATGCTTTTGTAAGAATAATTTTTATAACTATTTCCTCCCCGTGCGGATAACTTTCGTATTACATATCGCTATCGCCATCGAGGAAAGGAGACAGGGAAAACAATTTCCCCGATCCGGCCCGGCAAACCGGGGGGCGAAAGTGCAAAGTCAAGCGGAACGAAAGTTTTGCGCTTGTAAAAGGAGGCAAACTTTGCTAATCGAAAGTTTCGTCAATAATTGTTAAGACACGGAAACGAGGACCTGACGGCGAAGGGTGCCAGAAGGTATAGTTTAAATTTCCCAAAGAATCAATCCCGTCGAGCTGCCGTTGTGAGCTTCCGTGTGATGGATTTCATTGCAGTTTATTTATTTTTTTGTTTTCTATATTGATTCCGAGGGGAAAACTTTCCCAATATTTATCGTGCCGTATGCAAATAAAAAACGTAAAGTGTGTCACAAAACAATGAAAAACGAGAAACATTCCGGTACTTCGGAACTCATCACGGAACTAAACGACACCATTATAAAACGTAATGTGCCGAAAATTTGCTTCATTTGGCATTTAATTTTTAAACGGTAAATCAACGGAAGCTTCTCGTTTTGTACGTTAACGTGGAACATTTTTTTTATCAAATAAATTTTTTAACGGTTACAGCACGCTCCTGGTAGCATATCCGACGATACCTTGGTTTGGAATTTTATATCAACGTTCACGTGGGTGGATAGAAAAGTTACCAAGGACGAGGCTCACCGAACGATGACGCAGTAGTGCGATGGTGCAGATTACAATTATTCGCCCCCATCAAACGTGGTGTGAGAAAAAAGCACACACAGCCTGAGGCAATAGAAGAGGACGAGATGTAAAATCGTTTGACAGAAACACTAATTTAACCCGTCGCAATCTTTACTACGCCGCATAAGAAATAAAATTGAGAAATGCTGCCTGTGCGGTGCGTCTTTCGCTTGTCACAATTTCGATCTCGGTGGATTTTCGTAGAATCACACCCGTGCACCGAAGTTGCCTAGAACCGCTCGCTCAACCCCAGAAAAACCTTGCGAGGAAACGAGCGAAAGCCCTCCGCGCCTTTCGCATCTTACCACAAATCTACCGGTTTAGCTTAATGTTTTCCCCTCCCCTCCCGGAACCCCGTTTGCCCCGTTCGCTGCTTTATCGTGGCCACCCGGCACCAACTGTAAGCAGCACGGAACCATTTCCACCACCTCATCCGCGCGGCGAACGACGCTGAGAATGGCATCGATGAAAAATGCATGCAAACGACGAAATGGATTGGGTGCGGGCACACACACACACACACACACACACACATCCTTAAGCAGCAGCACTTCCTGCTGCATTCTGCCAACCGACCCACGGGTTTCCCCCCTCCCCCCCCCCACCCACTTGAGCAAAGAATGAAACAACGGAAAGCTTCCAGCAAGCGCAAGCAAACGGACGGACGGACGGAAAAGACAACCGATCCCTATCCGGTGACACAATGCGTCGTTTCGCTTCTTACAGCTTTCCGCACACGCGGCACAGCCCGTAAAGGCGGGAGGGAGCCCGTGCAGGGAGTTTAATAAATTAAAAATTATGGCCATCCCGGATGATAACGGAGATCAAGACGTTGTTTGCAGTACGCTTCCTACCTCCGGTTCCGGATGGAAACAGGGCACGGACGAAGTTGCTATGTATCTTTCACCAGGCTGCCGAGGGAAACCTTAAATTGGTTGAAAAATGACGCACCAACCCGGCGGATGAGCGATTTTTCAACAAAACCATGAACTGTCTGCCTGCCGGACTGCGCAGTCCTCGACCAGCGCGGAAAATGTCCTCTCGAAAGGTATCCTCAACTCCTGCCCGGCGTGGCGGTGAGATGCTGACAGCTTGACACGATGACAACTGTTTTCCGGGCCGTGAGCGTGTCAACGAGGACACGGGAACCGACCGGGTAGCGCGCACCAACTTGCAATTAAAATGTTTGTCCCGGGTAGCACCGTGGCGTTCGATTCCTGAAAAACAATGCGCAAGCTGTCTGCTGGAGAAGAGAACGGTCAGACACGAAAAATCCACGCTCCGGTGAACCGATCAATTACTTAATCATTTTGAACCAACGGTACAAAAAAGTACGAGAAATAAATCCGGGCAATTTAGGCAATTGCCTGAATAACGTATACAAGACACGCTTATTCTCGTTTCTTTCATTCTTTCTTTCCCAGACCATGGTTGGTAAAAGGAAAAACAACGGCACTGCGCTAATTTTTCACGACGCGTACATCACACACGCTTATTTCATCTAATTATTTTTATGTAATTCTCTTATCAATACTTTATATACACTTTCGCTCATAAACGGGACATCATCTTGTTGAGTGTTTGTGTGTGTGTGGTTTTTTTTTCTCAATTTTTTGTTGGAAATTACATTGTTATCGGTGTGTAACTGCATTTTTTGCTGCTTGATTTTGTAATATACTCCCTCTCCTCCCTTTCATCAGTAATCGAAGCCATTTCAGCACAGCTGCAGCAGAATCGTTAATAAACGCATTTACTAATACCCTAATGTTTAACTCCTTGCACGTTCTCGCTTTCCTTACGGTTAAGTTTTTGTTCATCACTCGTGATATTTTTTGTCGCATCAGCTCGTTGCCTTGTCCGCTTGTTCCGTTTTTTTTTATCCAGTCGTTTTTTTTTGCTTGCATTTACTCTGAGAACATGGCTTTTTTTGTTATTGTTTATCTCAACACAACCAATTCAATTCACTAGAAATTTTAAAATGGTAGTAAAAGCGAATACCGAAATCACAAAGCCTATATGTAAATATTTTCGTTTAAGGGGGTATTCTAGTCTAGAGGCAGATATTTCGGTCTGATTTTTTGAATTCCTAAAGAAACATATCTATACCGTCAAAATATCTCATAATTGAAAATCCCGCAAATTGGTGATAATGGTAAGCAAAGATTAATCTTTTGCCAACGAAACAAAATTCTAACGGATGCTTTTTTGTGACGTATTCCGCCACATGATAAATCTTGCAACGAACGAAAATCAAATGATTGAATGAAGAACATTCGCGAACAATTAAAAAAAATCCTTCATCTGCAGTTCTTCATTTTGAAAGCGCAATTTATGAGTTGCAAGTTTTGCTTGATATTTGTTTATCTAACCTTTAAAAGAATTGAAAAAAATTAAACGGGACCATTTCAAAATTTCTAAACTAGAATACCGCCTTAATGCAACAACGGTATATGAGAATTAAGAAAACGCATTTCTCTATAAATGTTGACGCATAATGTCGTAACCTAAATGTAAACGAAACGAACCAGAACGACACAGGCAATCTGAAGGCAATAATACGCGTAGTAGAGCCGTTTCGTTAATGCATAGAAATAAAATAAATTCAATTATTATTCTATATGTAATGTAAAAGCATGCCTGAAAGCTAATTCTAATCTTAGTCCCGAACCAAACAAACAAAAACTATGAAACCGTTACATCCACAGGATCAACGATAAATGTTTCCTAAAATCTCAATTGCTACACGATTGGTCACTCAGCTTCTCCAGAGAAAAGAAAAATGTTAATTATAGCCAAAATGTGCTAAGTAGACGCGCTACGTTGAATCCATCGCATGCTGCTAATTCATTTCAGTTTTACAACACAACCGAACACAAGCAATGATTCTGGTAATTCGTACCGGAAGCAATAGAGAATTCGGCTGTAATTTAAGACAAAGAGACATCTGAGGCGCGACGTGGCGAAATCGTCATATGAGCATGAGTTTCCCTCGCATAGTATTAAAACAGTCTTGCGCGCAAATTTTGCCGATCCTACAATTACCACCAGCATGCATGGAAAACACTCGAACCACTTCCGGTATAAGTGCTTGGACCCAACCGCTAACACACAGAACAGAACCATAACCTATGATGTGCGGTGCATTACGAATCGGGTGCCTCTTTAACCGAACACACGGAATATCGTGTTCACTCCACGTGGACCTGGTCTCAAGCTATATAAAATGTTCGTAGCACGTGTAGGTAGTGACCAACAACGAGCGATTACTGTCTTCTCACATTTACTAGTTATGTTTGGTTCGATTCCTATTGTTGATTGTTTATTCCGTCACGTTGGCCATCAACCCGCTGATGCTGCTACCGATGTACACCACTTTCATTTTATTCGATTGAAAGATAATAACAATAAAAACAAATAAGAAAGCGAAAAATAAAAACAAATATTGAATCAGAAGAAATAATATAGATACATCAAATAAATGTTGATACAAAAAAGATAAACTCAAATAGTCATAAAGAGAATGTTCATGATAATGCAAAAAATTGCATAAATCAACAGTACATCTACACGCCAATAGAGGGCGCTGCATCGCGCACACGACATAAAGCGCTAGATGGCGTTAGCCTTCACAGTCGCTCTGGTGGCCGGTACCCAAACTGGGAAAGAGTTGTTCGTAAAGCACAAATTTGAATAAAAATAAAATCGATCAGTTGAGCACAATGAGACACACGAACGACGAAAATGACGATGATAACGATGACCACGACAAGGACGTTGAGGATGATGGCGAAATTAGTCTAAATTATCCTGGAAAATCAGCTTAATGTAACCGGGAGATCCTACAAGCGGCGCCGCGCAGAACGGACATACCGACTGGAAATCGTTGGTACCATGAGGTATATCGACATTGGCCCAATACCTAGAAGACAACCAGAAGAAGAGAGCGAAACGAGACATGTATTAGCGTTAAATGATGATACTTGAGTGCTTTCACTCGCTGATATTTACTTGACCGTTTTTTCCGTCGCCATGTGACCGCACGGATTGAATGCATACGTTGGTGGGCCAGAATCCACGTAAAAAGCAGGCTCTACTCCCATACACAGCGTTACTACTGGACCGACTTCCAGACACATCGGACACCGACGAGCGTTCGTGTTTTTATCTTGACCCCAGCCGTGTTGTCCTGCGATCATTCCAGCATACAGCGTGTGGATGGGATAAACAAAGACGATTAAAATGCTATATAACTAGGATATCCAACGCCAGAAACTCACCTTGTACGTGACCACAGTTGAGATATACGTAAGGCTGATTGACGTGATCACCCAATGACACTTTTCTAGGAATAACTAACGTGTTCAAACCGACCGGGCACTGAGGTCGGCCCGCATTGATTTCGTCTACGAGCTTCTCTAGGTCCTTCTTTGTCTGCAACGAGAAGCCGCCCAAACAAACGAAAGATCATTAGAAGTGCTGCTTGCGATGGCAGGTTTTCCGTAGCCCCAGCACACTTACCGGTGAATGCCGCAACCCTTCAGCCGAGCGCCATAGTAGCGTCGCTCCGCAAAGATCGATCAGCGTGCCATCCTGTAGCACGTTGGATTCGTCGTATATTTGTTGCCCTTTCTGCTGAGCGGATCGGCACTCCCGTAGGCTGAAGACATCGCCACCGACCGACGTTTCACGCCACTGACCGCAATCCGCGGTGCCACCGCAGAATTCGCCCTTCGGGTGCATTATTAGCACGCCGTTTGTGGTCAGACCATCGATTTCGACATTATCCTGCCATTTGGTAGCTTTTTCCTTTAAAAATAACAACACCAAAACATTAGTTTGCTGAAGTTTTTTTTTAACTATATGATTTTTAAATTTAAACCCATTTAGTATGGTAGATTACAATATATACGTCACTAATTAAACAACAGTATCGTGTTTTACTTTCTGAATATATTAACACTGCAAAGCATATTCAAAATGACGCACAGGAAGCGGCCGCAACGTAATTCAACAGTAATTTGCAATATTACTGCGCAGCAGCAGCAGCAACAACGCCACCGTAACTCGTATTCGCATCGAATGAAAAAGATTCCGGTATCTTGGCTTAGCTTCAGCGAAGTGGTCGCCGTTCGACGTGATCCCGTCGTCGTTTCGGGCACACGATTTCCTTTCCAATTGCAGAGAATCGAAGATCCGGCATTATCTGCACGCCGCCTGCGATGTACGTGATCGAAACAACGCACATCCGCAAAGGCTTGGCCAATGTGCAAGAAACCATCGGCGACGGCGTCGTCGTTTATGGGAAAGGTGAATCAAGAAGAAACCAAAGTTGTATTGAGCTATCCAAAAATCCAACAAAAATGAGAGAGGTATGACGCTCCATTGAAGGCCAGCAACGCCGCGGCAGAAGATTCGTGAGGCAAAGATGTGTTAAAAAAGCATAGCTTAAAGACAAAGTGTACGGTATATTTTGACAATGATTGAAAGCTTTGTCGTAGAACAAAAAGGCAATAAAAATTAAATTTTACTTAGTGGAGAATTTAGGATGATCATTTATATGTTTTTTTAATCATTGCAGTATTCATGGTGATCAATAATATGTTGATTTGATCATTCATATGTTAATGATCACCTGATTCGAGCTTGAACGAAAAATGTCAAATAAAGGAAAATCGAGGCCGGAAGTCCCCTTTCAGACGTCATTACGTTAGCAAGAAATATGACCTCAGAATATACCTCAGAATGAGGAAGTTCACATTGAGGCTTTCTAACCTAATATCAGTTTGAAATTACCTTCAATCTGAAATTAATATAACAAAAAATAAGCAAAATAAAATATATTCAACCAATTATCAAGGGGCTTCTATGATTTAAATTTGTAAGAAAAGTTCCAATTGTGAAATTGTGCATCTGACTCAACGGAGCCAATGATTCATCTATTTAGTCCGATACCGTTGTGTCAATTAGTTCCACACGTCATCGCTCTCACTGTACGTAGTGCCAATTTGTCCATCCGGAATTCTCACTATAGAATATAGTCACCTTTTGATAATTTCACATATCAAACCAATTCATGCTTCTCTTGCGCTTTCGATTTCAGAATTTTATTTATGAAACAAGCAACGTAAATCTCACACCACGATGCAGCTCCATCACGTTTGACATAAATATCTCCTCCCTTTTTCGACTCATTCATATCGCTACTGCAACTCCCATGTGCTAGAGAGTCCGATCCTTCTGTACGCGTCGCGGCAATGAATTAATTGCACAGCGCAAGATGTTACGCGGGGCGACTTTACTACTGCCTGTTAGAAAACAACTCCAAAATATTTGTTCGACCACGCAACGGCCAACACAAAAGCCAGTTATCTAAGCTGACTAAAAAAAAGCGTTCCAAACATCCAATTACGGTGGGTGTGCATTGGATCCCGCACAACACGGACGAAAGAGCCGACATGCTTCACATCACAAAACGCAGGTATGTAGCTCTACCACCACCGGCCGGGGACCAGTTCCAGTAAGCCGGTTGGGATTTTCATTATCATTACCAACAGAGCGCGGCGTCTCCACGATATCGTCGGTAGCAAAAACAAAATCGAACACTACGATGCCGCGCAAACTAGCTCCCGTTCATAACGCATAATATAATGCTGTCGTGGCACGAGACGTTCAAAGAGCCTTGATGCAGCATATGATGATCATGGTCACGAAAATGCGCCAACATGCCGCTGCCTACCGGACGGATAGTAAAACGATCGCAGAACCTGTTTGAGAGACTGTTTCAGTGGCCACTTTCAGCGATCCTCCTCCCCGGTCGGCTATTGCGGTGGCAGTTTTCGTACGGAAAATGACAAGACCACCTGCTAAGACCAGCACCAGCAGCTGGCGCTAGTGCCCCACCACAGCTACGAGTGCTATCCTTCTATTTCACCTGTACTTGAGGTAAAAGTACGCTTCGACACCCAACCGAAAACCGGTCTACTAGCGCGGGGAAGCATACTGAACAGCGGTTGGCCACATTTACATCCGTTTTCCATTTTCAGTCACCGTGCCTTTCCCTGCATTTACTCTGTTACACGTGCAATATGTCACTTTCTTTCTGTCTCTCTATCCCACCTAGGCGCAGCAGCACACAACCCGAAGGCTGGCGCAATTACAAAAACACACACACACACACACACATTACGCATGTTTGGCCTCGACACTTTCCGCAAGGGTGACATAAGTAAGTATTTCTCTTTTTTCCCTCCCGTTTTAGATAACTTCCGTTTGAGCTTCCAATGAGCTTAGTTTGCTTTTCATGTTGCCAAAGCGCCCCGGTAACGGGCCCTTCCATTCGCAAACATCGTAACCAAATGAGCGGACAAAAGTGTACAAGCAACGTACCCCTAGGAATATGTTTCTGCTGGAGTCGAAACCTGCCGCATATATCCGCGTCTTGTTGCCATCCGCTCGATCGACCAAGATCCGGCAGGCGAATCTGGAAATCGTGCTCTGTACAATTTTGGTATCCTTTTTGTCGCCCGGGAGCGTGTCCATCACAACGAAATCTATTGGTGACTCGGATGATCGTCCAACCTGCAAGGATAGGAAAATAGGAGAGAGTTTTATATAACATGTGCAATTTATGTAACGTTCTTCAATGATTATACTAAAAGAAACCAGATCACTTATGTACTCATCCAAATAAGAAGACTTAAAAGGCAAAAAAATATGTGCAATTAAACGATCTGGTACGATATTGATAACGTATCGTGATAGTTGAGAGCAAAACCCCAAACCCAAGCCAAACTAAAGTTGAGTATTATCTGGCACCTGCGCAAGGATGAAAAACGGGGCTATAAAACCAAGAGGCCATACAAGTGGCATTGGAAGCATTGGCGAAATAACACCACCGTTCGGATTTTGGAGTCGTCGCGTGTAACCATTTAGCGCGCTGGCTGTATTACATTTCAATGACTTAATCATCGCGGTGAGCTGGTCCCACCGTCTCTGCCACACACTACGTGTTGATTGAAAACAGAAAAATATCCCATATGTCGAGGAGAAAAGAAGCAGGTAGAAGGCGCCAGAGATAGTGGGACGAAGCCGGCTGAAAAGGAAAAATAAAACACCACCATCAGGCGTTCAAGGGGGCTTTTCTAGCGAGAGACTCCAACACAACCGCTGGCTCAAATGCACAAGTGCATGAAGAAATACGCGAAGTGTTAGCCACGACAAACACATCGGCAGCAAGGGCGAGCGTGCGACACCGAAACCGAATCGGACAATTAGAAGAGCCCACTTCTAGCTTGCCGTACTTGAGGGAATGGAGAGAAAATAAATAGGGCACGCGTGGCCCTTTGTGGTCACTCGTTTGTGGCGCAGTAAGACGATTTTGTTGGCCGTTTGTTTTCCAGCACAAACAGGCCGCAATCTACCGTCACTTATTAGGTTGCCCTGAAACGAACAGTTTAATTAATAACAACGACATTTCCATGTACACTATCAACAACGTGTTGATACTGTGAGTTAGAAGTAATTTATAAGCAACCTAGTTTGATCATCATAATTTGATACAGAAATTTTCAGCTTTATAGCAAAATCATCTATTAAAAGACGTAAAACAACAGCCATTCGAGAGTGATTGTTTATACGCACACAAAATCAAACCTCGAGCGCACAATAAAGCGAAATATAATCCCGGCCACAAGGGGAAAACACAACGGCACGTTTCCAAGCGCTCACGATCACACACCAAAATCGGCACAACCTCACCGGCGAGAAGGACGCGAAGCGAGAAGAAAAAACGGCATTTTCCTGCAGCCCATCGGCGGCGGCAGCCAATTTTTCTGCCAACCATTGCACACAAACTGACCTTCGCGTTATTTCATTGTTTCCCCTTTGGCCGCATCGATATGGCCCGCATTACTATGTGCGGCCACGGCTGTGATGAAAATCCAAACACATCTTGTGGCAAGCGAAAACGATACGAATATATCCCCGCCGCCCATGGCTCTATAACTCGCGAATCATCCCATCATAAACGGTGATGTGGACCATGTGCAATCCATCGTGCCCTTCACCGTACGAATGACTCATGGCTCTGATGGTGAAAATGTTGCACCCATGCAACGCGAGCTAACGGTGGTGGTGCTATGCAAATTGCCATGAAAACGTTATCTTCAGACCGGAGAGCACTTCTTCGATCCGAAATGGCATGGCAATCGGTAGAAGTGTGCACTCGAATTCATTACCCCATTGGCCACATTGGCCAGCGTCGTTCATCAGCAAACGCAAGAGCAGATCCCGGACCGATTTGGAATGCAGCATTTCTCTTAGTGCTGAGCTTCGCCCAGTAGCTTTTCCACGGCTAAGAAAATTGAAATTTCATCCCCATCTGTCTCTCGGGAATAGCATTTTGGTGTGGCATGGTCGCCATCGAACGCGTTCCACCATCATCATCGCCATCTCGCTGTGCTCTGCTTACACAGTGACACAAAGAAAGTGCAACGATCCGGGTGAACGCGCCCGCCGGCCCGGTGCTTTGCGAACTTGAGCAGATTTGTGCTGCTTCTGTGTCTCAAGGACGAACGTCGAACCGGGTGAAGCTTTAGGTGCATCTTTCGTCTGGTCTCGTCGGCCGCGAGTGAATGTGTTGCAAAAGAGCAAAAGACCCCATTACCCAAGCGCCAAGGACACTGCCGCTCGGTGGGTGGTCGCGAACGGATGGTGGTGCATTTTGCAACACAGGATTCTATCAACGAAATCGGTAAATCGTATCCTGCAGGCGGCTCAAACACACCATGACTCTCTCTCTCTCTCTGTGCCTGGTGGGTGGGATTCACGATGTGCAACCGTTAGGAAGAAGGATTAAGAAGGTCGTCGTCTGCAGGATCTTACTCCGCTACTATCTCCCAAGGCTACAGCGTGCAACTGCGCACGGTGCCTGGCCGTTAATAAGCCAAAAATTTATCGCCTCGAAAACAGTCGCAAACAGTTGTTACAAATTTCCTGCTCCACGAAGTGTGAAGCGTGCAATTGGCCGATTGAACCTAAGGGGTGTCACCATAACGATTGGGAAAGTTCATTCATCCTGTCGTTTCGGTACGATATCGAAGGATGAGACGATTTGTTTTGAAAATAAACACCATTTTTCGAATACACAACGTCACTAACGTAAACCCCGCCGTTACGATAATATTTTCCGCATCAAATAACTCGAGCAAAAGTTATACAAAATACCCCTGGCAAATACACAAAACGATGACCCCCTCTTTATGCAAGAAACTTGGTCTCGCCGTAGCCTGGGCGTATATTTATTTGCCTGTCCAGCATCGGGAACGCAAAGCGTGCGAATTAGTTTCAACATCGCTGTTTACCGATAGTCGCCAGGCTCCATCTTTTATCCGTGCACTTTCCGTCGTACGGTCGGTGCATCGTTTCCCGTTTCGCCGGTACTCGCGTGTCGCTTTCCTTTGTGTCCATTTATGCTTGAGACATTCTCATGGCGCTGGAAAGCCGGACAAAGTGGGTCCGCTCTCTTTCTCGTTCAGTATACAAGCGAAAGCAAATAAACAGTTATACACAGAATCTTGCGACTCTTTAGCGATCGCTTTCGCTCATTTAAATCTCCCTTCTTTGTGTTGCAATTAAGCTTTGAGCAATAATTCACTTTATGGTTATTTTAACGATTTATCAAAAATCTTCTCTGCTAGCTCTGGGAGTTCTACGAAATACGACATCAAGACTATACTCAGAAAAATGCACGTTGCTCGTGCAAGCACTAAATTAATAAAAACTAAAGCAATCCAATATGCCAAATAATGCCAACATGCCAAGAATGATCGAGAAAAAAACATCAGTTACACAGCTCTATTCCTTTGAAACAAACATTATACCCGGACATTAGACGATATGTCCTTCAAGCAAAATTTTGCTACACATAGTGACAAATAAAAACGTATGTTAACAACACCCCTCAACCTTGGAGGCATGCAATAAAATATCTTTTCATACACACTGCGGTTGCTGCGGTTTTCTGTACATTATAGAGTTTCATGGAAAATTCTTTTGCTACATTCTTTTCACTCTGGTTTTTTATAAGGCTGTTTTCTCGGTTAACGCACCCCATTGTCGCGCTTGTGGCAATAAAAAAGAAAGTACCTGTCTAACAAATGTCAATCGTTGCTTTTACGAGTGAAAATTTGTTTATGTTCTGCGCGACATTTCACGGATGGTGTCCACCACATTTGGATGAGTTTATTTTACTCTTTGAGTTACAAAAGAGGCATTAACTAAACAGCTTTATGTTTACTTTTTAAAGAGCAACAAAACATCAAGAATGGTATAGAACACAGATCTAATGTGAACGCAACTTCCTTTTGATTATTATGGCGAAGGAATAATCGGCAAATATACGAAAGAGGAAGATACCTATACTTAATGTTGGTATAACTTGGCCAACGTCATTTACAGTGTTTACAGTCGAGCCTCTATAACAGGCACAACCAACTTCAGGTTACAACTTCAATGATATCATAGCAGATTTCATGAAAACATAATTGCATGGATTCAAGGCATAACTCAAGAATTTCCTTCCCAACCTGAAAACCCTTGGATTTCCTCCCGCTTGGAGCAGTACACACGATCTTCTCTCATCCCACATCCAACAGACATTTCTAAAAATACTCTACGTATAGTCCATCGTAGATGCACCTGAGTAGGAGAAATGTTGAAACTGTTGCTACCGCTCTTAACATTGACAAACAATTGCATCTGTATGAGACTGACTCGGAGAGAATAGAGCGTGGCTTGCTGCAGAAGCGCATGCGGACTCTACGGTTATTGACCGTTGATCTTCGCTGTAGTTTATGAACAAAATAAACATCCCCGAATCCGTAAAATGTATATTTAAACGATACATTTCTACGCCAACAGTAATACGATTTAAGATATATCTTTCCATTGCGCTTTTATATCAAATTATATTTTCTCAACTCACAAATTTCATACAAATCTATGTTTGGAAAACCTGTGCCTGTGTCACTCATGTTCTGTGTTCCTGGTTCTAGCCAACACAGTAGTGGAATTAACGCAAAGGTTAAACTCCTCATGCGCGACGCACATACGGAACACTGACGGTAAATCGAGGAAGCCAGACGCAAACAGCGACAAGAAACACTCGCCGCCGCCGGCAAATAAAACCCCGACAATGAACAGTTAGCCCCCGACACGACGCCACATCTCTGAGGGCGTTGAATGCACGTCCCATCCAACCAACAGGCGGTGGGAAGGAAAGCTTACGATTTTCGCGCGAAACGACACGAGGAGAACTCGTTTGAATGCACCTAGCGTGCCCTCGCGCGGCCAACATCAGTGGGGTCCCAAGTTCGGTGACTCCTCGACGCGATCTATTTTTACCATTCAAACAAAACAATAAGTCACACCGACCGTGGGTGTTCTAGTGTTGCGGGCGTATGCTAGGGTGGTATAGTTGAAAACATAATAATTAATACAAAGCACCGTTAGCGCTCGAAACATAGAAGCCCATAGTTTTATGATTATCTGTGTTTTTTTGGCAACAAACAATAGCTTCCTCTCGTAGTAAACAACGTGAATTAGGACCCTAATGCATGTTCAACAACAACAAAACTCATGAAACATTCTCAGTTGCGTTAACGAATAGGTATAAACGAAACAAAAGAAAGAGCGAGAGAAAATCGAAAGAGAGAGTACCGCCAAGACAAGTGCATTGCATTGCAACTGCAACTAATAGCTATGTTGTGGATCGATTTTTTTTCTTATTATTTTCATGCATCTTTTCCCCGTCAATCATACCCTTCTCAAGAATCAAACGATTGCTCATTAAAACTTATTTTTTACGTCGTAAAATCAAGCCGAGTGGAAATGGGAGAATAGAGGATAGCGAATCGTCTTCGCTAGAATAAGGGCTGCAGCATGTCTCTTCGTGGAATATGCTTTTGATTTCAATATCGTTTATTATGCTTTCGACCACGTACTCGACGTCATCTGTCGCATTAGGCCGCTCGGCAGTATTTAACGTCGCTTAGGTGACAGTTACCGCTATAACATCGTACTCCCACCCACAACAAAGTCCGGTTCACCTCCGGTTAATCCATCGGCCATGTTTCCTTTTCTTATATCTCTGTCTTTTTTTTACGAAACTTTTTTTCCTCATTGCTCCTTACTTCCTCTTTTTTAAATAGACGTGCAAACAGAAAAACATTCTTCAGTGGCGCACTTCGAAGGGGTTGCGTAAGGCTTAGACTTCGAGTAACTTAGTAGCTAGAGTACTCAACTCTTATCGATAAGGCGAGAGTTTTAAAAGCTCTTGACTTGTATCAGAGATTATTGATTTAATATTCTAATCCATACAGATTAAAACACTGCGTCACTGAGTTCGAACAAGAATAAAAAAGCCTCAATGTTAAGATAATTTCAATTGTAGTCTGGAATCAATCAAAATCTGCTTTGTATGATTTGAAATTGTCCATGTAGCCGAATAGTCACTCTGCATACGAAGAGGCTCAATCAACATTACTTGCAAATATTAATATTTTTTTCTTTATCCTAGGTACTGTGCTAGTTTAAAAAGCGATTTCTAGGAACTAAGTGATATGAAAAATGTATCACCCAATAAATTTGATCACCGCTAGAATTTAAAAATAAAAGGTTTGCTAAGTATGACTAAATTTAACTTAATATTGATTAGACGATAAAAAAAATTTATCCTTTTAAATTCAAATAGTGTGTTCCATTTACTTTAAAGCCAGAATGAATTAATGTAGAAGATACGCTTATGGGAGTATATGATACACCTCCTGTCTACATAATACCAACTATGAAATCCTAACAAACTATAACTACAAAGTAAAACGCTTGAACTTTAACTTAGTTTTTCGATCAAGGGCAAATAATAACGTTGCTCAACTGCTTTTCAATTCAAGCTAGAATCAACACTTTGTGTGCATGCATAGTTGCAAAACTGCAACAGTACATAACGATTCAACAATTGCATCATCATCATTCTTATGCATTAACACACCAATACAAAATCTGTCTGTCTGTCATATCGCATTCAGGTAAATTTAAGATAAAAAATTTTGACTTTTTTTTTCAATATTTTAGAGAATTTTATCTAGACCACGCATAAATCGAGCACATCGCAAGAAAAGTACGGAGAGCATTGAGCAAATTCCCCACGAAGGTCACACAAAAGACGAACAAAAAAGATAATACACATACGTACTCGAGCTTCCCCAATCGTTTCCCCACGGATAGTACAAAACCTGTTTATTTTTTCACGCTACTTAAGCTGGTGCAATCTGTACCGGGGCATTCAAGTGGCAACGTTCGCGTTATCACCGGATACGAACCAAGCCCCTTCTGGCTTAGTAAAACACACGCGTCAATTTTTATAACTTATCAGTAAGAGTCAAATTGAACAACGAGACATCATCCACTGGCGGAAGCATAGATTCGAAATTCCATGGTTTCTTATTTTTTTGCTCAATACGCCATGTTGGCACTTTCATATAGAGCATAGCCGAAAAATGTAGATTCTTTAACTATTTTTACCATGCATTCAATGAAGTATGACCCGGATAAGAAAATAATCATAACTATCAATCACCATAAGCCAAGAAAAACAACTAAATAAGCATCATCAAAACTATTTTTATTTAATAACAAACTCTGGCTACCTGGCCAGCCCATCCATTAACCGATCGCAGGCTTGTGATACACACCCGAAAAGAAAACATAAAGAAAGTGTTTTCCGGCCCTTTGCCCAAAGACACGCTGGTTACAAACCTACTGTAGATAGGCGCAACCGGACGTGTGTCGCGACAGAACGGAGAGGAAGGTCCCATCCGACTATAATGGTTCCCGGAGACCGGAAAAGATTGCGAAGCTATTTACAAAGCGCCGCCTGTGCGTTCCACCGGAAGCGGTGACATACTTTTCCCGATTTGCTTTTGAAACTCACTTCTGCCCTGATCGTAAGATTCTACGCACGCGCTTTTTCTCGCTAGTGCGACGAGGCAAGCCAACAAAAATCAATGAACACCTTCAATCCCAAGCTCAAACCTCCGGAAAGCCCCAGCTAATGATGCACGGATTTTGGGAAGGGTCAATATTTGGACGGGATCGGTTTTCTGAGAATCTTCCTAGAAGGCCCTTTAAGCCATTCACAGCGTATCGTGTTAGTAAACGACCATATTTGGCAGTGAACATGATGTATTTTGACGTAAAATCATATAGCTAGTTGACCACCGAGTGCAGGCAGTCTGGCAAAACTTTTCGAGCATATGTGCCTCACCTGAAACATATCCGTGTCCGGATCCTCTTTGTACTCTACGATGACGGCCTGGTTGCGGGACAGCGTGTACGATATGGAGTGCTGCTTGGCGTCCAGGATGGCCTGGGAGGACTGAGGCGACTGGACGATGTAGTGCTTGGAACGCTTGACGCCGTTCGATTCGGTGCGCTTGTACAAGACGAACTTCGACCGGCGCCGGCCGCGATCGCCCTGTGGTAGAAAGCCATTATATCTGTTGAAAGGAGAAAAGCAACGAGAACATATCAATCAATTGTGACCGCTAGCGGGGAGTCTACCATTATGCGCCTGCTATTGACAGTCACCAATCCCTCCCGGATTTTGGAAAGGTCTAGGGGCACACCCCCATGGTGTGCCTCCGGATGCTCCGAAAAACAAAAACAATAAATTACACTGATTCGCCGTCAGGCGACAGTCGCAGGAAAAGAAATGGTAATTAAAATTAAAATTCTACGAGAGAGCCAACCTAGCGAGAGACTGAAAAGTATATCATTTCCACAAAACCATCGCACAACGGGCTGGGCAAAAAAGCAAAAAAAAGGGAAACGGTCAGATACGGGATTGAGGTTAATGCGTGGAGAACCAGTGGAAACGACGATGATGAGGGTTCACGGCTTCATTAGTGACGCCCGTTTAGACAAAAAAACGAACATTTTGCCGTCCATCAGTCGTGCAGAATCGAGCCAAACCCACCCAATCGAGCGAGGATAACATGTCCTGCTTTAATATGCCTTTTTGCGGTATTTGTGCCGCACATTTCTATTTAATCGGTCTGAAACGTGGAAACCCGCAAGAAAAGGCGCGATAGACCCGGAAAGAAAACGATATCGAGTTACTAGCGACGATAGAAATAAAGCCAGAGAAAATGTCCTGACGCTCCCCCCGTAAGGGCGCCTTGGTATCGGATTCCCGTTGTCGTGGATTCTTTCTCGGGTGATTGATCTTAATCAGTTTTATGATTAACAATCCACCGGAATGGCAATTGTGGGGATGGCGGCAATTGTGCACACTATTTTGCTCCATTAATGACAGCCACTGCTGCGGACCTTGGGAGCTCTGAATTAATAATATTCCCCCACGAAGCTTGCAGCGGTAACACAAAAAAAACATGAAACAAAGAACCATGAAAACTCCGGACCCGAATGAAAATTAATTGGATGCCGCATCTACGAATTGGCCCAATCCACGCATCGCATGCTCGTTTGCACACACACACACAGACCACCCCCCGACCACCGACACCGAGAGGGCGCTTGCTCCAAAAGCAATCGGAAGGAAAATCTTCCCCCTTACACAACCCCTTACAACCTTGACTTAGAAATGGCCAGCCGTTACACTTGACCAAACGCCGGAACGAACAGCGCGCGCGAAAAGACACGTACATGTGCGCCAAAACCGGCCAGTGCACAAAATGAAAAAGAAAAAAAACGCTGTAAAAAAAACTGCGCATATGAAAAAATATAATTAACCTTACAAAGAGACAGCGAAAAGACGCGAAGGAAAAAGCGGAGCACATAAAAACCACTTCTACTTCCGCTGAATTATTTCTGACGGTTTCGTTTCTTTCGAGTGCTTTTGTGGCCAATGATTTTCAGTTTTTTTTTTGTTTTCATTCAGCGGCATGATATACGAAGCATCGTGCAGAACGAACACAACCCCGTCAAACGGTCAAGGGTATCAAAGGCGCACACGAAAAAAAAAAGCGTCCAACACAGAGCGCTGCTTTAGCCTGACCAGGATGTAGAGCGCCGCCTTCGATCGATAATACGGCCGCAACCTGACGAAGACGACCGTCGACGTTGGCGTCATTGGAGCGTGTGCAGGCGCGCACACCTTCACATTATCGACCCGGGCAGCTGGTAAATGCGGCCGAACGTCAGATTATTATTTGATTTGTTTTTACCCACATTTTGCCCATTGGACAAAGGCACTGTTAACCCAGCCACGCGATAAATGACTGCAGTTTTAACCTTCACTGAAAGTGTGGCCCACAAATCATGCGACTACCTGCCGCGTCCATGTTTTAGATGGTTAAACACAAGGATGGGTTGAATTTTCCGCACGATGTAACAAAAAATGCTCCGTGTACATTTGGACTCACCTTCAGAGAAAGGCACGATTTTTTCACTAGTCGCTTCCCTTTGTTCAATCATTCGTAACTTTTACCATTCATTTATCACGAAACAACAACAAAAAATGTAAGCTAACTTTCCCAAACCCACCCCCGTTACAGTTCCAATCAATGCTAATTCGAAGCAAATATTCATATCCCTTATCCAATTCCCGCCCCACACATGAGTGTGATTCTTGCCGAAAAATAAATCGCCCGGAACGGTGATTGTGGCTTGTCCCGAGGCGATTGGTTGGCTAGCAAAACTGGAACAGCCTTTTTCTCACTGCTCGTGTGCAACACACCGATGGGTGGGAAACACAAAACGCCACCGCCGCCAGTGACAAAAGGGAAAGAGTGTTATCTGGTCGGTAAAATCGACCCACAATCGATACGAGAGCACCGGCACGAACAACAACACCATATGATGTAATGTGGCCCGCCCGTGTCTCGGTTCGAACACACGCTTATCCCGTTTCCAGAGACCGAGAATGAGACAGAAAAAGGGCTGCAAGGCGTCCAGAGACCGAGAATGAGACAGAAAAAGCTACAAACAACACCCATTCACTGCATACACAGGGCATGGTTGTAATGATGTAACATACGATGCGATAATACTGGACACACGTAGAAGTACTATGCTAAGTAGATTAGCATATGCGTACTATCGATGCACCAAGAGAAGGACGACGGCTCTAATGTGTCAAAGCGCGGTTCAAAAGTGGTTTAAAAGCGGTTCAAGGTTGTCATACCTATCTTCGAGCTCTTGAAGCGTTTAGCAAGTTCAGCGTGTGCGCGTTTCAAAACATGTAACTGCAACAAAATGCTCGTCCTAATTAAAAAAATCCCGCAGTTGCACGAAACACGTTCTCACTGGCGCATGAAATTCTCGCGTGCTTTATGAGCCCAATCAGATCACCAGAAAGGACACCCCATTGGCCGGATTGCACGAAGCAACCAACCTCACGATCCGAAACGATATCAAACGATGAGCTTTAATTGCCAAGCAAGTTAACGCTATGTTAGTTCTTCCTGACCAAGCACGCTCACGTCAATCAGAGCGATCGCAGCGAAACTGAACCACGGCGAGTTGTGCTCAAACACGCCACGGATGTGAAAAGAGTAGTATCGATCCAGCCTTTGCAGGCGCATAATCAACATCATCATCATCAGGGTCACCCCCGGATGATAGGAGGTCATAAAAATCATCTATCACATCCTCGTGTGACGCGTCACCTGGTGGTCACCTTCACGCTCTGTCCGGCTTTTGACATCGTGAAGAGCCCCCATATTCGCACACACTCTAGTGTCCAACACCCATACGTACACTTTTGGCTAGGCTTCCCTTTCAAAGGCACCACCACCAGTCGAGGATGACACTCGAGAAGGATCAATTTCATCGTCTGCCTGCGACCAACCCCCAAGGGAAAACAGATTAATGAAACATAAATTGCTCCCCAGCAGCAGCATCTTTGGCTAAGGTGGGGCCGGCTTGGCTGACCTTCTTCCAGAGGTTTTCTGCTGCTTCCATCCCAACGCCAACCCCGGCCTGATTACAAAGGGTCTCTAACGAAAATGAACCGAAAAAGAAGTCCCTCAAAGGTTCCTCCTGCCGACCGAGACGACCATGTGCGTAAGAAACGCGCGTTTAATGATGCTTTGCTGCGTGTTGCCCGATTCTCTGGGCTTTCTTCATCAAAAGCCATCCGCTGGGACCGGGACACACCAATGACCCCTGCGGGACGGTTTTCGAAGGGACATTTAAGCAGCTTTCTGGAATGATGACTTTGGTATGGGGCAGGTTCTCGCCCGTTCGTCAATGGAGCGCGCATGCGTGTGCTGTTATTCTTGAAGATTTATCTGCTCCCAGACCGCCGGGGCAGGTTTAGCGTTCCGGCTCCGGGTTCTTTCGGTCATTTGCCTTTACGAATTCCGCCAAAATAGAATGTCCAGTCACGCTCAATCAACCGCAGCCTATTCTGTAAAAGACAACCCGCAGCCGATACCACAAATTTCCGTCTTCGAGCTACACGTCGCATAGTAGAGCATACTCTCCACCATCCAATCACATACAGATGTTCTGTAGTCCTAAAGGGTTTTGCTAAAATGCATTTATTGTGCATTACTGTGCACATAAAACAGCGTATTAAATGAACCTCGTAACACTTCAAGCGGCTGGCGAGAAGACGCCTTCGGCCTGTAATATGTAATTTTGACCTACGCAAGAACGCAACAAACTTAAAACGATTCGGGATTCAAAATTCACCCCAAAAATCCAGCCGATGCTGGACCTACCCCATTTCTCGGAAACACAACCCCCTAAAAGATCGGATAAATTAAATTTAGTATTAGGGATCTTATCGCCCGTCCGAAATCAGAAAACGAGTTCCCTTCGCGCCGGATTCCACATCAGCCTTAATTTATTTTTATGCGTTCTTCACAACAGCGCTATTCTCCCGCCTTGGGCTATGGTTATGCTGGCGGCTACACACGAAACACGGCTCGTAAAACACATCTTCGGAGGCTCTAACTGCGCCGTAACTTAGCATCCGGCTGGTTGGAGCGCGACCAGCACCGCGCCCGCAGGAGGCTTCGAGTAGAAACTTCTTCATCATGGCACAAAATGATTGAGCTTTTGGGGAGCCTCGCCAGCCCCACGGCTATCGAAGGCGAACGAGCTTGTTTTAGAAACCGAAATGAAAAAAAGGCGTGAGTTGCTGAACCGACCAACTCCTGCCGGTGTAGTATGTCGCTCTAAAGGGCGAGAGATCGTGAGCGATGCCGTATTGTAGGGCTTCGAAAAATTCAACGACCAACAACCGAGAGGAGTGAGATTACTAGCGGAATTAATCGGACAGTCAAAAGGAGCGCCCGTGGCTCTCAGAAGGGATAGTTAGGAAGCCCCTTTCTGACACATTTGGAAAGGAAAGTAAAGGCAAAGAACAAAAAAAAACAACAAGAGTAAACCATTTAGGATTGGAAACCCGAAACGTTCTCGATATTTACGAGAAGATATGATCCGTTCAATTCGATATCCCTATATCGCTGAGTCTAATTGATCCGCCGACAATCCTATTTAAACACTCTCACTAAACACCTGAATTCGCCTGTTGAAGTATAAACGCATATTTTCAACTCGAACTTTGATACAAGATCAATGAGAATGAGATGATTTTTAGCTCATACTACTGCCCTGAAAGATCAAACAACAGAAGGGTTTAATATGTTGGCGGTTTACATGAAAGGTGTCTCAACAGATACACTTGTGTGGTGTTTTTAACTTAAGCACTTTAAAAAAAAGCCTCGGATTTAGCTTTGGACACTTTAATTGTCAAGTAGTCATTCGGCGGCAAAAACTTGCGCAGGGATGGCAGCTGCGAAACGAGAATATGCTCTGTTGAAAGAGTGCTGAAGAATTCTTAAAATTACTTCAAGGGATCTTCTGTTACAAGATCGCACGATCTTGCACGTCGTTGTTACTCTGTTGCCGTAAAAAGTACAACAATGTAAGCGAGGCAGCGGGCGAAATCGAATCAAATTCGAGAAAAAAAAACCTTCACAACAACCGATTACCCGATCTACAAGAGAAACACGCCACAAAGTCGACTGAAAACGGAAACTGAAACAACTCCTCCAGCAAATGCCGGGAAAAACGAATTAAAACATTCAAGTGAGATTATTTCGAGTCCGCTTCATCCAAACGTCGGTCAGCATACGTTGAGCCAGGCTCGTGCGTTGCTCCGAACCCATGATCAGTCAAATGAAAGAAGTTGATTCATTAGTTTCCCGTTCTGGACATCGGCTGGACCCGTGCTGTATGCAACACGTTCAGTATGATGTATGTTGACTGACGGAACAACCAGAATGGCCACAAGAAGCAGGGGCGAAAGTAAAAAAAAAAGCATTCCTAATGGCTGGTTACGAGCAGACAAACGAACGCTAACCAACCTCCCTTCGTAAGGGAGGATAAGCACGGACCATATGCGCGTGTAAAGGGATTTCGAAACACCGGATCCACGTCTTCTGTGGGGTTCCAAGTCAACAAAGAGAACAATGTCAGAGACGTGCATGGAAAAATCACAACAGGTTTGCACACAGCACAAGGAATACAGGAAAAACATTTTTAAACATTATAAATCCAAATCTAAAAATTATTAATTATAAAAAGAATATAAAAGGACTAAGCTGCATTATAACAGGCACTACTGGCAAACATTCAAATCAAACAGTCACAAATTCACTTTTCAAATAAGAAAATATGTATGAAATACGACGATTTCTCCTGTCATTTCAATTTTTTTAAATATATTTCTTCGAATATGATTCGATGAGATTTTGACGCAAGTGATGTAATTTATACACAAAGGCATTAAAAATAAATGGTGCTCAGTTGTCTAATGGCGGCGAGGAAAACCATCCAAAACACCCTGGACAGCAAGCTGCAGCAAGCGTCAAAAAAGCGTTAGCAAAGAAACTGCAGACTTTCAATCCAGCATTTCGAGAGCACACGATTCACCCCAAATGGCACCAATAGGTCGAAAAACAGGCATACAGATTGACAGGCCGGCGGCCCAGGCCCGGCCCGAGCGTGCTGCTGAACTTTGAAGCTTTAACATTTAACCAGCAGAACACAATCGTTCAACCTTTTCCTCGCCTTTTTCTCAGCCGGTCACGACGACCACGAGCTCAAAGTGTGCCACTAGCAGCGGCGTTTTCGGAGCAACATGCCCTCACTTTCGCTTCCAATGGCCGTGCAAAACTCGATACACAACGCCCGTGTGGTGGGCTCTCTGATGGAAAAACGTTTTGCTTTCTTCGTGAGCTTCGATGGTCGAGCCGAACCGAGAGTAAAAAACCTAGCGAGTGAGGAACACGGGCTATTTGCTATTTACAAAACGCGTATGCCTTGTGTTTCCTGGGAAAATGGGTATCATTCGTTATCACGGTCAGCACCGAAATTAGTCGTCTCTTTCCCACTCGGTCGATGAAATGATTTCCCATCAAATCATCAGCACACAAAATCGGAACAAAACGGAACATCGCGCACGCACGCCTCCGTAAGCCTTCCTTTGCAATAAGCATGAATCAGCAATTGGCTAAAATTAGGAGAACGTCGAAATTGAGCCACACACAAACCCATCCCTCCATCGAGGGGAGCTAAACTGAATCCGATGGGTGATAAGAAATGGCGAACGGGAAGCGGGAAACTGGGATGTTTTGTGCCTCGACCACTTACCCTAGTATCACGAGCTCGCCGTATTTCATTCGCGGTTTATCTGTGTCTGCATCACTCTCCGTGATTATCGGAGACTCTGTGCCGTCAGTCCTGCGGAAGAGAAATGGAAGAAAACCGGGAATGGTTAAAAAATTGTGCCCATAAATGCTCGCCGGCGGCTCAAGAATATATTCATCAAAGCATCCATCATATTGGCCGGCGCTTAAAGAGGGAATCCCGCACACTAACGCAGTTTGCTTGCGCTTCAATAAAATATAATTCTGGAATGGAGAAACTCAGGCCGCACATAACGGGCACAAAAATCGCCCTCTAGTCGAGCGCCAAAATGACGCCACAAACCCACGCGCGCGAGCGCGGGCGTAGTGATTGACGAGACGTTTTTTGAAAAATTTCGCAAAATACATCGCCAACAGAATGGTTTTCTCACGCAACTCGCCGGCCCTGGCGCAACGCTGGTGCCTGCTGCTGCTGCTGGTTGTGGCTGTTTGGCTTCGAGGCGATTCCAAGCGTGGCCACGAAACATCACGAAAGGGCCACGGCGTGCGCGCACTTTCGCGAAACACAGCCGCCATAATCGCCTCGACTACTCCTAGGCTGGCGCGCTCGGCTCCGGGGTGGCTCCAGGAAAAAACGGGCGGCCTTCAAAAGACAGTCTCGCAGGCGAACGAAACACACGCTAAATGCTAAAACACTGCTAGCAAAAAAAAAGCAAAGAAAGAAAGTACCCGATCTCGGTACACAGCATAACACACAATACATCTTGCAACATAGCGTGGCTTCGGGCAAACATACGGTCACAAAATGATGAATTATTGCGAAATAAATAAAACAATTTAAAACCCAAACATCGGGCAGAAAAGTAAGCGTCACTGTCGCCATCGACTTTGATTTTGTAGGCCAAAAGACTCACAAAAGCTTTCAAATTTACATTAAACTTGTGTTAGAAAAAGGATCATCCTGTTTTTGTGGCCCATGAATGTTTAGTAGCGTTTATCGTGAGCGCTTCGGTGGAATTTTCCCAACCAAAGCAAGGCCATTGTGTATGAATATTACTTTGCAATGGTGATGTATTCCACTCAGAGACGTCCTATTATCGACCACCGATACTAATGTGCCGTTTTCTGCCTCCACGTAGAACCTCCCCAACCGAACAGCCCATTCGCAAAGAAGCCAAGTCAAAATGCTCCCAACAAAACGCACCATCCCACATGCGCTTCCCAGATGCTGTATTTTCCTGTACATCTTGATCACAACCATCAGCACCCATCATCCCCAGCAGCAGCGCATCACAAGCGGCGGCAGTCGGTGGAGCTACACAGATATAAATCTCCGCGCTGCTTGAGGTCTGACCGCCCCGATGCTCACCAGCCGAGCATAAATACCGACCAGCGATCGAGCGGTTCAACAACCGACCGGGGAAAAGATGGCACTTGGTACCGCAGAGAATTTATTTACGGCAATGCAAAAGGAGAATATTGAATCAGGCGAAGAATCATCACGCGGCACGTGCACTGGCATTGGGGCGTGTGCTTATTGCCAATCTTCTCGTGGGCACAAAATGGGAGCAAACACCAACGGGGAAAAAATGGACGATATTTAGAGGAAAAGCGGTCACCAAAGATCACTTCCGTGCGGGTGGCGAAATGATGAGATCATTTTAAAAACCCTCATTGATTGTGATGTCCTGGGGATTGGAACGTGACGACGCAGCCAAATGATGGTTGGTTGAACGTTCCGGGAAAGATCTGGCAACAATCTGAAAAAGAACCAACACCCCCATTGGCGACGACTCCACGTGACAGAGCTAAGAGAGGAACGGTAACGAAAGTTCTTCCTGAAACTCTTGCGCCATTTAAAAATAGCATCGCTCACACGCGCGCACGTGAACTCCCCAGCCGCGCGCGGTGAAAGGTGATATATTTACCACGTGTTCACATTATTCTTCGTCCATTCTTCCAACTACCACTCGGCAATGTGAGTAAGACACATCCCCCAAAAACCATGCGCCTTCTGGAGTGCGCGCTGGTGATTGAATCACAGAGCAAACATCAAATCATTCCCACCGCGATCGGTCTCTTTCTTCGATTGCTTTCGACGTACGATCGAAATCGTGTGAGGGCCCCCAAGGGCGATAATGGACACACACGCACGCGTGAACCACACCACCGGAGGTGCTCTCGGAGTGAAAGTTCAGTGACACCTTCAGGGCGCGTAGGGCAAGCGAACGACAAGGGAGTTTTTGCTGGGCAGCATGGGGAACGAACTGTTTCTTTTGGTTCATCATTCAACTTCCAGAATAATCTCGAAAATCTCCCCCTCAACAAACCCCAAGAAAAAAAAACAACAACATTCCGTTGGTCCAAAGGGGCAGCGTACTTTCATTGGCCACGTGGTGGCGCATTTTCACGGGCTCTAAAAGGCGCCATTTGTCGGCAGTAAATGTGGGAGAGGGCCATAAAATCCCTAAAGCAAATGAAAAACACAAAAAGGCAAAAATAAAGCTAAACGTCGGTTGCGACGACGCAGCGGGCATCGATTTTCAGTAAGTCTGTTCTCCACCGAGATGGAGAACATCGCCCATCCATCACCTTTTGGGGTGCGCGCGCGTGAAGGAAGACATTTAGAGAGCGTTTTAATGCGCGCTGCAGAGGCAATGCAAATGCTAGAATTTACGACCGACATGCTTCCGTTTTAGACTTGCACCGCGGTTTCATCGTTCGATTTTGCGTCGTTTTTGGAAGCACTCGTCGGGCTCGACATTGAACGATGATTACTAGCGATTAGAGCGCGCCTAATGCAGATCATTTGTTTTTAAACAAAGCTCAGAGGAATCACCTTCTTCAAGCTGTGAGCACGATTCTACACCACATCAGCAGCAGCAGCAGCAGCGTAATACAAAGCCAACAACCGCTTGAACCAGGAAACTCTAACCGACTAATCCAAACGTACGCGTCTGCGTCAGCTGTTAATTAAAAGCACTGCAAAACGACCGCTCGCGTTCGTTGGAAGGTTTCCTGCTGAAGGTGACCGCCTTTGTACCTTCGCGGTGTCGGCGACAACGCCACTCACACGCTCAACAACTTCCGACGCCAGTCCTTTGTGTGTACGGTGGAAATGTGACACCTCAGGACGAGCCCAGTCACCTGACTTGAGTGTTCCGCCATACCATGCCGTGGCATCAAATATTCACGCGATATACAGGGCACTCCAGGGCGCCGCGTGATGAAGGTTTAATCGATTACGATAATGCTATGTGCCGCGAATAGACCGACTCCCCAGTGTGTGTGTGTGTGTGCATTCACCACAAGCTGGTGAGATCGATAATTACGAGTCACGGAACGGAATAAGCATTAGCATCTCGCCGTACCCGCGCCAAAGGGTTCCCACGCACCTCCTATCTTCCTGAAGCACGTGGCATTGCTCATGTTGCGGCAGAAAAACACACACACACACATACACGCCAGAGCCAGCTGATGCAGGCGCGGTTCAAAGTTGACGTCAACATATGCTCGCTCCAGGAAACCGGGGCTGATTGCTGGAACCGATAGCAGCCTGATGTTAGCGGTGGTGGAAAACGATAAGGGATGGGCGCGAGTGAGGTTGAGCGAGCCGATCATTTTCGCCATCAAATCTCACATGCGAATGTTAAGCGAACGATTTGAAATCAGTTTCAGAAGCAGCTTTTCCGCCGATCGCAAGCATTGAGGTTGCATTTTGACGGCTAGTAATGCATTTTCCCCCATCACAAGCAGCAGCAAAAAGTAGCATTTATTTCGTTTGTAAATTAATTCCTCCAGACGCCTGGATGCGGTTAAGTTCATAATCAATCTAGCTAACGAACCGAACCGCTATCTAGAACACACATGACCTCGAAGGTTTGTACGTGATCCCCGCCAATAGAAGCGCATGATAAGGAAAGCCCCATACCAAAGGGACACAATCTCGTCGCAGAAATGCTTTCATAAACCAACCGATGCCCCCGAGGCATGATTATTTGTTATTTTGACAAACACTTAGCTTCAATTAATGAAGATTATCAAGCGACAAGGCTGCCTCGATAATGCGCATCACCAACGCCCGCTGGCAGCCGCACACAGCAGACGAAAAAAAAAACCCTTCGCACCAGATTAACGCCAGCTCAGAAAGGGCCATGCATTCACAAACCCCCTAAGGGAAAGCAGCAAAGCTCGTGGCTTTCACTCCGACAATCGTGCGCGCGATAACGGCACTCAGCAGCAGTTTACCACAGGGACCATTAGAGTGACAAACCTTGGTGGCAATCACAATTACACACAGTAACATCATCTTCCCGGTCCGATAAAGCGCTCGGCTTCCATCGACCGATGCAACAAGCGATAGCAGCATGCACAATGGCCCCACAACAAATCGGAGACAAGCTGTTACATCAGCCGGCTGCAGTAGGGAAGACTACTCAGGAGGCCAGGAAGTACTTACGCAGAAAAAGGCTAGACGATTCTTGAGTGAGAGATACCGCACAACCCCGTTCAATCAACACCGAAGGGTATACTCTCTACTATGCGCTTTTCTTTTTTCATCAGGCCCCATGAGGACGATGAGCAAAACCCCAGGCACGAGAGCTACAAAATAGAAGCAACATTCGCTCGGTGTCATCCTTCTCCTGTGAGCAGCAATCGCCGGCAAACCGCGTTGATCAAACACAAACCGCGCCGTAAGTGCCCGGTCCTTCCATGTTCCTTTGTTCCGCAATTATTCGAGTGCCAAGCAGGCAACAACACCCGTGGCGGGTGAGATGGCCAACAACTGCTGCGCAGTTTAGTTGACGGGGTGTGGGATTTTAAACACCTCGACGGCGAAGGTTAAAGTTTTTTTTCTAAAAAACTGACTAGGAAGCGAAACTACTAACTGTTTCGCGACGCATTGTCTGGCTGATGGTTCGGTTCAATAAAAATCGATAACCTTCTACGTCTCGCAGGCGCATTAGTAACATAATCACGTGCCTTCTTGCACGCCATCCATTTAAGCCTAATATAATCACTTAGCTATTCGTCTGATCCCGCGGTTGTGCTCGTCCTACGAATGGCGAAAAGAAGCTATTTTTACCGCGCAGCCTGGAACAATTAACTATCTTTGAGATCGTTGTTGCATTCCTCCAGCCAAACAAATCGCCAAAACAGCGCTTACGGATCTCATCAAAAATACCTACCACTCTCCGGTTTGTTGTTATTCCGAAGGAGGTGTATCCGAGAAGCGAATACCCTAAATTAGAGCTAATTATCCAGCTACTCTACATTTTCGCAAACGCGCTCCCTCGCGGCTCGTGGCGGTTTTTCTCACTCAATTTCGGTCATTCCCGCGCATCCGAGATAACACCAAAAAAAAAACTATCCCACTGGCCTAAATTCTTTCGTACGTTCAATTTTGTGCCCCCTTTTGTAACCTCTATCGGTGCTCTCTCGGCGCCGGGACGCGTTTGAGTGGGTTTGTTTGCGCTTTTTGTTTGTGGTTTGGTGTGCCACATCCCAACATCCGGTTCGCTTGGTGGATGGTGTTGATGCATCTAAGCTTGAAGGGAGAGAAACGACGTAGAACGCCGGCTGATGCACGTTTCACCTCAGAACAAAAAGGTAACGGGGAGCTATGTTTTCTAACCAATTTCCATTACGATTTATAAAGAAATATAAAGTTCATATTGCTGCGCTAAAATGAAGCATATTTATTCGTCCTATCATGTTCGTATAGATACGGATGCTTAAATATCAGCTTGCTTAAATTAATTGCTACAATTGAAAATAATGGTTTAACTCATGCTTTTTTACAATACAACGTTTTGCAACAATAAATATTTTTGAATTTATTTTGAACCATTCACATGTCATTATAAATTGACCTTTACAAAGGATCATATTTCAATCGTATGAATGTAAATAAACATATGTACTAGCTTCAGTAGTTATGCCTCATAAAACCTCGTTTTCTTTGTTACACCTATAAATTCACCTTCCTAAATCATTGACTGCCAGTGTTCTAAGGCCCGATCGTACCAGTGATCAAAATCGTACCTGCCCTGTTTCCCTGTTTTCTCTCGCTCTTTCCACTCTCTCGAGGCAATGCATCAATCATCGTTGCATCTGTTGCAACCTGCGCAGTCGGGTGCATTTGCACGAGCACTTTTTTCCGTTAGCCGTCCACGCAACTTACACGGTCGAAGGGAGATGCCCTTTGTGTAGCACGCTCTAGGAGAGTTACACCCCGGGACGAGTGGGTTTGGCGATCGAGTGGAAAGCCCTCATGTCTGTGACGTAGAAAAACTCGCTCTTCCCATGCCAAACACGCACACACACACGTTCTCTCTCTCTCTCTGATGCACGCTCATTTTCTCTGCTGTAGCTCAGAATATAACACGCAAGGGCCGCGAGAGAACCAACATTCACCGGGAGTTTAATGACCGCACGATCGACGAAACTGTCCGGTTGGTTCGAAACCGACGCCAACAAACAGAAGTACCGCAGGGCAGACTTGTGGCTATAAATCTGCCGTAAATCAATGTCGAATGAATAAACTGTGGACTCACCCCATGACGAATCTAACGCCCTAACAAACACGAGCAGAAGAAGAGCAACTCTTTGCAAGAAATTACACGACGCTAAATAATAATGCTTAGAATTATGCCTGCTATGATTTTAAATACAGGCAGAAATAAACCGATTCGATTCAATCGAGCCAAATTGATATACAAAGCTAGCTTTTATGAAATCAAGAAATGTATGGACATGTTGTACATATTATTCATAATACATATAATAATAGTAGCACTCAAATGGTGGAGTATTTCAACATGGAAATAAAATGTACCGTTAAGGGCCCCCTTTCAAATACAATACTAATAACACAGCAATCGAAACAACCCACTGTATTACGCATGTTATATTCATAAGCACGAACCTAACAAACCGGCAACTGCGGGCCATTTGCAAACAGATCGATATGCCACACGAAAGGGCCAAAGCCTGGTGACAGGACGCCAACACCACCACCGATTTCATCGATCGATTATGAACCTTTCAAGCGATGCCCTTCCCCGGATCAGCCACAACCCGCCACAGGACGCTCATCCGTTGAACTTGACAAAATAATAGCCACCCCAGTTGCCACCTGATGGCCTCATTTTTCGCAGACCAAAACCCGGCGGCTGGAAAGGATATTTTTTTTTGCTTGGCAACAGCAGCTGCTGCGCAAGCAACCTTTTTGGCGGTATCACCCGCAGGAAGAGTGACGCGAGGTTGCTGCCCTTTTGCAAGACGACGTTGTCGTCGTCGGGGAGGTTGTTACACACATTCTGCAACTGGTGCAAATTTTAGTTTTATTGAAAAATGAATACCCAACAAGACACCCGCTTAAAATTCATTTTCCTCCTTCCGTTGCCATTCCGGCACCACGCTGGCGCTGTAATGAAACGCAACACTGTACCCCTTTTTCTCGCTGCGGCCAGATGACTTATTTATGCTACGCTTCAGAGAATCCAGTGAGTGATCGAAACGCTGCGTAAAAACGACCCACAGCAAACGGCAGCTGGCGTTACTCTTGCGGTTGGTTTTTCCCTTTTACAGTGCCGGATACGCACACCCGCCCGACGGATGGTGGTGATGCCCTAGCAGCTAGGTGGTGGGGGGGCATTACGAATGGAGCAGTTGAATGGCCTCCCAAAATATAGCGAACCGGTACGGTACACAGGCCGTACCGGCGAAATATTAGCCCTGGCAGTGGACAGGCGATGCATGAATATGTACGATGATTAAAACCCCAAGGGTGGTGGGAATAAATGGATGAAAAATGTCGTCTGGTTTGCGCGACGCGAAACGCTATCATACGCGTGTACCTCTTCTCTTCTAGTAGCACACTTTCGCCGATTGAAATGCCAAAAAAAAAACAAGCAGCTGCATGTACTGCAGCAATACATTCAAGCTAGACGAGTTGAGCAATTTGCTCACAGTTGCGAGCAGCTGCCCTTAAAGTCAGATGGACCAGCTGTTATAACTTGGCTGCGATGATAATATGAGTCAGTTTTACCAAATGGCCAGAAGCATTTTAATCAACCAATCGTAGGTAAACCCCTCACAAGCAGAGTTTAACAGAGCGAAAAGTTTTATTCTTCATTTTTACATTTTTCGAAAGCAGCACAGTTGGTGAAGTTAACAAACCGATATGTTACTGCAGCCTGTTAAACCTCGACTAATAACGAGATTTTTTTTTCAATTTACCGACTTTTTACAAGACAAGCTGTTTCTAACGGTCTGATTGAAACATAATCTCTACGAGGGTGCAACGTACGTACGTGGGTCCGTGCAATAATTGAGAACAAAAAATCATCCTCCAAAAATGATCATCACCCCGTTTCCAACTTATTTCGTTCTTTTGGAAGCCGTACGATGATTAGCGCAAGTTTATTGCGACGAACCGTCGATAAATTAATTACCGGTTTATAATGAAACGTAGTAAAGTTTAACGAACGCCCATAAAGAAACGTTCGCCGTGTTACCTCAACCGAGAACCTCCGTGATCCGACCTCGAGGCAAAGTAAGCTTACTAACTATGATGTCATCGGTGAAGCAAAAAAAAAAGTTAACTTAAAAGACTGCTAGTTATTAGCCTCGGTTCCATTTGAAAAGGATATCTAACAAACAAGCCAATATTACGTACTGCAGTAGTGTTTGTTACATGTTTCTTCCTTCGCTTTACTTCTTCCGAAACAAAGACGCGCCTCACAACGGAGGATTCTTTTCTTTGCAAAGTGATGCAATCGACAGCATGCATTGTGCAGTTTTTGTGAAAACTTTACAGACACAAACGCCACACGACTCTGAATGTCAACCGTTGAGCGGAGACGACCGGAATCTCATGAAGCACACACCTGTATTTCCAGGATATCGGAGGCATTCTCAGTGCAGAGATGAAGCACACCTCTATCCCTGACCTCGATTACGTGCTGATTGTGCTCCGTTTTTCCCGCATCGTTTTCAATCGAAGCGAACACATGAGTCATTCCTTTCACACCAACCACCATACGGCACCCTTCTGTGCTTCATCATGCAAATAGACATGCATCATGCGAGGCAACTCTGCCGGAGGTCACATAAAATCGCAGCTGAAAATCAACCAACCCCCAGTGGGCCACGGAACGGAAGATTTACAATTTCCCGTCAGATTTGTATAACGACCACAAGCGTACATCTATTGGTGAATGTGTAAAAATCGATTTTAATGCTTCAAAAATAACCCTTAACACAATTTTTACAGTCCAGGGTGAATCATGATTTAAAAAATGCAATAACACACACCAAGGGGTTTAAGTTTGGGACCAACAGCGGCATGGCATGCTGCTTATTAGCCCCAATCAGGAACGCATTGCCGTGTGTCCTTGAGCTGTCGCTGCACCGGCATGCAACGCGATGCATAGGATATGAGTCATCGGTGGCACGGTAAATTCTGCTGCCATAAAGAGCTCTCCCTTATCTTGGTCGAACGACAGTCAGCGGTTGTTCTACTCTCGTATGTTTGACTACGAAACTCCCGGGCAGATCCATTCCGGAATGCTTAATAATGCTTACACGACCGTACACGGAACGCGGAGAGTGTCCTCGTTCGAAATGGGTTGGTCATCGGCCAAATGCTGAGAGCTTCCAGGTTTGAGTTATGCTCATTTCCTGTTAAACTCCGTATGTACGTAGCATCGCTAGAAAGCCAAACGAGAAGGAAATATTATGCTAGAAGCCGAAAACTGATCGATACTGCTGACCAGAGAACAGAAGCGATAGACCATAATAACCATTCTCTCGGTGGTCAATATCAATTCGATTGAAATTTTGACTTATCGATTTCTGCTTTCAACAGCGTTTAGGAATGATTCAATTATTGATGAGGAACTAACTCATAAATAAATCGATTGACACGACTAGCTTATACCAGCGTAATTCCTCGCCGATCCATTATATTCACCAAACGCTTAGACACAAGCAATAATTCACGTTTCAGCTATCTTTTCTCAGGGATTTACCTATCATCTAAATTACACCCTAAATTAATCATGCACATGCATATCATTCTATCCAAATCTTAGATCAAAATCATCACGGAAACACAAAATTACATTGCTTCCGCATTGAATGATTATTATTTTTCAAATTGCTCTGCCGTCTTCCATTGAAATTAATTCTCACACATTTTCCTTACGTGAAGCATAAAATTATACCATTTAGAACCCAGCATGTTAAGTCCGACAGTCTCATGGACGAAAGACATGGTCCAATATTATGTAACATTTTTTTTTCCTTCACGACCCTCACTATTCATGCCTCCCAGCCAATTGATTGTTAGTTCCGTATTGTATATAAAATGGCAACAAATAATATCCGAGAATTTAAAGCTAATCAATGCATCCCACTTAAGGAAAATTATTGTCTAGGATAACGAAAGCAAACCATTCCTACTGCACCCAAAATTTCCCCGAAAAATGTAATCCAAACACGATCGAATACAGCACGGGGGGCATTAATTTACGTTACGTATTTGCTTTTCTTCGAATGCGCCGGCCGCCCGTTAGCTCCAGCGCGCATTTTCCGAACTTTCATAATAAATTAGATTCACCACCCACACACGCATACCCGGGGGAGGGTTGGCCACGCGCGTTTTCTTCAATCGCTTTTGCCACCCCCATGCTCCTTTTGCCTGAAACAAGCTCAGCCTAACACTGGGATGGTCGCTTCAAGACACCCTCTCAGCTAGCACGTGGCACATTTCGCTAATTGAGTCCAGCTAAAACCACCAACCGTTCTCTGCTCGCCATTCACCACACGGTCGCCGATTGGGTGGCACAAAAGGCATGCAAATCTTTGGCGAGATTATGCAAATGGGGCACCCGAGACAAGGATCAAACCGAGTTCCAGCGCCACCGCGATGGCACACCGTGGGACACTCGAGTTGATAAAATAAACGGAAAGCAATGGAAGCGCTGATAACTGCGGGGAAGCCACGGGCGGTGCAAAATATCGGCAAGATAAACGACCATCAATTGATTTGTAATTGCTGCATCGTTCCTGCCTCATGCAGCCTGGAGGCCGCTCGCAAACGCCGTTTAACTCCCGAGCACGTTCCGTTGCAGTTAGAATGAAATTCATTGCCTAGGGAATCGCAATTTTAAAGCGCGACAGACAGGTTGGGGGAAGTTTTCAAACAAACGCTTTAAAATTATTTAATGATGTTTGCTCCCGGTTTCGTTTCAATCTAAAACCCTCTTTTATAAAACATCATTTTTTACAAGAACAAAAAAAATTAAGCATCGCCATATTTCAAGTCCAATAATTCAGGGATTGGCTGATAATAAAAGTACCAACAATCACTTAAGTAACACATTAAAACGTGGAATATTTACATCTACTTCTACTGAGATCGCTTAGAAGGTATTAACTAAAGCCCGAAACGCGCAATCTACGATCTACTCATCATTCCAACACACCAAGTCTGAATTAGTCCATTCTTTCTACCAGTGCCGTAGACGCTCTAATTAACAATCCAAACGCCTCAAAAAGTTCGTCCATGGTTAAGAAATAGCCTAACGGCGACTTAGAGCCAACGCAAAAATGAACGTGCCTGGGAACACGAACTAGCCAATGAGGCATGCTCTACCACGAATGGGCTGAACAGAGGACCACCGGGACGTCGATCGATCGGCCAGTGCAGAAAGCTGGTCATTGTGCACTCGTAACTTATAACTTTCGCGTGCACCCGTACCGGGCAAAACGTCCCACGAATGGTTAGCAGCTTCTGCAACAGGCAACGGCGAGGTGGCCACACTCTGCTGCAGCAGTCCTTCGGTGGTGCCAGTGGGATGGCCCAATGTTTCGCTAATGAACGCATCATTATCGCACCAGTCTTATTTCCTGGCGCGACGAAACGGCGCACCACTGACATCATCTGCCGCATTAAGTATTTATGGCGCTTTACATAAGCCAGAAGGCAACAGGAGCAAGGGCGTGAAAGGAGCCCTTTTTTTCGCTTACCGAACCGAGCACAGCTGTTTGCAGCCGTGCCGTGGATGATTAGCCTCGGTTTGGTTTAGTTCTGACAGTGAAGCCCGCTTTCAACTTGTGACACACTTGACCGAAGAGCAGATGCGTGACAAATGGGCGCTGAAACGGAGCATCGAAAAACGGTGGCCTCGCCAATGTCAGTAGTTGGTGCGCGATTGTACCAACAAACCCTTGGGTCTTATTTATCAAAGCATAAACCATAAATCATTCACATTAAAAAAAACGGGTAATAAGGCAAACCGGTTCTTATCTCTTACTCGTTGTTCGATGAGAAATATATCAGTTGTTACGCTTTCCATCCAAGTGTCAAAGAAAAAATGCCCTATTTCCATGGGGACTTTTCCTCTTTCCGTTCTGATTCTATCCCCAAAGAAGGCAATCGTAAATCAGCAATTCCTGCCAAAAGGCAATTGAATCAGATTGGAAAAATTCATAGCAAAACTAACCATCTCCAAGCCCTCTCCATCGGGTTTTCTATGCGATAAATTATTAAGACACCAGTGCCGATATAAAAAAAACTCCACCATTAAACGGGAAACGACATTTCACTGCCCTCCACAGTGGCAGTGTGCAAGCGGCGCCTCAAAAGCAGTCATTATAATGGCATTTGCCCTGCCAGCTGCAGCCGTTGCACCGCGAATTAATTAAACATCCAATAACAGTTAAACTTTAATTGCAAACCGCCATCGGAACGTGTTCGACCTATTTTATAGTGGGAATTTGTTCCGCTGTGAATTTAAATCGATAGCAAACACGCGGAGCGTCTCACTGCCAGGTTGCAGGTGGTGCAGGCGTGTGGATGATGAGATGGATTTTTAAAGGTAATTCCAGGCACCTCACTGAACTTAAAACCAAGCACTAGGCCCATTCACCAGAGGTGCAGGTTTTATGTACCTGTAGGTGCCGTTTTCGTTTCGGACGCGAAGGTTTCAGGGATCCGATTGCACTGCGCGACACAAACAAAGCAAACAAGCGCTTCTCCAGTTCTGTCCCATCTTTTTCTAGGCCTTCTTTTTTTCCTTGGTTACTCAATGGGAGCCCTTAGCTTGGGTGAAGGATCATCGAAGCAAGCCGGGCGGCCAAAGGTGTTGGATGAATCGAAACAAAAACAAAAACGGAACGAAGGACGAAGAATGATGGAATGGAAACACAGAAAAAAAAACTGGCGGCGCACTGTCGCAGAATAGGACGGGATGTTTCGATATCGAATTTCTTCTATCATCGTGGACGAGATTCTATTTTCTTATTCTCTCTGCCTCCCGAAAAAAAAATATCACAAATTCCAGATAAAGTGCTTCGTTCGTTCAAACGGTGCAAGAGTTAGTTTGGATAGGCCGCCGATCTCGATCACATGCCGGTTGAATTTTTCACGGAGTGTGCGGAAAGCATAAATCTCAGCAGAAACAACTTACCGTTTCACCATGCTTTCGACGACGGTCGTTCCGTTGGTCTCCGTAATGCCGACGATGCTTTCTTCCTCGACCGAGCCTATTGTGTACGGGATGCAGTTCGTTCCGCACTCACCGGATGGTGGCGCGCGCGGAATCGCACTTGTGGTGACAAAAAATAAACCGGACAAACGAAAGGGCAGCGCGAAATCGCCAAAATGGAAAATCGAATTCCGGGAAGAGACCGCTACTTAGCCGAGCGAGCGATCGATGGAGAGAGAAAGAGAGAAAAGTGGAGCCCAGACAAGGAGCGGAATATACTGGAGCAGGTGGTGCAAATTATCGGACCAATTGCTCTGTTTTTCCTTTGTTAACCCTGTACGTTTTCTAGCTGCAGCCACTTTTGCTTTGCATCACAAACAGAGGGCGATTCTGCGGGCAGCACACGGCAAACAACTTCCCTCTTTTGTACGGCACGCGCTTGTTTTCACCGAATATTTCACTGTAAACACTCGTATGCACAATACACAATCGAAACCGCGGCCATCAGAACCAAACACAGGACCTGCGCACACTGCTGCTGATGCTGCTGGCACTGCTGTTACCTGCTCGCGAACACAGCTGCCTCCTTGCACAGTCTACCGCAATCGCGCGACAAACCAAAACAAAGTAGCCGCGGTCGAACGCAAAACACCTCTTGTGTGGGCTTCTTTTTTTTTACTTGCCTCGACCCGTCAAATCATTGGGTGCTGCTGTCAGCTTCTGCGAACACGATTCTGACAAAGCTCGCGTGCATAAACATCGACTGAGCGTGCCTGGAACGCACACACTGGCACACGACACAGGACGAAATGGTCCTGTTTCAATCGCACACTCTCGATGCAAGGATGCTTCACAATCCTCGTCTAATGCACTTCACACTTCCGGGATATGCTTGCTTTCACGTCGTCGCCACAGCTAGAATAATAACAATCGTGACTTCACTGGAACGGAGGTTTGCTACTATTCCCTGTGTCTCATCTTCGATTTATCGTAGAAAACATACAATACATTTAGAATCGAATGCGGTCTATGATCTAATTGAAACTCGACCATTAGTACGCCATGTACGATCGCAAAAAAAGCTAAGAAGTGGTTTTCTTACTCAATCTCTCTTCTAGAATGACGACAGGAATATGTTTTGTCTTCACTTTTCGACTCAACCCCTGGCTAAGCCCCTAATGAACTATGTTACCCTACACTACCCCATAAAGCGGTGGAAAATTTCTCAAATCTCACCATTATGTAAATAATAACCGAACGGAATAAGAAACAATCAATCTTGGCTCCCTAAATAATTATTCTTGCAAAAGTTACGTGTTGGGAAAATAGGACATGTTCCGTGTTTTTGGAAAAATGCCACGTTTGTTTGTGTTTGTGTGGGTTGCCGAAGTAGTGTTTATGAAGCGTTTTCAAGCGTTTTTTTCTGACGCATCAACACACTGCACACAAAATACAAAAAATAACCTGAACACCACTGGACAAGAAAATCTACTCCGCAGTACCGCCGAGCTAGCTCATTTTAGAATCATTTAACCAATATCTTATCCTTGCCATGCAGAACACGTTTCGCAGGTCGTACCGCAGACGAATCACAATAGCACTAAACAACCGCACGACAGTAGCAAATATAATCGTTTCACGGAGAAAAGACCGCAAGCACAAACTGAAAGAAAAACTCACCTAACGAAAAGTTCTTTTTCTTTATTTGTTTTCTTTGCACCATGAACAGATTGCAGCGGTGCCGTTCTTTTGCTGCCTCCGGAAATCGTGTTGATAAGTCTGCTTCAGCTCGAAGCGAGCGCACCACGGTTCAATCGAAGAAAAACTGAAGACGCTAAACGCATCCAAGGGATCAGAACAAACGAACATTCATGGAACACCATAGGTACCTCAAAACACACAATTCAGTTGGTGTGTGACGTCACAATAGCAAAAATTTAGCGTTGAGGGAACCAATCTACCTATTTCATGGCCAAAGCATACAAGCATAGGGTATTGCTAGGAAAGAATACAGATTCCGAGTGTAAACATAGCACATAACCGCCTTTTTGTTCGTTTTATTGCCAAAATATCCATTTAAGTATTCAAAACAATTTACAAAAATAATTTATATGGATTATTTTCAATATTTTCCATTTCACAAACATGTTTCTATACACCCTTGAACTTAATTTATAGTTGGCCTTTTTAAAAATTTAAATGAGGTTCAAAAACTCACCAATGTATTAAAGAACGCCATCAATTTTAAAGAACAATACAATCATTATTACGTTATGGTATATTCAAAGGTTTTATATATTTCACAACATAAAATATTGGCTAATAAAAATTAGTACGTACTAAAAATGCAACGTACTAAAATCAAAAGCGTGCAAGGGGTAGGAATATTACTAAATTCAAAATAAACTTACCAACGGGTTTTTAACATTAAAAAGACTATTCGTTTATTTTTATAATTTCATTGTCTCCCGCAGAAAATTAACCAAATCACATAATAAACACAATAATACCCACCAATCCGACTTTATACCTATGTTTTTTTTATTTATCCAACTATACCTATGCTATTTTATTATTGAATTCTCAGTATCGTTTTCATAAACTATTCACAACTATAAAGTTGAAATAAAACATAGTTGTATTAAAAAGTAAATTCCAAAAATCGATATCAAGTTATGGATAATTGCAACTGAAAAAGATAACGTGATATAAAAATATGTTGCGATACATGAAGTAGCAGCACTAACATGTTTTGATAACGAAATTATTATTAACAAGAACTGAACTAAACAAAAATAGATCTAGATTAGAGTTTGAACGGCAGGCTAGTATACAAAGATTTTATGTTGCTTTTAAAAACGGCATTTTGAACAATGTGCATGCTACAGCCCTACGAGTCATCGGGAGTACAACAATAGATTGGATCCTTAATTCACCATTTTCAAGAACATCATATACGAATCAGCGCGGAATTCAACAACACCAGACGCACTTTTTTGGTAATAAGCAGTGATACGACAGACCATCGAACATCCTAAGTCGGAACATCACTAGCGAAACTACAGCAACCGTTACAGAATGTTTTGAAAGCAAAAATAAAAGAAACATCATAGACAAACAACATTGATTTCAAAACTCTAGTTATACTTTATATTTTTTATGTTTCGATTAGTTACAAAATTATATACCACTCTATTAGGTTTGTGCGAGAAAAAAATGCGAAAGCGCGTCCTTTATCCTTTTTTTTATATCCACGGCTACCCACCGGGCACATCCCATCACCAAAGGCGACGAACCACAATTCATTAAAATAGTGCAGAGGGCCCTAGTTTTGAGTAGTTGAACTTTTCCTTTATCTAGAAATATTCATGTAATCCAAATATACCCGATAAGAATAGCGGGTTAGAATGTCAAAAGAACGGGGTGATAATGCCCGTGGATTTCAAAACTGGTCCGCGCAATTGTAGCATACGATACGGCATTGCACCCTTTAGAGGATAGTACTTTTGTATAAAGATAATAAATATACACAAAGAAACAATTAAAATAGAAAAAGTGGTTCTTTAAAACATGAGAAACCAAGCACATCAGTTCGTAATGTGAGTACATGGATTGCATAAAATTAATGCTTATTTTTATAAATTACTTCGATGCTCCAGTGCCAAAGCGCCAGTCGCATATCAGTAATCAATCAGTAAGCAAATCATTTATCATAAAAATACGTATGTAATTTTTCGAAATCGAATCTCAAGATAGGTTAGTAAAAGCGTGTTAAAAATTAGCTTTTATGTTTATTAAAGAGCATAAGACATGCTACAAAAATGTCAATGTTTCATCAACTAACTGAAATTTGAAAAATACTTTCTTGATGTATTTCTTGATTAGCATAGCACCTTGATTAGCTTAATAGTGATATTTCATGTGTTTCTAAATTACTATAACCCTTCAATAATGGTTATACTTCACAATGCACATGAACCGCTTAAAAGTAGTAGACCACGTGTATCAACGTTGCATGAAATAGAACCTAACCTTCGCCAAGCGGTAGAAGAAAAAGAACCTTGCTCGAATACTCATAATGATATCGTGAATCGCCTAACTACTTACGCTTTGAAACAAAGCACTAAAACATATTCATTCCATTGGATTCTTTTGGATTTTTTTCCATTGGATTATTGGATTTATTAAATAAATGCATTGCACATTCGAGCTGGCAATAATCATTGGTTCAAATTAAACCTACCGTATCGATTGTAACTCCACTTTACCCTATACCTATGTTGTTTACGTAGTTTTATGCGGATAGATTCTGCATACTGTTGCCTCATACACCTGTATAACATACCCACACGTCCAACCGCTCAATAGTCATCGTCGTAACCGTAATAATCATCGTCATCGCCGGTGTTGAGCATGTCGGCGAGGGATTTGTGTTCCGGCTCCGGTTCCGGTTCAGCCTCCCCATCGCCCTCGTCATCGTAGTCCTCAATGGCATCTGGAAAAAGGGAAGCGTAATTAACATCGGCTTTACGTTTTATCTAAAAACACCGAAATCCAACCCCCACGGGCCCAACAAGGCCAATGTCACCCCGAGATGACACCCGTTTACCTTGAGCGGCTTTGGACGATGCATCTTCGACCACTTTGGACGACTCATCCGGCTCGTCGTTCGCACCCGCTGCCACCACGGCCAGTGTCGCCGTGGCCGTATGTTTCCTTCTCGACGAACCACCAAAATTGGGCGTTGGTTTTAGGCTTCCCCGACCTACCGCTCCATCGCCACCGCTCACCGTTTCTGGCGGATTTTTGTCCTGATTTACGCGAACGCGCGTCTCGCTGCCTTTCGATTCCTGCTTCCCGGGGCTCGCCGTGTCCAACGACGGTTCGACCGTGGCCGCGGATGATGCCACCACCCCCGGTGCCACCCCCGCCGTACTGCCCTCACCATCGGTGAGCGTTTTCAATATGTCGTAATTGATTTTGCTCGAAATTTTCTTCTCCTGCAGTATCATTTCGATTGCTTCCCGCGCCGACGACGACGGACCGATCATCTTCTTCTTCACCGTGCGGCGCTTCTTCTTCTCCGGTTTGCCCTCCTCGCGCTCTTTGGCCATCCGTTCCTCCTTAATTTTCAGCTCCCGCAGGTACTCCTCGTTCAGCTGCTGCCACAGCTTGTTCTTCGTTTCGGCTTCCTCCTCCGTCATGATGTACCCATCGATCTCGTCATCGTCGAGATCCTCCGTCAGCAGATCACCGTTCCCACCGTTCGCTGGATCCTCGAGCGTGCTTTCCTCCACCGACCGCTCGGGGCCGTTGTTCGTGCAGATCGCCCTCAGATCCGGCTTGATCCCTTCCGGAATGTGCGGTTTGGGATGGCTCGCGATCACACTCCCGCCGCTGCTCTCGTCCAGACACTCATTGATCACGTCCAGCGTCGACTCCTCGATGAACTTGCCCGTCTCCTGCTGCTCGTCAAACTCGGCACCCTTAAACTTGCGCTTCCGGCCGCACCGATTGACCATCTCGCGATCGAGCGCGGCATCGATTTCCGCCTGCAGCTGGTTGAATTCCGTCGTTTGCTCCTCGAGCTTCTGCAGCCGCTCCTTGTCGCGTTTGCGGGCGGCCTTGAAGGCGGGCGGGTCCTGTTCCGCCTCGAGATCGACGGCCATAAACTCGTCCACCGTAAGGGCGCTGCTGGGCGTTTCGCCGAACTCGAACAGCCGCTTGCGCAGGGTGGACTCGTGAATTTTCACAATCCGCACTATGTCGTTCGGTGTGCGGCTGTAGTCGTGCATACGGGCGGCGAGCAGAAGGGCCGCTCCACACAGTCCGGATGGGCGTCGGCCCGAGTGGATAGAGTCCTTTTTCATCCGTTGCACCAGGCGCTGGGCCGTCATCGAGACTTCGTGGGTTTTCTCCCGAAAGTCGAGCTTGTTGGCGTAGCGCATGATGTAGATGCAGGGATCTGGAATTGGGAAGGGAAAAAGGACTCAACCATTTAATTTTTACAGAAGCGGCTCCAACACGAACGAGAGATTAGGCAGTGGGCTTCACGCCAATGTAGAAAAGGTGGTGAACTAAGCTAAGGAGTAATAAAAGTGATCTTCATTTGATCGACATTATGAGCGCAATGGAAATAATATCACCGAAAGTAGCGGCGATCTCTAGGCGATATTACTTTTAAATGATGATCCGTTAACAAGGGATATATTTAGTTTCGTTTCGATGAAATACCTACTATCGCAAATTATACATTTCCCCCCAATAAAGGGTTTTTCCTTGTCGCACCCACCACATTGCGAATGAGCCCGAATGAAAAGCCGAGCCCTATCTCGCGCGCTTACGTAAGCGAAAATGTGCAAAAGCCCTTCGTCAAATGCCGGTGCAAAGCGAACCAGTTGGCACGAAAGAAAGTAAAAGTAGTACCCTAGCGTCTTTCCCTCCTAACTAAACACCGCAAAAACCGTGCACCGTGGGACCCCGTGAAAATGCACAACCAGTTCCCATGCAATGCTGCAAGTCGAGCTGCTTCATCGAGCTAGTTCCTGCTTTCGACCGCCCATGATCCTCTCCAGCGTCGTGCCAGGGAATGGGTGGTGCAGCTCGGGTGAAACCTCTTCGTGTAGGAACGAACGCTCCCCCAGAGTCTCGCTTCCGGTGTCGGTGTAGCGGAAAAAATGCATAATAATAATTGCAAAACCAGCCGAACCAGCGAGGCCGACTCATGCAGATCATATTGAAGCAAAAAAACGCATTGTATGCCTGCTTCTCGTAGGCATATCGTATAAACATTAAAAAAAAAACTGCCGGAGCTAAAAACCACCCGCGACTGTGACAAGGGAAAATGCGCGGCACCTTGCGCAATATGTCGCTGATTATCCGTGACCATCTTCGGACCGTTTCGAAAAGAAAGAAAAAAATAAACGATCCTCGTCCGGCTCCGATTAGACGATCGGAAACGTGCGTGTCTGCGACCACGCTTTAGTTCGACGTTGCGAAAAAGAAATCCTTCGCCCGACAGCTTTGGCCTGTGGAAGCTGTTCGCGGGCGTTTCTTGTTTACCTTCGCGCAAGGTCATACCTTAATCTATTGGAAAATTAAATCATCCGTTCGCGCGTTCAAAGCAAAAACACCGACACCGTCGACCCCGACACCTGCCCAACGGTCACGAATGCACCGGAGTGTGACAAACATCCGATATATATATATTTTTTGTTTTCGCTACTTTATTTTCCCACCGCGTGACGCTCTCGAGAGTGTGCAGAGCGAAAGACGTGAGCAACAGTAAACACTTCAACAACAACAAAAAAACTAACGCAAGTTAATGCAATCGCGATTGCAAAAGTGCACCGCAAATGCATCATCCTCCCGCTCGTCAGTGCCATTGAACCAGTACGAATATTAAAACAAAGCAAGCAAAAATCAGCGCAATTCTGCTGCCGCGATCGAGACGACAGCAACAACACGGAGCCACCCAAACAGCAGCAGCAGCAGCAACAACAGCAACATGGACGGTAGAAGAGGAACAGTTCCACAGATGGGCACAAAAAAGAGAGGGAGAGAGAGAGAGAGAGCGTGTGTGTCATGGAGCTTTGGGGTAGGGGATGCAAAAATGCCCACCAAAAGCGCTCTCAACCCCCCGGTTGCTAATCGTTTGGTAGCGCAGCCTACTCAGTTCTAGTTCAGCGCCTCAGACGAACGCATCTCGTTGGTGCGCGCGATTGGGAAGCGGGAATTTTAAAGGAAGTGCTACGGCGACGATCAGAGTAGCCTGCGAATTACGCGTTTTCCAAATGAGGCGCGGTTTGTTTGAACTCGCAAACCAAACCTGTACCACAAGCGTCCGGAGCCAACGGTGCTGCTGCTGCTGTTTGATTCAAACTGGGCGCGTGAAGTGAGTTTCATCCCTTTTAGCATACCACAGTTAAATCGGCCAATCATTCCAGGGGAGTTGCGTTTCATTCAGTGCAAGTGTTGTAATTGATCACGAACGTGAGGAGCGGAAAATCGGAAGAATGTCGTACGTCAGTGGTGAAAACAGAAAAAAAAAACGATAAACAACACCCAAAACGTGGTCCCCCCAAACCGAGTGGTCAAAGAGGGTGGGATAGTGGGGATAGGTGGTGCGCGGGAACACAGGGGACCTTCAAAATGCATCGCGAACAAAAATGGCACGGGAAAAGAGAAGCCGAAGGCAGTGGAAATAGCAACAGAGGAGGGAGAGCAGAAGAAGAAAAAGAAAAAAAAATAGAAACAGCTAGATACGAAACGTACAAGCAGTTGACCGTGAATTGAGAGAAGGCAACGGCGAAACGTCGAAACCGCGTGTACCGGGGGTCAAGCGTGAGACCGGTGACCGGTGATGAGGGTGGCAAAAAAAAAACGGCGACATGGGACATCGGAATTTGAGCTGAAGTTCGAGAGCGCAGACGCCCGTAGCGGGGAACCAGACGCAGGACGATGGTGTGTGGGATGACCGGTTTTGTCACTACGTCCAATTATCATCGACTCCATTCTGCCAGACTGCTGACCCCACCTGGGAGGCGTTCGGTTTTGTGGGCAAGATGTGCGAAGAAAAAAGAAAAAACAACCCCAAACACGTCATTTTAAAGGCCCTTAGGGTGGGTTTTATCACGAGGAGAGTACGCACCGCGGGGTTCGTGCCACGAGTACGTTGACAGTGCTGTGACCATTTCACGGCATCGTTCGTTGCCCTGTGCAACTGTGCCAGTGGTGCAAGGGCATCCTGGTTAGAAAAGCTAGAAGCTAGAAAAGTAGCGACAAACAACTCGCAAACGAGGGCATACTTCGAGATGGTTCTACGGCGTTGCTTGGAAACGAGTTCTATCGTGGCGTGGGGCGGTTGGTTTGATTTATGTCAACTGGCAAAGGTTGATTGAAATTAGAAAAATAACACCATCCACCTATATCACATCTCATTAACAGCGAATAAATTGCTAATCGTTGATATTTTGCTGTGAAAAAAGGTGCTTTTTATGTCTCGATTAAAACGAGCATTTTTCCTACAGTTTTCTCACACTCAAAGGCAATGGTTGCTGAGGTCTGTTTTGATTTTTTTTTTCATGCAGACGTTTAAACCGGCTTTGCTTTTTTGTCCAGACAAAAAGAACAACCCTCCAACCGCCCAAAGGGGTTGCTCTGCGCGTCGTATTCGCTGCACAAACAAAGAACTTCAACAAGCGACGAACCCGGCCGCCATCTCAACGGCAGATTGTTGCCATGTGCGCCCTGACAACCGGCACACGGGGGCGGCATACAGCGGTATATATGTGTGTTTTTTTTTCTCTCTCTTTTGTTACTCCACACGAGGCGCCGGTTCAAGAATTTAACACCACTCTAAATTCGGCAATCCATCATTGGACCCGGGCCAACCCCCTACCGACATTCGTCAAAGCCGACCTTCAATTTCAGTGTGCGTGGTTTTGTTTCATCTCGAGGACCGATGGAGGACCGCCGCTAGCCTGCGCGGGTTGGTAAAAAAAAGCTTCAGATCGTCCTTCAGGCGTCAGTGGGCAATGTAGATTCGTTCGTGTCTCGCTCGCTCTTCGCCGGCATTTTACTCAAGGCATGAATTTTCTCTTGTTTCTTTTTTTTTTCTTGTTTTGGGCTTCGATCCTCGTAGCATAATTTTCTGACTTGCGGACAGCCGGCCACCTTGAGCTCGGAATGCCACGCTGTTAGTTGCGCATGGACGCAACCTTGCCACGAGCGGTTTTTGTCAAGCCAAAGTCGAACGGCAAAGGTCAACTGGGCGCGACAACGCTCGCTGTTAGGGATCATTATTAACCGATTATGGGCGCTCTGTTGTCTCCTATTTTTTGTTGTGCTTTTCAAACGCATATTATTGCCATTTCCACACGATAAAAGCCACTGGCAATGTCGTAAAGTTTCACTATCGTTGCTAGCAGCCAACGCACAAAGCCACATTCTTTCAGTTCTGACCACACATTTAGCGTCATTAAAGTGCCATTTTTGGTTGTTTGTGCACCTTGCGAAGGATTTGTACACCTTCATCGGCGTGGTCAGCAAATTTCTTCAATAGCTGCCGACTGCGAATGCGAAATAGAACCATTAATGTACGTGAAATACATCCATCGGCAACAGGTCACCAATGAACGGAAGAGGCCATTGTTGCTCAAAATGTGGTGAACAACAACAACAAAAATCACAACCAAAATTCAAATGCCCTTCGAATATACTTCTATTCCCTTGCCACGGTGGCGGGAAACGCCCGTACCTTACGCAACGAATTTCCGTGCCGATGCAACTCAATTACAACCCAACCTACGCAAGAAGCCTTCTCCACGATCGAGTACGCACGTTCGCGATCCCACACAGCTGTACGTACGCAAAGCACATACCTTTACCCAATCGGTTTTATGGGGCCTGGTGTTTTACGTGTGCCGATGTGCAAGATTGCGTGGCAAATGCCGGCTTGGTGCTCGCTGTAACGACGACCGTCAAGTGTCATCGTTAAACAACGCCACACAGCAGCAGCACTGGCTTTGGCATGGTTTTATGGTCCCCAAACGCCGCCTGGCCAGTCGCCTCACCATGGGTTAGTTAATTTGTTTCGATGACATCTTCGACCGAGTCCGACCAAATCAAACAACGAATGCAGCTCGAGTGCATTTCGCGTCAGAGTGATTGAAGAAAAAAAAAGGAAGCCAAACGCAAGGATTCAGTGGCCTGGTTCAGGTGTCAAATTGAGAGTTTTCCCTGCATCAACAACCAGTAACGACCCATCGCAATATACATCGGGCTGGATATTAGGGAAATTGCGCAATGGCTGCTGCATTTGTTTGCAATTGTCGCTAACACTCAAAGCGCTTGCATAACAGCCATACCAAGCCAGCTAGTTGGCGAGCATTAACGAAAGTTAGTTTTCTCCACTCGACGCGCACACATTCCCCACACGCTGTCTCTCTCTCTATCTCTCTATCTCTCTTTCTCTCTCTCTCTCTCTCTCTCTCGCTCCCTCACTTGCGTACCTTCGAGAGTGTTCAAATGCAACGCGTACATGCGGCTTATGCTCGGCGCTATCACCAAATCGATCGCGTAAACGTACGCGTGATTAATCTCGCAACACACCACCGGCCACTGGTTTTTCGTGTCCGCACGGGGACCGGTTTGCTAAAGCGGGGTTTCCTTCTCGATGGTGACTTCTGGAAGCCCACCCATCGGCTTCTCCCCCGTCCGGTTCGTCGTTGGGTGCTGCCGGAAGGAACGCTCGCATTCTATAAATAGCGCAAGCCCGCAGAACGAGATGATCGTACACACAAAACGTTCCCGCTCGGGAGCTTTTGATGGATCTTATCGGCCATTCCTGCGGGTTGTTGTATGTTGCACCCACCCTGGCACATTTAAACGCGCATTAGGAAGTCATTCCGGAGGATGTTTTGAACAGGTGATTTGTTCTACATGTTGCAGAAGACATGCAGCGAACGATCGAGAGTGGTTTGGTTAGTTTTATTACGCCGCCGTTGAGCCTTAAAGCTGGCACAATATTCCTGCTGCGCATTCAGGAGCCCACGCTAATGATAGCGGCAACAAATGTTACGTTTACACACCATGTTTGGGTGAAAATTTCCGGGGACAATTTTCCACACAACACAACAGCTCCTACGGCAATACAAGCACGACAGCTCCTACAGCATGGATTACAAACGGCTCGTTTCCATGTAAATATAAGCCACCAAACAAATGCTCATTAACGTACACCCACACCAACCCAATCAAGGTGGTGATTGCAACGTCATAAGTCGCAATCGCATTCCCCAACGCGATAAGCGATAAACTCGCGCGAGTCTTACGATCTGAGCACACTTTTCCAAACCCACAAACGTCCTCGTATCGCGCCCTTATCAAACCACCGGCTTAGAACGAAACCCCCCCCCCCCCCCAAATGGCCGCGACGCGACGTAATACCAACCTGACCAGAGGTCACCGGCTATCGGGAATCCGCGAAATGTCCGCTAGTTCGCCTTACAAAGGTTCGCCTTCCGGTGAGGCACCATCACCACGCGCCTTTTTTTTAACGACCGACCGCGGCTTTGGACCGCGGATTGAATTATCGTCCGTATGCGCCTCCTTCACCTCGTTTCAGTTTCCTTCCTCTTCTACTAACTGCTTTCTCCTTAATAAATGCCACGAGGAGCACCATCATCATCATCATCGTCGTCGTCGTCGTCGTCGTCGTCGTAAGGGGCCAATTGATTATAAGCAATCGTTTAGCCATGACAGTGTTCCACACACACACATACACACATACGCACGCGTCCACCCCGTGTTCTTCCGCACCCTCACAGGACACCACGAAGCGCATGTCCCCCTTCCCACCCTGGTGGACCATAACCAGGTCAAATTGAGCTCCATTAGCAGCTCGCGGTATCGCGTACGGCCCTCGGGGGTGCGCACTCAATTGCTGCTCCTTCTGCCTCCACGCCGGCCATTACTTATTCATTGTCAGCTTGCAAATTCAGCAGCCCTGTTGGTGCAATGTGGGGAGGGGGGAGGTGAGGTGCATGGGTGGGGGTGGGACGGCCACAAAACCGACGCAAGTGGACGTTTTAGACGCAGCAAGTGCAGCAAGGGCAGGCAGTCGTATCGAATCGGTCACAGCTGCCGAATGGTGGTGCCACAACCAGAGAGAGAGAGAAAGAGAGCGAGATAGAGTCCTCTAGCAACTTTGGTGTTGCCTTCAACCATCACCTGGGACGAGTTCCGGGCTTTCCTGGCCCTGTTGAAGCACCTGTTGGAGCACAATCCTTTCTAACGATCTTTACCGCGTGTTCTGTGTTCTTTGGCAGCATTTACCGAGAGTGACATCCCTCGCCAGGCTCGACGACGATCATCAGGCAAAAAAAAACCCCCAGAGTGTTGGTGTGCTCACGAAATCAACGTGTGATAATTCCCCACCCGACCGGGTGATAACGACTCGTTTGTTTGTGTGCGCAAGTGCAGGTGATAAGCGATCGAAGTTGCGGCGTGATCGACGTTGCACTAGACAAAACAAACCCACGGGAATCCTTTCTGGCGTGTGTGTGTGTTTGTGTGTGCAAAACTCGATCGAGAATCGATCATAGTGCGTTTCGATTGTGTGCGTTGAGGAGTATCATTGACGATCCCGTGTCCCCCGGGTACGGTGTTGGGGCAGCTGTTGCATTGGCCCCATTTTAAAACCACATCGAAAACGGGTGGTGTGCATTGATGCACACACGCCCGAGGCCACACCGATTGTGTCTGCGTGTGATTGAACGAATACAGCAGCAAGTGGATGCATTTGGGTAGGCTAGGGCCGAGCGTGTGCCGAAGCATCACCATCGCATCATGGTCGACGCAATTCTAGCACCCCAGGACGTGTCTCTGGTCGATCACTTCGGTCGACAGGTGTTGCACTGGATCGTCGACTACTCGACGGCGTGGTACGCGACGCTCAGCCACTGCGATCTGGTGGACAACTTTAAGAAGGTGGATTCCGGGGCCAAAATCCTGCTGCAGGGGCTTGGCGTGAAGACGGGCCACAACGACGACGAGGACGAGGACGACGAGGAAGAGGAGGAGGAGGAAGAGGACGGGGAAGGTGGCCAGGGTCGGCACCGTCGCCGGAAGTATCGCCGGGCGGCCGCGCGAGGATTCATCAATCGATACCATCCGCTGGTCGAGTACGGTGAGCGGAACTTTGAGAATCTTATGCTCGCGGACCTGATGGAGAACTGCGAGGGAGGCATTCCGAGTGAGTATCCTTTATTTTCTAGCACCTATCTGAGGGCGGTCGGGTGGGCGGACTGAAGGAAGTGAACCGTAATTACGAGGGCGAGTCGATAAGGACAATCAGTTGGGTCGAGTTTGAGCTTTGTTCGAGCTTTCTCTGCCGGGGCAGAAACCTAGCTAATGTGGTCCGGTCCTGTGGCGCGCCCGTAATGGCATATTCTGTAACCGACTATTAGTGTTAAATTGTTGTGCAAGTACACGGGGAAAAGTGTGTAAATGAACCTTAAAAGCAGAAATTAACGTGTCGTATGGTGCGCTTATATTCCGAAAGCTATCATTTCCCTAAACCTTAGTGATCCCTAAACCTTAGTATTGATCCCTAAACCTTAGTGAGCATCCCGAGAAGAAGCAAAGGACAAACAGAGTTCAATTGCATTGCCGTTGTTTGCCAGCTAATCATGGTGCTTCGCAAAAACACATGCTTCTCAAAAGATTATGAAAGGGATAACCGTAGTTCGCCCGTAAGCCATTAATTATGCATGATGTTTACTGTCGTGAAGTTGTGCTTAATCACATTAACCGTATCGCCCCCGTGAATACTTAATGGCTGATATCTGGATTAAAACCTATCATGTTCAGCGGCAACACGTGACCATCGGTGCCCGGGACGTATATTTTAGCCCCCACTGCGCCGGATGGCATTGTACGGTTGTTGGTTGATGCATTATTTATGAACGGGCACCCCACAGCCAGAGCCACCTCGCGGGCAAAAAAAGGTCAAGGTAGTGTTCCAGTTTTTATTTGTCTGATTAAGCAGTTTGCTGTTTTTTTTATCTTTTTGCTATCCTTGCTTCAAAATTTGCTCAAAATCCGCCGCCGGGGACGGATTATGAACGAGTTTGTGTTATCGCCGCCGGCATCAACATGTTGCGCGTGTTGAGAGCGATGCGTTTTATGCAAATGCGAGATAAGCAAAATCAGCATGTAACAGGGTGGTTGGGGCTGGAGGGGGAGGGGGGGAAATGATAAAGAAAAAAATGTGCAAACCATTTAGACAGTTGTTGACAGCAAAAAACAAAAACATCACTCGAACGGGACGTGCATTACGAACGATAATCAAAACAAAACACAAAACTGTCAATGTCTCACGCATCCAGTCAAACGCTGGTTCGTGTGTGTTAGTGTTATGCTGCGCTTGCAATAATTAATAATGCAGCAGGCCGAGAGAGGCATATTGAGAGTCATACGAAGAGAGGCGCTATTGCATGGTGTACTTGGTGCTTTAAAATACGCTCTCAATACACAGTACAATCTCCGCAAGTACGAAAATATGGTGAAAAAAATCCGCAATCCAACGATTCAGGGTATAAACAAACTACAGCCATGTACCCGTCAGCGAGCCTTTTTTGTTTACTTCTCTCTCATTTCGCGCTCTCTCTCTCACTGTTGGTCGCTTCTCTCTCGCGCTCTCTGGCGCGCGTCATCACTTTTTCGCCAAGAGCCAGCCAGTGGAGGAGAAAAATTAAGATGGCTGTCTGATGTGAAGTGCGTCCGGTGCACAGTGCGATGGAGTCGTGCGGTTTTTAGACGCTAAAACACAGCGTAAACGCGTTAATTCTCGCTCCATCACGTAGCCCTTCCGTGGTACCGGTCCGAGAGCGATTTTTCCACCAGAAACCCGTGTAAATCGAGCTGAAAACAACAGCAAAGCAAGTGCAATCATACACCGCCGTGACGCCAAACGGGAACGGAAAAGCTGTGCCGCCCCGAGGGAGAAAAAGAACGCAACGGCTGCTGAGCCCGGGATTTCTTGCACGGAAAAACGCGAGCGGCTACAGTGCGAGGCGCGTGATACTATGTCCAATTTGTACGCGAAAATATCGCAGCGCCCAATGAAACGCAATGAGGAGCAGATCTTTTCCGTCTTTCCGTACCACAACAGTAAGCTTCCACCACCATGTTTAAGTGTACCGCTTGGGGATTAATTTTATGTTCTGGGGCGGTCAAAATCCCCCTTCCAGCAAGCGCCATAGGTGTGGTTGCAAAATAAGCAACGTTTTTTTTTTTCAAATATTTAGCAAAAGGCACCCTCCCTCATTCTAAGTCGGTGGATGGGGAACTGACAGTGGGATAAGGGGGACCTGGCCAGCCCTAAAATGTAGAGCACAGAGCGCTTAGTGGTAGGGAGGGACATTATTCTCTGGGTGTGTGTCTGCTTGCATGTGTTTTTTTTGCTAGCCTGCTGAGTTATGCTAATCGCAGCAAACGGTGCATTGTGACGTCATCGCCATCATCGTCATGGTGTGGTGAAATGCGCAAAAAAAGGGTTTTACCGATTCCCCAACGACTACCACAGCGCTGCAACGTTTTGTCTCCTGCAACGCGCACACACACACCCTGAGGAGCCTGTGCAGCAGCAGCATAACAGACAAAACAGTGCTCTTAGCTGTCCCCTCCGACCCCATGCTCGTGTCCCCCCACCCCGTTCGCGCATTAGCATTGGCGTGTGGTACTAAATGACGGTTCTTCTTGTTTTATGTTTCGCCCTCCACCTCCCATTGCAGTTGAGATGTTCAATGTGTTGGCCCCGTTCCATCAGAACAGTGCGGGCGCTGGTGCTGGTGGTGCCGGTGTTGCCACCGCAGCGGGTAGCGGCCAGAACGTGCGGCTAGAGAACATGCAGGTGACGCAACCCTGCAGTGCACCGTCATCACCGACGATTGCATCGCCCGGTGCACTCAGTTCCACCTCGTTCTGTCTGGCCAATGGTGGTGGTGTTGGAGGTGGCCTCGGCAGTGGCGGTTGTAGCGTGATCTCCAGCACGACAGCGGCCGATACAGCGGATCCGAACTGGCAGGCCAACAAATCGACCGTACGCGAACGCAATGCTGCCATGTTTAACAACGACCTGATGGCGGATGTCCGGTTCATCGTTGGTTCCGATGGTAAGCGCTATCAGAAGAAAAAGCGAAAGAAAGCATCCTCCCCACCCACGAGAGGACATTCGATTACATAATACCCGCTGTTCTCTCCCGCCGTTACCCGCAAACAGAGCAAGTGCAAACGATTCCAGCCCACAAGTACGTACTAGCGACGGGAAGCTCCGTTTTCTACGCCATGTTCTACGGTGGGTTGGCCGAAAACAAGCAGGACATCAAGGTGCCGGATGTGGAACCGGGAGCGTTCCTGACGCTGCTAAAGTAAGCCATTTCCCATCGAACACACCCCACAAGGCTCCGCGTCATGTAGGATAATTTCATTAATTGGCCCCCTTTTTGTTGTTTGGACACTTGTTCCTCATTCAACTTCAGGTATCTGTACTGTGATGAGATCCAGCTCGAAGCGGACAACGTCCTGGCGACGCTGTACGTCGCGAAGAAGTACATTGTGCCGCATCTGGCCCGGGCGTGCGTCAACTATCTCGAAACTAGTCTCACGGCGAAAAACGCCTGCCTGTTGCTAAGCCAGTCGCGCTTGTTCGAGGAACCGGAACTGATGCAGCGCTGCTGGGAAGTGATCGATGCGCAGGTATGTTGTGATAATGCTATCACCACCGACAACACCACCACTACCACCACTTTCGCCATTGGTAGCATTAGAACCCGTAGCTATAGTACTAGCAGTACCTTCCTGCACCCCGTAGATAGAAAAACTGTTTTAAACGCGAAATCGGGTACGGGCAACACCAGTGGTAGCAGCACTAGCATGCCCACGTCGCCGATTCACGAAAAAGGCAGTCGGCGGGCAAGCGTAGAGTTGCCGGAAGATGACGAGAGTTCGGGTTGCTCCTCCGCGTCGACAGCCATGTCCACCGCGAGCGATATTAGCAACGGTGGTGGGGAGAGAACCGTTCCTGCACCGGAACCCTTTCGCACGTTACCCGATGAATCTTTGCTGTGAGCCGTTGCATGTTAGAAACAAATTACCCAGGCGCCATTGGCCTCCGTTGGCTTTATAACAAGCATTTTCATCAATCCCCCAACCCGGTAACATGCCACCTGCACGCTCGTGCGGTGGGTAATGTTAATAAAATAACGCCCGTGTCTAAGCTAACTCTCTATCTCGTTGTGTAGTTGTGCGTTTCTCTAACTCCTCGGCGATCGTCTCGTTCGAGCGATCGATACCGTCGATTTTCTCGTTTCCATCACCTTTCTGGATATATATACGTGCACTGGGAAAATTATGCTGTATATCGCATTCTACACTTAATCGATGTACACTTTTCCTTTTCGTGTTGTATTGAACGTCTATTGTTCCCCTCGAAACTCAAGCTCAAGAACTCAATTAGAAAAAAAAACACGCTCATGCCATAAAAAGGCAGTTGTGAAACTTGCGAATCTTAATTGCAAGATATTTTTAACCACTTCCAGTTATACGTTCCTAGCAATTGCGAAAATCGGTTGTATTATTGTGCATAAGTTTTAACAACAGTAGAAACGGAAACCAAAACCACCCCCGGAGAGGAGCGAAGGTTTCATTGAATGGAACTCGATTTTTATACGCATAGAAAATGAAAATAATAGCTTTAACTTACATCGGGTTGTTGATCCATTTATGGTGTTGTATGACTCTGCTTTTTGGTGCTTTACAACAAAGCACGATCGAATTGCGCGGTACAGTGCAATAACGCCCGGCACAATATTTCCCTGTTGTTTTTTTTTTCCTTTCGTGTTTTGCTTGGCATTTTGTTTGATTTCATTAGCTTAAGGTGCTTTTTAGAGAAGTTGCATTAGCGACACAAAAACTGCAATATTTTCGGTTGTTAGGGTTGATTGTACTTTTCTCGGTTGACGCGATGTAGTAAGGCTAGTTTCTAGATCAAGACAGGGCTAATAATTGTGGCTACGGGCTGGGCAAACGGCTCACATTAGGAGTGAACGCATTTGGCGAAAGCCTTTTCATCCCTTAAATGGAATCCTCTGTTATCCTTAGTTCCTTAAATGCATATCTCGATGTGTCTGTGGTTGTGATTTTCCCTCCTTCTGTTTCATTTCGTTATGTACCGTGGCCTGTGTGTATGTGGTGTGTGAAAGTATTCTCTGTATGGCAGCGTTTTTTACGATAAACGTTTATCGCAACACAATTGTGTGACATATCATCGTGTATAGCTAATCGTATAAGAATAAAGTAAGCTAAGTGAATCGAAGGTGATCGACTTTTAAGGACGATAGGGCGAAAACGTATAAAACTAGGCGCTACATAGCTCCGCAAACAGATCAGGCAGATGTGGAAAGGGAATCCAGGCTTCCAAAACGCAATTTGATCATTAACGAGCAAAATCAGGCGAACAGCAACGTCATAGCGTCATTAGTTCATTAGATATGTCTAATTCAAAGTTATCGGTGTGAATCAAACCCAGTGTTATCGATGTCGTTATCTTTGTTGCTCTATTACATACACACACACTCAAAAAGTCCTTCGCAGAAAATCAGGCGAAAAGAAACCACAACTTCAGGAACAACGTACGCATGTAACAAAAGCTAATGCTAGGGTTTCTATTTAGTGCAGGAAAATGAAAATGAAACGATTGAAAAACAACCACAAAAATATTGCAGTTTCAATTACCCTATGTTCTGTCGCCCCATGGATCGTTTGAGTTCCCTTGTTTGAGAGTTGGTTCTCCCGTTCCGTGCCGTAGCTGCCCCATCTGTTTCTGAACCACCCCCATCCTTAACTTCGAAATAATTTTCCAAATGTAAAAAAAAATCGCAACCCATTTTTCATTTAACCTAACGACGACACGCCTTGCCACTTTTACTAACATGTCATTCTCAAACACCACATCACTCTTCCGCTGCAACGGTAACTGCTCGATGACGAATTCGCTGTACAAAAAAAAACATCCATCTCGGTTGAGCTTATACGCATCGCCTTTGCCCCGCTGCGTCAAATTCTGTCCCAAAATTTGCCTTCTTTTATTCTCCCACTCTTCCCTTCGTAGGCGGAAATGGCGATCAAATCAGAGGGCTTTGTCGACATCGATCTAAAAACATTCGAAACCATTCTGGCCCGCGAAACGCTCAACTGCAAGGAAATCCATCTGTTCGAGGCCGCACTAAGCTGGGCCCACGCGGGCTGCACGAAAATGGACATCGAACCAACCTCCTCCAACAAGCGGCAGCTGCTCGCTCAAGCCCTGTACCTGATTCGCATCCCGACGATGACGCTCGAGGAGTTTGCCAACCGGGTCGCGCAGCTAGGCATACTGACCAACCAGGAGACAATCGACATTTTCCTCAACTTCACCGCCAAGAACAAGCCCAAACTCACGTTTCCGGTGAAGGCGCGAGCCGGACTGAAGACGCAGGTGTGCCATCGGTTCGCATCGTGCGCGTACCGCAGCAACCAGTGGCGCTACCGGGGCCGGTGCGATTCGATACAGTTTTCCGTCGACAAGCGCATCTTCATCGTGGGCTTCGGGTTGTACGGTTCGTCCACGGGGGCGGCCGATTACGACGTCAAGATCGAGCTGAAGCGGCTTGGGCGTGTGCTGGCGGAAAACAGCACCAAGTTTTTCTCGGACGGCTCGAGCAACACGTTCCAGGTGTTCTTCGAGACGCCGATACAGATCGAACCGGAGTGTTTCTACACCGCCTCGGTGGTGCTGGATGGAACCGAACTGAGCTTTTTCGGCCAGGAGGGTATGAGCGAAGTGAGCGTCGGGACGGTCACGTTCCAGTTTCAGTGCTCGTCCGAAAGCACAAATGGTACGGGTGTACAGGGTGGCCAGATACCGGAGCTTATCTTCTACGGGCCCATGGGCATTAGCCAGCAGAGCAGCATCATGAGTGCGAGTGCCAGCAATAATACTATCAATAACAATCACACCACCACTGGTGGGCATTCGCCGGGCAACCACAACAACAACAACGGTAAGCCGGCTAGCAACAGTTCCGGCAGCAATCATCCAGCGTCTACAACAACAACGTCATCCTCCTCGTCGTCAACGCAAGGAAGTGGCTTGTTGCTGATGGGAGCAGGAAGCAGCTCGTCTGCAAATTCGAACACCGACCGGTCCAATCCGTTTGGGAACGGTGTCGATCACGAGAGTGCTCTCGCCAGCTCCAACGGAGTGGGAGTTGCAAGTTGGCTTCAACCGGCGACAGGCGCGGTCACAGGACATCAGCAGCTGTTGGCAAACAGTGGCGATCCATCGGAGTGATCGCATTCTGGCGTACAGAGCGCGGTATTAAATGAATCCGAAAAGCCGTATCAAACGACGAATCGATCGACGAATGCCACTCGGTGTACAAGCGACAGGATTGTATGGTAGACACGCGAACGCACAGCAGGTTGCTAACGTTGCAAGGACATTTCAGTATGTTTTGCTTTAGGCGATCCGCCACTGATTATTGCATTAATTGAAGTTTATTCACGTAGCGATTACCGTAGAACAACAGGAGAGAAGAAGAAAAAGGAAAAAAACCCCATTCACTGTAGTAGTGCTAGTCAAACATACATTTTTACTAAACTGAAACTGTGCACACGTGCGATGCTGTGTGATTAATTTTTTTCTTTACGAGCTTTTCTTAGGTCTTCCGAATATCTCTCAATCTAGATTTGGGTTTTTTTTTCGGCAAATCGCCATTTAGTACTCAGTAGTGAAAAATTTATTAGCGTTAGAGCTTGTGGATCAAAGCAGCCTTCTGGATTACGAAAAGTCATTAGAATACTGCAGTATTTTCATTACGATCGGGATGGTTTTATCTGTTTTTAAGCGTGTTTTGACTCATTTACGTCAGTAGCACTATGATGCGTTTGCAATTCTCGCCTACTTAGAGCAACAACAAAAAAGTTCCAGCCGTTATATGTCACTAAAGAGAAAAAAATCTTTAGTGCATCGTTGCGCTGGAAGCTGATACCTTTACGATCTCTGGTCGACGAGACAAATTCTGGCGCATAACGCAACATTCAACACACATCCACTAAGTAGAAAATATATACAACACAAATCGAACGAAGACAGCAGCCCCCCGGGGGCTGCTTCAGGGGAGAACGCGTTGTGCGAGCATTGAGCAGCGGCGAGTGAACAAAGAAAATGGTTTCCTTTTTAGTACGTAAGTCAAATGAGCTAGTTGTTAAGGGGGCGATCACGGATTATACGGCATCGTCGCAGCCTGCGCGCATAATTGTTAAAAAGGACTGTTATCCTCGGAAGTGAGTGATAAATGCGATAAGTGCGCGAACGATACACGCGCGTCAGCAAACGGTTTTGGTGCGGTTCAGCAATTTGGCTAGTTAAACAATTACGTTACGGTCTACATTTTATGTCCTTAAGTTTGATGAAAAAGGTAAAGCAAACCCCACTTTGATCGGAACTAAACAAAAGAAGTAGGATCGTTAGTAATTTTGGCTTATCGTTTCCGCCGTTAGATGAATTCAAAGCATTTCCGTGAGTGTTGTGTTTTTTTAATACGTTTGAACATCCTTTGTTAACGTTTTGATGTGCATAACTAAGATGCAGTTATATTTCATGCTCGTTTTTAGACAGTGCCCTTAACCGATGGCGAGTGTACAAGAGTGGCTGGTAGCGGACGTGTGAGAAGCGCAACATACTACCAACTATTGTCACAGGCGATATTATATAGAATGAAAATATGCGATATATTTAAAATTTGAACATTTTCCAAATAAACTAAAGTAGATGCATACTAGTAGCACCATAAGCTGGTTTTTTTTCATTTGCCTTTGAGAAGATCATTGAGTTTTGTTTTAGTTTTTCCAATTTCATGCCAAGTTTCACAAAAAAAGTTATTCGTCTCCCGAGACTATTCTTAAATGTGCTGTTTTTTAGTTTTCTGGCTGCATTTCACACTCTGCTGAAGCCAATTAAATTGCTTGCATGTTGATAGAGGAATAAATGGCAAATGGAAGATAAAGGAACAATTCTTTTCACTCACCTATGGATGGAATGTTGAGGCAAAGCGACTGCGAAAGTTTAAGGTAAGTCCTGCCAAGCTCGTAGCAGCAAATCTGTAGCACATCGCTTATGTCGATCAGCAGATCTACAAGGATTCGGGTCAATGAAAACTAAAGGATCCAACCCGGACCTTGTCCGCAGTACACTTACGAGAGGTTCCCTCCGTGCGGCAAGTAATATAGACGCAAGCAGCGTATATATGCGTGTTCCGGCGGCCACGGGTTAGGTTTCGAATCAGTGCCATCTTGAAGAAGTTGCAGGCTGTGTCAATGCAGTGGTTATTGAGCCGCAATTGGCTGCACAGATGCGTGATACCCTGGCGAGCCTTCCGCAGAGTGACTTCGCGCGATTCAGTCCCGGTTCCGACGTGAAATTTGCCGTACGCAGTTGCGCCGCCCCGTGAATCGGACGCAACGAACTGTCCGACGGCACTTGCGGCACCATGAGCATTCTCTTCAAACTGGACCTCCGATACGATGATGTTGTCCTCGAGCACCGATCCACAATTCGTACATACGGCATCGCCTCGCGCATTGTCCACTTCGATATCGGCACTCCCGCAGTTGTTGCACTTGCGTCCGGAAGACATCACTCGGATTGGCAAGCGGCTAAAACCGCATTAAACCAACACTTACCCTCAACTGATCACCTTTGTTAACCACTTAAACTTCGTACTGCTTCACGGGAAGAAGGAAGATTATTCACATAAATAACATTTAACCGCACTGAGGCTTAAAGAACGCGACTGCCAGGAGCGCGAAGCGAAGCTATCGGCAAAAATTCAGCATCCAAGGAGCGTGCGTGAAAGCGTGAGAGAGAGTGAGAGAGAAGAACCAGAAAACCAGCAATGTAAACAGTACGAGCAGTTGTAAACAAACTGCTGTCATTGTGGGAGAACGATCAACAGTGCCGTTAAGCGAATTTCAGACCGTTTGAAAAAAGGATTATATTACTACTTCTTTCGACAAATTAAACAATGTTTAACACATGTCATTATGTAGGTACGATCTATGCGTTCGCTTAATATTGTTACGTTATTTTCACGAATTTCGGCTACGTTTTCAACAATTCAAAACTGATACCTCCATAATCGTTTCAAATCAATCGATCAAAAAGACGAGATATCACCAAAAAAGGAATAAAATAATTATAATTAGGAATAATTATAAACATAAAACCAGCAAAGTAGTGACACAGAAACAACATGCTTTTAGACGCTAATTTATTTACCGACAGAAATGTCCATCACTGGCATAATCGGGGTTTCGATACAATAAGGAAAAATTGTTTCAAGTTACAATATGACAACAGGTCTAATCGATTGCGCTACGTTAACGTGGAGTCGTCAGTTCGATGGAAACGCAGAATATTTAAGCTTATATCGTGTGTCGGATTAAAAATCTCGTATCGCAGTACATAATGTTCTCCCCTTTTTTTCATTTATCACTCCCTTTCATTCATTGACACCCACCAACGCGACTACTTAGATGTGGAAAATGTGTTTACTTGACCAACCCGGATTTACACAGATGTAATAAGATAGATTATTTCATTAATGTACTTTCAATTTGAAAGAAGCCACCGTCACTAGGATAGAACTGTATCGACCAGCGTTGGTTGTTTCCGTTATTCTTCTACCGTTGAGTTTTTGAATCATGTATTAAAATCGATTAAAAACGTCGCTCAGGGTGGCCTCAAGCCGCTGCTACTGCTATTGAACGTGTGTTACATTTTAAATCTTGTTGAATGCCGCAATATCCACGCTCTGCACATAGTCCTCGATCTTTTCGATCTCCTCCTGCAGCCAATCGACGGAAATCTTGTCGTCCTCGATGACGCACGACATCTGCAGCTTGTGGATGCCATACGCCAACGGTACTAGCTTGGCTGCACCGAGCAACAATCCATCCGCACTGATCTTTCGCACCTCCTGCTCCATCACCTTCATGTCGGTTTCATCGTCCCAAGGCTTGATATCTAGGATAACGTTCGATTTGGCGATCAGTGCCGGTTTCTTGGACTTCTTGGCGGCATATTCAGCCAAGCGTTTCTCACGCAGCTCAGCAGCTGCCTTATCTTCATCCTCGTCCTCCGAACCAAAGAGATCGACATCATCATCCTCATCCTCGTCGACCTTTTTGGCAGGAGCAGCGGCTTTGGCGGCGGGAGCAGCAGCCGGTTTGGTAGCGGCAGCAGGCTTGCCCGACTCGAGCGCTGCGACTCGGCCAACCAAATCGATGAGAAGATTATTAAGTCCATCGATAACCGAGCGAAGCTTCTCGTTGTCCTTCTCCACCGAGGACAAACGATCCAGCAACTCTGCTCCGGGGCTAGCTGCTAAAGCGGCAATACCATCCATCTGCCGGGGCGGAAGAAAAATATATGACATTTAAGAATGACAACTCACGCTCACTGGCATTCCAGCGGGCTAACTACGATCTGCCATCGATACTCACTCGTTCGAGAGAATTTTTGATGTGTTGCCTGGCTTTCGAGATCTCTGAAGCCAAAGTGCACTGAGAAGGAACGGAGTTGATCTGCAAAACAGCAAAATATCCGTTATTAAAACCAAATTCAAATGAAAGTAATACGGTGAAGCACAAAATCAAATCAAAAAGTGCTGACACAAAACATCTTTTAGTGCTGACTATAAACTACAGTGAAGAAACAAACCAATCCACGACCGAATGTTTCTCCAATGATTTAAGTGTGATGCAATTAACGAAACGAAAAAAAATAATGGATAGGACCTCGGCAAACCGTCATATAGAACACATAGATGAAAAAAAAACTGCATCAATCCTTTCGAAAAATTGATACTGAATTGGAAGCCATATTTACACAAAAAAAAACTACAAAAAGGCTAGCAACGAAAATCAAAGGGGAAGTAGTTAACCAAGCTAAATAGAACCAAAGCTCAATTGGCCAGCCAAAATGTACCAAAAACACAACCAGCAAACTCGATAACAGTTGGACCGAAACAAAGTCCACTTCAAAACCACCTTATTCAATTCCGTAATGTTATCGCACAGCTTATGCGCCAAATTTTCCTTCTCCTTCTGGTTCTTGGCGTTCTGCTGCTGCACCACCAGGCTCTCCTGGTACTTGTTATCATTGATGCCCGCGTGCTGTCCCGACGAAACATCTTCCTGCGCCTTTGCCTTCTTGGATTTCTTGGACTTTTTCTTAGAGGATTCTTTCGGTACCTCCGCTGGTTCGGTATCAGCGGATTCCGGTTGGCATTCAGAAGTAGTAACCACCGCTTCTACCACAGCTGCCGCAGTAGTATTGGCGCTGCTAGCCGACTTTTCGGAAGACTCAGTATCAGTCGGAGTGCCTTCTTTTTTACCCTTATTTTTCTTCTTTTTATCCTTCTTCGATTTTGGTGCGTCAGTGACGGCTGCCGGTGAGGAGTCAACCGGCACGGCGTCCGCCTTTCCCGTTTGCGGCTGCTGTTGTGACGATGCTTGCTGCTGAACGGAAGCATTTGCTTTTTTCGGTTGTTCTATTTTCGGTCCAGCCGCGGGCGCCACGCCATCATGCGAATCCGTACTCTTCCCCGCAGCGGAAAGCTTGCATACAATTAGGGGTTAGTGTTAATATTGACAAGGACGATCATGGTCGCTTCGGAAGCTTTTTGGTTACCGAGGGGCAATCCAACACGATTTTCAGCACTAGAACGTTACCAACGATGTGAAACTACATCCAGAGTTCATTTTACCTACCTTCGACATGTACTCGAAGTACGTCTTTTCCGCGGTTTGCATCGTAGACTTCTCCGACCACAGGTTCTCGTGTGCCATTGCTGCAGTAGCCATTTTGCGCTCTTATTAATAGTCTAAGTTGGACAAAGAAAAAGGACGAATTACAACCGTGGTAAGGGGAAAGATCCGCGGAGCAAACTACGTTTGACTCGTAGCACCATCCCAGCACTGACCCTTACATCGTCTGGGTTCAAATCTATATATTTACTTTCCGAGGACGACTTGTGCAATTCTTCCGACTCAATGCGGTTCCACTTTCTAACCACACATCTGGTCCGCACGGACACGGCCAGTTCTAAGCCCATTTTCTATCGCTAGCTTACCTGATAAGGTGCGTCGACGGGCTCTTATTCACGATAGAACAAGACTCGTAGCAACCACTATGTTCCGAGGCGCAAAAGGGGAAAAATCAATAAATTCCACACCGAAGAGAGCGCCGGAGCTCGATTTTATCGATGCACACGCTGCGCGTTGTTGGCCAAGGGATTGCAAAAGAACAGGCCGCACGCGTACAAGAAAGACAGAGACACCGTGCAAGTTGTTCAATTATTGACATTTCGTACGTCAACATTGTGGTACGTCGTGGCAGCTACCGTTTCTCATTTGGATTTACCCTTGATTTATCCAACCCAAATAATGTACCCATTTTTCTTTCCATCAACCGTAATACCATGCTTAATTATAAACTTTAAGATAGGAGCAAGTAGTGGCATTTAAAAGCCAAATAAAATAATATTTACTTTGAAACGGGTGCTGGCAACATTGCTATTGTTGTCAAAATTCGAATCAAAGCAACAGATGTTTTTGTTGATAAGCTTGGTCCCGTAAACAGTGCGAGTTTGGGCTAGAAAACAATTTTAAAATGTTTAACGCTTTAAAAGATCAAGCCATAGAGATTGATACCAAACTGAAAACGCTGCGCAAACAGTGCACCACATTCGCTATCGGATACGTCGAAAAGGACGAGTCGAAGCAACACTCCGTGCGCGAAGCGGTAACGGCTGCTAGAAACGATTTGCGCACTTGCACTGCCGACTGTGACAGTTTGACCGAACAAACGCAGGCACTTTTTACGCTGTTGACTTTAGCCGATAAAGCCGCCGACGAAATATACGATAGTGTTATCAAGTTGTACTCCGAGCAAGGTGTTAAAGTCCCTCCGATTGAGCTGGACACCATACCGGTCGGTGTACCGATAGAGCATCTGCCGTTACCCGATTCTAGTGCCTCCGATACATCCAACGAGGATTCAAGTTCCATACAGGAAGAGAGCAACAGCCGAGAGAGCGAATCCGGGGAAGCTGACTTCGAATCGCACACGTTCTTATTTCGAGCACCTGGAGAGGAAGGACTTGCATCGCAAACGCCAATGATCAAAAGCAGAAAACGACTGTTTTAACTGTGTCTTCAAGCATCGACGCACATTGTGTTATCATAAGATTATATACCCTCCACGATGGCCACTATACCGGCAGTGACTAGGATTTCTTCCCGTCTGATACGTATTCTGGGCTGTAATCCGGGTCCGATGACGCTTCAAGGCACGAATACGTATCTCATCGGAAGTGGACGAAAGTAAGCACCTCCAGGGTTAGCTCTCGTGGTTTCGGTTGTCCATAAACGTGCTTATTGCATTCTAATCGACAGGCGCATACTGCTAGACACTGGTGATGCAAACGTGAAGGATTACATCGGGCATCTGCGGACTGTTCTGATGGACGAACGGGTTCTAATCAATGACATAATCATATCTCACTGGCATCATGATCATGTTGGAGGTGTGGATGACATCCTGGACTTCATCGACAATAAAGGTATTTTTTTAAATGATCGTTATATGCGCCGTTACTTCTAAACACCTCGCTTTGTTTGGCAGACACATGCAACGTGTGGAAGTTTCCCCGTTCCGATGCACCGGAGCCTGAAGTGCGTAACACAACGATCAAACAGTTAAAAGACGGACAAATATTCACCACCGAGGGGGCCACGCTGAAGGTTATTCACACTCCTGGCCACACGACCGATCACGTCGTATTGGTTCTTCAAGAGGACAATTCGCTTTTCAGCGCGGATTGCATCCTCGGCGAGGGAACAACCGTATTCGAAGATCTCTATCTGTACATGAAAAGCCTCGAAACGGTGTTGAACGCGAAGCCATCAATAATTTATCCAGGGCACGGGAATATCGTGAATGTAAGAAGAACGTCAGCTGGTTACCCGCTGCAAGTGGATTGTTAAAATTCTGCTAATTTTATTCCCCTGCCAGGATCCTGTCGAGCGCGTTACGGAATACATCAATCACCGGAACCACCGTGAGAAACAAATTTTTGGCGTGTTCGAGGAGAACCCTGACAAGCAGTACAACGAAATGGACGTCGTGCGAGCGGTGTACAAGGAAACCCCGGAACACCTTTGGACAGCGGCCGCCTATAACGTGAATCATCATTTGAAAAAACTCACCATCGAGGGTAAACTGCTCGAATGTGTGGACGGTGAGGGTGGAAACTGCTGGAAGTACGTAGCGGCAGCTTCTCTCTGAACCGCGCGCGATGATGGCCATGATTGTGTATAGCGAAATAAACTAGTAACATTAGGATGATGGTTGCAATAATTTGCGTGTTTATTTTCTTTCATCGTTCAGGCACAAAATCACTCAAGGTGTAAAAGTTATTTATTTCCATCCGTAATATAGTAAGTAATCTTATCGCTTGCCTAACTGGGGGCCCTTGCAAAGTATACCTCTGCAATAAATACAGTTTCTAGGGAAAAACAGGATGCAACGGGAAAGGCTACACATCGCTCCAGTACGCTCATTAGGTGGGGCGAGCTGCGGACGATAAATGATAAAAGATAGCTCGACGGAGCTTGCGTACGTAGTGGTAGATGCTGTTATCTAGCCGGCACATTAGAAGGACGCGAGTTTTTGTGTGTGTTTGTTTTCGTATTATTATTGCACAGCACAGCAGCACGATCGTCCTTCAAGCTCACTCCGCAGATGATCGTCAACGGTGACTGTGGGCAGCTGCTGGTCCTGCCGATAAGATGAGTCAATTTTTGGCACCATTCCTGACGGATTCGATCTCCTCCTTGATGAGTTCGATCTTTTCGGCGTAGTTTTTCTGGATTTCCTGGAATTTGACGAAGAAGAATCCTTTAAATGAAAGTTCGTTTAAAAGGTGCACATTAGAACATGGTCTATGACAGAGGGCAATGAAAAGGACACGAAAAGCAACACGGCAATGTACAAAACGCGACACACGAGTGACAAAACGTTCAACGCTACACAAAATGGAGATGCACTGTACAGCTACAGTGCAGTGTAAATGTTGTACCAATAACATAACATTGGAATGGATGAGAATGGGGGCGAGCAAATGGGTGGCGACACGTGTGAAGGTGCATTTAAACATCACATTACCTCACTTCTTTCGTGTGGAGTGTAGTAATCGTATGTGAAAAATAGTTGTTAAGAACGTAAGCGAGAAGTGCAAGAATGATTTAGTAGCGCACAGGTAAAAGAGAGACACTCCGTAGACATAGTTTTGTCAGTGGTTTTGATTCATTTCTTTGTATGTGCAGTTTTTTTCAAGCATGGAAAATCAATCCCAGCTCGATCCGCCGTTTTCTGAAAGTGTGAAAAGAAGAAATACACATTAAGAGTAAAATGAAGTACACCGTCAAGACATTTAGGCAGCGGTTTTCGGCCGGTGTCGGGTGTAATGGTAATTTGTCTGATTGTTTCCAGTTTACCACAGGATCATGGACGGTTTGGGTGAGTAAAATGTTTACATGGTTTGAACGTTTGTTAACAAACATCAATCAGTACTCTACACCTACAAAAACACACTCACGCTTTTATGAACATATTTACAGTGTTACCATATTTTACATAAAACATCACTTACGAGCATAATGTAAGCACACGATACTCAAAGATATTAAACGCAGTGCAAACATAGTTGTTTTACCTTCATTTAGCTGAGCACACGTTAGCATCTTATCGATTTCAAAATGGCATCGATTTCAAATAGCAAAATGGCATGAAAATATGGTACATGAATACTCTTAGAAAATGCATCGCTCCCTTCACAAATGCGCTTCCAAATGCTCGTGTGGTAAAATTTTGAATTCTTCAGCTAGCGTGCAATAAAGTTCAATCCCTTGTTCCCTTAAATTGGTACCCGAAAAAAAACCCGCTGAATTTCGGCGCAAATTTACACCGGATGCGGCTGAACGCTAGCTTCGGCAAAATGCCAGCATGACAAAACAGTGCTAGAATTATCCCAAAAACACCCAACAGAACCGCACTTGCACTTGCACGGATGGTGCACACCGGTGCAGCTGCAGGCAATTTCGAAGGAAATAGCCAAGAAAAAAGGAAAAACACATACCGGCCAGGGAACGTGCTCGAATCGACCGTTCGCGCACGCGTGCCATGAGATGCGTAATGTGCAAAAAAGAAAAACACGCCGGGTAGCGGTGCCGATCGGTGGGGTGAGCTGGTAGTAGATAAGTAGTAGTTAGTGTTAGTGGTGGTGGTAGTGGTGCTGCAACGGAAAATGCATTGCGTGAAGTGATGGTAAGTGGTGAAAACCCGCAGCAGTTCAAAGGTGGGAGAAAAGAAAGAGAGAGAGAGCTCGAAACACAACAGCGGAACAGGCACGACGGGCGTACGTTACGCGATCGTTACGCGAGCGTTACCATGATTCACGCTGGGGCGAGCGTAAAAATAACGCCCTCCCCAACCGCACCAACAACTAACCTTGAAGAGCTCGAGCTGCGTCGTGTACTCCTCCCGCAGATCGTTGTACATCTTCTGCGAAACGGTCAGCTTCTTCTCGAGCAGCGTCTGACGTTCCCGCTCCGCCTTCATCTTACTGTCGATGTTCTCGAACCGCGTCTGCAGCTGCTCGTGCTCCATGTTGCGTATGTTGAGCATATCCTTCGTGACCGTCACCACCTCCTTGATGTTCTCGATCTGGTTCTGGAGCGCCTTGATCTGCATGTCCTGCGTCTTCACGGTTTTCGTTCGCTCGAACAGCAACTCCTTGGCCTTGTTCATCACCTCCTCGTGTTTCTCCTTCAACTTCTTCACCTCGTGTGGGTCCGGCTTGGTGGCGCCCGTGTGCGCGATCACCTCCCCCTCGAGCTGGCTCACCTTCGACTTCAGGATGTCGTTCTCGAGCGTCTTCTTCTTCAGCTCGCTCTCAAGGTCCTCTATCCGTTCGCTCGAGTTCTTGCTCGGCGAAAGCTCGCACTCGAGCTGCGTCACCTTCGCCCGCAGGATGTCACTCTCGATCGTGCGCTTCTTCAGTTCGTTCTCCAGCTCGCTGATGCGATCGGTCGATTCTTGCGTCGCCGCCGGTTCATCTTCCGCCTGGTTCAGCTTCGACTTCAGGATGTCGTTCTGGATCTTCAGATTGCGGATCTCCTTCTGCAGCTCGTCGATCTTCTCGTTCGCCGGGCTGTCAGCGAGCGGAACGCGCTCGAGCTGCTCCACCTTCGACCGCAGGATGTCGTTCTCGATGTTCTTCTTCTTCAGCTCCTGCTCGAGCGTTTCGATCTTGTAGCTGCTCGAGCCACTGTGCGCCTGTTTGCTCTCCAGCTCGGTCAGCTTCGAGCGCAGGATCTGGCTCTCGGTCGTGCTCTTCTTGAGGCCCTTTCGCAGCTCCTCGATCTGTTCGCTGTTCGAGTCCTGCGTCGCGGTCGACTCCTTCTCGAACATCTGCATCTTCGCCCGCAGCATGTTACCCTCGGTCGTGCTCTTCTTCAGGCCCTTCTCTAGCTCCTCGATCCGCTCGGTCGATTCCTCGTCGTCACGTGTCGCCGCATCGCTCTCGAGCTGGCTCACCTTCGCCCGCAGGATGTCCGCCTCGATCTGGTACTTCTTGACCTGCTTCTCTAGGTCGCGCATCCGCTCGTTTGTCTCCTGCATGCTCGACGGTGCATGCTCGAACTGCTTCAGCTTCGATCGCAGGATGTCACTCTCGATGTTTTTCTTCTTCAGCTCTCGCTCTAGCTCACCGTTTCGCTCGGACGCTTCCGAGTCACCTTCCAGATCCTTGACTTTCTCGCGCAACACCACACTCTCCGTCCGCTGGAGACCGCGCACCAGCTCGTCGAGCTTTTCCTGCGCTTCCGGCGTTTGCGGTTCACTCTCGACCTCCGTTAGCTTCCCGCGCAGGATGCCATTCTCGATGATGCGCTTCTTTAGCTCCTTCTCGAGCTGCTTCACCCGCTCGCTCATGTCCTGCGACGCTTGCGGGTTCGTTTCCGCCTGTGACAGCTTCGAACGCAGGATGTCAAGCTCCATCGTCTTGCGTTTGACCTCCTTCTCGAGGATCTCGATCTTTTCCGTTGAGGCCGCATTGTTTGACGGTACCTGCTCGAGTTTGCCCACCTTCGCCCGCAGGATGTCACACTCGATCGTCTTCTTCTTGAGGTCCTTGTCCAGGTTGTTCTTCTTGTCCTTCACATCCTCGAGCTCCGTCTCGAGCCGGTTGATTTTGCTGAGAAAGTCCTTCTCGAGCCACGCGTCAAAGTTGCTCATATCCTCCAGGTCAGACATGTTGTTGGCAGGTTTTTCCCAGCAGGTCAGAGTTACTAACGCAACTGCTCCTTACGGCTCGTGCACACACACACACACGCACGCACACGACACCGACGACCGGTTCGTTCACCTTCCCCGGATGCCCCGGTATAACACGTCTAGCACTAGAATTCACGCACCAACGCCCCTTCAAGAGCAGTTACGATTAATTATACCACACGCGCTTCAAATGATCGCGACCGGCGATCGGGTCTTGGGAAATTCCTGTGCGACCACTCACCGTCGTCTCAGTAGTGCGAAAATTCCTCTCGAGCCGACTCGCACACACATTCACCTCCACACACGCACCCACACGCGCTTGATACACGAGGAAAATTCCACCTTTTTTTTTTGGCCGCACGACGAAAGAGACACCAGCGCGACGTCCAGGTGAGGTCCAAAAAATGAGCTAATAAAATGGTGCCACCTTTACGCTCAATCCGCTAGGGTTCGACTACGCCACGACATCGGGCACAGGCAGCCAACCAAACCGACGTACATCCGACAACTGATCCGCACCGGTCTCGCAACTCGATCAAACGGACCAGACGAACTGGCCGCGCCTGCGTAGCGCCTGTGCGCAAGGACGGCCATTTCGCACACACACGGACCGGCCGGTCCACGAGTGGCGCATTTTCTCCGATTGACCGAACTCCGACGCGACACACACACACGCACACGTACACAACAGCCACCTTTTGAAAAACCAGGATGAGAAACCGCCCGATTGAGAAACCGCTCGCCGGGAATGCTCAATAAACCGTTCTTTCCTTTTCCCCATCGAAATGAAAATCTATTTTTGCCCGGCGGTGGTTCGCGTTGGCTCGGGTTTTTGCCGCTTGTTCCACCCCAACAACCCACCCGCCCCCACCCCATCAGGCGCCACCAAGGGACACCGTCATTTTCATCATGTTTTCTTTTTCCCCTACATCTTCACGCGCATCCGCGATCCTTCGATCGATGCGGCAACAATGCTCCACATCCGCCGAACCGAGAGCGGAGTGCTTCCTGGTTCAAGCCCGGTTTGGTAGGTTCTCGACCTTACCCCTTGATTTTCCCGATCGAGTGTGATCGTTGGCCTCGGTTTCCAGCCACACATTGGGCCACCGATTAAAGAGCTGTCATCGAGATGCACTTTGGGCATGCAGTGGAAATTATCCTCCGGAAACCTGTGGATGGTGTGAGGGAGAAGGAACGCATTCCGGTTGGCCAAAGCCTGCACACCACGGCAAACATTCCCGTCGTTTTTTTTTGGTGTAGCGATCGCAACACACACACACACACGCCGGTGGTTTATTTATAGGAAACGCACCCACCATTCCACCATCGTGGTTTTTTGGATGACTCGTTCCTGTTGAACGTGGTCGTGGCGTAAGGTGGACTCGAAACACGAAAATCCGGACCCACTGCTAGAGCGAGAAGGGATCGTGACAACCCTCACCGATCTAAGCAACCGTAGGGTGATTTTTGAACAGGAACGAGTAGAGAGAAAACCTTCCCCATTCGCTTTTCATTAACAGGAAAAGGCTTGGCTGCACCCACGGGTGGTGTCCTTCACCAAACAAGTGTCCGTTGTGGCAATCACGTGTTAGTTTTGCAATTGCAACTCAAACACACTAGCTCGCGATTGCGTGATGACAAATTGTCGGATCCCTTTTCTTTTTTTTGTGAGGACGAGCGATCGCAATCGCTCCGGCATATGGTGAACGTATCCTTCGATTGGCCGGCGATTGGGGAAAATCATTCCGCCCGTCAGCTCGTAAACAATCGATCATTTCGTGCTACTAACGATCCTCTGTCCGTTCGAAGGAATTTCCACGGCCTGTTTATTGCGATCGTTGAGCGTGGCCGGGGGTTTTTCCGGGTCACGACGAATCGTCGAATGTGTGTTGTTGCTTTTTTGTGTGTCTCCTTTCGGTCGGACTTTTCCGAGTGCTTTGGTGTGTGCGCGCGCGCTTGCGAGACGGCCCTAGTGGTTCGTCTCAAAGGGCATATATGCCTTCGATTTTCTCGCCCCGCACGATAGCCTGACCGCGGGCGTAAATAGGCCACTGGTGCAGTGGGTAAAAATAACACCCGATTGTAGGTGGACCGGTGCAACGGATGCAAAAGCAATATGCAGCGCGCTTGGTTTGTGCTGGTTGCATTCGCTGGAGTACGGAGTTTATCCACCAGCAGGTTTGAGTGTGCCGTTCAATCATCGCAATATTTATTTTTAATCACGTGGGAGGCGTTTTTCGTTTGGACGCGAAACCATTTGGAGATTAATCACCATCCACGCGCACGGGCGTCTCATTTCCACTGGGTGTGCAGAGAAAATTCCTCCCCGTTAGTCAACGAAACACACCCACAACACAACCAGCACTGGTCCGTTCGCAAAAGCAAACTATATTTTAAATCCTGTAAACTGTTGCGTGATATCGATTGATCTAAGAAGCTACAGGAGTTAATCAAGCGCAATTAATCAAACATGAGAGCATGATTTTAGACACTCAAGGTCGGAGGTTTTCTCGCCACTCTCGCCGATACAGTCGAAGTGTGAAAAACAACATGTTTGTGGAGTAAATATTTGCAGCCGATGGAGAGCGAATCCTTGGGGCTTGGAAGTTCTGCGGTACGTACTTCATCAAACGATCGACACGACGGAAATTTCAAAGATCAATATACAAATGGTGTGCTATTTCGGAAGGATGTTTTTTACATTCAACTTTTATGGGGAGAACATTAGATGATAAATGTAAATGTTGTTGTTATCCTCACATATTTGGCGGTGGTAATTTAAGTGAGTATCCCCGCGCGAAACAAAAGTGTAAGTTATAAATTTCTTGCTTTTGTTCAAATACATGCATAATAAATGCATAATTATCATGAAAAATTAGGCGATAGAAGTCAGGAAATTAAACAGAGCCTAAAATAAAGTCTGTCATATGTACCTTTTAGCTCAATTTAAAAATCAAAGACTTTCCTTTTCGGATGATGCAATTTAGAATGGAACACGAATACAATACAACCGCAGATCATTGATCGTCGAACTCAAAGAAGAATGTCGACTGAAACTGAGTATACCGGAACAAAAAAATAGACATTTATACGCTGTCGATACTTTGCATGTCAGATGATCGTAATGCTCCGTTTCTCATAAACGAAAATATAGGTAAATCATAGGTTTTAAATTACGGTTTTATTTCTGTACCGTCCCAGAAGGAAGGAAAAAATGCGCACATATGAAACTCATTAATTGTTCGTAAGTGTAACATGAGTCTCAGGGGTTACCGGTGTAGTGTGATCGAGTGAATAATGATGATACGTCGGCGAGTGTTAGTAGCTTGGAGATGAAAACGAAGAGGTGCAATAAGAGTGCCCCGCTCGCCGTAGTATGGCGCGGCTTGAAATGAACATATGTTAAGGTAAGCTTAAAGTACGTAGCAATGCTGATGGTGATGCTGCTGCTGCTGAAGGCGACATTGCGGTCGATTGATCGTGAGGATCGGTGCTCTTCTAACCATCCAGCTCACCAGCCGCACAAGCGTCACCGTAGTTCTTTCCACCCTTTTCTTCGGGATTGAGGGTGATCATGTCGTCGATTCGCAGGATCGTGATCGCTGCCTCGGTTGCGAACTTCAACGATTTGATTTTCGACATCGCCGGCTCAAGCACGCCCGCCTTCTTGTTGTCCTTCACGACGCCCTCGATCAGATCGAGGCCGTACCACTTCAGCTGCGCGTGGTCGACCACCGTTTGGCTAGAGTTGTGATAGGCACGGAGCTTGGCCACCAAATCCGTCGCATCCTTGGCCGCGTTGACGGCCAGCGTTTTCGGAATGACCAGCAGCGATTTCGCGAACTCAGCGATCGCCAACTGCTCGCGCGAGCTCAGAGAGGTGGCAAAGTTTTCCAGATAGATCGAGAGGGCCGCTTCCACGCAGCCACCGCCCGCGACCACCTTCTTGCCCTCGAGCACGCGCTTCGCAACGCACAGTGCGTCATGGATGGAGCGCTCCATCTCATCGCAGTAGAAATCGTTCGGACCACGCAGAATGATCGAGGCAGCAGTGCGGGCTTTCGGGCCACGGATCAAGATCAGCTCGTCGTCACACACGAACTCTTGTGTCACTTCCGCCGCTTCACCGACGTAGCTGGCCTCGAAGCTCTCCTCGCCGTCCATGTTCGTGAGCGAGGTAAGATAGGCTGCACCGGTCGCTTTGGCAATGCGCTTTAGATCGGCTTTTGTTACACGACGTACGGCCATAGCACCGGCCTCGACGAAATACTTCAGGCAGAGATCATCGATACCACCGCTACACAGTACCACATTCACGCCAGTGGCCAGAATCTTTTCGATCTTTTCCTTCGTGATGTCGAGCTCCCGTGCACGGATACCCTCGAGCTTCTCGGGATCCGTAATCAGCACTTGCACGCCCATCTTCATCTTCGTCTTTTGCAGTGAGAAGTCTAGACAGGCGACCTTCGCGTTGACGATCTTCTTGGGCATCTGTTGGGAAGCGATCGTGCAGTTCAGTGCGTAACCCTGCACCAGGAGACTCTCGCGGGCGGATTTACCGTGGGCCTTTAGCACGTTAACTGCCTTGATCGGGTACGCCGGGTTTCCCTTGGGGTCGAGGATCTTTACAGCCTGCGCCGCATCGACCACCATGGCAGCGAAAAAGTCCGCATCGGCACCGATAATCTTTGAGCTCATCGATGTTTTCGCCACGTTCACCAACGTTTCGCGCCCCAGATCGTCAACCGGTGCGGTCAAGTGTTCCGAAATGTATTTGCAGGCTTCCTTGCACGCCAGACGGTACCCAGCAATGATGGACGTCGGGTGGATTTTCTGTTTCACCAGCTCGTCGGCATTTTTCAGCAGCTCGGCCGCGATGATTACGACCGACGTGGTGCCATCGCCTACTTCCGCGTCTTGCAGCTGAGCCAGCTCGCACAGCACCTTGGCGGCCGGGTGTTCCACCTCGAGCAGTTTCAGAATCGTTGCACCGTCGTTGGTAACCGTCACATCGCCGATGTCATCTACCAGCATTTTGTCCAGCCCGACCGGTCCTAGCGAGGATTTTACTATGTTGGCGATTGCGCTGGCAGCCATCACTGTGAAAACGGTGAAACAAAAATTAATGACCGGACCCAGAAATATGTGTTTTCATCGAACATAACCTCACTAAACGAAATGACTCATGCGAGGCCAACCGATCTGTGCGATCATGTTTAGAAACAAGATTGTGGAAACAAACATAATTTAAGATCTTCTAATCCAATTACTTTGAAACTATATTAATGATTTTACAACGTTATGGCAGAATTTCTTTTTTTATACTCAAAAACATGAAGCCGGCAACTAGCGGCATTGGTGCAACGGGACGATATTAATATTTTAACATTATTATAACATACAACACAACTTTGTACATATCTCCAAATGCGGAAGTGCAAAAAAGAGCAATAAACATCTAAATTTCAGCTTAAATTCTGAAAAAGTGTAGCATGTGATCCGAGAACACCCACGGTTCCCAGATGCAAATCAGCCTCTGCCCATTAACGGTACCAGCTTACCATTCTGTGTGCGGACGGGGGCGCCGGATGTCCGGTTACCGGCTAGGGACAATGCGGTTGCTACCGTGGACATCGCGAATAGGTGGTGCAAGTTTTCCACAAACAAAGAAAATGCCTAGTTTTTCACTCGAACGAAGAACACACGGCGAACGCGTTTCCTCAGCACACTTTTTTTCGAGCTACAACAGATGACAGCTGACAGCGAAGGATAGCAGCTCGCCGTGCGGCTTGTGTAAAAGGTTGCACCAGCACTGCTTCTTCGTTAAGCTTTTAACGAAAATGTTTGATAATCGTTAGCTATTATTTAAATTATTCGTTTTCTTCAGAGCGATTAACCTTAAATTTGTACGATTCTCCAAATAGGCTGCAACATACAAATTTTCTGTTTGTTTGTTTGTTGACTGTTTTCTTTAAATTATTATTATAATAAACGTATACTTTATAAAACGCTTTTGCTAACAATTTAGTTAAGCAAAATGATTGAACTGCGGTGAAGATTGTGCTCCAAAATATAGCACAATAAATAAAACACTTGCAGTCCCATCGTGAAACACTCTTTAAAGTTTTTTTGTTACTGTACGAAAGAGCTTTTATTTCAAATGGAAGGAACCATCGTTTTCGTACTTTCTCAATCACATAAAGTAAGTCAATATAGTTTAAGCTACATTTGTATAATAGTTGTAGGTAAATTTAATTTGTTTAATCGATCCATGTAAAATATTCCAGGATAAAGTAGAACGAAGTAATTTAAATTAACCCGAGAGCCGGTAAAAAAACGTTCGTTTTAATTTTCGTTTGACAGCGCCAATTTCGCCTGAACCGGTCAGGCTGGTAAACGGCCGGGAACGGCTGGGAACGAAACGTAGATTTTTTATCCTGTTCTTTATTCCGCTCAACGAACGATCGTAGGAAGTGTCCATGGAGCTTGGTTAGTTTTATGTGTTTTATCGTTATTCTATTCAAACATCTTGCGAACCAATCAACGTATCCGTTGTGCTACACATTAGTGTCTATGAATAAAACACCGATAATCGCACAATCGTTCTGAGAACGAACAAGGACTGCTCGCGCCCGTTACATTCGCCGTCGCAATATTCGAAACATAACGGCCATATACGTTTGATTAGTGGCTCTCGCTGTGTGAAGAGGTTGTGCATACCTTAACGGCAGCGTCAGTTTGAATTCTTTACCGTCTAGGAGCTACCATAGCAGTAAGCAGTGTTCGAAAGCTAAAACAGCTTTAGCTACTGCCGCCCGATAGTTAAGGCTCGTCGGTAATATTGCTTTAAGTGCATTTGGTGGCCCTCATTTTGCAGATCAACAGTGCAGGGTTGCACTGTAAACGCGCACACGCATTCGCTAGTGTTGGTGCGGGAACGACGGGCGAAAAAGGATCGCAGCAGCGTACGGAAGAAAATAGTGAAGAAGAGATCTGGAGAAAGAGTATTAAACAAGTCTTCTTCATCGCGGCAGCCTACAAGCGGCAAGAAGAGCCCGGGGTGCCTTTGAGTGGTGTTGAATTAACTAAGGAAATTTACATTCGAAACAATAGACAGCGTAGGCTGTGATCAGTGCGCGTGGAACAGTTGACCGGTGGCTTGATTTTGGCGGTCTATTTGCATCCTGTCTGGAGCATTCTGCTACGTTCGTGATCCTGTTGCTTGGATTTGCATTTTTTGTGTGTTGTAAAACGTCATAGCAGGGAGGCAGACACCCAACATGAGTACCGCCACCAAACCCGACGACAAAGCGGTGGATATTCCGGAGAAGTTGTATGATGCCGCCACCAAACGAACGTACAGGAGAATGCGATTCTTCGGAAAGGTAAGCTTGTCACTTTGTGCCCTTAGTGTTCTTGCTCTTTCGTTCTTTTTCTCTCTGCTTTCCGTGCCATTTCGGCATGGGAGCTATGCTAGCCGTGTTCTAACCTCCAATTCGTAGCGGTCCTCGGACCGGAGCGCTAGTTTGCTAATTGTTTACCTTCACGGATTCTATTCTCCTTCCGGTGGTTAGGGTGGCTTTGCGAAATGCTACGAGATAGTGGATGTGGCCACCAACGAGGTGTTTGCCGGCAAGATCGTCTCGAAGAAGCTGATGATGAAGCACAACCAGAAGGAGAAGATGACACAAGAAATAACGATCCACCGCTCGTTGAACCACAAAAACATTGTTGGTTTTCATAGCTTCTTCGACGATCCGCTCAACATATACATTGTGCTGGAGTTGTGCAAAAAACGGGTAAGTGTTTTGTTTTTCCCGCAACATCCGTTCGCTTTTTCGCCTTACTAACAGGCTGCTTACTCTACAATCTTACTCTATCCTGCAGTCGATGATGGAACTCCACAAACGGCGAAAAATCATCACGGACTACGAGTGCCGGTACTACATGCACCAGGTGATGACGGGCGTGAAATACCTGCACGATAAGCACATCATCCATCGGGATCTGAAACTGGGCAACCTCTTCCTTAATGATGAACTGCACGTTAAGATCGGCGACTTTGGGCTGGCGACAAAAATCGAGTTCGAAGGCGAGCGGAAAAAGACGCTTTGCGGCACGCCCAATTACATTGCACCGGAAATTCTAAACAAGAAAGGCCACAGCTACGAAGTGGACATTTGGTCGATCGGTTGCGTGATGTACACGCTGCTCGTCGGCCAACCGCCGTTCGAAACCAAGAGTTTGAAGGATACGTACAATAGAATTCGCAAATGTGACTACCGGATGCCGCCTACCTTGCGTAACAGTGCAGCCGAAATGATTTGTGCCATGCTGCAGTCGGACCCAGTGAAGCGGCCCCGCATTCACAAGCTGTTTGAGTATGAGTTTCTGTCCGCCAGTCACATTCCTAGCTCGCTGCCAATTTCCTGTCTCACGATGGCGCCTCGAGCGGATCAGCTGGAGCAAGTGGACCGTATGAGCCGCAAACCGCTGTCTGAGAAGAATGGTGCTGGAGGTAACCCGCGTGATGAACACAAGATATATCAGTATAATCCTTCCTTTGGGTGATGTTCTCATAATTTTTTTGTGTGTTTTACATCTACAGACGATACACGGTTCGAATCGTCTTTCCTGAAGAACAACCTACACGATGCCATCACTGCTAGTGGTATGATTTCCCGTCACAATGACACGTATCGGGTGGACATTGAAACGCTGCACCGGGAATTAACGAAGCTATTCCTGGCAAAACCGCCCCGGCTAGCGAGCAACTTGGACGATGAAAACACTGATCCGGCGGTCCAGCCACTATTTTGGGTTTCGAAATGGGTGGATTACAGCGACAAATACGGCTTCGGATACCAGCTCAGCGATGAAGGAATGGGCGTGATGTTCAATGACACCACCAAGCTGATCATGCTTGCCAATGGACAGTAAGTTTTTCGCTTCGCAACGTGATTGGAACGGTATGAGGAAGGTATGGTTTCGCTTTTTTTTGCAGCAACGTTCACTTTATCGATAAGGAAGGTCAAGAGTCGTACTGGGATGTGAACAATTTCCCGATGGAACTGGAGAAAAAGATGAAGCTACTTACGTACTTCAAACGATATATGATGGAACACTTGGTTAAAGCCGGAGCAGGCGTGATGAACGTCGAAAGCGATCAAATATCTCGTATTCCGCACATGCACACCTGGTTTCGGACCATGTGCGCGGTTGTCATGCATCTTACGAATGGCACTGTACAAGTAAGTGTAGCGAGAACGGCCGAGAGTTAGATGGAACATAATTGAATAACGCTTTTTGTTATTGTACGTTTCATTACAGCTTAACTTTTCCGATCATCAAAAAATCATCCTCTGTCCGTTGATGCGTGCCGTGACGTTGATGGATAATAACAAAAACTTCCGGACTTACCGCTTCCAGACTATCATCGAGCAGGGTTGCTCGAATGATCTTTATACAAAGATTCGGTACGCCCACGAGAAGATTAAGAAGCTGCTGGAAAAATTGTCCTAAAATATGCGTTTCCCTGCCACACCAGCGGGATTGAAATGTTGGCTTGGAGGGAAATAATATTTTTTAAATGTGAAGCTGATTGGGTTTGAAGAGCAACAGAAAGTGCAGCACAGATAACGGAATTGTTTTTTTTACGTTTGATAAAACCCTATTTTACTCCTCTAACCAATGGCAATGACCTGCACTTATGATCGAATGAGGATCAGGAAAATCAAATGAAGCGATCCTGTCAATATTCAGTAGCATATTTTGCAATTACTTTTGAGAATATATTTTCGTATTTATAGTATAAGCTCACAGCGTCATCTCTTCGAGTTCAAGATAGGTATTAGCAAATTTCGGATCATGCAAGGTTTGTTCTTCTTATTCTTGTTCATGTGGTGGAAAAATAGTATAGCGCGAAATGTGTCCATATCGTATTCCGTGAAGATTCGAGTGCTAAACGAAGGCTGTTGAAAGGCGTTGAAGTGAACATGACAGTAACAGCGGCGCGTTTTTTGAGGTAAAAACAGGTAGATACTGTGGCATTGGGCATCAACAAACGAGACTATCGAACAGGCGCGAATTTTCAATCAGTCCTAACGTGCATCAGTGCTGTACATGTTAACGGATGCAACAAGGCTATTCATTATGCACTCGGATTAAATCGACGCCGTCAGGGGTGTTTTTTCTGTCGATATAACGATATTTCCAAAACTGTGCCTTACAGACACAGAGAGCAACACATTCTTAGGGATAGAACATGCTGCCTGTATGACATAAAAACGCAACGCGACTGCCCATATGACGCAATAAAGTAAGAAGCCAGTTTGTCATCACACGTTAAAGATTCCAATCGTTCTGTTGATCGTAACCGCAACTGTAGAATTTGAGCGAGAAACTCAACCGAGTGTAGTGTTTATGTTTACCGATCAAGGCGATCGAACAGTTGAACGAAGTTTTCGAATAAGTTGAATAAATTATTATTCGTCCAGTTAATGCTGATACGTGAGTCAATCACCCCCTATGACCCGGAATCACAATCTTCATTACAATCTACCGTAATAGTATGGAATCAGTTCTGCTTGCTTGGGCGAATGTGGGCGTGAGATGTGCCAAAGTTAGATTCACTAGTTTCGTGGCAAATATTTGCATCAACGCAATGAAAGCCATCCGATGATCGTTCCGCAAGCCAACGAATCACCGCTGGGGGTGTGGTTTAGGTTTCGGCATTTTTTCCAGTAGCGCCTGTATTTCCTTTTTCTCGTCGTAACCCTTCCACAGCTCGAACAGATTCACAATAGCGCGTGCAATTTCCTGCACCTTATCCATATCGACGTTGAGCTCGGCAAACCACGATTTCAGTTCCTTCTGCAGAATCACGCACGCTATTTGCAAACAACCGATGGCTATCTGTGGGAGGTATAGCAGAGAAAACCGGAAAGAACGACAAATGTTAGGTTTACAATACCCCGGGGTTTAGATCACGAAATCCCTACCTGGTACGGTGGATACAGAAGGCTCACATCGGTCCGTAGCGAATCATTGATGAGTCGCCAGGTAAGCGTAAGCAACTGTTCCTCTTGACCGATGTCTTGCATCAACTGCAGCAGCGGGCGGTACGGTTGGTATACGATCAGACAGCAGTCCAAATTTTCCAACAGGTAAAATTCACACTCCAGTATATGGTTCGTACGGTAGGGGAACTCCTGCTGGTAGGCATAGCTGAACTTGTTCTTGATCACCGTCTGGCACGTGGTGATGAGTCGTGAGTTGGATATCACACCGAATTCTTCCACCTTCGAGGAGAGCAGAATACAGGTGGGTGCCAGCAGCAGCGGATCAATGCACTTCAACGAGTTACGAGCGTAAAAGCGTTTGAAATACACCGTAGCTGTGGCGATGACTTGCTGTCGAAGCTTCAATTGCTCCCCCAACACCTGTATGATGTTGGCGAAGAACATGAACAGTTTCTGATATTCCTCTTCAGTCAGCGTTTTCAGATCGTGTTGACGCTCCCGAATCAGATCCTGCTTGTCCAGAATCCACTGTTGATGGTGAGAGCTCTGCCAAAAGTTTCCAGCCATTGTTGTTAGTTGGTCCTTGCTATTGTTGCAAAAATAAACAAAATCCCGCTAGCTTCAGGTATAATCGATAAACTTTTTAAGTGGTTTCTTTCCAAAAAATGTATTCCTAATAATATAGCTGTTGGTAAACAGATTCAGCACTGGGCTATTTACTGACTTTTGTTTGCACTTGTCATTCGTTGTTGAACGGTTGGCCTGATCGGTTCTAACCGGTTCGAAATGTCATTTTTAAATGCGATTGTTCTTCCGTTCGAATGATGCAAATTAGTCTGCGATTAGGCTTCATGGCTGAAAGGTTCTAACAATGTTATTGTATTCGAGTGTTGAACAAATGTGTTGGGTTTAGCTACCACTCTTAAAGCAGTCAAAAGTAACAGTAAGCCCGTGCTTTGTTCAGCTACCACTCTGTGTACCGTTAACTGCCTTGGATCTGATATCGGACACGCATTGTTCCGGAAATTGAAAGGTAATTTAACAACTATTTATGTTGAAAATCTAAAAACAAGAAAGTTTAGGTCTCTCGTTAGAAACGTCGTGCTTCTACCTCGTAGGAGCCTTTATTGTTCTCTCTTTTTTACGAAGAACAAGAACGCTTACGCGAGTGTGCGACACAGAATTTAATCCCTAACTGTAACAGGAAGCTAACTGTAAGCAGGTATTGTGCGATCTCTGATTGTAAAACTTTGCCACAATTTTCGAGACATTTTCGTGCTCTATACCTAATCGTATGAAATCAGTCAATCTGTTCAGTGATCTCAATTTAGGCGTATCACGACAATTGCAGGATATAATCCGGCATTGATATCTCTAGTTGCTCGTTGAATTGATTGTTTATTAATTCAGCAGAAACTGAGCATATCGCGAGGAAACCTCTGGTTATTTGCTGACTAGATTCTCATCCGTACTTTAAAGTCTAGTCAGCTTGGAGTATTTTGATTTATTTTCTTTTATCAGATTACCATTATGCTGCGTTATGAATCTTTTTTTTGTTTTATTTGCACTATTCACTCAATCTTTTTTCTGGATTTTGAGACATATGGCCTTACCGCCTGCTCCCCCACCAACGGGGCATTCCCTCCCATTTCTGATCTTATCCCGAGCCTACTCTATTATAAACCAATATATTCAGCAATATAAAACGAATTTCCCCTTCGCTACATTTGAAGGCCTGAGTTCCGATAACGTGGAAGTGCATCCATAATTTTTGATATTCTAACAGAATGCTGGATGCAAGAAATCACTCATCGCGCGATCTGGATTAGAGCCGGCAAAGTACATTTAACGATTTTTTCAATTTTCAATTAATTAAATTTATATTTTGAAAATTGTCGATGTTGATCTTCGATGTTGAAAGTATCATTTCCATTTTTAATTAACCAATATTTAAAAATAGTCATAAAAGTCAATGATCCATTTATTATACTTGAAATATATACTATGTATGTATAAGTAAAAAAACAATAAACCATTCGCCGCACATCGTTTATGCACCATAGCTCTGGAATCTTTTCCCAATCAAGCTTTACAAATACTTCGAACTTCCGCTGGAAAACCGCGAATTGAGCAACTGGGCTTTTTTCATGATGGCTTTCTTTTGTGCATCGTCGAAGCGGTTGGCGTGAAGATCCACATTTCGATCGAATGGTCTTCTAACGGACTCTGAACTCACCCCGGCTTCATCCTGCGTGCACATAGGAGAAAACAAAAAGATTTATTTCAGAATCTAAATTCATTTCAATATAAACGTGTCCGTCGCAAACATTCCCTTACCTTCTCTTTTTGTAGCTTACTTTCATGTATCTCCAGCAACGTTTTGTCACGCTTGTGTTTCTTTTTGTGCTGTTTTACCAGCCTTTCCTGTTCCTGATCTCGTTTGGCGGTGAGCTTTTGCTCGCGTTCCCGTTCTCGCTCCGCAGCCGGGTCAATCTTTTTCGACGAACGATCCGAGCCGGTGGCGTTCTTCTTTCGCTCTCGATCGGCAGGTGTATCCGTCCAAACCGACCGGTCTCCGATTTCAGGCTTTTCACGTGTCCTAAACTGTCTCGCCCCAAGCCCCAAATCACTGACTTTGCGAACGTCTGGTAACTCCAGCATCCAGTCTTCACGAGCCTTCGGCACGAGGGACAAGCCTTTGCCGTTGGTACCGCCGCTTGATTCTTCCAACTGTCTTATTTTGATCTCTAGTGCTCGTTGCTCTAGGTCTAAATTTGCACGCGAACTCGACGAACCAGGCAGAGGTCCTATTATGTCATCGTCGTCTTCGTCGTGCTCATCAGCGGGTTCTGAGAACGGGGATAGTTCCGAGTCAGATGAAATGTGATCGTTACTAGGTGCACTAGTTGTGGCGGTAAACCCGGGTGGTAAACTAGGCCCGATGCTACGCTTCTCCAATGTAGTCCTTTCCGCCTGCTCTGATTTGTGGCCTAACAGATGGGGTGGCAACGCGGGTCCAATTATGTCGTCTTGTGGGGTTTCATCCACATCACTAGTACGATTTTCCCTTGTAGAAGACTTCCCTAAAGAAGGTGGCAACGCCGGACCAAAGCATTCAGCCGATGAAGCATTCCTCTGACTGCTTTGTTGCTGTTCGGGCTGCTCATCTTGCGATGAAACCGATGATACGGAAATGTCCAGCACTTTTTCTGGTAGCACATCTTTCCGTGGAGATTCATCGTAACGGGAACGTGAAGGGCGGTGAGTGGATCGAGCGCGAGGCGAAGTGTCGATCGAACGTGATCGACGCCGGTGGCGTCTACGATCGGGCGTTTTGCTACGGCTTCTACGATACCGTCGACGATCGGGCTGACGTGAAGATGATCCTTCGCGATACGACGAATGATCTTTTTGCTCTCGCGCTGAGGAGGTTGTAGAAGCTGCGTGCTTGTGCCGCGTCGTCGTTGTCTTATAGCGTACGCCGCAATCCGAATCTGTTGTATCCGAGTCGGACATCTGCGAAAAGCGACAATGGAAGAAACACATAAGCTGTGGTGATTTTAAAGAGCACTGGTAAGCAACAAAGAACGTACAGCGCGTCTAATACATAAATGAAAGACATCTACAGATCGCTCGTTACACTTCATAGCAAAATGTTTATTAAGAATAATAAGACTAGTTGCATTTGAATCCCTGAAGTTAATCGCCGCAAGACACGTCTCCTAGCTGAATGTTTTCAACGCTTTTGCCCAGCTGTAACGCACGGATTTGGCAATTCCGGCCGTAGGAATATTTTTTATCGACTGCCATACACTGCTGGACCAGACGATTGATCGTAGGCAACTAGCAACGATGCCCTGGTAGTTGGACGAGCGAGAAACACCGATCAGAATGTCCTCCGTATCCTGCCGATAACGTCCGCTGGTTTGTCGTTCTACAATCAGCCGGATTGGCCATTTAGGAAGAGCGTTCAAATGAGCTAGTATGGTGGCTTCTGTAAGATCTTGTGTACATATTTGATTATCGCTACCGCTGACGGGTAATTGCAAGCAATGGCGCAGATCGTCGAATGTGGCCGAATAGAGATTGCGAAAGTTTTCTATCTGCGGCCGGACGATGTTGTTAACCTTGTTCTTGTTCTCGCCGAAAATCATGCGAAAGTCACCACTGTAACTAAGCTTTGATATCGCTCGGTACAACTCGAACTCGGTAAACTTCTCCGGAAGCAGCAGCAGTGCCGTGCGCACCGCTGATCGAAGGTTTTCATCGATTGCGTTCTGTATTTTGGAGCTGGATGCGTTGCGTATGATTTCTACTGGTTTGTGCAACCGCCCGGCAAGGTAGAGGCTACGCCACTCTGTCAAGTCCTGCAGTAGATCTTTCGTCGATACGACGCCGTATTTTATGATCACATCTTCTTCGGGTATTTGCACCAGGGTGTTGAAGTACACGTGCGCTCCGAACGATTCCTGGTATTTGGCAATCACACCACCTCCGAGCAGCCGCATGCTCGAGTAGTGCTCATAGTTCTGCTCGAGGTTAGCCGCATGCCAACGACGTGCATTATCCACAACGTATATCAAGTCGATCATGTTGCGTTTCGATCGCACGCTATTATAACCGAGCTGTTGTTTCACACCGGAACCATACGCGAAGCAGAAGGAAAAACTCTGCGGAAACTTTGACAGTATCCGGAAGAACATCGGTGCGGTGTTGCCTCGAGAGAGCATTTTCAAGCTCGTTGGCGTTGACGGATTTAATGATAAGTTCGCGTAACTGATCAAACAACCATGTTTACTAGCAGCTCATGGTTATGTTTTTTGTTTCGGGCTATCCCGCACTTTCATTATTACTTAACACATTTTGCGCGTAATCCCGCACCGCCTTATCGATCGTAGACAAGCAGCAGTCGCCGCGGAGTGTATATGCGGAATCAAATGTCAAAATCATCCGGACGCACCGCGGAGAGCAGGACGATTTGTGGATGCAAGTGCTCGGTGGCGTCGTTGGGTTAGTGTACAGTTGGTAGACTTCGGTACTTACTCTGGGCAATTAGTGATGTCTGAATAAGATTGATTTTAAGTAACTCCACTGCACACTCGTGAACGAAACGGTAGGGAAAAGATTGCAGCGATCAAATTTAATAGTGAAATCTGTCCTCTGTCCGGCATTCAAAACACGGCTTTGTTGTGACGGACAGTTGGTAAGTGACACTTATGCATGCTGCAGTGTTGCCAAGGCATCAAACTTTAAATCTAATCCAAAAAGGACTTAACATAAAGTTCGTAACATCTGGTAAATAATGTGTTGTTTCATCTGTTGTTACACTTGGAGATGAATTAACTCATTACGCGGAAAGCCTATTGTTTGTGAATAATTTCACTTTCACGTCAAAAAACTGTCATTACCGTTAAGCTTGTTTACACTATGTGCTGCACTTTATCTGTCAAAGCTGAAACATAGGCCATACAAATATTTATAACCGAAAGGAAAGGTTGCTCGTCAAAAAGGTAAAACAGCAGCTGTATGCAATTGCTTTCATTTCCGTGTTTGGAATCAGAAACGTATCCGAGGTTCCCCATCGAGTGGACGACAATGACGACGCAAGAATCGATGCAATATCTTCAGTTACCTTTCACGTGTACAAACTGCCAGTCGGTTGGCGCAAATCTTCAATGCTTCACCTGTGGAGCATATTATTGCGGTGTGATGTGCCAGCATGCCAGTTGGCCAAAACACAGAGAGCAATGTATTCCGTAAGTTTTAAAAAGAAGTTAGTGGTAGTTTTTGAAGCATTGATTCAAATCTGCTTTATGCTTGTATCTTTTTAACTCGAATTTTAGTCGTTTAGTAATGGCTTCCGCTGTATTTACAAAAGTCACACAATATCCCCCTCCTGCAGTTTCAAAGCAATTGATTGCCGATTTAATGAAAAATAATAGTAACACCCAGGCGCACATGCCTGTAAAGGATGCAAAAACTAAATTGCAACAGAAAGTTTACATGAATCAAAAAGAGAAAAGCCCTCATCTTGAAATAGTTCAGCAGAATAAAAGCAATGATTTGATTCCGAAATCTAATATGGCTCAAAGAGGAAAAAACGTTGTAACGTCATCGAATTCTGGTACAGCACAAAAATTTAAAAACAAAGAACATATCTTTAGTAAGATACAAATGTCGCAGGCAGCATTAGAAAAAGCAAAAAACAAAAGTTTTCCTTCGAAAGAAAATAAATCTTTCTTGCAAGGAACTTCTAACGAACCAGAACCTGTGGGTAGCGACAAGAATAACAAACAAAATGCGAATTGCACTACCGCACCACATGAGAAAGCTGCAAAGGAGAAAAAAAACAATTCCTTGACCGAGGGGGATGTTCTTCAAGCTGGCCATTTTCCGGATCCCGGTAGTAAGGTGAAGATTTCACACGTAGCACATGACAAAATGTTCATTTATCATGTAGAACGGGGTCCAAATGGAGAGCCGAATCAATTTGAGACGTTGATAAAGCGATGCATCGAAAAATCCCGTCAAGTTAAATCACATTTCACGGTTCAACCCAAAGTGAATGATATAGTATTTGCTCCCTTCGAAGATGAATTTTACCGTGCCATAGTGAAAGAAATCAAAGGAAATAAGGCTCTCATTTTTTATCCTGATTTCGGGAATTCGGAAACAATGGAGTGGTCTATGTTAAAAGAAATTCCCGATCCAAATATAAAATATGCGAATACGTTCACCCATCCGGTTTGGATTGACAATATTTCGGAGTTTACGGCGCCTATTCGCGAATTTCTACAAACACTCATTGACGAACAGGAATTTATACTCACTACTGTTATCGATGTGCCAAAGACATCTATCAAAATGGTTGATATGCGCCATGTGCAGGAGAAGTACATCCTTAGCACAAAACTTCTCACAATACCTGGAAATAAGACTGAGGATAGGAAACCGATTGTTTCATGTCCACCGTTGGCGAAGAAAATCCAAACGGCAACAAAGTTCGTAGTTCCTAATCCTGAAACATACAAACGAGTTGGGGTGGAAGAGGTAATGTATAATTATATTCTAATTACTTTAGATTTTTAAAATAACCGTCATAAATGCCTTCAGTTAAAGGAACTAGAAATTAACGAAGGAAAAGGAATGGAATTAATTATTGTCAATGCATCACAGGCGTTTGAGGAAAATCTACTAACCGTAGTGCATAAATCGCACCTCTCGCAATACGAAACGTTGCTTCGAGACTGTCAGCACTACGGTAAAATCGATAAAAATCCTTATGAACCGGATAATGATGAGGCGTGCTTAATACAGTTATGTGAGTTTTGGCATCGTGCTATTTATATTGAACCATCAGACATAACCGGCGGACAATTTTATCTCTTGGATGACGCTACATGCACTAATATGGAAACTGTGTCTTCAATTCGGCGATATCCGCCAGCAATGTCGCGAAAATTGTTTGTCTTGGAAGGTGTATTGGAGAGTAAGTTGAAATCTCATCTTCTTGATAGAAACAGTTTGTGTTGATTTTTCTTTTTGTTTTTGTTTCTAGATGCCCAAAATCTTCTGAAATCCATTGATGGCAATAAGCAAAATGTGAATATGTTGCCTGGTAAGACGTTGAAAGCTGATTTGCACTTGTCTAAGGATGATGAGTTGGGTGAGACGACTCATATCACTGTTCTGTCCATCGACTAATAATTTGTTCCGACGAATTCTACTGATTTCGATTTTTGCCGTTTTAGTTATGATTTTGCGTTTGAATTGATCATGCATATTTTTTATATTGTTTAAGCATTAAATTGAATTTTACGACCTTTTTGAATGTAAAATCATTGATTTGGAAAATCATTATTATTTCAAACTACTGATTTAAACTTAATAGATGATTTAAATTTATATTTAATTAAAATACTATTATATAATCTGGATGATGAAATCTTACTTACAGAATGAAGAAGTAGATGAAACAGAGGGAATTATAATTCAGAATTATATGAACGAAATTAAAAGAAATTTCAAACGCCTAAAACAATTGATTGGCATGTTACCATTGTATTGTTTTTTAAGATACTAGATCAATTTCGTTGTATACAGCAAGCTAACATACGTGCATTAAAAGGAATAAATAACTACTGTTTCTGTTTTTTGTTTGATTAAAACTATAAACGTGTACTGTTCATTAATTATGAAAGTTTTCACTATCCATGTGTTAGGTTTCGAAGCATATAAACTTATCATACTAGGTTGGGGCAGAAGTTGGCATAGTCCTAACAAAAGTTGCCTTATATCATCGACGAGCTTAATGTAGACAAAACAGGTAGAGCAAGAAACAAAACAAACAACGGTTGTTCAGGATAAGATTATCCTTCAGATCGCGTTGGGTACAATTTTACGGTACACTCATACTCACGGTACCGCTTTATATATACATATATATCGCTCTCTTTTCTACCATTAAGTAGCGCATTCTTCCTCACTGTTTTTAATTTCGATGCCTGCGTGGAGGAAATTGCTCACCGATGTCATGTCGTTGATCCTTTTGCCTTCAAGACATCGTGCTTCTTTTTCGCTCTCGTTACTTTCATGACGGATGCTGCGTCTCAATGTTTTGACATCCTTTTCGTGTGTTCTTTCTATCTGTTTACAGTGCGTGATAACCGTTATGGAGCACTGGGTTTGCAGTTCACAATTAAACATTTATGCTAATGTAAGTTGATTTGTTTATTATTAAATTGATAATAATCTACTTCGTTGTGGAATATTTTTATTTTGGCCATTAAAATATTAGTCAACTGATTATTAAATTGGCTAAATCTTCGCTCTTGCATCCTTTAAATAAAGACTGCAGTAAAATTAGTGCTATTCAACTTTCATGAATTCTATCGCATCAATGCAATCCGCCACTGTGTACTTCGTGATCTTCGTGCGTGCTTCGGGAAAACCATGTGGAAGTGCTGTTGGTAGCAACGCGATACGTTCTCGCACAAGCCCAATGCCCAAACGGTTTTCCACGCGCGTTAGTTTCCATTTTTCCGCTGCGGGCGTCGGACGGTTCACGCCGATCACGCCTTGCCGGTACACGGGCGAGAAGGGTGAAAATGTGACTGCAAGACATTCGCTTTCGTTTAGTCCTGAAATAAAAACGTTCCATGCTAACGCAGATAGAATGTTCGGTTGTATTCCGACGGCATGGCCAATAGCGTGTAGGAATTAACTTATTTATTTATTTATTTAAATTATTTACGACGATCGAGTGTACTACTATTTATTGTAACGCGAGTAGTGATTATGTATTACACCGGGGCCGAAACAAAAAAAAATCGTGCAATAATTCACTTTGAGTGGAATGAACCGGCCGACAGCCAACACCGAGTTAATTGGCGATCTTGGATGCATACTGGAGGGAGGTGTGTGATCGGTGATCGCGTTGGATCGTGCTATCCCCAACGAGAGTGCTAATCCTTCGTCATATTTCATCCATCGTTCCGGAACGGCCACAGAAGCCAACCATGGCCCGTTGAGGACGTACCGCAGTGAAAGTAGTCAAAGCGGAAGAGCGAGAAAACAAATATTCCGATTTCATACAAAAAGTCTCAAAAATGTTCGAACCTACTCCGGTAGTAGCTGTGTGTGTGAATAAAACGTAAGTCAATCGACGTGCGATCGAGCTCGAAAGGATAAATCACTTCGCTGGTCAATTAATTGGTGCTGAACCGGCTCCTTGTGGTGCGCGATCGCTGGATGCTCGCTGTCGAGCAATATTTCTCCGTGCTTGCTACCTGCGTTTGCAAACTTTGACCGCAACGAGCGTCGTTTTTTAATGTTCGCGGACTTGGTGAAAGATTTAACCCCGACCCCCAGGTGACTCGACCGGCGCGGCCAGCAGTACGACGCAAGGTAAATGGTTTTAACGGTTGCCGAAAATTAATTTTAATTAATTTAACTACCGCCCGGTCCACAAGGCGACATTTCTTCCCTCGAGCCGGTGGAGTATGTTTTACGTGTCTTGTGCGCTTGTGTGCAAATTGCGCACGAGATCGAAATCGCGATCATCGACAACCGGGAGGGGCCGTGGGTCTAAATGGCAATGAAAAAAAAAAAACAGAAAAAAAAATAAAAACAATGCATAAAACCCAAGCACACGTACATGAAGGGCTGAACAAATATTTTCTCTCAGGCCTCTCCCGGGACGGTTGGATTGAAAGGTCCCAAGGACCCCCGTGAACGCGCGCACGAGTGCTTTATCTCGTACCGTCGATCGAGGACGATCCTTTCCGCCGGCAATTATGCGTGGCACCTTGTAAATGGGTGCTGGGGGGAAAAAAATAGGTGATTTACTTGGGCACCGCACCGCGTTCACCTTTCGCGGCCATTTTTTGCGTGCTTACCGTTCTTGGGTTTTATTTTCTCTCCCCTCATCAGCCTTATCGATCGCGTCCGTGTGGTGCGCGTTTTCGTACAGTTTTCTTTGCCGACCACCCCGGGGGGACGGACGTTCCCGGTGCCCTTTTGTCGCTCGATACCTTGGAGCATTTTTCACGACTGCATTGTAAATGGCTCAATTTATGTAGCGATCGCTGATAATACATCCCGCACGAGTGTTTGTGAGTGCAACTAGCAAAAAGGGGGGAAAAAAATGCTAAATTGATTATGTTTCGATTGCCAAGTGTTTCATAATTCCTGCAGCGACCGACAAGGGCGATAAAACTGCCTACGAATTACATTCCATCATTATGCTGGTCTTGGGATATGTAAAATGACTCGGGTGTGGCGGTTTAATGTGAGTTGTTGCAAAGCCGCAGACAGTTTTTAAAATTTTATTATAATTATAGAAATTTTCCAACACATCATTGCTTATAGAACAGTGTGATGTAGCTTTGGCGTAACCTTATTTATGTTATATTTTGAAAACTCCTACACTTATTGTTAAATTGCTCTCAAAATGGTAATCAAAAGTCCTGCAATATCCAAACGGGCGAGTAACATTAAGAAGGCACTGTAATGCTTTATTTATAATCTTCCAATTGTGTAACGTGTACCATCTTGATGAGGGATTATCCTGTTCTGCGCTGTCCCCGCGAGTTATTATGGCACTTCCGGAAGCATTATTGCACGCGTTCGAAAGAACACCGGAATAACGACCGGAAGGAATGTAGCGAATTCTTCCAGCCATCATCAATCCACTGGCGCCTGGCGTGTTCCGTACAACTATTCTCAGAACGCTGCGCCAAGGGCTTTCCCTTTCGCTGCAAGGAAGAAAATTTCCCTTCGCTGCGATCGAGCTTTCCGTTTCCGCTTTGACTCCCGTGACCCCTTGCGTGCGTTGCCAGCGGCGGAACCAAAGCGGAAGAATGTCAAATGGAAGGTGACGAAATGATGACTCTTTCCCCCCCAAACGGGGAGGAAGGTTTACTTCGTCATTTTCCATCATCGATTACTTGCCAGCAGCGTGAGCAGTTGTTTCCGAGCCCTTCCTGCTAGCACGCGTCCGTACCACGAAGGGCTTTCCCCGGTCGCCCTCGGCTAACGCAAGGGCCTAGCGGTGATGCTGGTGTGCGGAAAAAGATGGTACCATTTGTCTGCATGGCGTTTCCATTTCCAGGTTGGCGAGGGTTTTTCCGGGGGCTATGGTGACTCGTCTGTTGCATGTGTTTCATTTTTCTTCGCCGAAGGGACCAGCTAAACGCTTTCCGAGGACTTCTCCGCCTCTCGCGCGAGCGATGTTAATGATAATTTATAGGAAAATAATCATCTCCTTCTGTGCGCGGGGGCGCGTTCGACGTTTGATAATCGCTTCAGTCAATTCTGGTTCCGGCAAGGAACAAGACAAGGGTGGACAAGATCGAGAGGTAGAGAGAGTTATTTCTCCCGCGCACAAGTTTCCCTCCCGGTTTCGGTGCGATCGCGACACTTTATTGGCCCGTGAACGGTCTTTGACGGGTGCTCGAAAGGGGGAAATGGCGCCTGAAAGCGGCACCACCAATGGGCTGGAAAATATTGATGCGTTTGTGCGATTTATTGTACTGCGCCCTTGTGACACTGATCCCCGATCTGCCCCCGGTTTGGACACCGCCAGTTGTTCCTGTGGATTGAGCCGTTACACTCGGGCCTGCTTGAGATTGAGCATGGCTTGCTTGGATCAACTGGCAATTCGTTAGGGGTGACAAACGAGAGCCGCCTTTTATTACACGTTCATTATTGCGCTATGTGTCGGTAGCGGGCGTGGAGCGTTCGAGAAAATTCCTCTGTTCAATTGCATATAAGCTCAAAATGGTAGGAAGAGCCATTTTGGCTAGATGTTCTGAACAAACTCAAGGCATCGCTTCCATTCTGTTGGCTAAATGTCGTACAATTCTTCATGTCTTTTGACTTATTAGAAGTACGTCTTCAGATAGTGCGTAGTTTACGTTTTGAAAAATCTCAAAATCCAAATCATCTGGTCATGGGACCTTTCACTGCTAGTCTATAGCAATTTACACCATTTGAATCTAATGTTTCGAGGCCCGGCTGCGCTTGATGCCCGTGACAGATGAGCTCGAAGGGTGGCCGTGGCAACTGTTGCTCATTAGCCAGCGGCCCGGTAATTGTAAACTCCACTGGCCCTGAAACAACGCTGGCACAGCGCGGCACGGCAAGATGGCTCCATCCATCTCAGCACGCAAACGATGATAAATGATGGTGTACCGTTCGCTGACGGATGCAGTTGCCAGCCACGAACGAAAACGCAACGTAAAATCTCTCCCACGCGGCTCGAGATGTGCTCCAATAAAAATAGGCTTCAGGCGGAAGTGCTGATTTGGCTAGCCCCTGGGAAGCGTCTGGGACACACGCCCAAGGATCCTTTTGAAGTCGATCCAGCGACGGGTACCGATCGCTAACATTCACCCTCCACGAGGATGCTTGCAATATTTGGGTGCATTTTACTGCCATCCATTAAAAATGTCTTCCATTGGCGCGTTAACGAGCCGCCAGTTGATGCTGAGCGCATCACCACGTGGTGGCACGTGGTAACATGACGAATTCACGCCCGTTACCGCGCAGATCGTAAAGCTGGCCGCGTGATCCAAGGAAAATCCCACCATCACTCGTGCGATCACGCGTCGGAAAATCGGTGCCACGTGATAACCCGTTCGAAGCCTTCGAAAGCGAGCGTGCGGACAGGATCTGTGAATCGGTCCGGAACCGGTGGCGGTCATTGAACTGTGTGCCATCCGTGCCTGGCCTCTTCCGGTTGCCAGGCGATCGCGACACACACCATACGGCAGATGTGTTCCCGTCGATCGACGGGTGGAAGGGGGGTGGGTGGTGTGGTTGGGGAAATTGACGGATCAACGGTGTAAGTCAAACGGAAAACTTGAGACGCTTACTTCCGAGGAAAAAAGACACTAAAACTACATATCCACCCGGGGTTAGGGTGACTGCGCACCCTAGACTCATCCCCTTTTCGGAGGAAGCTTCTCGCTCAAGGGTGGGTGTGTTTTTCCTTCTTTTTTTCTTCTTTCTTTCTCATGTTTACGTGTCGACCCTTCCGTACGCGCGATCAACAAACGGAAAGGATCGTCATATCCCTCCCGGGTGTCCGGGATGCATGCGAGAGTTCAAAGATCTTTTCGACTTCCCGAACGCACGGGGCTGGATCACCATCTCGAACACGTGTTATCACACCTCATCCACACACACACACACACACGCGCGCACGCGTACCTCTTTCGCTCCCGGTTTTATCATTTTGCGCCCTTCAAAGCACGCCTCGGCATTGTCACATTCTCCACATTCTCCGTCTGCAGCGCGCTAGCTCACCTAACAAAACGTTGCGAACCAGACCGTCGGATGTCGGAGGTCTTTGGCCTGGCTAGAGGCCGGCAGCTTGCATTAGGGTAGGACCCATTCTTTTACACGTCGGCCTCGTGCGCCGACCATGTGTAACGAAGTTTTTCCTGAGCACGTGGTGCATCAGAATGCATCCCATCGCCGGTTTGCTGATGGTTGCTGTGTGTGCACGATCGCTCCCGTGTGTGTTGAATGAAACGTTTAAAACAACCCTGCGTTTGTTTTTACAACATGCAACCACGCTTCATGTGTCTTTCCACGCTCGCTCGAGCCCATTTCCGAGCCTTTTAACTTGTCTCATGTGGCGGGTGTGTGTGAGTGTGTGAATTTTGTTTTTTTTCTCCTTCCAACCTTTTCCACTTCTTTATCAGTCGTAGACATTCCCCCAAAACACTCCCACTCTCCCCCAGTGGAAGTATATCGCTCCACCGGTTGAAGTGCTATCGGTTTCGGTCGCGAAGGCGTCAACTCAAAGAGGATAACCCTGGTTTTCCACGGCCTTCGGCAGCTCTGGTTATCGGGCTTGAAGATGTAGTAGCGATAGTACGGACGGTCTAATCGAGCGAAAATTCCAAGCAGAGCGTTAGAACTGAAGGTAGAATTTAATAAAAACGGTGCCCGCCCAAAAACATGCCCGTGGGGTGGGAAAAATAAAACCATTACCCGGGTCCCCTTACCCGGGGATGGTACATAAAACATTAACAGCCACTGGAAATTTGTCACGCTCTTGACACCTTTGGCTTGCCGATTGGGGGAAAGATCGACGTGTAGGTCTCGCTACGTCGGAATGGGTGGGTGGCAAACAAGGAAAATAGGAAGATGCCGCCTGGCAGGAGGATCATAAAAATCTTCCTGCACCCCTGCAGCTGAATTTCCGGACCGATACCGGAGCGTTATCTTGCCGTTGCTGCTGCTGCTGCTGCATTTCTTGGCTAGTTATGTGTGTGTCACTTTTTTTTCTCCACTTCTTCCTTCGGCGGTGCCGTAACTGTTTCTCGCCCCGTACGATCCAAGGACCCCCAGCAGACTCATAAAACGCCTTCGAGCAACAAACGAGCTACAATTTCTCGGAAGATAAGCCCCCGATCCGTGGTTCGGATTGGTGCGTGCGAGTAAATACTTCGCCGTTCGAGCGCGAGTGCGTTGTTTATTTAATGTATGGTCTCTGGCGTGCTTAAGAAGCAAAAAATAAAACCACACGAAACGGATGGATTAGAGAGGGAAATTAAATCACGGCTCACGGGACGAACGTATCTTCCTGGTGTTTTGTTGGGCTTCCGGGTTGATCGTTTCGATTTAAATAATGTCAAAGCATTATAGTAATTATTAACGATATACCATGCTCAATAAAGGTACATTGAGCATAGTTTTCTCACTTATGAGCCGCGTGCAATAAATATCGTCTCTTTTCCCATTGTTCTCACCGTCTCCACGAAAATGTTTTGCTAGCTAAAACTTTCGCTTTACTCATGTTTATTTCGGGGACAAAAAATAAGAAAATAGTCAAAACAAAAAGCGACAACCCACAAAAGTGCCGCCCAATCTTCAGCATCCATTTCGCAATGCGTAACGCAGGAAAAAATCATTTGAAATGAATTAGAAATGAAGCAAAACAGTCGCCTTCCCCTAATCGGCGGCATCGCCCCGAATAGGATGTGCATAACCTGGGAGGGAGGGTCCTATTTTTAAAGTTCACACTCACCGACGGACCGGGCCGCCACACGCACGGGCTCATTGCTTTCGTAACTTTCTCCGCCAAGGAACTGCTCGCGCAAGCTTCAGACGCGACGGTCCCGTTCGCGCAGCGGAACAAAGTATTCAACCCCCACCGTGCGTGTTGTTCACCTCTCGAACGTGTGATCTCCAGAAATGTGAGCGTCTAGACGGGAGATCGAGGGAAAATGGCTTCGGGAAAATACACAGACAAAAAAAAACGCATCAAACGAGCATACATTCCCCGCTCAAAAGCGGGCCGGAATTGGCCGGAAAATCGCGCCCAACGATCGAAGGCCGAGATGCCAAATGGGAATGCATCGCAAACATTCTACCGGTCTGGTTGGCGAAGGTTTTTTTTTTTTGGGAGGCATTTGTGCATTCGGGGGAAAATGTGCATCCGCCTGCAGCTACCATCGGAGTTGGTGTCCGTTAGATCGTATGGGTTTCCTTTTTCTTTTGGGATGCAAAATTCTCACGCCGTCCAGTTGCGGCTTCAGTTCGTCCCTTTTCCGTTAAGTGCATCCCGAACGGCCCTGAATGAAGTCAGCTGTTTTTCCGATGCACCGAAAGTCGGCACGTCCGAAAACGTGCACGGCGGATAAATGCGCATCCGGCACGGACTTGCCCGTGCACGTTGGTGGCCACTTAAAGCGGTGACCAGGACAAACGTACGGGCGTGCGAGCGGGTTGGGTGAGTTATTTTTAAGGCCGCGATCGAAGTGGCGCACATTTGGCGGCTGAAAATAATTTCGAGAGACACTTCCACCCGTTATTGTTGCCATTGCTGCATTCCTGACCGTCTGCGAGCGTGTGGCGATAGACTTTGCCGGCCTCGGCTCGGGAAAAAGGGCTGGGAAAATGCAGCGGAAATTCTGGGGACGGAAACGGTGCGCCCAGAGACGGTGCGTGCGTGTTGCGTAGCGCGATGCTTCGGACAATTGCGTAGCTGCGTAAATTTACGAGCTTCTGGGGGGAGGAAGGCTCTAATGACCATTGTGTGTCTGTGTGTGACCACCCAAATATATATAATTGGCACTGGGGAAGGAACGCAGAGTGTGTGGTTAGAGATTTTTTAGAAACTTTTGTCATGGCGATCATTTATCAAGTATTTTATATGATCGTTTTAAAACCACACCCAAAAGCGACGTAAAAAGCATGTGCCACTATTTTATTTAGCCCATTATACAGTTGAGATTGCAGCAAAAGTGTTAGCTCATTTTTCACGCGTAGAAACTCTCTCATTAACTGTAACAGATAAGAAAAAATCAATGCTCAAGAACCGTAAATCTTCTGTAATCAGAAATAAACCAAAAATAGGTGCACGCTGTAAAGTTTTATTACATTTTCAACAATAAACAACCGTGTACAAGCCGACGAATTTCACAATAGGGAATTTTCATTTCGTCAGCCCGTAAGTCGCGTTCACCCTCCGGCAAACGCCCCACACTGGAGTGTAACTAAAAGATCCTCGAGCGTGATGTGACGGCTGTCGCGAGAGTCGCGATCCCAAAAATAGACCCAAACCCACCGCCTACTGGGGGGTACAGGAGGGTTTTTTTCAAGACCATCCCGGAGCAAACGTCCGGCCGGGATGACATTCTGCAGCGGGACAGCTTCTTCGGTGCAGTTTCCTTCCAACGGGTGGCTTGTGACAACCTTCTGCCAAAACCAGATGCTGCCACCAAGTGATAGCGATCGTGCCAAGGACACGCTAATGGTGCTGTTGGGTATCTCGATCGCAGCATCCCCTTTCATGGTTTCGCGGTTAACAAGCTTGCTAATTTTGTGTTTCTCTCTCAAGTGTGGCGCACCGGGCTTTTCCAGTAAAATCGATCTTCCCCGATCAGTCGCTCCATTGTCGTCTGCATGCCTCGATCGGCCGGAAGGAAGCGCATATTAATTATTTCCCTTGCATCTTGTCGGCTTCCTGCAGCGACCAGAACGGGCGGATGAATCACACCAAAACGCCGAACCGGAAGAAATAGGCGTTCTTTTTTCTGCGTCTACTCTCCGCCCACCCTATACCAATGAGTTAATGCGCAGTCACGGCGTGTCGCGGCCGGCTGAAGTCTTGTGAAGCTGTTTATTCCGCCCGACTAGACATAAAGATGCAGACAACAAATCCGTGGGGCGGTGGGAGATGTTTTAAAATCCCGTGCAAAATATCGCTAAAATTAGCCACATCAAACGCGCTCCTACGCGCTTAGCCGCACTGGGTGACTTTCTGCGCGTTTGTGAGGGCATTTTGCGAGGTTCTATACATGCGCGTTCCCGTTCCATTCCTTGGGGTTTTGGTGCAGACCTGGAGGATGCGGTTTTTGCATACAGAGCCATACCCCAGACCATGTTTCCTGCGCAGTGCAGTCGAAAGAGTTGCATCAGGCAACGCGATATTGGTTCAAAAGAGGAGCTCATGCTCTCTCGATGCAGATAGCATTCGGTCAGCTGTTCCATAGCTGTGTGCTATTTCCACACGATGTTCGTTACTTCATGGTTTGCTTTGATCGAAACACGGGGTCTTTGGCGTGGATGCGATGGGCAGTTTTTCGATGTCAATGTCATTGTAGTGTTGTCGTTGAGTAATAGAGATTGTTGCACGTTAACAATTTTATTCACTATTTTTATGGTGCAACGGTATTCATGGAGGGAGATTTAAGAGGGCTGACTGTGATGTGGTCAGGTATTTCCCTGCCGTGTTTCATGGAAGAGATCGACCGTGCGGAATTAGCACCACGCGCTGTTGAGTGTAGTGCGTTTGAAGCATGACAAATGGCGTTTTTCCGTAATGGAGCATCACGCATCGTTACTAGGTCGCCGTCGGTTAAAAGTGTTTTGATATTATAATTAACAACACATGGGAGCATACCGTATAACATGGTAACATCTTTTTTACAATGTTTCTCTCGCGCTTAGTATTGGCTTGATGTCATCATTTACTTTCATTTTTGGAGTGTTATTTAATTGTCCCCATTTGAGAAGAGTTTCAAAAATGCCTACCCAACTTCAAGATTGTTAGGTTGTTTTTTGTTTCAATAATTCATTTAAGAACTCATGGCAACCAGCCAATGATATAACATGGATTTTTTTTACGTATTTGCATCATGAAATTATCGCCAAACGTCAAAATGGAATTCCGTACATAAAGTCCCTCCGTAGTCGGCCTGGTTTGGTGGTATTTTTGTTAGCGAGTTCGTTCACCGTTGCTGTGGGGTTGCATAATCCATGGCAACCGTGTTCGGTGAACCTTGTGCCTCAAATTAGGCATCAGCTTGAAACCAAATGAAAAACAAACAACACACACCAAAACAAAAAAACACTGAACCAAAAAATCAGAAAAACAAAACTCGTAAAATGGGGAGCGCAAATCTGTCACCCTACATGCTCGCAGATGATATTTTCCGCGGTTCCGTGTTCTGGTGACACATAACGGCGAAGGCGAGTTATGGATCTTTTTTTTTGTTTCTTCAAATCATCCCTAGCAAAAGGTTGCGTTCACGCACGTCGCCGCACAAGGAGCGGCCACAAGGAGGGCATTTAAATTTTTCGCCTTTGCGAATCTCCATTGCGCTTTCGAGCTTCTCGCAAGCGGCTCATTTTTGCACTCTATTTCATTTTGGCCCTCAATGCATCACACCCAAGCCACAAACTGTCAGACGCATGAAAGATGATCGCCGTCGATGCCGTCGCCGTCTGCAAACGATCGAGCCCGGGGCAGATGAGTGTAGATCCCGCGCCTCTGATCCCAGGACGCGATGCATCGTGCACCTCCCTTCCCCCCGTCCCGCTCCTCACAAGCTGGCCGGAAAATGTTCGCCGGGAAAGTACACGGACCGCGCGCAACACGTACGCAACGTGTACGCACGTAATGCGCGTGCTGTCGTCGTCCCAGTACGCCCGTGGCCGTGTCAATCCCGCGGCCACGGGAACACCCGGCACCCTGGCTCCGTTCGCTCCGGGAGAATGCGTGTGTGTACAGAATAATATCAGAAATTGTCTCTGGCGCACGGAAAACATGCGGCCACGCGTGCGGCTGGGCGGGTTGGTGGAAGACGAATAAATGCACCCCACGTTTTAGGGAAGGAACCGCGCGCGGAAACTCGCGGCTGGGCGCTATTCCTAGACGTTAATGAACGGAAGCAAGCGGCCAAACGGCGTGCGGTATGGATATTTAAACACTGTTGCGCACCGCGGCGCAAGGAAAAACCCCCAGCAAAGATTTTTCATCTTGCGCACGGTCGCGGCTGCAGGGTGGCGCGTACCGTTCATCGGCAGCGAGGGTAAAAGGGAAGGCAGGGCGAGGAAAACGGCGGGAAACCCGAGAGACAAGGAAAAGCCAAGCAGACGAACGCGTTAGGCCACGCGTTTGTTTGCGCCGATGCGCCCGAAGATGGAGGATCGTTAGTGTGGTCTGCTGCTGCTGCTGCTAAGGTTATGCGCCACCGCTAGAAGGTGTTATATGATGTGGGTATATCTCCCTTTTTTTTGTTTTGTCTCCCTCATGGCGTACTGTCTCAGCACGCCGTGCGCCGGACAAAGTACAGCCGGGAGAGGGAAAATCGAGTTTCGGAAGGAAAACGCACCGGAATGCAAGCCGGCTCGCGGGTGCAAGCCGATGCGGTACAGCGACATGTTCGCGTCCGTTCCGGTGTTGGGAGGAAAATTTGCTCCCTCGCAACAAGGAATGGTTCGGTTCTGGCGATGGAACGAGCGTTTTCTAGGAATGTCTCGCGAGGGCTAGCCCCACCGTGTAATGGTGGCCTAGACACGACGGAGCACATGAGGGTGACGATTGCTGGAAATGTGGTTTTAATTGTTGACTGATCAGCCACCGGAAGCGGCTCTCTCTCTCTATATCTTTTTCTTTCTCTCATTTTCAAAGACCGTGTGTCCGTGTAATGACGAAGAATGAGTGAAATGTTCCGAAGAATGTACCGAAACGACAAGCTCGGTGCGAGATTGTGGAATTTCCACTTAAATAGCGTGCCGTATGCCTGCTTGTTTTAACGTTTCGTATTTAATTGCATTTTAATTGAAACTCGAACAGGCTTCTCTCAAGTGAGTCATTAAAGCGCGAGCGAGTATCGGTAGATGGCGTAATTATTTTATTCATCTAAACACCGCAATTTTGATAGAATCACTTTAGCTGATCATCTGATCGCAGCATCGCGCTCATGATTTACTATCCAGTAAATGTGATCAAAAATAGCGACATAACCATGTCATCTGGGGTGCGCTAAAACTGCATCCAGCATATCCCAGTCGATGCTCACGCGCATCCATGCGGTCCGTGTTCGCAGTTAGCGTTAGCTTCTAGTAATAGGGGAGTGGAATAAAAGTGCTAAAATAAATCTTCTGTTCCCCGCACGAATTGGTGTGTGTGCCTGTAAGGGGCGTGTCCCTTTGCCACTGCCACGCCGGTATTGTTCGTGCCAATGCCCCTCGAGAGCCATCCGCTGATTCTACAGTTCCGATTCCGACATTCCAATTTTATTCCTGTGGTTCTCCCTGCTCGGCCGGGTGGCTTAATCTGGCTGATGTGGTTTGCGAGCAAACCCCCACAAGGGAGGTATGCACGAGCGGTCGATGAACGCTGAATCAGGCCCACAGGAATTCGGTTGCCAATTTCAATGGAAGGAGCAGCACAAGGGCTACTCACATGGGGATGTTTTTTTTCGGTATTATTTGGTTAACTGCATAACAGACTCGGTGCATATCTTATCGTTAAATCGTGGAGGTTCGTCTATTGCGAATGTTTTGGCAATCATATCAGTATGAGACGTAATGTTTGGAAAACACACAATACTCATTTTAATGCCCATTCGTTTCCAAGCCCAACCGAAATATCATTAAAATAGTAGATAAATAATATTAAATAAAATTTGTAAACCCGTAACAATATACACAATAATCTAAAATTGAGAATGTTTTAATTCATTCTTCAGATACTATTGATTAAACGACATTGATACGAACCTCATGGCTTTGAATCGATGATCAAAATGGATCAATCGCAAGAAAAGTTGTTAAATGAATCGCTCCTCTCGGACACGTCGATCGACGACCGCATGATGGAGGGCTTCGTGAGCATCCCAGAAGACGACGAGGAAGATCAGGACAATGGTCGCGACACCGTAGACAACGCCTGCGGAGGCCTGATGAACATGTCGTACGTTCCTTCCAACCCGGAACACCCCGAATATGCGGCCATCCTCAAGCCAGACCAACTGGTACCGGATTTCGTCCTCGGACTGCCGCATCACTGCTCAACGCCAAAGAAAAACGGTCGTCCCGTGTCGATGTACGAACCGTGGACGCAGTCTGAAGCGTTTCGATCGCTTCCGGCGGAAGTGCTTCGCAAGGCGACAAAACTCATCGACATCGACTTCGAAACGGAAGCGTCCGCCATCGCTGCTGCTGCATCACGGTCCTGCTGGGAAGCCGAAGATGCGACCGAATTCATCACCACCCTGGACGAATCCGCCATCCTGGACATCGAATCGTACGAGGATCTGAGCCACATCTACAGCAAACCTTCCGTTGGTGTGAATTATAACAACAATATGGTCGAGAATCACCACACCGCACGGAAGCTGATCGTGGCCGCCGATGTGCATCAGCATCAGCAGTCACAATTCAACCCATTGTCGCACGTGTTCGCATATCCTGCGTACGATCGCGATGCGGAGCACGAGAAGTACGAGGAGATCGAGATTTACGCTACTGTTAAGAAGAAACCACGTGAGAGAACGCCTCAGTCCGCGATCGATCGTACGATCGCGGTAGACACGCAGGCGCTGTTGCTCGCGACGGGTGGTGGACCGGTGCAGAAGTTGCCCAAAATTATGACGGCTGCGTGTTACGGTGAGCTGAATGGATTTGGCGTCGGGACGGCCATTTCCGGCGCCTGGAATGAGCTGGGTGCGATTGTGAAAAGCAACGAAAATCTGCTCGACTCGACGAAGGGTGGCGTTCTGTCGATGAACAGCTCGATCGTCGACGAGCTGCCGTCGGGGAGCAGTTCGTTCTACGAACCGAACTCGATGAATTCTTCGTTCGATTTTGCTCGTTACTCGACGAGCGAGAAAACGCGCGTGCGCTGGTGGGACGACCTCACCGAGGAAACGGAAGCGGAACTGCAGGACATTGCAGAGAAAGGTAGGAATGTTTTATCTATCATTTGAATGTTTTGGTCTCAAACTGTGCGGGAATGACGATGAGCAGTTCTAGGCATACTCTGAAATTGATGAAAAGCTCGAGCTGAAGCGATAGTGCTTTGCCTCAAACCTAAAACGTAAGTGATTAAAAAATCCTTACCTTTTATTTTAGAGTTTATAAGCTTTCTTTTTTTTTTTACCAAAATTTGAGGTAAAATCAACGGCAGAAGATTTGAAGAATCAAGGGTCAGAAGGTCAAGGGGCAAAATTTGAAGTAAAATCAAGAACCGTTGTATAAAAAGTATTTTACTTTATATATTATCTTAATGATTAGAGGACTGTTAAAGGCAACGCGTTACTAAACATTTAAAATTGATAAACGTCTGTTTTTGTACATTTCCTTTTTCTTTTTAAATGGTGCTGCGTTCGTTTTACGGCCCAGCGCTGCCTTGTTAGTGCTTTTTATGACATACAAAATTTGCCGTTTACAACAACATAACCACAAAGTATAACTATAACATAACCACAAAGTCGTGTATGTTGAATATTTCTTCTGAATATTTACATGCGTAGGACATAAATTTATTGAGTTTAAACCCTGGAAAAAGCAAAGCTCGTACAAACAGGAAAGTTTTTCCATTAATCGATTGACGTGGTATTGCCGATATCGATGGGCTTGAAATGCACACACCGTATCATTTTATCAGGGTATTTCACTGCGCGATGACTTTGTAACCGATAACCGAGAAATCATAAAACGTGGTTCATGTGCTTGGTACACATTTGTACATTAATCAGTATCTTTGCACCGACTAGGCGCCAACCGAACGCAAACAGTGTGACACAGCGTTGTGATATTAGCGAAGCGCCGGGAAAATATTGCCACAAATAAAACGATGTTATTGCGAATTTATTGCCTTCGCAGAACAGGTTGCAGGCTGGGTATTGATTGGGCTATGGCTGGGGGAGAAAATCAAGGCTAGTCTAAAAATGGCATTTATAATTCCCTCAGTACTAATGCTGCAAGAGCGGTGCATTTGATCTTTCGATTAGGCAGGTCAATGAAAAAATAGGACCAAATTTCCAAGAGCAGATAAGCGCTAAAATTCCATCTAGCAAAGGTGATTGACTAAAGCATGCAAAACAAAAAAAATGTTTCTGTGATAACAAGCAACTCCAGAAAAAGCCCCTCTTGAGCTGAAATTGTGTCGCAAAACAATACCGGGAACTGTGTCTTATCTAAATCGGGTTTCCTCATTAGATCATCGGCCGTCGAGACAAGCGACTTTCGAATGAGTAACGCCGGCCCGGTAACTCCCCGTAACGTGTCCGTAACGATTCGTCGGCATGCACAAATATGGCCATTAGCCTACCTAACTCCATGGGCGAGTTGACATCATGGTGCTCAGGACAAATGCCGCACTAAGATGTGTGGGCCGTCGAGCTGTGTCTCCCGGACAAGTGCGAGACCGGCAGCGTCATAAAGCTAAAAATGTAAATTCGTCGACTCGACGTCGATTTAGCCATCGGCCGTTGGGTTGAATTTGCGTGCGAAACCAACCCCTTGGAAGGGGTAGCAAACTTCGTCCGCTGGAGGAAATCAAACTCATCGAATGACTGGTTTTGATTCGTATGCAAAATGCCATCTTTTAGGTGTTTGGCAGAACCGTCGGCGCGGTTGACTCAATTTGTTTGTTTCGCGGTTTGGTAGGAGCCTGAATATAATCCCTCACAGACGAAACTATTTGCAAAGAGCAAACGGTATATAAACAAACAAATAAAGATAGCACCCCAAAGCTGCAGCCGCATTCGCGAAAAAGGCATTTGCGTGGGTAGGAAAGCGCTTGTAACATGGACGGGCCGAAACAAAATCAAACAAACCACCCGAAAAAAAAATCGCTCACAATCGCTTTAGCTATAGTTTATGAGAGTTTGATAAATTTATGATAAGTTTTTGTTCGTGTGTGCTACGCACGCATATTTGTCAGCGGTGAATTCGACGGAAACACAAATAAGCCCTCGATAAACGGCAGATTTACCCACGGCGCTGGTCAGGGGAGAAATTAAATGTCAAATTGGATGTTTTGTTTGCATCAATGCACATTAACGGCCATTCATCGAATTAGTGGGAGTGTTCGTCGTGAATTTGTCTAAGGATCTCCGGACAAGAGATGAGTAGAAGCGCTCATTCTGAAGGAGCGTAATCTGCTTGGTAAAATTCGCACGAACAAGCGCACCCAGACGGATCAACCGTTTACTTTGGGTTTGTTTAAAACTTCGAATGAAAAACGTTCATAGGTGTCAGCGTAAAATTGAGCTTTGACACTGTTTTGTTGTTGTTGTGGCAAGAGAGAGAAAAAAAAACGATTATCACTCCACGAACAGCTGTTGAGTTGCAGGACGGAGTTCAATTCCGCGTGTGCATATTAACGCTTATGGATGCATCCGTAATCACCATTTTTCGAAGGGCACCGACGCCACGGCGCTGCGCGAATTGATAACCGGTGCGAGGTAACATTTTTTTCGTCTGTTGCGAATCACCATTATCGCGGCCGGTTTTTTTCTTCTAGGCGCCGCCCGTTAGTGTGTGCGCACCGGCTGCTCGTTATCACACGAGGAAACGCACAGCAAAATACCAAAGCGAACGCTATTCGCATCATTTCTCGTCCGGGAGTGTGTATGTCCAAGTAGGAGCGGTTTGGACGCGCACCAACGACGGCCTACTGGGGTGGGTTAGGAAGGCTTTTGTGTAGGTTAAACCGCCCAGTGCAAATAGAGGATAGCGATGATTTGAAATGAAGCAAAAACAAATCTGCACGCCTTCGCGCGTATAGTAGGCGCCGGTCGGCGTGTGTATTGAACGTGATCGAACGGCGTTCAGCTCGTTGTCGTCGTCGTTGTGGTGGCTTCGTCAACTTTATTCTCGCGCTTTTGCACGCTCTGACAGGTGGATGGTGATGTTTAGTATTTTGCCAGCACGTTACTCGAACCGACGCTCGAAAGCTCGTCCGGTGGCGTCAGAGCTCGGTCCAAACTGCTGCCTGGTTGTGTGATGTGATCGTGCCATACGTTGCACGGTATTGCTGCGACGATCTAATCACGATCCGTCACGGTCAATGGCCACACTCTGTAGCGGCTCGTGCTCGTTTCTCGTTCCTGTTTCAGGAACGATTGTCAAACGACGCTGTGTCAAATGTGAAGCTGTGCTTTCCTATACCCAGTGATCCTGTGAGGGAGTTGAATTAGCGAAAGAGGCACAGTGTGTGTGTGTGTGTGCGTGCGCGCGAGTGCGTCAGCGGGATTAACGCAAATCTATTCCGTTCCTCATGGGTGTTGTGCAATTGCGGGAGTGATTCACGTCGGCACCGGTCGGTGTCCATTTGTGCGAAAAGTGCTCTTAAAAATAGTCGCTTGAAACGGGCAGGTTGACGCCAACCGGGGCTGTGTGGGGTGTGATAACGCATCAGTGGGTGGCACTCGAGACGACAATTCAACCGGAGCAGCATGTTTCGAAAGTCACGCCGGATACGGATGGGGACGCGACCGGTAGCAGCACGCGGGCAGGATTACGAGGGCGGTACGAGATCGGTATTCGGTAAATATGCTTACAAACCCCTTTCCAGCAGTTTGTGGCCTTCGTGGCAGCAAAACGTTGTCTGACAACATTGTTATCAGCGGACGAGTCGGAACCGCGATTAAGGGCTCGCGAGTAGCGTGATTCGGGTATGGTGGAACCGAGGTCGCGTGAATTGATGAAGCAAGCGGTTAGATGAGAAAAGAAAACACATCTGCAACCGTCGCCATGCTGGCCGTGGGATGAATGACAATATGCGTGGCTTGTGAATGAAGTCCGTGTCTTGGCGGCGTACTTATCGCAGATGGAATGCGACCGCCGCTTTGTTGAGGTTGTTTTATTGATTCCGGTTTGTGCGGGACCTACATTATTGGCGCGTGTGACGATAAGCCCGCAGATTGCCTCGTAACTGCTTAGTGATGGAAGTAATCTTGCCCCACCGTTGGTGGATCTACAGTGTGGCTGTATTTAAGATTCTTTTTTTTATAACTTTTCAAATGTTCATGAGGTAATGTTTATTTTAAAATTCAATCCGATTTTATGTGATTCGCCAGTACGTTTTTGGAAATGATTTCATAACGTAAAAAAAGCTGTGAACAGAAATATTGAGCTTTAAATCGATTTGGATTAAAATTCGTTTTTCTTCCAAATAAAATTGAAAGAATCATTTCTTTTTTATTTCACGTTAACAACTATAACAGTTCTACTTATTGAGTTTGACCATTTTAATGTCATAGTCTGTTTTAATACCAAATGGCATAATATTTCTGACATCAGGAGTAACATAAGAAAAATTGAACAATGTATGTATCGTGCTTAGGTAAACAGTTTTACAAAATATGTATGGGTTATGGATTGTAAATACAACCAAGAGGTATGATAATGTTGCTGCTGGTATAATAATACGTTGCTGACGTAGTAAGGTAGATTACCATACTAAACGGCGGAATAATAGTTATCACATGAATGTAAGAGCACAAAAAACACCCGATGCTTCCCTTTTTTCCTCCTGAAATGTAAGAGTTACCTGTATTAAAAATGGTGTGGCGATCGTCCAAGGACACTCGCCCAGCAACCATTGTGATGTTCTGTGTCTGGCCTGTTCCCCTTTTATGCACATGTGCAGGGAATACAGCTCCGCACATGGCAACGATGATCGAGGTTTGGAAATGCTCATAGAAAACCCTCGCCAGGCAAAACGTCCTTCAGCTCGCCGGAGATTCACTTTCACTTGCCGACGAAAGGTACAGTGGTGGCTGTTTTTTTTATCATCATTATCTTCGTTATCATCATCATCATCACCGACATAATCATTATTATCATTCCATTAAGGCGCAAACCACGTTCCGGGCGGCTTCAGACGGGCCCGATACATGACTTCGCGATTCGTTTTGTTGCGAAAATTAGGCTGATCTTTTTTGTCACTTTTACATTCACGATTTTGCTCTTGTTTCTTCATTTGTGCCAATACGGGTCTTGTAAATGAAACCGGCAGAAACAATCGTGCCAACTAAAAGACCGAACGATGAGTGAGCCTTATCGTGCCGAACCAAGGTTTCTTTTGTGTGCTACGGCTGGCGATGCTAGGAGTGGCAAGAAAATTGATTCTTTCAAACCACCGACTGCGGGAAGCATGCAGTTCGATTGCAGTCTTCGCTCGGGGGATCAGATAAAAAATTGAATTACAAAAAATGCAACTATCTCGCACAACACCGCATGTAATGAGCCACAGTACAAAGAAAGCGAAAGATAATCACCAACGGTGAAGGAGCTGCCTGTAGCGTGTGCAGTTTGATGATGATGGTAGCAAGCATAATTAGAGCTGTATGCAACGTTCGTCTCATTCCTGGCGCTGCACTATGGCTCCTTGACGGTGCTGCATTGTCATTGGAGCTCGAACGTGTACGGAGCGGTAAGTTTTTGTGCTTACCAGCATCCCAAGCATCCCAAGTGTCCTTTCGAGAACGTTGGGAATTGTTCGCTTCAACAGCCCAGAAGGGTGGTGGTGAATTTCCTTCCCCAGTCGATGAAACTGCAGCAAGCGCGCGCTGGCTCGGTTGCCGGAGATTGGCAATTTTGGCTGACGCCTTGGCGTAATCAAGGCCCTTCGTTAACCTTTTCCGATGCCCCCATGATACCGAACAGGGGATCTACGATGATATGCGATACCAAAGAAACAATGGATTCACTAGGATGTGTGGTGGCCCCGTGGAGTATGATGTAAGGTGCATTTATACTCGCCCGTCGGTAGACTTCGTGTCTGCTACTGCTGCTGCTGGATTTGTCATTTAGCCAATCGAGCTTTATGACAATGATGATGATGATGATGACGAAGCTGATGATACTCCTGCTGCCAATCACGAAGGTCGAAAAATAATAATAGCGAGAGAAGTGCCTCCTGGAGGGACATAATTTGCTGCTGTCGCAACGAACCGCGGCTGCGTCGGTATGAGAAATCGTCTTCCGTTCGAGGGAATAATTGCTCCCATCGGTTGAGAGTGAAAATTGGTTTGGCGTTGGGGTTAATTTTCTTAAACAATGATCGGCTGGATACAAAATTCAATTACGTGCACGAAGAAAAAAAGGCGCGCAATTGTACTCGATGCAGTGTTCCGTTTTTGCTATTCAGCAGCATAACTATGCATTACCGTCCAATTATTTCGCATCATCATCACGTAGCGTGAAGATCGTCGATCATTGTCATAATATTACAGGCAAAACAAAATACTTCAATTATTTTTGTTGACCTGTATTTCAATGGTTTAATTTTAATATTTTTTTTCTATCATTTTCAACTGTGGTTTTTAAATGTTTGATTTGATTGGCTTCAATTAGTTTTATCATTGGAGCGATTGCAAAATTCGCCCTTGAGCAGGTTCGGTTTCCGTTCCCTTTTTCCTACTCTCTTTCTTCGACGATGATGAATACGCCTCCACTCGGTTTTCTTTCCTGTATTGCATAAGCTGGCTTTCACCTGCAAGCACCCCGCGGGCCGGTTGTTGAGTGGCAAACAGTAGCCGGCACATGATTTACGATAATTAAAGGAAAGTTATAGTTCCGTTGGCAACCCTTTTTGCAACGGAATAGCACCTCGGGACGTCCGCGATTCGCGGTGCCGTGGAAAATCGAAGGTAATTGAAAATGGAATGGAATTTCAATGCCGGCAAGAGATGTGCAAAATGGTACCTTGCAGTACCGTCCCTTATGGGTAAATTGTCTCAATTTGTGGGCGCTTTGCTGTTGCCGCATGGTGGGCCACGAGTGCCGATGAAGTTGTCGCACAAGGATTTACGTCACTTTTGTGTACAAATTGTGTATTTTCATGACTTTTTCTCAATTTGAGACGGTCGCACGCTGTATGTGAGTTGTAACTTGGGAGGAACTGCTCAAGCCGGTCAAGAGTTAATGCCAATGATTCAACATATGCAAAAATCCGTTGCCTTAAAACTGCATTGTCGTCGGCTCGATTTGCGTTTTTTTAGCAACCAATGTGTGAGCTCCATCAAAATCATAATGAATTTACTGCCCTCGGGAGCATTTGGTTGCTGCAGTTTATGCGATTCTGCCAAGTTCTGTTTCCCTTTATGCTGGCAGCTGATTTGTTGCACACGGATATGCGATACGATCGTTTTGATCAAGGACTGGTCGAACAAAACCGTTTATGGTTCGTTTATTAAAACAAAATCAATTTTCAACTCAGTTCACCGTCCCTGGTTGTTTCCTGCAAGCCCTTCGGCATCTTGACGCTGTATGCTGATGTTATTGGGTGGTTAGTGGGTATCCGAAAGGAAGCCGGAATTTATGACTGCTGAACACTGCAACCGATACCCTCTCCATGTTGTAAACCAATGAATGGGAGTAGAATTTAAATGTTATTAAATTTGTATCGCTTTGTAGCTTCTGTTAGTCAGTTGATAAATGGCTTTCCTTGAATGCTGATTATTGATTGCTTTACGGAATGGAGAGCAAGAAAGAACATTCACAAGATTTGTGTAGAATATTATGCAGTTTTATTTCAAAACCTTTTTTAGCAACTCAAAACTTAATTAGTGTTCAAAAGCTTTATTGAATAGAACTCCCTTCACATACACCACTGCCACTGCTTCTCATTAAGCAAGCGATTACTATCTTTATCATAGTGCGGAACACCAACAATGATTATGATCTATTTTTCAAGGCAAAAAGTGTAGTTTCTCGTCTTCGATGCTCATTTATTTTAATTACCATCGACACGGATCTTGGGAGTTGCGAATGCACACCGCTCAGATGTACGACGTCCTGCATGAAAATTCACTTTTCGACAGCTCCAACGGGCGATTTTTACACGAGTTTCTGTTGTACGCTGCCCGCTGTGTGATCGCAATCGCATTGACAGCATAAGTATTAATGATAAGTGAAAAAGTGAGCAACAAAATACAGCATTGCTCCACATTCTACCAAGGCCAGTAGGCGTTTACCGTACGGACTAATGGTTGTGCAGCTGGACGTCGAATGCTGCCAGCATTATCTGGGCTTTGAAGTGAACAGGTCTTGCTGTCTTCAAGTAGAGAAATACAGATCCGCACGATGCGACGGAGGACAGCCTTCAGCGTGTGCTATGAAGTATTGTTCCTTAATAGATTTGAGCACATTCCTGCCTCAGTTATCTCATCGATCAAGGTCAGGCGTTTCAAGGTTTGCTGCCCGTTGGTGTGATCAGCTAGGGTCCCTGGTGGAAACCGCGAGAAACAGCCCTTCTGCGCTTATTTTTGTTTTGGGTCACTTCTATTCACCGGCCACTTGTTGCACACAGGGTTGCGAACATTTCGGATGACCGTGAAATTATCGATCGTTGTGCATTACTATCCCCTCGCCACCGCGAGCGGGAGACCTTTTCCGTTGGTGCACACGCGTGCATACGAGCGTTCCGTGCGCGGGAAAACGCGATGGTTGCAATTACGCGACAACAAGCTCGCGTAAATGCCGCCGCAGCGGTTCAAGGGGACGAAGTTAATTTCTACCAAGCGCATAATCAAACCGGAGGGAGCGAATGCAAACCGAAGCGGAAAGTGAAATAATGGGCTTGGGCGGCGAAAGAATTAAAAAATAAAAATTAAACAAACCAAAACACTTCTGCTGGCTCCACCTCCTTCGACGGACGGAGCGTGAGGACTTCGGGCAGTATTAAGCCGGCCTAAGTCGGCTGAGGCTCGTTGGTTGGAGCCGCGAACCCAGCCAGCACGGGGAATGCAAAGATTAAAAAGAAATTCGCAATCATTCGCCAGGATTGGGGATCAAAATTCGACAAAAGCAGATAACGAGAATTTAATTGAACTTCAGCGAGGTCCGTGCGTCGTCCTGATGGGTCTAAGTTAATTGAGAACGGATGATGTAAGTGGTGTGAATCACATCGATAAGGCTGAATGATAGCCGAGAGGTGGAAACAGCAATCAGCAAGCGAAGAAATGTATTAACGTATCAAACATTTTATCAACTACATTTACATATTTATCGTATGTTTTGCGGCTACGTGGTAGTATGATTCTGAATTGTCATGAAATTTGTAGGTTTCTATCATTCTATTTTGAGTTTCTGTTCCATTTGATCAATTTGCAGCGTTTTGGGAAAGTGAAAAATTGCAAATTACTTTAAGAATAACGGATTGTCCTCTTATTTCGCATAAAAATGCATTTGCAAAAACCACATCAAGCTGTTTGTAGCATAATGCATCACTCTTATGCTGCACCGCGCCTTGGAGCTGCATCATTTCGTAACAATACCCATAAACAAGCAGACGGCTGCCGGAGAGTGCACCAGGCCGGGTGATTAATGATTTCGCCTGTGCTTTCGCACAATTCACGGCCACCGAAAGTTAAAGCAATCTCCTTGTCATGGCTTGCATCGGTCGGCAAGGCGGGTTCCGCTTACGGCCACTCCAGGGATCGATGGTAAGGACGCTCGATTGATGGACGGGCCCCATCGGTGGAAAAAGTGATCCCATTGGCCACATTCGCTCGCTTTCCGTTTTTTCCTGTCGTATCGGTTTTGTTTGAACCCAACCGGTTTATTGTGCTGGTAGACAGTTTTATTTCGTAATATGTAGAGAGCTCGTGGAAGATGAGTACGGTTTCTGCCGCTGATGCTAATTTTGCTCGCCTGTCGCTGGAACTGACAATACGCAGGACGGATGTGGTTTTTGGGCAGGTTTTTTTTTATCAAGCTCTCAGCATGTCACAGCACGCATGTTTGATGCATAACAAATGATCGTATGCCAAACGAATAAAAATGATCAATAATAAATTGTCGCCGATAGCGGGGGGGGGTTTGAGTCGACGAGATAATGATGCGCTGCTGCTACCGGTCCCGAATATAAGTGTCTTTTATTTGACGTTATCATGAGACCGAAATGCTTTGTTGCCGGTCGCTTTGCTGTGTAGACTTTCTGCGAGGCGTCTTTTGGGGAAGATTTATGTAAAACATGTTTATCCGTTCTTTGTTGGCACGTCAGGAAATGTGAGAAGACGGAATGTGTTACGCTCATCACTATCGCTGTTCGGTGGTGTAGAGAATTAATTTAACAGGCTTCGTTTATCACTGCACGGTTATAATGCTTTTTTGTGTATTCATTAATTACCACGCGTGTGAAATTTGTGATTTGGGCATGTTTCCGTGCATAAATAACGACCGATGATGTGCCGCTTATCATAATGAAAATTTGCATACGCAAACGCAATCCTTCCCCATCTGTGTATCATTCGGCAACATAGTTGGACAACATACAGCAATGGATAGCTTCGATGTACGCAAAAGAGTATTTTTTTCGCTTTGAAAAATTACATCCTACGAGCGTTGTGATAAGCGTTTCCTCCCAAATGTCACCTCAAGGCGACACGACCGATGCCAATATATCTACATCAAATTAGCCAACCGTGAATCGATAAAGACATGACATACTGACAGCCCGTCGATCGGCATCTGTCTTTTTTCCTTCGTCGCCCCAGCGATCGTTCTTATCAGCCCACGGGAAGGGCAGTTCACGCCCATGCCTCACACCACACTTCGGAACTATGTACGATGTTTTTTTTGCGCTTTGTGTGCGAATTGTTAAATTATCATTCCGCTGGAGAAGGGTGAAAGAAAACAGTTCATGTCGGTGGAGGTACTTCGAAGGTGTAATAAATCATTAACCGTGGCGTTCGTAGCGACTGCCGAGTCGGTGACAATCGTAATCCTGTCACCAATTCGACGGCAAACTCGACACCAAATGATGGCTTCTTTTCGCAACTCTGACACTTTCGATATCGATTGAGAGCTGCAATTCAAGGCAGCGAATATATTGCTGCTGTTATATATTGAAGATTAAAATCAATATTAAGCAGTGGTCTTTAGTAGAAAAAAAACTTAACTGAATTTATCTAAATGTATTATGGTTTCAGAATTACACTGCTGAATTTGGTGCCAGATAACTAGCAACTTTAAAATTAATTAATTACAATTCAAAAGCATTGACAAACATGTTTTTTTATACATTTGCTCAACATCCATTAGCATTTGTTCAACATTATTTCTAAATAATAAATCCATCCTGGAGCCTGATTGTCTGCAGCCGATTGTGTATCACGATCGAGAGCAACTTTTTCATTTCTGCCCCGACGTTTCGTGCCAGTAATTACCGAGTCTCGAATTGCATGCTGAGTTTGGCTTGTCGTCGACATGTCTGAAGTGGTTCACTGCATTGAACCGGTTCGACCGCGTGCTGTGCTTCTAGAACAAAACTCCATTCAGCTGCACATTGCTGCGTTTGTAGGTTCATTGATGGAGATCATATGCCAGCTTGATCGGCGGAATGTGGAGTTCGGTGGATTGTTGAGACTAGGGAAGGGATGGATGTGTATATAAAAAAAAACAACAACGAGCAGGCAGTTAAAGCTGCACTGGTGGGTTTCTTTTAGTTGAACGATTGAAATCGAACAATCTGCCCACGCCAGGTTCAAGCTTCTAAAAACAAGTTGTTCTTAGCTCGGGCAGCAGCGTCTGACGAATCGTTAGAACGGTCTCCATTCGCGTGTGATTATTATCATAACAACCATCACCTACATCGCTGTTGGTGTTGCATGTTGCCTCAGGCGGTTCTCTGCAGCCGTGTGGAGCCTATTGCCTTTGATCACAAATTTAGGTTTGCTGCTTTCGTAATCGGATGCGGGTGTGGGATAAATTTAGTTTGTTTGCCATTGCGATTGCAAATTGCATTCCTTTTAAGGATGATTATGATCATCGCGTACTTTGCGTAATTTAATGTTTGTTAGATATTTCATTACATAATAAGAATATTATCAGAAGTTTTGCTGCTCCGTCAACCGTAGTTGATTTTATTGAAGATGATTTTGATAAAAGTTTTTTGAAAAATTTGTTCTGTGAAAACAGAGGGTGATTTGGTAAAGTGAAAAGTGTAACACTTGAAAAGTACTTGTTGTTTTATTTTACTGTAAACGTTTTACATTGCTATCGCATAAATAAATTTAAACAACTCATCACGTCGCCTCTCGGAGATTCCTTATGAACATGCTCGATTTTTGAGTCATGTTGGCATTAGCATAACAGCCAGAGCATACTTTCGATAGCGTACCTTTCCAACGGGCTATGCTCTTACAGCGAGCATAAGTTGAAAGTTCTCTCTCCCACATTAACGCTCTCTCAATTGGTACGCGCAACGCAAAGAGTTCGAACAAACGGGGTGCGTTTAGTTGCACCAAAGCTCAAAAGCTGTGATGCTGAAGTTGAGCTTGATCGTGTCTCAAGGAAGGCTATTCTTTTAACCCACGATCAAGTGGCTTCAAACATGGGAACATGGAGTCTGGAGCCAGCGAATACGTATCCACCATGCTCGCTGGAGAACGCATTGAGTCGCTCTCCATCTGGTCGAGGTGTCTCTCGCTGTCTCTCTACGGTGCCGTTTGGTTCCAGCGCTTGGTCTCTCTCTATTGCTCACGCTGGTTGATACGAACCGGTAACGTTGCTGAGTCGAGTCAGTAGTTTTAACTCGACCATCGTCCGCTGCGGACGAGGCGATTCGTGCGTGCGTGCTGAAGCAACGAGTTTTTTGAATGTCTTGCTGAAAACGTGTGATCACATACGGCTAAAGATTATTTTATCAATTCACCCAGCTGGGTTTTCCGTCCGGTGTTCGACAAGTGTCGTTTGTGCCCGCCGTGAAGGTAAAAAAGAAACGGGAAAAACTTCACCGCGCTTCGTGGGTTGCTGATAACAAACCTGATCTTCCAGTGCATTCCAGTGCGTTGGTTGTGCGTGAACCTTTTACTTGGTTGTGCGGTTAAACGGTTGCGAGTGTGTGCGGTTGCGTTTACGTCCTTCATTAAAGCCAATCAAACTAATCGAGGCTTGTGCTGTGGTGATAAGAAAACGAAATAAATGAAATTTGGCTTCATGCATGATCGATCAAGAGCAGCCAGCGAGACAGAGATCGAATGCATTCTCGATTAATTTAGTTTGAATTTTTTTACTGGGAAAAGCATGAAGAAGAGCCCAAAACACCGTGCATTTTCCAACATGGAAAAGTAAACGCTGTTTCGAGGTGTTTGTTTACAATGCAACGGAATTTAATTAGGTTCCTTTTCTGGTTCAGTCATACATTCGCGCGAAGCTTCCCGTAGCTCCGTTTTACGTTGTTATGCACCATCTGTGATGATGCTGGAAGAAGCCTTTTCCGAGATCGAATCGAGCGTACCGTCGAAAGGAAGTGTAATTAATTTGAGACAGTTATGCGCGATGTTAGCGAAGATAGCTTCCAAGTTTGTGCTCTTTGTACAGAAAATGGAATAAAGGGCCACTGCGAAGGAGTGATGCGAGGCGGTGGTTGCGAGTTTATCAGATGCGCCAGAGCAGACGGGGCACGAAAACGCGAGCTTTTCATCGACCGTGTGTGACCAACGACCGTTCACCAAGCTTCGATTTCAATGCACTCGAGCTGGAGACGGAATTAAAGAGCCAGCTAAAGCATGAGTGCAGAGAGGCTGTGCTCCACACCAGAGTAAAAAGGGTCAGCTCGTGGATCTCTTTCACGCATGTAGTTTCCGGAGCTGTGGAAGCCACCGAGCTACGTTTTGTAGCATCTTCGCCATCTTCGAATCCATCAACCGGCTTCTGCAAGCAGAGAAAGGAACGTTAAGGGCCAGCGCGAATGCTCAGAGCCTCCGAACAGAACGGGTTAAGGCTGGGCAACGCGAGCTTCCCGGCAGCGTGAGACTGCGCTTTGGTTCTAATTTTCTAAATGTACGCGGTTGTATGTGTGAGCGGGAGTGATCGTTGATTAATTGATGTTGGTTACGATCGATAAATAATGGAACGAGCGAGAACCCGAGTGCGTTGCGGATGGAGGAAAGATTGATTTTTATGTTTTAATGTAATACAAAAACTCGATCACACGCGTTTGCTTCCGATTGTGCAGTAGGTTATGGAATCGGTGGTGCTGAGACAACTTTATTTAACGACGAACATCATCTAGGGTAGGAAGGAAAACAGAAAGGCTGCACCGAGGGCGCTATCAGGCCGGAAGAGATTAATTCTGATGGTCGTTTTCGACGATCTTTTCAACGGTTCCTCGCCAAGGGCCGCGTTGGATGCTCGTCCAGCCTGATAATGCTAAATAGTGTGGCAGCTCTAGTGATCAATGACGGTGATCGTTACATTCCATGTGCGGAGCCGTGCGTGAAGGCTTGTTTGTTTGATTGCTCTTTTTGTCTTTTCTTAGCCTCCTCGTCAGGCCCTGCGGTTCGGGCGCGAGTATTATATTGTAGTGATGCGCGTTCCCTTGCTTTTCCGTTGCCTAAAGTGATTCAACCGATGCCGGAAGCGGAGAGCCTGCGTTAAGAGTAAAAGAATATGGGAAAATAAAATAGCAAAAGCAATAATAATTCAGTGCCCATCGCCAACGAGTGTGATTGTGCCGTGCGAAGGTTCGCCGATGAATGATAATTCCCTCGCGTTCGGTTGCGAGCGGTGATCGTGTGTGCTTTTTTTTATGTTTTCTTGTTGCGAGCATCCGTAGTGTATTGGTGCGCATCATACTCTGCACGTGCCCGGCCTGGAAAAGAGATGATCGAAGGCGAGTGAAATATCGTAAAATTCGAGCTAATGCATTCGGCAGCATCAATGAATTATTCGAGTAGTGAATATTCTCTGTCGATTTTGGTGGCATAAAGTGAAAAGAACCACAAACTAACCGCACACATGCCACATGTGCGTATGTGACGACAATGCCCATAAATATGACATCAGCAGCCGTTCCGCCGGATGGTGCCAGCGGCAACGCGCTCCTGCCCGGGAACGGTGGTGGAAATGAGACGGCTGGCTTGCGGAAATCGCTCACGGCGGCCGGTTCCGCCGGATATGCTGGTTCATCCGCCAGTCCGAATGCCATCCGAAGTGGACGACCTGGCAGCGGTCTCAGTCTCAGTGTATTAGGTAATGCCTCACGCTTTTGCGTGTATCTGTCACGCGAACATGTTCGATATTATTGGGACGATGTGGGGTAAATGACCTATATTTACATAATTTATCCTCCCGCTGGGGAAGCTTTCGTGCAAGCGCAGGTGCAATAGATACTAATAACAAATTTATCAGATACAGCTGTTCAATATCCCTCCGGTGAATGAACTACACTGATTAGAGATGATAAGTTCGGTGCATGTCGCCATGAGCATGCTAGGTAATAAATAATAGAATAAGGATCAATGCTCTTGCATCGATGGCTCTTCTCTAGCACGTTGTAATTATTCGGCTTACTGTGAGCGATCATATTCCTATCCCTTCTTCCAATAAATGATGGAGAGGCTAATCATAAAGCAACATGTTCACATACATTTCTGCAATCAATCCTCTCTTGAAAGGGTCTCGATATTGTCCCATGATTTTGTGTTCGGGAAAGTTTTGCGGGAACGATCGTGATTGATTCGAGGAAGAGTATAATTTGGCTTGCAAATTTTTTATTTCCTTGCCTCGTCCGAAAGCCACTGCTAAATGACGGTAATTTGCGTGAAGATTGTTCTTTTCCGTCCTTTCCAATTTCGGATAAACTCTCATTCTCTTTCCCTCCCGCGAAGATTATGGTGTCGGCATTTGGGGTGACTGTGTGATAGTTTTTTTTTCTCTCGCATCGTTGCTCCAAAAAATGGCAAAACGAGGCAAAACGGTTGACCACGAATCACTGCCGAATTCAATGATCGTTCCGAAATTATGAGCCCAAACCGCAGGAACGATGCCCGTTCTGTGGAAGCTGCGCGTTGATCCAATCTCGTTTTTATCATCCTGTCCCGGGCGCGTATCATCGTTAATCGCTTTATACAACGGTTGCGGATCGCTTTCGCAGGAGCAGAAAGCTGAAAAGTACCGCTTATGGTAGTCGGATAAGTTTGCATCATGCTCTGCTCGATTATATTCCTGGGAAGAAAGCCTCCGTGTGAGAGCTGCCTGATGTGGGATTAATAATTTCACGAATATACAGTTATGAGTGAGGTGAACGGTAACCGAAAGGCCAAAGTACATACTTCCCTTTAACATCGTGTTGTGTAGGAATTTCGCTCCAAATTTTAATATGAAGCAGGTGCAACGCTTGCAAGAAATGCATGTCTTGCAGACGGGTTTTGATGTTCCGTTTTATTCAGCACTGAAGTATGACCACCCGACTTCCGGTGGCAGGAGATGATCTGTGAATGGCAAGAAAGAAAGACGAGTTCGGTTTACCGAGGCGTGCCGTGAAGTTTTTTTTATTATGCATTAATGCAGACGGTACCAAAAACAAAAGAAAAAAGCCCCCCCTGGAATTGGCGTACTCTTTGAACACCCTTCAGAGCTCATGGACCTCCGAGAAAGCGACGAATATTGCTATTTTTGTGTCATGTCTCGCCTTACTCCGACCTGATACGCCAGTGTGCCCACTTTTACCAACCACCGTGCGATTGGTCCGGTTCTTGTAGAATTGTTTTAAATTAACCACCAGTCACAGAAAATAATGATCGCGATGGACGGCGGTTGTGTTTCTGTTCCCTTGTCACAGTTGTATGCTGCTCCCGAACTGAAAGTAAAACTTGCTCAGATGCCGGAGACAAAACGCAGAATAACCTGTATCGCAGAATGGCATCATAAACCGAACGGTTGTTTAATGAGGCATTAAACGCGCTTTATTACCCTCACTGGCAGCCAGAATATGGGTTTTGATTGTTGTAAAGTGTTAGATTATGCAGTTGCATTCATTTGACGGCGAGAGCGAGCATTTTTTGTTTTGTGAATGGTCTTTTTTTTCCATTCTGCGATTCTCTTTCGTACGCTTGCTCGCTCTTCATTAATGAGTCGCGATAAGACGTTTTGCACTTTAAGGAACTTATAGCACGGTGTGCATAAAATAAATTGTTGATGGGCTGATGACTCGTGTTCGAATAGCCCTGAGATGATAAATCGATCCCACTGAGACCGTCGCTTTAGGTCAACGAACACGAAACTAAAGCGGTTAGCTTGTCGTCTACGGCTTTTGCGTCCTCAGCTTCATCGTTCGTCGTCGTGCAAAGGTGTTAAACATGATGGACAACTGTATCTTGGTGCTTGAGTGTTCTGCCCGCTCGTCTGGTGCCTTTTCGCGTTCATTCTTTGCAATCGAAAGAAAGGCACCCCGGCCATTCGACCCCTGTCGCGCTGCGTGGTGTGGGGTTTTGTTTGAAAAACATTTACAAACCCGAATGGTTAGTCAATATTGACCGTAGCTTCCTCGACGGTTCGTAGGGCCGTTCTATGCCGTTCGTATCGATCGGGAGCAGTAAAAGTGTACCCCCGCTTGGTGAGGAGTCTGAAGCGATTGAACAAGAACGCACATCTTAAGACACAAAACGGCGAGACTGTGTGGATGTTTTGGCGCACATACCGCTTCTAAGCCGCCTGCATCCATCCAAGGGAAGGTTAGTATTGAGTCAACACCGTCAGGGACTCCGTTAACGCAACCTGTCTTCTGGTTGTCTGGCCGGCCCGCTTGACGGTGTCTGAAGTTTTTGTTTAGTCTTTCATCAATCATCGGATGCCGTCGTCTGCCGACTTCTCGGTGTTTATCCGTGCGGGATTTGGTATGGTACTTTTTTGTTGTTGTTAGTTACATCGTTGATTTTCTGGCGGCACCGCTGGAACCGCTGGCGAACGGGGTGGATTTGAATTTTCCATCGCATAATTTTCCCGCGTTCCACGTTCGCTTGGCGTGGCGGGTTTGCCCGAGAGGAATGTAATTAACCCTTTACGCATGTCAAATTCCGTTACCGTGCGTCCGAGTGACCGCCGGGACCGACCGCTGACAGTGATGGTAGCTTTTTTTTCCATCTCTTCTTTTTCTTCGCCAACATTGCACGGTTCAGGCGTGTCCTGTTTCGCTGGCTTTAGGGCCGTGACAGGGCCGATCGCCAGCTGCTGGTGAACTTTCTTTTGGGAATGTAGGTTCCGGCGCAAGTAATTCCCTTCATTACATGCCCGAAATCTGCTCGGAGCGAGAGAAGCAAAAAAAAAAAGCGCTCCTCGCTGGCTTAAGCAAGTCGCTCGGATGTGGATGGGAAGTGTGCATCTGACGCGGGAGAAATTCGTGGGCTGTCCGGAGGGCTGGGTGCTGGCTGCGAAAGTAATGTCCGAGCCACACGGTGTGGGTTTATGTCGGATGAAATGTTTTAAATCCGATTTTCCGTGGACAGCTTACCGGTGGGCCGGCCGAGGTGGGTTGGATCAGACGCGCATTCACTATGCACGGGTGGCTTTTGGAGCTTTGTGAGACGAATCGGTAGCTGGAACGCTGGTAGCGCAAATCGAAAAGCACGTCGAGTGATTTGTGCCCCTAATCCGTAGGTTTCGACGGCGGGAAAAGGGTTTTCAATGGTGGAAATGTGTACTAAAGACGATCAAACATAAGGCTGATGGGTTGAGATATTGTAGAAATGAATACATTTTTGTTTCCAGCCACCCTATTAGGCGATAGAGAGGTTTACGATTGAAAGATAACATCAGTTTTATATGCGCAACTGTCTGATTTGTTAAATACAAATTGTGATATAAAAGTTTTGGAATATGGAATATAATTTTTTTACTCAATTTTTACATGTTATGCAAGAGTTTCTTTAAAAACAACCATTGATTGGTTTATTGAATGGAGAGCTAGATGGATGTATTATATGCAATTATTTGAGCTACCGAATGTGTCTTTTAATGTCCGTTTCCTTCCCTTTTTTAGCTCAATTGAAATGGCTGAATGGTAAACATTTCCGTTTTCCGAGAATTGCAAAACGCTTCCCGAGTCATTGTCACGATGACGAACGGTGTGCTATTATTTTTAGTATCTTCTGTGCTTGCTTCTGTTTGGTGTCATAAGCGGAATAGTGCTGCAAATAAACATCGCTAGGGGTGCGAGATGCAGTTTATTTTGCCAAACCGATTGTAATACACAACATATGTAGGGCGTGCGGAAGTGCGATCGTTACGGTTCGTTAGACGTGTCAGATAGGTCGTGCCTGCTGCAACGTTTGTCCAACGCTCCACATATAAATTTTATGGCTCTGTTAAAACCATGCAAACGGGCGTCTGTCTCACGATGCACGCACCTCTCTTTGCCATCGCGGTGCGTTGTTTCCAGATGCTAGTGCTGTTCATTATCCAAATCGCTTCCTAATGAGTAATCCGATCTGGATCCCCCCCGTGTGAGCATGTCCAATTACTGCCGGACCGTTGGTGCGGTGGCAGAGCGACTGGCAGACGCCTTCATTGTGGGTTGGAACCACAAACAACCGGTAAGGCGCCATCTCTTTGGTCTTGGTTTCCGAGCCTTAAGTCGGAATTCCAACGGCGCAAATAGTTCGTGTTCGTGGGCCTTATTGGGGTTGCGCCCCCGATGTTTGAGCCAGCCACGATCCCAGGAGTGCTCAGTATGCGAGCGTGATTGGATCGAAATAAATTCGTAAGAGAAAAGACGGTCTGTCACAAATCCTGACGCCACGTGGTGTGGAGGATTTATCAATTCCATCTTGGTTGCGCTAAAACCACGCCGGGTTCGTCACTTAACGTCTCGCGCAAGTCTTTCGTTCGAACGCGCCTCCCTGCGTGACGTACGCGTAGTTATTTGATCCATTATCAATTTTCTTTTATTATTCTTTTTATTCTTTATGCTCTCTCTCCTTCTCTTTCTCTCTCCTCTTCTCTTTCTTTCTGCCTATCCCGTGCTCGCTGTCACTGAGGATGACTAAATTTCTTCTGTCTGCTTGTTTGCCCCTCGTTCGGCGTGTTGCAAATGGGCATTATTGCCTTTCGTGAGGTGTGTTATTTTAGGATTTTGTTTCGTTCGAGCTGCCGCCCTGGGGGGAAAATGTTTCATAAGCGCACCGTCCCGGTGGTGCCAGCCCCTTTCACGTCACCCGACCCTGAGCCCGCTTTCCATTCGTCGTTACACACGGTAGAAAATGCCCATCGGCAGAGGAGCGCGACCGGACAGTGCATTGGAATTATGCAAATGAAGACATTGTAGTGCGATGTTCCGGGAATCGGTCGAACTAAACGCAAAACAAAGCGACGGTTCACAAATATTCCCTTTCCGCACGATTCGAGCCTTCGGTCGCGCTCTGCATGCGCCGGTCCTATGTCACCGGTGGTTTTCGCTTCTCCCTATTCGAAGCCCTTGAAATGGTGCGCCATGCTCGGGCAGGGTTTTGCTGTGGCTCGATATCTCCACCCCGTGGACGTGGCTGGCGGAGAAGGATGGAATATTTAATATTTAAAAATTTCCCAGCTGGTTGCAGGGCAAGTTTGGCACAGCAGCGGTCGTGCTGTCTGACCGCTTGACCAGCTGTAATATGACCTACGTGAGCTGAAAGCAGCGTCCCGAGCCCTCACTGGGAGGCGGTGCGGTTGCTTAACCTTGACTTTATGATTAGTGCGTTGTTGCTCTTGCTGCTTGCCGCCACCGTTTGCTGGGAATATGTTTATTCGTGCGCTCGGTCAAGTGGAAGGAAAACACAATGGTAAACAAAAATTAAAATAGCTCCCATTTTCATGAGCGCCGCGTCCGTTTTCGAGCGTAGGCCTAGCGGTTGAGCTTGGCTGAGTATCGGAGCTTTCCGAGCACATAATTTTAATTAGGAAACCAATTTGACCCCTCCTAGCATTCGGCGTTATTTTATTGGCTAAACCTGCTGTGTTTATTGCTTCGATAATTGAATAGACGGCTTGTATTCGCGGTGAGTTGTGGAGCTTCCTTTTGCTAATGTAGTTATAATTTATGCTAATGAGTGTGCAAATGTTTCACCACAATCGAACGCCGTCGCTGCTTTCGCTGAATGGGTTCGGACAAATTCGATAGCTGCTAAATTATTCCTACCGTTCAGTGCCGTTCGGTCGTAAAGGAAGCGTTCGGTTCGGTTTCCAGCAGCCTGGCGCAACATAGCCCGGGCGTGGTTTCGACTCCCGTTCCTGTCGTCTTTTCTATGCTCGCGGCCGCACAAAGAAACGATAACGGACGTTTTCGGGCGCGATAACAAAACCCCGTGCCGCATCACTTGACGAGTCCATTGATTATTTCGGTGGGGCATTCCGGGCGCTAGAAGCTGTGCGAAGCATACCGAACGGGGCAGGTTTGAATTTGCATCTCAAATCATGATAAATCTCCATGCGAGGCCCAAACAAGCGAGTTGCTTGTGCTTTATGTACATGATTTGTGCCGCAAGCACGGGAAGTGGCAAAAACCCCATAAAGAAAAAAGAAAGGGCCACGTTGGAGAGAGATAGATCCTCGGATGGGACAATGCTGAAACCGGCCAAGAGTGCTGGTTGTGTGAGCGTGTAGGTTTTTTTGTTATTCAATTTGTTTTGAACGATCTCCGAAGAATTTGCCTCTCTAAGCAATCGTTTCAGGCTGCTTCTTCCCGCGCGGCTAAGGGTTTCAAACGTGTTCCTCTTTTCGTTCACGCGCCATCGATGCCGTGGCCAGTCGATTCGCGCTGAATTCATCTAAATTTATTAAAATATCATTAGCCCATTCATCGACGGACGAGCGATGGTGGCGTTATATCTGCAGTTTCCCTGTTCTCCTTCCGAGCGATGGGGATGAAAGGAAGTTGAGAAGTTTGGGATTGAACCCAAACGGGTCGATCATCTGACGTGGAATATATCCAGCTTGGGCCAGCACGCATCAGACCGCGGTTCGATACCCGCGCCAGTACCCAATTGCTGAGCCAACGTCTTTCGCGGGTCGTTTTCATCGTGCGCCGGCGTTTGGGCTCTGCTGGCGCTATAAAAAGCCCACACGTTACCGCCTCGAACCCGGCGTAATATTTTCCCCTCCAACGGTCGAATGGTTTCGGCGAATGAAGCAGAAGAACAAACCTGAAACGAACGCACCCGGGCCATCCCCTTGCTGCGCGTAATCAACTTTCAAACTTTTGCGACGTTCGCATGCCAACGCCTCGGGGGTGAACTCGGTGCAAAGTTTGGCTGCGTGTTTGGTACATTATTTTGTGCTCGCGTTTGGAGCTTCCGAAATATTCAATCAATGTCCCATTTACGCGTAGACAGCTTTCGTGTCTGACCCTAACGAAGGGTTTTGTTGTCGGATTGATGGAACGCGCACCCTTGCACTGGGGAGCGGGAAACCTTGAAAATGCATTCGATTTGTTCGAGTGATGGTGTCGACTATCGGGTGTCTGGCGGGTGAGAATGATAGGCTTTCTTCCGTAGCACCGAACCGGAACGAATGGTTGATTATAGGTAGTGGCTGGGCTGGTGTGACGATGCGACTGTCAAGTGACCGGAGATTCGGCCCACGAAAGCGCCACGTATGGGGTATGAGGTTTTTCTTGGTTCCCATCGTCACAAGGGCAAAAGGGCCCGTAGAAAGCAAAACCTGATGAAGCGAGCGATCAATATCAGGTGTCGATTGGAGCAAGGAAGCTTAGAAAGTCTTGCGTGCGAAGAAGAGCTTGACTAATGGATGTCCAAAATTAGGAAGCGGGCGGTAGAAAAATCACAAAAATCAACCTCACACTTCATCCTTTAAAAGCAGAAAAGTTGCACGATCGGTTGGGGATTTCTTTTTTCCATAATTCCAGCCAGCGCGCGGTGTAGTGATTCATCGCCTTCCGTACGATTGGTGCAATTGGCCACCACCCGTTGGCTGGATGTCGTCAACGCAAGGGTTATCAAAATTTCATCTGACAAACGGCAGTTTTGCTCGAACCGAGACGGCTAACTTTCTCCAGCACGGCGGTGCCTGCGCCTGTCGTGCGCTGGTGCATCTGCTGGCAGGGCTCTCCACGGGCTAGCCCTTCGCGAACCGGTTGCTGCCTCAGTTTGCCATTTTTAGACAGAACAACTGCGGCAGCTAGCCGCAAAAGCACCAGACAGGAGACCTGCCAGCCAGCCAGCCAGCCTGCAAAGCGCATGAAGTAATAACAGCAGCCAGTTCATGTCCATTCGTGGACTTGTCTCGCTGACCGACGTGCTGGCTCGAGAGTGCAACTACGCCAACCACGCCGGCCGGTGTTGCTGTCGGTTCGCTGCGCTACGGGGGTTGCAAGAACACGAACCCCGGCGTCTGGTTGGCTCCAATCGGGCGCTGGAAGGTGGAAGAAGTTAAACCGGAACGGCGTGGATGAGGTCAGCCAAGCGTGCATGCGCTGGAGAAGGCACACAGCCCACAAACGGTGCGGTCTAAAAGTCAAAGAACAAGCGGAAAAACATGGTTCTGACCGGTGGTTGGCCTGGTCGGGCAGACTAGGCGTAAAATTGCTATGAAATTAAAACCTAAATCACATCGCTATCATCGCCATTTCGTCCCCATCGCGTCGGTTTGGGGCCGGGACTTGCAGCGACTCGGGAAGGCATAAAAATGAAATCGTGAAGTAAATTAAAGTTGCATGTGCACACGGGCAAGATAATGATCCTATTTCCTCTGGGCACTCTGGGACGCGAGGTTCTACCATGACGTTCTCCGGCTCTCGAAGCGCGCCGTAGCAAGACAAAGAAAACCGTGTGTGTGTGTTTCTGAGGTTTCTTTTTCCTGCTTGCTTCAAGCTTGCGAAGGAACGGCCAGTGGTTCGGTTCAAATTTCAGCCGTTACCTTTGGCTTTCCCAACCAAACAGACGGTAGATGGCGAGAGTTCTCCTTTAGGAGCGCGGGATTTGCACGTTTAGTTGGAGGTTCTTTTTTTTGTGTATGGTTTTTTGCTGTTGTTGAATGCGTTCGCCGAAGAAGAACAGAATCTCTCCTGTCCCGGTTGACGGGGCAACATTGTGGCTGGTGGGAAATGATTTATTTGCCTACCGGGCGAATGATTGACGCGAGTGATAGTTAGGAAGATGCTGATAATATGGCGTGTCCGTAGCTTTGCGCAACTTATCACGCAGCGGAATGAAGAAACAAACTCTTGCGCCCAGATCCTTGAAGCGGCTGTATCTGCCTCTGGAGACTGGTGTATCGGTTACACCGTCACTGACCCGGTGGAAGGCACCGTTACGGGCTTAAGTAAGACGTCATGCTCGAACGGGCAACGATAGAATGATGTTGCGCCAAAAAGCGAAACACGACAGACGCCAGTATTGTTCACCAAACCATCATTCTAAGACCGTGGGGTTTCGGGACTTGCGAGATATTTCAACTTGCGAGACAAACAGCAACACCGATCGATAGACTCGCTGAAGTCATGCTCTATTGTAGCCGCCGCGATGGTGTCGGGTTCTTCGCTAAGTGGGCATTATATGGTTTTTTTTTTCGTTACACTCCTAGAACGATGGTTTGACGAGTTTCGACACAAATTACGTTAAATCATTCCGGGTCCAAGGGCGGGGCGTTTGCGAACTGAAAAACGCGAAACGGGCACCACAGGGTGACAATTGAATGGGCATCGAAAGCTTGGAAAGGCTTTCCCGGTGTCGCCCCGTGAAGCGAGGATACGCTCCCGGAAGAGAGTTTAAGTCGACTTGATTTATGACGCGTTCGATAAATGCGCCATGTGGCGCCCAACATGGAAGACAGCCCTTGTGCCAGGCGCAAGAGCGAGCCAGAGCACGGCTTCCCATTGACAATTGCAGCGCAGCGGACGCCTAGCCAATTTGCGAGTCGCAGTCCGCAATGGGCCATCCCACGCAGAGAAGATTATTGCCTGTCTAGGCGTAGAGTACACCGCCATCGACGTGTAGCCGGACAGTGCCGCCTCTCGTGGCTTGTCATATAGTCTAATGACCTTTCCTGGGCGTTCGTGAGGCGCATTAAGGGTGGAAATTGCTCGCGGTAGAGTGTTGCTAATCTTGCGCAAAGGGTCGTGCAACGACAAACCGTGCCAGGGAACGTCCAATCGCGGAAAGAAAAGGACGATCCCAACCGCGTAGTCGCGAGCTTCAGTTCCAAAGCGTCACAAAGCAGTGGGGTTTTGTTTGCCCACGGAAAGTGTCACACGTTTTCGAGCGCGGTTCGATCCGTGATCGGTTTTCGTTTGCCTATTAACACGTTTTGGGACATCTTCGTGGGACCATCGTGGGGACCATCGCAAAGACCGCACGTTTCGCTCGTTTTGGAGCACGCCGTTTTTGCAGTGATCTGAAGGACGGAAGTGGCCAAAAGAGAGTGTATGATGGCGGTGATTTATGAGCAAACTCGAGCGCTCATGTACGTTTCCAGTGGGACCGGGTAATCTGAAACCCAACGACGCCCATTAATCTTGACGCGTCCCCGTGTTTGGCGCGCGTTCGGGGAGCTTTCGGAATTGTTTTGTCATGTCAGGTGCTGCTGGGTGGCTGGTTGGCGCGCTTAATTTCGCTATCTCGAAATGGATGGGAGGTGTCATCGGGGTTTAATTGGCTTTCGGGCCACGGGCTGCCAGCTGGAGCTTGGAGCTTTTCGTTGACACCTACTCTGGGATTGCGTTTTTTTCTTTTTTGGTGGAATGGAGTGTTTAGTTTCCTCCCAAACGGTAGGGAGCTAGAAAAGGCGATGGAGATGTAAATTGGATTGGCAAATATTTAGCCACGAACGCCGTACAAACGCTACTGCTCCATTACGAACCAGCGTGCGGTGGTGACGTGGGCATCGGCCATCCGCAACCCGGTCAAACAGGTACACTGACTCCTGTCTGCGATGGAGATCTGGGTGTCTTCTGGGGTTTCGGGCCGCGTTGAAAGTAGACCGCGGTGTTGCACGGAGATATGGTGGGTATATCGCGCTTGCGCCCACAAATTTCCGTTTTAATTGGCTTCGCGAGAGGCGGAAAAAATAAGCTCACACACATATGCTCCAAAACAGCACACTGGCCACTCCACATCTCGAGTGACGGGTTGGGCGAGGGCCTCGTTCGTTCATTGAGTAAATCAATAGTACCCACCCCGGGGGCCGCGAATGGGATTTTTCTCGCCTGCGACGTTGGGTTTCGATGTCAGATGAGGGTTTTGTTTGTGGCACTGTTTGCAGAAGCGTCCGCTAAGGGGGGCTGGAGTCCCTATTGCGAGCTGGGCGAGGGCCGATCGGTGTAACTGTTTGCTGTCCGTCCACGCAATACAACCCTCAACATCACCACCGTGTGCGTGTGTGTTCGAGGTGGGTCTGGCGTCGCGTTACACTCGCGTCCCCACAGGAAGTCAGCAGGATGGATAGGGTATTTCCGTTCCGTTTAGGTGCGTTTTGCGTATCTCTTTCGTCACCTTTCCACCCCAATCGGAGAGCGCGGTGTGGTGCGAAATTCATTCATAAAATTTTACTACTCGCGGGCGTTTTGGTGGCCCCCATTTTGCGGCCCGGGAGATGTCGTGGGGCTGTTTTTTTTGTAGCTGCCCCATCGTGGCCTTACGTGATCGTTCGCCTGCGCAATGGCCTCGAATTCGGAAACTGGAATCACGCGGTTGAAAAGTCTGCACGCGTGGTCAAGCCCGGCAAACGCCATATCGTCCGGAGCGTGCCAATGGGCAAAATCGTTAAATTTATGCATCCGATCGGGGTGATCGCGATCGGCAGAAACAAATATTCCTACGGCTGCAAGTCACCCGCCAATGCCATCGAAGAGGCGTCATCTGTAAAGCCGAAGGAGGTTAGCCCGCTGTGTACGGGTTTTTGCAGAGCGCGATACGACGCCAGGTTAGGTGGGTGGTCATCCGTTTCGATCCGTAGAGTTTCCAGAGCACTCACATATTCGACCATAGCCGTGTCCGCGAAAAGTCTGCGATGGAAAGGGCATAAACTGGGGCCCGAGATTTTGCGTTGCTGGCGAGTGACGATGCGCGGGCTGACCTCGATTGGGGCGCGTGGTCGCAGTTGCGTGACAGATCGGTTTTGCGTATCGGATGACGCATCGCTGGAAAGTGTCGATTGTGCAATCGGGATGGAGATTTCACGAAACCGGATGTTGGATTGGAGCACGGTGTGCGGACCGGCGGAGTGAAATGGGCTCGCTTTTGTTCGCTCGTCCGGAATCGGGATGGCCAGATTTGGTGATGCTAAGGGTTCGTGTCCTGATGGTTGCGATCGATGGACGGTACGAGCGCGATGATTAATGCACTCTGCAGGCGATTTATTTGAGGGTAATTTTGTGCAATATAACGCGTGCTGCTTGCCTGGTGGTACGATCGGGCGCAAAATTGGAATGAAAAATTGTTTACACCACTCAGACGGCCATATTTAGAATCCAAACCCGAGATCCCCAACAACGAGCTTTACAGCGAACGCTCTTTTCCTGCTACAGCACAGCGCAGAGAACGGTTGTTGCTGCATCTAATTGCATCCGCCAAGCAATGGGAACAATATAAAATTTATGGCTGTTTTAATAGCCACAGTCAATCGACAACGCTCCACCATCCAGGTCGTGTTTGTTTCGTGCGAAATGAAGCATGTCCTGAGCGATCGTTACATTAAGATAGCAGCGGTTAAGCATACATTCCGTTAATGAACCAATCAGTCGGAAATGCACCTCTTAGGGCTGCGATAGGGCATGCTGCACGTTGGTAAGGGTGTTTTGTACATTACCACAGGGAGACGCTAGGTTATTTTTTTAACCACTGATCGCTCTACGAGAGCTGCCATTGCCTATTCTCTCGTACACCTTCAGTGGAAGATTGTCGTTTTATGTCTTAATCCACGCATGGATGGTGAATAAAATATCACAATTAAAAACGAACCACCAGGGTCCGGTTTTGGGTGGTGTTTATGGGCGCTGCATTAAGACCGAGACCTGGGTAAGGCTTCTTCTGAAACGTTCGTATGAGCAAGAGTGAGCGCTTAACCATTTTATAGCTCGCGCGCCCACGCACGACTGCTTTCCGCTGGTAGGCGAATTTATTACGAGTGGCGTGTTTATGGTACAGATTCTTTTTTGTCTTTCCCGCGCTGCCAACGGAGAAGTCCCTCCCAAAGGAGAAGATGCTGGCCTTCGGGACGGGTTTTTGCAGTGCAATTATCGATCGGCCTCGTGGTAAGATATGGATTTGCGAGAAACGAAAATGTGCAGTAAAACATTGGATCAAACGACCGTGGCCGAAACGTATTAGCTGGGAATCGAGCGCTCGAATCCGTACAAGAAGCGAGTGATTTAATGCACACGTGTTGTGATCATTCATTTATTGATTATTTCCGTAATGCGTGTCGTCATCGCCGGACTGTTGGGGTGGTTCTTCAATGAAAACGCTTTTCAATGGAACCATGGATGAATGAATGAATGTAGGAGTCATGGTTTTGGATTATGGCCTCTAGCAGCGGCTCCTAGCTGTCATGTTGTACTAGAGGCGGTGTGTAATTAATTTCCAATCAGTGTTATGTTCGTTTTCGAGCATGGCCAAGAGTCTGGACCTTGACTCGCGGTTGCTTTTAAATCAAACATATTGTCAGCGAAGTGTGGTTCTTATTTTTCTGATCGCTCCAAACTGCTCGAAGGCTGTGGTGTTTGCGGAAAACTTCACCCGAACCCTTTCGGATTAATCCCTACAGGCCTGCCGGATGGGTTTGCCACGTTTTGATGAAGATGAAAATGGCCGATGGTGATCATGATGATGATGATGCTGATGATGATGTAGCGGAGTGACGATAGTCTAACAACTGCTAGGGGATTCGACTCCTTCAGGCCATACACACACACACACGCGCCCCTCATCAGGGGCTGCAGTTGAGAACGGTCAAAGATCAATCACGTCACTTGTGGGGTGCGTTGCAATCATGCCGTTGTTGAAAGAGTCCTTAACGATCAGCCAACCACGGAACCTTCCCAAGCCCAACCACGACCAGACGTGTATCGCTGCTGCAGGAGGTCACGTTCGCTTTTTTTCGCTGCCTCAAACGAGCTTCACAATTCAAAAAATGAGCACCGATGGAGCAACGGTGGTACGATCGTGTAATCTATCAATCGCGAACCCGTTTGGAAGTCGCCCCTCGGAGTGGCACCCGGCAACGGCGGCCATTAATGTTAATTAGAAAATAAACACATTGGCAAAACGATCGATTTTGCGTGCTGGCGGTGGGTCTAGCTAGTCGTTCGGAATGCACGCTGCACACACACCGTACGGTCGCACAGGCGTGCGAGAGGGTTGCAACTTTTGTAAAATAATTTCCGTTCCAAAAGCCCATTCCATTTTGCTCGACCCGCCGGCTGAGAGGGTCGCGATCGTCGAAGGGTACACATAATTTCCCGAAGCAACGATCGGTTTTTCTTGTAAAGGGGGCAGCGTTTTGCTTCCGCTGCCACTGCGTCTTTCTGTGACAGGTTGAAAATTAACTGCATCTTACGTAAGTTATCACGGCCATTTACTGCCTCGGTTCGAACTAGCGCCCGTTTGGATCGGTATTGGCAACGGAGCGATGCCAGCGAGTCTGGCCAGCACAGCCTCCATGAGCTACCGCCGGTAGCTATGAATTAATTAAACTTCCTCCCGTTTCTAATCCGATGGAACAGAGCGTGGCATGTGGAGGCATTACTTGGAAGATTGCCGCTGCGTTCGCTTATCGCAGCACGTCGCGCAGGAACAGAAATTAGTTTTTCTTCGCATGGAACACGGGCAGCGGGCGATAAGCGCAACAAAAAGGGCAAGCTTTTGACGTCCAAAAAGCGTAACGGAAGAAAAAAAAACGGCGCAAAATATAACAATCAACAACGCAGCTCGCGCGCTCCGATGTTGATCGCTACTGTTTGGCATGCGTCTAAGGTTATCTCCGTGCTCAGTTCATTTCGCGTTCGTATATTTATTTTTGCCCTCTCTTGCGGTTTTTTTTGCCGAATCAAAATTTTGAGCATGCTGCTAAGTCAACAAAAGCCGCTAATGGTCCAGCTGGACGGGGCAAAGGTTTACGGTAACCCTGAAAAGTCGTACTGAGTGTCCGTCAACCGTGGTTAAGTGATGTTGAACTTCCCGGTGGTCACCCCGGCTGGTTTATGAAAGGTACTTTTGGCAAAAACGCGTGGCTGAACAAACAAAAAGTTACACAAAAAGGTTAACCGAAAGAGAAATGCTTCCGTCCCGCGAAACGGGTCTGTTAGAGATTAAAGCGTTTGTTTTGACAATTTTTCCACCGTGCGAGCAGATTTGCCATCATACGGAAGGCACTATTTACTGATCGCACATGCGGATGGATGTTTGCTTAAATTAAAAGTTATTCACGTGCTGGAAAGGTTAACATTATCAGAAGACAGCTGTGCGATGGAATCGCTTTAACGACTTGCTTGCATGACAAACTGTATCGTTTATACGGAGAAGGAAGATGAGAGAAAGTAAAAAGTCAACCAAGAAGCATGCATTCAAAAAACAACAATACACGGAATACCTCGTACTTCAAACGGTTCTTCGAAGTTCAAAGAAACTGCGTAGGGAAACGTGTATGTTGATCTTTTATGCAACACATGTATGCGATCGCTACTGTCGACGCAAATGAAGCTATTTCATAGTTCTTATCCTGGCCCAGTATAGCCTACGGACTACTATTCGATCGCTTGTAAGACGATTTTTCCCTTTTCTCGTCCTATGGAAATGGTTCCACGACGTTGACGTGGTCAATGTGGGCGAAGAGATTTCAGATACGACAGCCGAACCAATTTCCATCCATTGTTTCGTATTGCCGGGGGCGATCTTTCGGTCACATTGTTCCGTGCTATCAGATGAAATGAAGACATTATACTAGAGTGCCCATTTTGCGATATCGTAATTGATATCGCGTGCACAATATGCGAATAATGGGGTGGGAAGAAACGAAGAAGCTGAAATATTTATTGGTTTTTCTATTATGCCCACGGGGAATTGTGTTCCGTATATGCTGATATGCCGAAATTTTACCATATCTGTTCTCTTTTAAGATGCTCATTTTAAACTGATTTTAAACGGAACAGCAAAACGGGATGCATCACGTTTAAACCTGTCCAGAGGAAGTTTCTTTTTCGCCATTTCCTGAAACTATAAATTTCCCCTCGAAAAAAAAAATCTACATCGCATGCAAAATTATTCATCCATAAATCTTACCATTCCCACGATCACTACAGCTTCCGCTTTGTCGTTGGCGCGTTGTCATTGCGGTCTAGCGTGTTCGTTTGACTTTTTCGTCGTCCTTATCGATCACCATCCCATGTGTTGTGAAGCTGCTCCACGAATTCTTCCGACGAGACAGAGGTTGCCGTTAGCAGAACAAGAACATGTGTTTTGCAAATGTTCGCATGTCGGGCACCTAGAACGTGGGTCATGTCACGGATTCATCGGCATGCGGAGATGGAGACAAAAACTAAACCCAAATTCCGCGTTTTCGATGTTTGATGAATCATGGGCACGTCGAGCGGCTGTGCGGATGTGGGGCTCAGCTTCTGGTTCTCGGGTTATCTTCCTGTTTCAGTCGCCCGTCGTTTTTGCTGACCATTTCGAAGGATGCTAAAAATAACTCCAACGCATGATCGAAAGTTTAGCGGCATGACCAAAACGAAACTCCTCTTTGGGAGTTTCCGAAAAATTCTTGATCTTTCATCGAGCAATCCTTTTGAAGTGCCGTAGGTAGGCATGCCTACTGCTCGCACTGATCTTTAGCCGATGGTTGCAACTTTGAAAACGATGCACATCTCAGCTGTGAATGCAGCCTAACCGTGCAGCTCGTCACCGGTGCGAGTGATCGTGGTTTTCGGATGTTGGCATTTGTTGAGCCACCGGAATGAAATTCGCAAATACCATCCGTTTCTGGTCGATGTCTTGCCGTTGCGGTTTTAATGGTGGCCTCGCATCGATCGCGCATTCCCTCGTCGCTGGGTTCTTTGGACGCAGATTGAACCCACCAAATGCTCGACGATCGGGCAGAAAGAGAGAGTGCCGCTGCAGGAACGATTTTCGTTTTCCCACGATCCACAAAATCTTGCCGAACAGTAGAAACAAAAGCAGGAGTACAATAAAATAAAAACAAGACACACACACTCACACAAGCAGTGCCAAGAAATTCGCTCGCGATGCAACGAAAAACCATGTTTACTGAGCTGGGAAGATTATGCCCTACGACTTATGGCTGGGTCTTGGCTTCCACCGGGGGTGATAGCCGCGAAATTCGCAGCCTGTGGCAGGATAGCTGGGTGATCGTCCAGTAAAGCGGTTTTATGTCGTTGTTTTATGTAGCCGTAATGGTTGCTGTCTCATCCCAACCGTCCTGGCGGTGAGTTCTCGGTTGGTTGATTTAAATTCTTTGCATCATTTCGTGGCCCTTTTTTACCGCCGTAGCCCAAACGTAGCTCCTCCAGTAGTTCGCCCTCAGCCAGCGTTAAGTGTGAGACTTTAGGTTCGTTCGTTTGCTCCTTGTGAGGTGGTTATTTTTTTTTGTTTTTATTTTCGTTTTTCGTCGTACCATTCCACGTTCTGCTGGGACTGGCTGTTGGTGGACATGTGGTACGAACGCCTGCCTGCGGAAACTTTGCGTTGTTTTATGTGCCTGCATCCGTTGCCCTTCAGCTCTTTCTGTCGTTCGACGGCCTGTTCTTGTTCTTATTCGTGCTCGATTGATTCGACGTGCGTTTGCGTCGCATCGATGCATGATGCTGCTGCATGTTGTGACGTTTCGCCAACCGTCGAATGGTGCTGCGAGCGAATTTTTTTTCTCGCATCGAAAGGGTTTCGCGGTGCATGTGTGAGTTTAATCGGACGGAATCCTTTTTGCGCTCCTGCGCTCGTCGCTTCGTTCGCTAATGCACCGCAGGCCATTTGTGTGGATCCGAGTGATTCCGCTCAAACGAGAGTGGAAGGGATTCGTTAAAATCGTTGTCCGTCAGATTGCAGCTAAATGAGCGAGGAATGGGTTTTGATGGACGAAGGCGAGAAAGTAAAAGTGGTCATCCGGAAAGGGCGCTTCCTCTGGGAACGTTTACACGATGCGAACAAAGGGTTATGCAGCTACAGCTCTAACGTCTGTTTTCTTTTCTTCCCTCATTTCAGGTGAGTGTCTTCCTTTTCGTTGGTATAATGTATGATGGGGCAAGCGATCGCAGGGGCCTCCCCAGGGCGTTGATGCTACCGCAAGCCGAAGTTTGAGGTAGTGGTGGTGAGTGTTTAAATTATTTTATTTTATTTTAGCTGCCGTTTTTTTTCTGCGGTCGTTTCGTATCATTATGCTATTGTTGTGCGGCATCTTTATTGCTGTAAGTGGAGGCTTAATTGCGCGGCTGGAGCATTAAAGTAATTATAAAATCTCCCCCAGTCCGTTCGTTAGATGACGCGACACATATTTTTATGCTCCACCTAAAGGTGGGTTGCGGCGCTGTGTAATGTCGTGCTTTTCGTGGTTGTTCTTTTTATGCTCCCAAGCTACCACGAATCGAAATCACGTCGCTTTACAGATAGCGATCGTTGATGATCTGGTAACGGACGCTGAGTGCCATGGCTCGAGGATCTTTTCGACCAATTTCAATCATTGTGCAATTGCGGCACCGGTCAGCTTTGTGCCTGGTAGCCAACAGACCTAATTGATATAGGCTTATCGGTGCGTTCGCTATGGTGCGCCCGATAATGGAGCTCTCTGGTCAGGAGGGTTCCGGATAATCCGAACCTTTGGTGTGCTGCGAGCCGCTGCGAGCGAAACATGAAATCAATTTTACACACATTGCCATTAAGGGCGGCATTACCCATTCCGGGCGGGTGGAAACAGCGGCAACGCGGCAACATCGGAAACCGAATTCTTTGGCCCGCTCCGTGAGCAGCAAAAATATTCGCCCATCTACATAATAAATCCCCTCGGCTCGTGGCGATTCGACCACGACGAACGCTTAATGCCGCGTTGCTTTGGGCGGGTTGTGTCGCTGCGAAGGGGCGGCACTGGGCTAGAACCTTTTCGCTAGCAAAATAATGGCGGCACGGGAAGGTGGTCCCGACGACGGGGGGATACGATGATTAGCCGAGAAAACATAAGAACATGCTTGGCTCCGCCGAGGATAAATGGTCGGTGCTGATTGTGGCTCGTCGGGTCTCGTTGTTCTCGGCAGCGTTCGCTGCAATCCTTGGGAACACCGCTGCTCCGGAGGGCCCGGCAGGACACAAACGGGAGGTCGAGAAACATAAAACACAAACGACTTAACCTAACCATTAGTGTTCTGGTTGGGTTTGTGGCTGCGGGGAGAACTCGCGATCGCGCTGGTGTAGCGTGCTTGGCACAAACGGTTCCGTATAAGGAAACAGGGGCTTGGTCCGCGGGTGCCGTAGAGAAAACTGGGCACGAAAAGCACGGAAAATGGGAACATAACTTCATGAATACACCCCGGCTATCCGCAACTCGCGGCGCATGTAAACGAAGGTAAATAAAGTGGATAGGATTTATATCGTTCGAGATTAGAGATAATACGTTTATATTTCAGCGGCACCGCGCGGTCACTTTGGTCTATCGCTCGAGCCTCGAGCCCGTTCTCAGGTTGAAAGGCTAAGAAGGCTGTTGCGATGTGCATGGTTCCCAACCAGGACTAGACAGGACAGTGTGTTGATAGTGCACCGAGGGCATCGTGTGATTTGTTCGCTTTCTTATTTTCTCAACCTTCGGGCTAGGGCGTTGATGTGGTGCCTCGGTTATTAAAACATTATTTATTTGTTTTTAAAAGAATGGAGGAAAAATTATTCCTCGGAAGCAGCAACGTCGTGGGGTTGGAATAGAGCCGAGTGAGATCGCCGTAGCCCTAAGACACGTTGCCTTATCTGGATCGTGCGTAATGGTGAGCCCGATCTTGACAGACGACGCTAGGCGAGAGTGTTGATGATCGTCGAGTGTAAAACCGGGTAGTTTACCTCCGTTATATTCCGCTCGGTAGACCTTAAGGTTGGTCCAGCGATAGTAGTTCTGGATTGTGGAAGCTCGAATTTACGATGTGTCTAAAGGTTGCATTGTTTTTGTAATAAATCATCATTGTAACGTACTTGCAAGGGTTTTCACCATTCTGCGGCACTGGATCTGTCTAGTCTGATAGGGAACTAGCACAGTTCCTCGCCATCCATTGCAAATGCAAATCGAACGCTGGCACTCGTACGTATTTGCTGTGATCAAGGACATGAAATAAAAATTTATACACGCAAACATAAACGATTGAGTGGTTACAAACGACGCAGATTGCATTACCAATCAGCGAACAAACAATCCTGGCATTTGGCCTGTACTTTTCGAATTATCAGAGTAGGTTCTTGGTTTTTTTTTGTATTGGCATTGATTAAACCGATTTAATTTAATTGTTCATTGTTAAACAATTAATGGTGTGCTTGCATTGTTTTATCGTTGCAGGCTTATTTTGTAGTTATTTTCAGCTTGTGTGGTCAAGAAGCACGTGATGCGCTATTAAATAGCCGTGTTTAACCTTACCATAGAGCGATAAGGAAGCTATACAACGTAATGGTGTAATGTATATTCGCCAACTAAGTGGGATTAAAGTGTTTTTTTTTACAGCTTTCAAGCCCACCTACAAAGAGCCGTTTCATGAATCCGTCAAAAGTGACAATGGTGTGGTGGAAAAGTGAAAAGACAATGAAAGGTTTTCTCTTTCGGTGCCTTTACGACTTGAGCATGGCGGACAGAAATCTAACGTTTCCGCGTTCGTGTGATGTTAGAAATTCTTGACAACTCCTTCAACGGGACTTTCCATAATCAGACAAACCGTCTCTAAACATCGGTGGTGACAAGACCGTCCCTTGCGTCGGTCTCTAGCCCTCGGGGGGACAAAAAGAGCCATCCGCCCGAAGGCAGGTAAAGTAAGCGATGAAGTAGCCCGATTAAGGAGAAATTATTACAAAACCGGTAACTTCTCACGCGACAGCTCGCCTCCAAGCGGTCTGCAGTTTGGCTTGAGCCGTACGGCTTTCCAATGCGCCCTGATACGTACAGCGAAGAGGAAAAACGGGCTTTGGTAGACGACACCTCTTCGACCATTTCTAGGTTCTAGGTGAGATCTGTCCGCGGGTGTCTGACATTTGAACACGGTCACAATCGGCCACTATCGGAGGCCGCTATCTGTTGGATGCGTTCCGATTCCCCGTTTCGTAACCTGTCCTCCGAATCCAACGGAGCAAGTTGGTAGTTTATGTATATCGTTCCCACTGGCCGCATTCACCGTAGCGCTTTTCTAGTTTAGATAAGACGGGCCGGTTAATGTGTTGACTTTTATGAAGACGAAAACTGTTTCGTGATAAGATTGACCGCTATTCGGGAATTTTTTGGTCAGCTGTGGCAGCCTTGGACAACTATTTGTTCACAACGCTGAAAAGTGGTTTAGTTTACAGATTATTATTTTCGATAAGTTGAAATGATTTGATGTCTGATTAAAAATAAATTTGTTTTTTCGAATATTAATTTAACAAAAAACAAAATTTTATTCATTCCTCTTCACACAAATAAACTGTGGATTTTGGTTGTGTTATAATATATTAGACACTGTTTTTTTTAAATTAAGAGAATTTTTTATATTGAGCTCACGAGTTCCGAGCCCGTTGTTCCGATAAAGCCCCGATGCAGCTGTAACAGGCAGCATACTGGTTTGGAGCTATACTTTTTCTTATCTAACTGCCTCCCTATAAACTCAGTCGCTTTAGCGGAGGTGAGGTGTTGGCTACAAATTAGGAAACTCGTATACAACCATCGTCCGCCTTTTCCATAGTTTGTCGGCTTCAGTTTTACGGTTTTGATTCGAATCGACGGAACCGCCGAATGCGACTTTGATAAGTCCGTTGTGAGACATTTTTTGTTGCTATTCGCTGCCTTTGCCGTAAAGGACACATTATCATTTTTTATTAGATTGTTGTTCGCTCGCAATAATAAAAAAAACAGCGCATTTAACGCCTATTAAAAGAAGTTGATCCAAGGGAAGAGACACTCTAACCTTGGCCAAATACCAACCCACTGGAGCGCATCCACGTCCAGAGAGGCTCCATCGGCTGTCCTGCCATTACGAATTCCATCCCACGGTTTGTTAGTTGAACTACACGAATACCCCGATAAATGAGCGAAGGAAACCGTGAACATAGCTTTGCGCGTGTCCTTCGGATTTAGCGCTATGCGTTTTTCGTGAAGTAAAATGTCAAAATCGTCCAAATCGTCGGCGTGTTTGACAGATAAAGTGCGAGAGAGAGAGAGAGAGAGAGAGAGCGCCACAAAAAAAGCTGTGCCCATCGCGCCCCATCGGTGCAGTCGGGTGGGTCCTTCAGCATCGCAATTCCATCCTCATGACTTCGCGAAATTCACCCGATGGGGGAAGCCACTCGATCATCATCCACCCATCGGGCTGTCGGACGGTGGCAGAGCTCGCAGAGAGGGCCAGGATGACTCAACAACTTGCCGAGGAGTTGAAGCACCTAGAAAACGGCAAAGTAACTCCTCGGCAGAACCTCGAGACCTGCGGGTCGCAGTGATTCTGCAAAAGATACCGTGTGCGCGCCGTTCGTTTGTTCAGTTGCCCGAGCCAGGAGTTGGTCAAAGACGTGTCCGATAGCGATCGAGGGTATGTTGCGATGGTTATCACCACCGATGGTGTCACAAGTCGCGCGAGAGGGCAACATTATGCGACAACTCGCGCAAGTACGCCCGGTCCCGGGAGCACAACCGATTGCACAACCCGATTTCCTGCGACTGCTCACACCGGTCGTAAGATGAGGTCAAACAGATATTACGGTCGAGGTTTCCACCAGCCGGCCGGTGGGATTGCAAACCAGGCAGGAGCGCTTTTCGGATCGCAATCATGTTTGCCGTTTGATAAACGAACGCCAAGGACACAAAGTGTGACAATCGCGCCTATTCAAACCATGCCTGTTGTCTGTTTGATCGTCAAAGGCCATACCTACCCTGGTGGAGCTTGTTGATGTAGACTTATTTTTGGCAACTGCGTCTCTAACACCAGTGGAATGCGTTGTGTACATGGGGCGGTGTCGTGAAGATGGCAGTTGCTATGCCAGTTGCCATACACGCCAGTTTGACCGACGTTGGCCATTCAGCTACCGTCGCCGTCGGTGGGTCGCAAACTGGAGGTCAAACAAACACCGTCGCTAGGATGGCAAACATCAACATCGATGTAAAATGCGCGCCCTCGAGTGATTTGCACCGGTAGATCGAGGAGTTGCGGTCGTTCTCGTGGAGAAAATCGGTTGTCTCGCTCGGTGAGGGTTGTGGCCTTTGCCATTGGACGCCGCCACAAGAGGAATGATAAATTCGCCAGTCCAAACACTCGCTCCTTTTTGCCGGTAGCTGAGCCGGTGAGGGACACGAAATAAGGCGCAGTTATATGGTGTGAGTCTTTGTATCCCTCGAGTTAGGGATTTTTTTGTGGGCCAGACCCGCGAACTGATATTATTTGTCCTACTGGCTGGCTTCACGCCGCGTCATACGTAAGAGATTAGGCTTCGAGGGCAGGCTTTATGCAACTGGGGATGAAAAATGAAGCTTTGAGAATAGAATTATTGCACGCTTTGCCGCATAGAAGTCTGTGGCATGTGTCCTACTTTTCGCTGCCCAGTTGCGACACGCGAATGTGCCTGCATCCTTAGACGATTTAGAACCCATTAAATCTTATTAATTGCCGTGCGCGTGTCCAACCGTGAGTACGGAGCACATGCAACGATTCTACGGCACGAGAATCTGCGACACCTCCTTCGCCGATGAATCATGCGATCACACCGGCACCGTTAATTCAACCTCAACCGGCATCTCAGTGCACTCAATGTCTCGGCTTGTCTCGGCGCACCGGCCAACGTGTCTAATAGACTTGCATCGTAATAGAAACCGTCTCTGGTGACCACCGGGGAGGCTCGGAGACCTCAGAAGGATTATGCTAATTATTTGGCAGGCCTGCGGGGTGTTTTTGCGTGCCGTTTGACATAAATTGCCGATTGTCCCCGCGTTCTGTGGCATGGTTGCACGGATTCGTCGTTTCTCATTTGCGCTGGCTCTCGGTACACCGCAAGAAGGAGGTTCATGGTCTCGCGGGCGCGCGGAGCGATCGGACGGGCTTTTCGTGGCTGGAAGACCATTTATGGTCATGGTCCGCTGTGGTCCGGTGTTGATGGAACGCACCGTGGGGGCTTGGGCCGGTGGTGTGTGGATGCCGTGGCTTGCGATCAGTGCGCGATCGGTGAGCTGCGGTGAGATGTAGAATGCGACCGAATCGCCTCTAATTTATAGCCATAATGTGCCCCTTCTTTTCGCACTTGATAAACCACTGCCAACGATGGTGGGAATTGTGCGATTTGCGCGAAACGCGATTGCAACGAACGCGCTATCGGTGCGAAATTCTGCGGTCACTTTCGTCGCGCTAATCTGATCAAATGCCACCTCCCCAAAAAAGGGGACCTTGAAGGGTTTTCCATTCGCACCGAATATGGTGCGTGAAGGGCGCCTCCACCGAGCGCCATTGCTCAATGTACAGCGTTCGGGGTGCGTCATCAGCGCCCCGACGCTAGCACGCATTGGCGTGAAATTTATGCCATTTCGTGCGACAATAGATCAACGATTTACATTTCACCGTCGCCTGCGGGCTCAGCTTTTACATCGATTGTGTTCGCTCGTGTCCGATCATGCGCTTACATGCCTACCGTGGTGACAAATCCCTGTCGACAAGTGGGGAAATATTGTACGTGAAAACAGGTAGGATTATTCCTTCCCTCGGCCACCGGGTGGGCTAATCGTTTGAGTAATGTTTTGACTGGCTTCCATCAGACGCGCCCGCTAATGGTGTGATGGATTTTTCCAGCTTGCCAACGCGCCAACCGGGACGCCAACCGGCTTTCGTCGACTCGCGGCTCGATATTTCACATGATTTTGCTTCAAATCCTGCGGAGCGTTAAAATCCCTCCGTAATAGCTGGCACATTATGCTGGCGGGCTGGGCGAGTTACGTGGATTGATCCTTTGCCTAAGCTCGGCTCGCGGTGAACTCGCTCGCGGTTGCCTTTGGTTCTTCCCTTTGAATATCCGTTTCGAATGGTCACCTATCCGTCGGTGGGTGCCCTGTTGTGCGCGGTGTTGACTACTTCGCTGCACGTGCCGCGCCCGGAGCGTATTAGCTTTAATTGGATTGGGTATGACGATTATTAGGAGCGGTGCAGCAGTGCCGTGCAGAAAATGGTGCCTCCGGCGATCGCTGGACCTGTCTCCGATCGCTGGCCAGAAGGAACCAGTCTCTCCCTCGCGGTGATATTGTCAGATCCGCGAACGAGCAAACGAGTGTATGCAAAAGAGCCCTGGGATGGGGTTTCGGGAAACTTGTTTCACACTGATTACCGACCAATCTGGAGCGGTGTCTGTGGCTGAAAGGAAGGCTAATGCCTGGCCTGGTGGAAGCTCAAAACGGTAGTCCCGTCCGCGACCCGGCCTTAGTCTGTTCGCCTCGCGTTGGCTCACGGTGGACGCGCCTCGGGAGCTGTTGCGCGCGATGTAGAAATAGATGAAATGTATACACGATTGAAAAAGAGCACGTTAATTATATACAGCTACCGTCGCGCTGGTCGGCGAGTGGAGAGCGATTGACGTACACGAACACCGGCGTGTGATCGGTATCCTTGGACCTGAGGGGCGATATGCAAAGCAGCCGGTCGTGGTGAACTGCGACGGCCCGAATCTGAGACCCAGACCTGAGGCTACCTGTCCGCGTAGGGGTTTTGCAGGAGGCTGTCGCTGTCTCGCCTGACAGACAGCGGCTGCCAGACCGCTGCAAACCAGGTCCGAGTGAATGAAACGCGTTTGATGTCTTGAGTGAAGTTTATGCGCTCATGCCGCGCTAGATGGCGCACCGGAGGTCCTCGCTGGCGGACGGTGAACGCGAGTGATAGATACTAGATTATCCGGAGGTCAGACAATTGAAAAATACCGCGCTACCGGAGGCTAGGCTGTGAGAAGACCGAACTAATCAATAGCAGCGTTAGAAAGATCTAAGAGCCATGAATATTTGATTGTTAATTTATGCTGCCCTGATGAACGAAGCATAGCCGATGGGCTAATGGTATGGTTCAATACCTTACATAGGAGAGATCATTATGTTGGGAGTGGACATCTTCTTACATTGTATTCGGGTTGGGGAGAAAAAGACTTAAAACGGGCGAGTCCGCGAGGTGGCGATTAAGTAGAGCAGCTGATGATGATGTTTTCATTGAGCTAATGCAAACGAGAAATAGGAACTGAATCGAAATGAGTGTAATAAAATTTGGTATTTAAAATCTACTACCTTTTGGTGTGATAACATACGTATACTGTATGTAATCGATATTTACAGTATCTTTCGTTGCGTAAGCTAATTTTTTATGCATCTCTCATGGCTTCATAGAGCATTCTTCAATCAATATGAGCTTCGATATGGGATTTGAAATCACCCTCATGAATCCGATACGCGAGATGCCAATTGTTGCTTCTCGAAGGTTTCGAAGTTTCTCTGGGATTGAAATGTAAGCTGGTGTAAGTTTAAAAGGAATAATTCTTCATTGATCGACATCGAAAAACAAACACCAAAACAGACACGTTCTGTCGTTGGCCCATTTTTTTGTGTTTAACAACAAAGACGCTCAGATACGCAATGGGTAGAAATCGAACGTGGTGCAAAGATAGTGACTAGCATCGACTCCGCAACACCCTAACGAACCACGAACACAACGCAAACAGAACGATCCCTGGCGCTGTAAAGTGCTAAAACGTGTCGATAATGATGATGGTGTCGACGACACACTCGCTACAAGCAAACATAGCTCACGGTCTGGTAGAGATAGTGGTGACCGACGAGAAACGCCAGCTGTCGCGAAACTCTCGCTCAGAACCACAGGTCACGGTACCGAACCGAATCATTTAGAAAAGCGCCGTGCTGCCCAAAAGTTACGACAATGTTCGGCGTAACGGAAGTCGCTTGACCACGACCTCCAAAATAGATGATTCTACAACCATCCACGCACGTGCTTACACCAACCGGTGGCCTTTCCCGGGCATGCGACAGTTTGGAAGAGCCGTCCGCGGATCGAACGATCAATCGGCTATAAAAGCAAATATTGCTCAATTACGCTCGCTCCATTCAGTTCGATTCCAGCGTGGAGCACCCAGGGTGGAAGTGGCGTCGAAATTCGGGAGTCGTGGTCGAGTTGTCGACTTCAATCCGGTAATTTAATGGCACCTGAAGGTGCGTAAATTCTGCCACCGAGAGGCCACCGAAAGGAAATTCCCTACTTTATTGTGACCATTAGCTCGGATCGATTGGTCGAAATCGATGGACGCGATCGAGCTGAGAGCGCAGCGGGTACTTTTGGTTTTACCCGTCTGACCCGTAGTGCTGCCCCGCAGTCTGAACCCATTTCAATTTGATGCTCAATTTATCCGCGGTATTTATTTATTGGGCCCATTACCGCCAAATAAGCGCGATCGCGCGTCCCAGTTCGAGCGCAACCCGAAATGGCGTTGGGTTGGGTGTTGCCGCGCCTGGCGGACTTGAGAGAGCGACACGATGGTCGAGGACACGTCCAAATTGACACCCTGGATCGGGGGTCCCTGCATCTGGGCTTTTGTGCGTTTTGCCTTCGATATGAAATTGATCTGAACGTTCGGTTGAATGTCCAACGGGCCCGAATGTCGGTGAAAGGCTGGTAAGGATGGTTGAAGTTCGTGTTATCGTAAATCTCGTCCCCGTCCGGGGAGGTTGCGAAATGCGCTGTTACCTGCACCGTCAAGGGGTGCATTTTTGTTCCATTTGCATGCGTTCCATTTTAAAGTGGCGCCTAAGTGTGAGAGAACGATGCACCCGGCTTGTGGGACGAACGCGTTGTGGTGAAACCTGCCTAGAACCAGGTTTGCGAGCGACTCAAGTTTGGCAAAAAAAAAAATACCCGCAGAGCGAAACGACGTCAACGCCTTCGGGACTCGGTGGCGTCATTAAGCGGACCTTATCGCGGGCTCTTTCATTAAACAGAATGGTGTTTGCTTTCGGGAGTCAAGCTCTGGAGTGGTTGCATTATAATTGGCCCGTGTTTATGAATATTTAGCTAGTAAATTCCAAAATTAATGCACAGATAGCAGGCGCACGTTACATGATCAAAACAGAAAGCGAGGCTTGAAAATGTTAACTAGTAATTTATAACTTAATTGCGTGCAGCCACGCGGACTGGAGCATGTTTTTGGGAGTCGAGTTGCCGAACACATATTGTGAAATGGCTCAAGTTCTCGTATCGAACTGTTTTCTTTTCCCTTTGCCAGCGGACTTTCCATTTCGTTGTCAATAGGTGATCCGTTTGAGCGAGCCTAACCCATGTTTGAGCAGGTCAACAGAGATGCTCCAGCTTTGCCGTAGATTTAACACACATTTTTGAAAAGGTTTTGCCTATTGGAAACAATTTGAAACCTACCGAACAAGGTTTAACTGATTAGCGGATCGATACAAGCTACCGTTGCCCGGTGGCATGAATTGGTGTTGCGTTAGCTGAGATCATCTGAATGTGGCTGGTTTAAGAACTGCCCCATCTCGACAGGGGGGTATTTATTCCGTAACGACATCGTGGCTGCGATCTGTTCACGTACTGCCAAACCGTACAGCCGGTCCCTGTTCAATGGAGTCCATTTTCCGATGCATTGAACAGGTCGCTCGATTTGAATGGGTTCCTTGTTCGACCAGTTTGTTTATTGAATTGCCAAACCACCTTGTGTGCCGCAGGTACAGGCAGGTGGAACTCCGTTCTGATCGATCCGCGGTTCGTTTCGAGCTTTGGTGCTGTCTGGCCGTGGCAGGAATTCGATTGTCGGCTAAATGGACCCGTTTGTCGGCGTGCGGAACCATTCCACGGGGCACGATGATGTAACGCTTCGGTAACTCGCCTGGGACAGATCGTCGAGAGGTGATGCTATTGCGGCTTGGTGAACGGTATTGACCGTGGCGTGCTGGGTGATGTTCGAGAAAGCGACCGTTGGCATTGTTGCAAATCGCTGAATTGGAACACGAAACTGGTGCCGTAGATCGAGCCGTCCCTCACCATAGGGAACCCGGTGAACCTGAGTGCACCTTCGCTATCTAGCTCGCTGTAAATGCCCTTACCAGCGGGTCGGGGTCCTCTGGATAAGGTACCGTTTGCTTGTCGCTTCGAAACGTGAAGAAGCTCTAACCGGTAGCATCAGAGGAGGAAGAAGCCTGGATCAGCGGAATGCGAGAAGAAGTGTCGAGTCGGGTGTCAGTTGGCACCGTTTCGAAAGAAAGGGTGGCCCTTGCTCACCTGGAGCACATGAAAGGATGGCCGCTACGATTGCTACCTTTGCAGGGCTCTAGCTACTTGATCATTCATCAACTTCATCGGCTCATAAATCATGCTGCACGTTTGGTGTGGAGTCTGTGGCTTACTAAACGGAGGCTACTAAACGCGGTCGAGGTTCGGGTTGCCTTCCTTTTGACGGGTGACGATCCACCGGCGCTGGTAAACGGTGAAGACCTCGCCGATGATGATGATGGGCTCGTAGAGGCCGAGGGGATGCTTTTTCTCCGTTGAAATGCTGTCGAAAGTTTTGACCTATCGGGTTGGCGCGTTAAAGTGAAGAGGCGAGTACGTCAGCATCCCGGTATGGTGCTGAAGTGCTTGAAATATGCCGCTTAACGAATTGCTGAAATTTGCATCCATTCCCTGGCGATCTAAAAAGCCGTCGAATTATGCGAGGCTTGGGGCTTAATTTGACCATATTGTCCAAATGGCAAAACTGTTGCCGAGTGATTCCAATAAATTGCCACACATGCCTGAGCATTTTTGTCCATATAAGTCGTTATGCGACATGAGTGCTGTTTATAAATTACATGTTGAAACAAACGTGCCACCAATACGTACTAACGCTTTTTCTTCGCTCTTCTCTTCCACAGGTGAGGTTATTGCTTCGATTTCCCCGTATACGATGGTTCAACATTATCACAGTCGTTGAGATTAGAGATTTTTACTGACTCCACCATGAGAGCCTCCCATTTACGTTCGAAAGGCAGAGTGTTCGGTGAATTTAGTCCATATGCAAATGAGCCTTAACCTTGCCGTGATCCTCACGCGCGCGCACACACACACACACACACACATACATGAGACGTCGGACGGGTGGCCATTCTGATCTAGATCATGACGAGAGTGCATGTCGTCGTATTTTTTCGATACCGCGGTGCACTAATTAGCCTTAAACGAGTCTCCCTGCCGGTGGGTAAGGTTGCAGGCCTCTTTCTACCATGCGCCAAAAGAGCAATAGAGTCTCAACCAGCGCACTGTCATAAAATGGCTTATTTCGCCACCTACCCGTAGGGTAGCCACATAGCGGAACCATATCGTCGCGTGCAAACCTCCACTTGGAAGTAGAGCAAACGATCAGCTCGAAGCCACCCGAAGGAGCGGTGTTCTCCGGTGCAACGGAACACGGTCCACAAAGTGCCATATATTTCCCAACCGGAGCACCCGACGGCACGGCGCATATGCACCACCGGGCTAGCTGGAGTAATAAGAGACGGCACGCTGTGCGAAAGGGACACGCCGTTCCTGCTACATCGGTGGATAATTTGCCGATTGGCCAGACCCGGCAATTATTGCACAGGTGCGCCAGCGGCTCTCGGGTGCCGCGTGGTTTCTCACGAACGCGACACGGACCCAACGCCTGGACGCCACGTTTGCTGCTGGAACGTGCTCTTTAATGTTTTCATTTTTTCGACCCCATCTCCCGGCTGGTGCATCTCCACGGGGGGGGGGGAGAGTTCGCTCTCAGCGGTGGTGGGTAAAGGTGCACGAAAAACCGCATCTCGCAGAGCCGGAAAGCAATTACGCTTTCTGGGCCGGTAGGGCAAGCTGACAGTTTCGAGGCACGATGCGCGCTTGGTGGCGGATCTGTGCATGGCGAACTGAATATATAAAAAAAATGTCAAAGTTGATCGGCCTGTAATCAAATTAATTGCATCGTCCGTTCCGGGACTGGTTGTGGTTGGTTTTAGTTGGTTTTATTTCTCTCTCACTTTCGCCACATCAATTTCGCCCTTCGGTTGAGCGAAGAGCGAAGCAAGAAGACATCATCTCTCTGTTACTCAGCGTGGGGTGACATTTTATTGGGTGGAATCACACCAGATTCGGGCTGTAAATCAAACCGATGATGGCAATCTGCTTGGTGCAGACAACTCGGTGTCACGATACATAGTTTCTGATTTCATCTGATATCGAGTCGCTTTCGTTTTGATCTTATCGCGCAAATGAAAACTACTGTGAATGTGTTTGAAAAGCATCGCTCTATACTCTCGCCTCGTAATTGGAACGTCAATAGCCAAACAAAGAAGCGATCATCATGTACGAGAGCTCGCAACACGAACCGCGGCTCATTCAATCGATTTCAATTTATTCATCTACTGGGAATGAGAGAATAGAATTTTCACATTGTATACGTCTGGTGGCGTTCCTCGACATCCGCATTGAGTGAAGCCGGTTGCGAAGATGCGAATGCAAATTGCCAACATGAACTCGTTCCACCCAGCTATACCGGGGCGGGGGCCGGTCGTGACGTTTGGCGACTTCCAGTTCCAGTGTGACTTCATTGTGTGCGAAGTTAATTAAGCTTTTCGCGTGGCATGAAAATAACTGGACAGGGTTCACGCTGGCATTGACATCGCTCGACAGGGTGTTTACATTCAGCGTGCGCCTGTCTGAGCCGTGGCGTAAACGATGCATAAACGCAGCGACGCCGGCAATTGGGCAATTGCCGAGATATGGGTGGTTTCGTTGGTGGAACGCAGCGCATCGAGCTGGAAACGATGAGTCAAGCAGCGCGACATTTGACATGACGCTGGCAGGCTCCGATTCCTGCCGGTCGAACGACAGGGAAGCCACACAATTCGAGCAAGCCCTCCGAGAAGCCCCTGATGCGCGGAACCGGTTGATTGTGCCCAAAATTGAAGTCACTTCCACCGGTAGCCGGTGCGTAACTGCCGGTGGTATCAGTTGCCCGTGGTTGGGCACGGTTTGAAATGTGATCTGGAAAGGATTCCGGTGGTTTCAGAGCCCCAATGAAAGCGGAGCGATTTTTTTTGTCCTCCCGTCACCTGATACGGCATTACAAATACTTACTATCCCTAAGCACGTTTATGGGGGCCTATTATAATTAGCTGAGTCGTTACTTGTGTTATAATGTAGCGACGCGGTGTGACCATAAAACAGAAGATTTTATGTTTCTGCTGTCATCAGCTTGTCTGGTTGGCGGATTCCAAGCCGGCTTGGCCTTTGACTGTAGGTTCGAAATTCAAACCTACGCAGAAAACGCTGGAATGAAAACAACAGCATTCCAGCTCCAATCGACTAGCTGTGATAAAACAACAGAAATACTCCCACAGGTTTCTCTCGTCGGAGATATCGTCGGTTTAAAATGAATCTTGACGTCAATACGCCTCGGTTCCCGGGCCAAAGCCCGCTGGGAAAGATGAGTAACAGACCCGCTAGAAAGTGCTGACATTCTACGGCGACAAGTAATCAAGTTTCGCTGGCTTGCTGGTGGTACGCCTAGGCATCTGGACACCTGCTGTGGTTGTCTTCCAACCAGCTCTCCGGCTGTGGTGTATTCATCTTTCACTCGTCTGCGATAAGACTCCTGGCCCACTCGGAGCGATGTCTTCGCAGTCAGCCGTCGAGCTGGTCGTGATATCTATGAGCTATGCAAAGCATACATCTTCTTCGCGTGAGAGGCGGAATGTGACGATGTCCAAGAGGCATGCTAAAAGGCGCACGTAGTGACTCGGATCTACGGTTTCACCGTGCACTGGCACTAGTTGGACAAATGAATTACAAGCAAACATGGCATCCTGGAGCCTGCACCGCTACAGGAGAGTCACCGAGGAATGCCACTCGACGGTGAGAGATCGGCTCCTTCGTCTGAAGAAGGCGGAGTTCGCAGAAGATGGCAATCGTACCCCAAACGAACGATGTTGTAACATTCCCGGTCCGTTTTTTTTTTCACTTCACCTTAAACTCCATCGCGCAAGAACCAGCTCGAAAATGCAAGGGCAGATCTGGTACTTCATCACTGCGTCTCCCGGGCCAGAAATGCCATATTTCGTTTGGCTGCAACCGACGCTAAATGTCACGTGTTCGGCTGGAAAGATCGCTAGGATAGGACTCCTGGCAAAACGCCGGCACGAGCAGCTGGGAAGGCGTTAGGTTAAGCGAATTCGTGACGTTTGAGCGAAACCGGAGTCTCGGGCGATGAAGCGTGGGCAATTCGTTCGCGGAAGATGAGAACTTCCACGCTGATCATGCCTCCCCGTTAACAAGTCGTAATTGGAACGGCTAGAAACGTGGGTTCGGAGTGATGTTGCGCTGTTGGTTTCCCTATTTCCTGGGAGGGTTTTTGAGGGTCGCGATGTTCCAAAAGTGCTGCTTTATCAGAACGGGAAGACGTGATTCGGCAAAACACTTCTCTAGAGTGTAGTTCCGGTCAAGTTGCAATTTATCACAAAGTTTGCACGAATTTTCTTGTAAACAAACCCGATCGGAGTCGGATCTATGCGTCATAGCCAGGCGCAAGAAAGTAAGTGCAACATTTCACGGCGACATTCACTTTCTTCGCAACTTGTTTGCAGATAGTGTGCTCGTTGGTGGCAACAACAAATAAAAAAATAAACCGCTCGCTATCGGCCATGCGGAATCTATTCCAATTAAATCGAACTTCAATCTCGGTCCGGGAGGGATCGCGCGCGCCCGGGTCTCCTTTCACCGTTGGGAGGTGGGTTGATTTTTTTCCACCCCTGCTGGAAGCTGCATCCTCGTCCCAGCCACCCATGGGGTGGTTGCCCTCTCGCGTTCCTGGTCGACCAAACGATCTGCGATAGGCGGTGACAAGTGGTGGATTGCTTCTAGCGAGCAATGGTGGCAAAATGGATATGAAGCAAAAAAAAGGCTAACCCGTACCCTGCAGATGCCAGGCAAATCCATATCACCGTCCGTGAGGCCCTTTCCATCGGCAGGACAACACACTTTCACAGTGAAGCCGGCTGCGAACGCCGATGCCATCGAGAGCTGACCGTGGTGCACCAGTTAAGCGACCACTTAAGCCCACCCTCTAGATGCACAGTTTTTCCTCGGGTGGTGGCACAATCGAAGGAGCCCCGGCGATTATCATTTCTGTCTCCCCGGTTCGTCGCCTAATGAACGAGAGTTTCTGCACACTTGCGACCGACCGGTCGGTGCTTCACTTTCTGCAGGCTTAATAAATGGTGCTCCGGGATCGGTTTGCTGTGGAGTGGAAAATGAATTTATCCCTCCAGCGTCCCCCGAGCGGTGGCGCTCCGATCGATCAACTAGCGCCGATAACCGATCATTAATATTACGCGCCCGTCGATTGGTGACAGTTTTAGCAACATGAAATTACTCCCCGTTTTCACTCGCTAGCGGGTGCCATCGATGCTTCTGGGGAGGATCCTGCATTGCAGTTGAAGGAGTGCACTTAGTGTGCTTTCTTTGTGGAAATGGATTTTCCATTAATCCGTTTCATTCGTGAAAAAAAAATGCGAGCTCACTTGGTGGTGGTGCAAATTCGCGTGACATTCGCGTTTGGTGCACACACTCGAATCGAACGGTTTGCGTCGAATCAGCGTCGCAGGTAATTACTCTCATGCCAGCTTGCTTCGAACCGCCGCAAGCAGTGATTAATGATACCAGCCCCCAATGTTGCTTCCACATTTTTCCATCCTCCACAGTCATATCTTGATTTGTTTTTCCGACCCACGTCCCAACTCGCTGCCCACGGATGGACACGATGAAGACGTCGCCGGTGCACAGGGCTATTCACTTTCCCGGGAAGTGTGCTGGACCGTTTTTATTGACTTGGCTTCGTTCGGGTGATGATTTCGTCGCGTTTCGAAAGCACCGCCGCTGACGATTGCTGCAAAAGGGGCTGTATTTGCTGGCAGGGCCGGCAAATGCTTTCATTCGAGCGATCGTCGTCAAGTCGCGCGGGTTGATAAACGCAATTGGTTGATTTACGACGCATGTTGTGGAGTATTTGTTTTTCTTCGCTTGTTGTGGCCCTGTGGGGGCTTTTTTTTATTACTCCGCCAGAGGAAACCCGAGCAGGGAAAACCCAGGCCACGAACCGGACTCGGACAGTGCCACTTGGGGCCGATGAATGGGTTGAAGATTTAAATCAACTATCAACATTGGAGCAGGGTGTTTGGGCGAAAGCGCTTTGCTTTGCTAGAAATTGAAAGCTACCAACTGGTAAATGCTTGCCAACGACTGGCGCTTGATTTGGATGATTACAACTTCGGTAATTGGTCGGAACAATCATCATCATCATCATCAGCGCTTCTTTTGCCCGTCCGTAATAGGGCAATTGACTTCCCGGGGGTTGCTGTTATTGTTGGCGAGCGTGCTAGAAGCCGAGAGAGAGAGAGAGAGAGAGAGAAGAAAAAATACACACCCTAATCAAATAATTGCATTTGCTTTTCGAGGTGAGATAGTGCCATTGTCGCGGATCGCTCCGGCAGCGCGGATTCGCTCGCGACCCGTTTGTTTAACCCTGTCACGTGGAGAGCATCTTCATCTCCCTGAATCGTCATCCGTCAGTCAGCCGCCGAGGCGGGAGTTCGAACAGTGAAAGTGGCGAAAGTGTTTCCGACGGGTGAAGTAGAGTAAAGTAAGAGAATAAAAATAAATGATTAACCGCTTCGATCTGACCGCGCGACCCACCGGTACCGGGATGGCTGACCAGCAGCACCATCATCAGACCACGCAAGCACGTCGCCCAACAGGCCACGATGATTGACAGGCAACATCGGAAACATTTCAATCATTTCGGGGCCCCGACACGATTAAAGGGCCCCCAGTGAGCGCGCCCAGTGTTCCCATTTTCCTCGCACCAGGTTCGCCCGATTTCCTTCGCTGACCCGCACGTTTGGGTAGCTTTCGATTTGTGTCTGCTTTCCTTTGGATCCAGGAAGCGATGGAGATCGCAGGACGGAGGTGACGCACGATCCGGTCGGAATTCGCTGGCATCCCGGATCGGTTCCCTACGGTTCGGTCGGTGAGCTTTCGGTGTTGTTTGTATTGGACCTTAATTAGATTAAATTGATTTCTTGAAGCGCCACACGCGGGCGGACGGCGAGACACGACTTTCGGTGGCCACGGAGATGGGGCTTTTGTGCGCGATGGCGCGCGGTGGGCCGTGATTGAGTAAATAATTGATTGTACGCCTAATGGGTTAATCTTGATCTTAATTTATTCCACCACGGACGGATGGTTGGATGAGGATCGCTAAACGGAGCGTGTTCGCGTTCGTGTCCAAGTGGTTGGCTATCGCCTGGCAAAAAAAAGGGTGTTGTTGGGTACTTGTCTCGCACATAACGAGCCAACATTGCTGCTCGTGGCTTTCTTTCGCTTTTTCACTCAACTCTTTTCCGCCGACGGGTGCGATTTTAATGGCGAGTCAAAGTAATAATGATAACTTAAGTTGCTCGCTTGGTTGTGATTGCGCTATGCAGGCCATTGATGAACGATGGGCGCATTACGATGCAGCCGAACGCAAAAGGAGAGTTTGCTGCGCCACGTTAAAAGGAAAGCTGCAGCTGTTACTATTGTAAAGTATTCGATTGGCCTTGATGTCAAGTGAACTAATTATTTCTTCTTGCGATTCATAACTAAAAGGGAGTTTTAACCGAATGAAGAAGTATTACGAAGGGCATAAATTATAATTCTTTACGAGGTGTTTGAGCATGTTGCATTCGTTGCACCTTCTACCACTGACGCACATTGTACACATTTACCGTTAGCATCGATCGTGTGGCTATTTCTAGCAACGACAATCAGCGGCATGCTCCATCCACGTTACAAACCAGCAGATCGGTGTGGCGATTTATTTCCCTCACCAGCCACAACAAGGCTGCTTGTGGTGCAGCGAGTGGCGTCGGGTTCACGGGATTATCATCCCGTAAGTGTGCGATTCGTGGCACAAGGAAGCGCCTTGAGAATTAATTTTCTCATCCTTAACCCAGCCGAAGGTGGCCCCCCATTAGATGCAACGGAACAGCGTCGGTAATGATGTGAAAGGAGATTACACGAATTTTTCTCATAGATCGAGAGCCCTGGGGAAAAGTGAACACGGCGGTGATGGAGACATTTTACGATGACATTAGGGCTCATCAAGCGGCCGGTCGGATTATCCGCCAGGGATCAGCATCTTTACTGTGAAGGGCCGTCATTTTCTGTGCTCTTGTGCGTTAGTAACCGCAGGTTCCGAAGGTGTTTATGAGCGATCAAGGGTGCATTAAATGAATTGTTTTTCCCCTGAACTGAGCTGCTGATTCTTTGTCGACGTCGTTAGGCAGCTGAGAAGCTTACTCTGCCCTAGCGCAGCATGTTATCAGCGCTCGGACTGGAAAGAATGGGAGAAAGCGCTGGTTTGAAATAAACGAGCTTAAGCGAGCACTTAAACAATCATTATTTCACCAAAGGACGCACGATGCGAGTCCGTACGGTCTCGTTCGCTGAATTACAGCGCTTTATGGCCCAGGTTTTTCTTCTCACTGGCCAGCACATAACTCGCTTTTGGCACCGACACGGCGAACGCGGTGGACACGAATAGCATATTTCGCACGGTAGATTTATAAGCCGCGGTTCTACCCGGGCGCAGTTTTTCGTGAGAAGTTCATCGGCATCGGTCTCGCGCGCGCACACAGGAAGGATTGTGATTTGCCAGCGGATAAGTGACACTCCTGCACCGGAACGGAATCCATCGTCCAGAGCCAGGGAACTCGGGAAATCAAGCAAACCGGTCCGAAGGGTCGCGCCCGACAGACGGGCTTTGTCGAGAGCACGGTGCCGGTGAGCATGTTAAGCCATTATGCATGCCGTTCATCGACGGATAGGTCATTTGCGATTGATACCATCGCGGGCGGGCACAGGGGCACCGAGGAGACCCACCGTGGGACGGGAATGGCTCATAATTATAGTGCCCGAACGACGGTACAGCGATGGCCGACACGCCGTGGACGCACGGACGTTCTTCCTGCCCGGTTGCGGGCTTCCAACGCCCCGGACCGTTGTTTCGCAAACGAGGACAGGAAAATAAATTAAGAAATGCATATCTCTCGCCACGAATCCGACCGGCTCTTGGCGGCGGTCCAGGCTCGGGGTGAAAGCACCGGAACGCGAATATTCGAGTGTCGAGGGTTCAAGAGGGCCGTCGTGGGATGGTTGGGCCAGTCGTGGCTACAAATTGAAATCAAAAGAGACGTGAAATTTGGTCCCCCCGGGTCCGGGAGTAGCGAGCAGCGATGGCGTCTGATGGCTGATGAAGCTCACTCGGGGTGCAGAAGCGAGGGAAGAATAAATAAAACCAAGCATCGAAAGTGCAGGAAAAGCACAAACAAACTGCTTCACACAACCGCCCCACAGTGCATACTCGAAATTCAAACAGCCCTTCGTCGTTGGTGCGGTCTGTTGTCGAGGTACGTTTGAGTATCGTTTCAGTTGGTGCTGGAAAATGGCACTGGTTAGCTGGCGAGGGAAAATATTCCCGCTAAACATGAGGACGAAATTTTTGAAAAAAAAAGGCTCCCCGATGCCGAAGGGCTCCTGAGGGAAGATTGCAGCGTGTATTGGCGATGACTCTCAGAACCGCTTTCTTCAGCAATTTTGTCTTCTTCCGGCGCGGTTTTTTTTTTTCGTCGTTGGTTAAGGGCATGAGTCGGGAGAGAAGAAACGTAAATTGGCCACTTCTGGACCAATTTGCCACCGCCGGAGCAGGAGTGCTGCCTTTTTTCTTCTCGTTTCGAGTCCAGGTTCATGCGAAGGAAAGCAAAAAAACTGGCGCAAACCAAAATGTATGTCATAGGGTCACGCGAAGGGCCAGATCTGGGCGTGGGGATGCTCGATTTCATGCAATGTCCGCTCGGCTATTCGACTAACAGTCGAATGTGTTTTTCTCACTCATAGTTTCAATCCAAATATTCCTCTTTATGTATCAGCAAGTTTAGAATATCGTCCATTATCGTATAGAAAAAAAAAATGGCAAAATTCATTCACTTGTACTAGGCTCACCAAAAAGGCAAGCACCACTTTCCCGTTTCGTGTACAGTTTGCTAATTTAAATGCTTTTAGGTCACTGGCATGACTAGGGCACTTTCCAGAGTGTGCTGAAGACGAGCCTACCGCTTTTGCGGATAACTACCGATGCTCGTGAAATTTGGTGCTTTAATCTTCGATTTCGACTTAGCGTTTACGGTTAGGAGTGGGGCTTTTCTCTTAAAACTAGTGAAGCACTCCACTTAAGGGCGCGTGAGCAACATTGTTTTGGCCGTTTCCGGACATTAAACGGTGGAAAAGTAATGCTCCAGTAGTCTAGTGGATGATGCAGGAAAGTATTTTCTCTGGAAACGATTTCGAGGTAATGAGAAACACTCATTGAAGCAGTGTCGCTCAACGACGGCAACAATGGTGGCTTGAGGTGATGGATTTTATTACGTTAGGTTAACCAAACTCTTGAATAAAGCAAGCAAGACGAGCCTTGAATTGTGTTGCGCTAATTCGTCGCTTTTATTGAAAGAAGTGCTTTTTTGCATTAGTTTTTAACTAGCTACTTTAAATATCTCTTACATGATTTGTTTTTCAATCACTAGCTGGTTGATATTAACGGCACAATTTAATATCAATCGTTTCCCAAGCGAATTCCCATCCAATTCACTTTCATTTGCGGTGACTGGTTTTTTATTGGCGTTTGCGTACCACCATCCAAATCGGGAAATGCATTCACTGCCACTATTACGTTGCCGCTACCAATCGCGCTAATTTGCGGCATCGTTTGCGACGAGCAGGCTAGATTTATCGAATTAACCACAATTTATCGGTTGGTGGTTTTTACCGCGTTTGCTGCAGCCCGTTTTGCGGCTGCTCTGCATTTTTTTTACGATCACTAATTATACCCATCAGCGCCTGTGCTCGATCTGTGCCTCTGTTTGTGGCTCAGATGGCACCATCATGCTCTAAATTAGTGCAACACGGTGACGCGAATCGTGAGACATCATCATTGACGAGCGCATCAACAGCTGCAGCGCGGCAATGTGGATGTTTATGTATGAATAATTTGCTGGTCTATGTTGAACGGGATCCGCGACATTGTGAGCACTGTATATGGTCTCCGTGCGCGATCGTACACCCGAGACATGTGCAACCCTCGTTGATTCGAGTTGGATATGGCATCAATTAAAATAAACACTTTTTTCGCTGACCGAAGCCGTTGCTCACTTTCTTCACGCATTCCGCAGAAACGTATTACGTGTACCGTCCTGCGCTGGAACGTATGTTAATTTTCTTTGCCGTTTCGTAGCACACCAAAAGTCGATTTGTTCGTGTGTTCAATGCGTTCGATTGTTGCCTGCGATGCAGACAGGAGTTGTGTGGCAAAAATTATTTATCTGAGCCATGCCGTGCCGCAATGTTACAAACCGGTTTGCACCAACACCACCGCATTTGTGTACAATATCATTTTATAAAAAAAGATTACTAGGTCAAATATGTTTGAAATATCAAGAGAAAATTTTGCACAATGTAAAACTTCCACTTGGAAAAGCAGGCCCCCTTGCATACTTTTAACACCTACAAGATAAATGGAATTTTAATCAACGTTTTCATTTTCTTATCGTGTTTGCTGATATTGTCAGCTCCTTCCTCGATCGTACAGCGCGCTGCGTTCCCTTTGGGTTACGCTTACCCTTGAACTAAATTACCATGTTACACCACCACCATTACCACCAGGCCACCATGGGTTCGGTTGCATTTAGTGCAAAGTCGAGTGGAATTGAAAGCCGTTTGGAATTTTCGCACCTCGATCGTCTCAGTACGCGTACATTCACACTGCGTGTTGCATCGTGCCGCAATGCAGATGTACGAACGATCGATAGATCAAAGTGCATCAATGTGATCACGGCCAGCTTGGTCTTCCACCGACAGATCCATCAAATGGAACGAATCAGCATCCATTAGGTGCGCTGGACAGCGGCTGTACAAATGACATGCACCCAACCAACGAGCCGTCCGTTTGAGGCGATTCTGACCGCTCGTGCTAGACTAATGATTGCGAACACGACGGGCTCGATCGCGCACCGGTGAGGATCGAGCTCGAACAGCTCGAGAAGGCTAGCTTCATCTTTCCGCCTTTGTCCCGACTGTTTTGCAATCGTGAAGGTTGATTAATCGATAAAAGTCTAATGCAATGTTTCATTTTACTTCTCTCTGCAGGTGAGTTGGCGCTGGCACTTTTTGCTGCAACGCTGGGTGCGGCGATGGCCTGCAGAAAGAAACCCGCTAGTGGTTCTCGAGGACGATCGGTACTCGTGGCACGGGTTCTTGTGGTGAGCCGGTGTCCATTCCGGAACACGGTCAGAATGTTTTATGTGCGTGTGTGTGTGCCACCGCTGAATGGCAGGTGATGATAATTTAATGAGCCTTTATCTGTGGGCCGGTGGTTGGGGCTCTTGCAATCCTGCAAAGTGCCCAACATGCCAACGGTTTGATTAACCCGGCATAAAGGAGGACATTGTCCCTGGCTGTGGCTGACTAATGAAGACGCTGGCATTCTAAACGATCGTAATTAATTTCTTTTTTTTTACACGCAACGCTAATGGGCAAGTCTCTCAGGTTGTGACATATTTAGTGGTAACGCTTGGATTTAGCGAAGTTGCCATTATGAAACATGATTTTTGCACTTGCATCGGATGGTTGAACGTCACCAGGCGTCTGAGGGGCCGAATACTATCGGTTACTATCATCTTACCGAGGTGGCGCTACAAAAGCACTCATGAAGGTTGTGCGATCGGTACGTTCACCTTTCTAGCGACGATCCTATCAGCGAGATGCAAATCTAAACCGTTGCAATGGTTGAACGTCATCCTCGTAGAAATTCCCACTCCCGTACGACAAGTTGCCGATGGTATGCACACGAGTCGTAGAGCGATTCCGTGCGCTGCCCTCGAGAGTGCAAAATATTAGAATGCAGCGCGAGAAAAAAAAGGGAAGGAAATCATCAGCATCCATCTTGACGTGCTTTGCGCGCGTTGCATTTTTTTCTCGCTCTAAGTGACGCCATAACTTCGCTTCCCGAACCGTCCCGGTCTGTGTCTCGCCATCCATTAAGTGCCACACCGTGGGGAATGGTGTTGGCCACGCTTCGGAACAGACCGTACCGCCGCCATCGGCGTCATCTTCCGGGGGCCGCGTGGCAGGTAGTTAATTAAAGGGAAATTTATATGCAAATTTTCAATATCTTCCCCGTTTGAATGGGGCACTATCTGGCCGGTGCTATCGGTGGCGATGCTCGGTGCGAGCGGTGTTGATGGGTGCTTGCCTTCTTCCTGGGCCATTTTGTGGCTCGGGCAAACACCGTTCATCGCGCAATTGACGCACAAATGGTGTGAATGGGCCTGTTAACCGAGTCGAATTAGAAACGCCAAGTATAGTGTTCCCTTTTCTCGCGCGCTCGACACGCGTTCTCTCGTTTAACCCCACTGGCGAGGCAGACCACAATCCTGGGTGGTGAAACGAGGGCTTGTTCAGCGTGAAGGCGATGTTGGGGCGATGCTTGAAATGGCCACGTTCAGCTTATCTTATCTCGCCACACGCACATGCGATCCCCATGCATTGTAAATCTCACCATCCGACAACATTATCGTCGGTGGGTTTTAGGGGTGGTTCTTTGCCGGGTTTGCTCACACAATCCGCCATGTTGGTGCTTTGGCAGCTCAAAAAAACTATTGCATCTCCTAGAGTATGGAACAGTTTATACGGTATGTTTTAAAATGTTACATATTGCGCAGTTTAATATTTATTCCGCACAGGAAAATATAGCGCAAAATGTATATTTTCATCCGTAAACCCAAACAGATACACGCTCTGTTAATGGCAGTGATTTGAATGAGCATCTGCAGCCACACATTTTATGATTTCTCCTGCCAATGTAGCAATTTCGATGACACCCGACTCGAGTTTACCCTTTACGGGTAATGTTTTTTTTTATCGTGTCGTTTAATTGATTTGGTCCACACTCTCCTTCGCCCCTTCGCTGACCGTGAAACCAGTCCGAGACGATTCGCTAACCCGCTATCAGCACGAGTCTCATGCGTCGTGTTGATGTTGGCTTTATGAGACCAATAAAACCAAATCGCACCCTCTGCCACCGTTCGAAATGGGGTGGAATTAACGCACCGGCGCACATTACTGCCAGCCATTCCGCGCGTGTAAAAGTGGTGCCACGTGACTGGTGGCATTGTTCAGCGGAAAAAGCGCGCTCGTTTGATCCCACAGCCAGCTGGCCCGCGCGATGGAACAAACATAACGAGATGCTGCACGACAGATAAGCGCTGCTATTAACCCGATCGCGATCGCGCCTATCAAACGGGTCCATTGCGGAATGTCGGTTGGCTTCCGTTGACCGGCGGACGGATTCGGTGGACGCCCGTCTCGTGTTGAGCGATCAGCGCACATTTAATGTGGTGACACAATGTTTTACAATTTAATTTGCCTCTTCCCCGAGCGCGCTCTTTGCCGACGATAACGGCATGTGACAAGCTGGTGGATAAGGATCAGCCGAAATGGGATCGCTTTCGCTTCAAACTCTGACGGTTTAGTCCCGCATAGGTTGAGCTTTTACCAAGCACGAGATCGATGATCGACACGCGCGATAAGGCTTATCGGATTCGTTTCTATGATCAACGGTTGATCGGTCGTAACGAAACCCGGAAGAAAATCGACCACTGGCTTCGAACCGACGGGGAGATAGCAGATCGATTTTCTTCAAGTTTACAACAACCTCGAACGGACAACGTGATAGCGAACAGGGGGCGAAAAAAGGCCACCCCGTTTGTCGTGCTTGAATCATTGTGTCACGAAAAGGAAATTGATCCTAATTTCGCGATAGCTCAGCCGCTGTATTGTTAGCCTCGGTGTTTCATTGAACGTATCCCGATGGGGTCGGTGTTGGGCGGGTTGCGAGAGAAAACAGAACCTTCACCGAGGGCAGCTCATTTTTGCACGATACCACGTTGGGAGATTGGCCGGTGCAGCTCGTGCAGCGATCGAGCACGATCGTTGATCGTGAAGGGTGCTCCAAAGTAACTGGCAAACCGTTTTGCGACACCGTCGGGCCGTAATCAGGGTCCAATAATCAACTAATTATCTGCGGCAGTAGCGCTGGCCGTCGGTTTTTATTAATCGTTTAATTGGAAAATTTTATGTTCGAATCTGTTGGTGGCCTAATCGCTTCGGAGGGCGAGCTCCAGATTGACTGGAAACGTTGTAGCACTTTCTTGTAAGTCGTGACAACTCGACCAACTGGTCACTATTAAATGCGGGACGTAATCGTTTCAGCAACAAATCGGTTTAACTCAATTATTTTCCATCGCGGTTTATCGCGGGGTTTTTACACCGAGCATTTAACTGCGTTTTTATAGTGCGTTTTTTTTTTGCACCGGGTTATTTATTCCACAGCTACCGTTTGTTTCACAATGTGTAAACAAATTCATGTACCATCGCAAAACATGGGAGTTGAGTCATTAACATGGTACTGGTTGTTTTTAATGCAGCAAAAAAAAATTATCCTGCTAAATCCTAACCATATAATTGTACACTCTAACTTGCGAACGATCGCTACCGGGAAGTTCCATTCTAGTTAATGCAAATGCTTTGCACGTGCAAAACGAGCAGTTTCTTCTAACAGCACAGCTCTGACACTGAACCACTGACCTCAATTAGCACAATACCGCGCCTTCGCGATGGGGGTTTGATAGTGGTCCTAGGCTAGGCACAATAAAATCAACGCAACCGCTCGAAGCATGGCATTTGCTTTGAGCCATCAAGGCATTTTGCTTTGACTGCACTTTCCTTGGGCTTGTTGGCCCACCCATTTGTTTGTGTGAGAGCTATTTTATTTATTGCCTACGTCCGCCGCCAAGTGTAATCACTTTCTTAAACAAAAAAAAAAAGAAAAGAATACCGGCAAACATTCGCTAAAGTTCACGGCTACCCGGCGTGAACTTTGGTAGCTAAATCAAATGGACAAATTTGGTGAGCTGCTCCTTCTGTGTTTGCTCGCTATCGAACAAACTTTTCCCTCTGCCTTTTTGAGGGAACTTTTAAATTCCCTGCCGGCAGTGCATCGAAAGGGAAATCGCTTTCGAATTTTATGTCATTTTATTTGCTTCCTCGGCCGCAAACGAGCGTAAAGCACGTTCCCAAGCGTGGACTGTTGACGGATGGTAAATAGTAAAATTGAGTTATCGCTCAATAAATTTGTTTATTTGTGCGCCAACCGCTGATAGCCGTGGCTTGATCCTGCAGGCAGAAGCATCGATGTCTCTTGTGTATGCCTGTTTCTTTCGCTCTCTCTCTTTCTCTCATTCGATCATATTTTATTTGATCGTCCCACGATCCCACGGTGCAGGTTGTTGGCGATGTGGCACGACGGGGCGACTTCTTCTCAAATTTGTTCAATCTCTAGTCGACGAGTGACGTGGTATGACGTGGTTGCATGTCGAGGTGCTTTTTCCGGTGTGTTGGCACAAAACCGAATCGCTAGGTGACGTCCAGATTCAAATCGTCGTCGCTTGCGCTAGCCAAGCTTTCGACATCGACACCGGACCATGGACGCCCGTTCTCATTTCTCACTCAGCACATCCGCTGTAGCGATCCTCAGCCGGGGTTCAATTACGGCCATTATGACGCTGCCAGTGGGACGACGACATCATGCAGATATTCTTGCCGTGACGTGAGTTTTCCCGGCATCCCTTCGGCAGTCTCCGTTCCCCAGTAGGCATTCCGGTTTAATTTCCTCCTACGGTGCAAAGTGGGCTCGGCGATCGTGCCAAGGAGATGCGCGATCGCGACAAGCGTCTCTACTGCAGGTCGAGGGCGCTTTCTGTCGCGCCTGTGGCTTGGTGCAAATTCAATTTGCAGCGTACTGCCGCATCCGTGGGCGTAGGTACATTCTCTCTCTTTCTCTTTCTACCGCTTCCGTCGTGCTTCTACGGCAATGCACGGCTTATTATGATACTGCCTCCCACATCCGCGAGTCCTGGCGCGTTGAGACGATACGCAAAGGGTCGACTGGGACTGGGTTGGTTTCGCGCACCACACGATTGCAGCATGTGGAGAGAGCCGGTCTTTAATTTTTACTAGCTTCTTCCGTTCGCCGTTCGAATGACGACGGCACCATGGTGTGATTTTGAACCGGGCCACGATAGGGCGTTCGCGCACGCGATTATTGCGTAGGCGAGTACGCGAACGGTCCTTCCCGGTTTCCCGGTGGACACTTACCGGCTTGGTTGCTCGATTTAAAGCCCCGTACGGGCCAAACGAGTCCGATTAAGATGGCCATCGTGTGAAGGGAGCTGGTGCGGAAAATTTCGCGCACACTTGGTTGGTTGGTCGCATTTCCGCAATAATTGTGATGCACGCGGGCATGGTCGCGCGATCAGCCGACGATCATAAAGTGTTGATTAGGGCGACAACTGACGGTGCCTCAAGCGTTCCATTAGTGGTGGTGCGCGAGAAAAAATAAATGAATCGTATTAAAGGCATAATGTGAATGGAAACAACTGACACGTCGGTAGTATGCTTTAAATCGGATGCATCGGAAAGCCAGACATAAGGGTTGATTGAGCTGAGTAATGCGTTTTTAGTCAAATAAATTTCACACCCGTTTGATAATAGCTTCTTGGGGGTTGGAAATTATTGAGAAGGTATAGCAGTCTCAATTTTACGGGTACATTTGAGAAGAAATTTGAATGTTTTGTTACCTAAAATAATTTCGACATAACCTCAAAAAAATTGGCTCATAAGAAACCTCAAAATGCCGTGATATATAAAAACTACATCTCCGGTAAAAGTATTTACCATGCGTCAGATTCTTCACGGTATGTGTGCACGGCTTAATCCGATTCCATTCAAAATTAAATGACAATGCATCGAATCTTTGTGTAAATTAAGCATCTCGTAATTGGTTCTCTCTTTCGTTCGGTTCTGGAGTAAGCTTCAAACCACGCAATGGCCGACTGCAGGGCACTTTCGGTTGTCCGAGAATGTTCAGATTTTTTTCCTCGGCCTACCACAACCCATTAAATGTGGCCGAACCGTGGCCGGACTCGCGGAGGTGGCTGTACCGCCTACACCGCGCTTATGTCAATTGCACAACGTACAATAATAAATTGCAATACTTACTGGTTATTAGCCGGCGTTATCTTCTTTTCGCTTGCGGCTTCTCCGGCCAATCGGCGTCATGTTCGCGCTGGAAGAAACGACGAGCGAGGGCGACAAAATCTACATCCACCAGACGGCGTTGCATTTCATCGCGCCAATCGCACCCTACTCCTTCCAAGATTGCTTCCTTCAGATGCCAGATCCCCGGGACAGGTCTACACCGTAGTACCGCAGGACGGCGTTCGTCACCGTACTCGTAAAAGTCTGCCCACGCGAGATTTGGGGCCGGACGAGGCTGCAAAACGGTTTCGCCAAGTCGTACTTACCGTACTTAGCGGGTTTCTGCGCGGCGTGCGGTTCATTGACAAATATAAGCCCGGTTTTTATGGTTTCTCGGTGCGGCAAGGAGTTTCATTCATAAACCGTCCAGCCGAGCCGAGCGGTGGAATGCTGACGCCACACACGGATGCGGGGTGCCAAAGACCTACGTCGGAACGGTGGCGCAAATGGCAGGTGAGAAAGCAGGAGCCGTGACCTCCATTCGCTACAATTCGGGCCATTTAGCACCTCCGTTTAAAGCGTGTGCTTGCCCATTTGCTCTCTTCACCTTCCGGGGGTTTTTGGTGTTCTTTTCCGAGCGTCTTACAAACGTTGCATCATCAAACCATCAGCATAAAAAGTGCACTTACTCACTCGTGTAACGTACACGCCAGGTCGCGATGGGTAGCATCGATCCGACCCTACAGATCGAAGGGCTAATGTGATCACGATCACGATGGAAATCTAATTTTCGCGCTTCTAACGCACGGACCTACCAACGAAGATTGCAGTTTTGTTTCGCTTTATTTTAAACCACAGTTTTGTAGCTCTGCACGCTCGCCAAACCGGGCTAATGTCGGTTGCATTCAGTTGCAGCGTTTATCGCCAGCGCCCCCACGGCGATCGATTTTGCGAGCTCTGGCGTTACATCGAGCTTAACTCGTGGTGCAACGTTACATCATGCCATGCCTCCGTACGGACCCGACGCATTGGACGTTCGTGTGCAGCGTGGCTCACGTTTTGAGGTAGCGTGGTGCATACAAAAAAAAAGGCCGCTACATCAAATCCCTCTCACTTTCCTCCCCGATTGGTGGGCAGCCGTTTGGTGAATGAACACACTTCGCCTGGCGTTAGCCGTGCCATTAGCAGCACGACTATCAATGAATCTCGTCCACATTACGCGCGTTGTCGCCGAAACCCACCGACTGGGCTGGGTGGAAAAGTCCATGCCCGGAGTTTTGACGTGATTGAATGCGTGCCAAATTTAGGTCGGAAACGTAATTGATATTTCTTTTCATCGTTTTACCACCAGAGCCGTGCGGTGGTTGATTTTTGCGACTGCGAGTACCGCGGACGACCCGCGACGATCCTACAGACAGTTGCCGGTTTTTTTTTCATCCATTAATATGGCCGGCCCTTGGAAAAGGTTAAACAGAGCCGATCGTGCACGGTGCGGCTCCAGCAGCCAGGACACCACGGCGTTGCGATAGATTTCTTCTAGCGATGATCGATGAGCCGCGCTCGAGCGAACCGACAAGCCGAAAGGCAACAGAAGCCACACGACGCTGGTCGGCCCTCTCCGGTGTCACAAATTGGACACGCTTGCCAGAGCCGCCAGCAAAACGTGCACGATTCCAGCATCGAACGCGACTCCGGTCTTTGCCAGTTGCCCGAGAAGAGGTCCAAACCTTCTGGGAGATCATTGTGCGGCTCGGTAAGCAAGCGCACTTCGGCGTGGCAGTAATCGAGAAGGGCCTGAGCTTGAGAACCGAGAGTAGTCCGCCGGTAGATCAACCGATCGAGTGAACTGCCAACTTGTCTAGCCTTACCAACGAGCAACCGGATCGTGGCCACTGTCACTGTCGATCCTGTTAGTAGCCACGGGTCGCACTAATACCACGCCGAGCCACGCAAGGGCTTGTCGCTCGCAAAACGAGATCTGCAAATCAACCTTCGGTCGCGAGGGCGATACGATGCCTAGCCGTGATCTAGCGGGGTGGCACCTTGATGTTGTCGGTGCAAGTTAGAGTTGACGCTGGAAAGAGTTGCCGAGGTGCTCGAAGGACTTCCATTCGCTTGGTTCGCGTTCGTTAGGACCACATTAAATACACTCATCATTCGCAAGCTGGACCATAATTGTTAATTGCCAAACGGTCGCAGATTATACGCTCCTGAGCGCACCTAAATTCGTGCCCGTCGGGAAAAAGCGAAAGGTACCTCCTTCCGAAGCGGTGTGTATTTGTGCCCTATCGATTGGTTTTCATTCATAACTGCCCCCAGCTGGAGCCGTTTGAATGCCATTTGGAATGATTTACATTTGTTTGTAAATTGTGGCGACGGTGCAGCTACAAGGGATGAAGCAAAAACGTACGATTTTCATTCCCAACCCGTAGCCATTCGTCGTGTGCTGGTTTATGCGGGGTTCGCTTCTCATCAGCATTTCCTGAGCCCCCTTTGAACTCAACCTGCCAACGTTTATGAGCCTCGGTGCAAGGTGCGTCGTAAACCTGGTCCCAAATGAGCAGCGCATGTTATTTTTCCACCCCGGACCAACCCTTCGATCAGGGGGTGCAGTGACGTGACGCCGTTTACGCTGGGTGGCGTATGTGGGTCAAGCGTTTCACGACAAATTTCAGCTAATGCTCCTGACCGCCAGAATGGGCCGCTTATTTCGTCTGCCTGCGAGCTCGCGATGTGGACAATAAAATGGCTTTGGCCTCTCCTCGGGGCTGTCGTTCGTGAGATCAAATTAGCTGCGCCGTCTAATCCACCCGCCGTAACGTCTGAGTCTGTAGGGCGCGGCCCTATCAAGCGCCATTTTGGCATCGAATGTTCGTGGTTTTTGGACGCACGGCTGCGGAAGCCGCCCATTTCGGACCACCCGTGACACGCCGGCGACAACGGCGAACGGATCCTGGTGATCATAATGATAAATGCGTGCCGTTCGGTGAATGGACACTTTACAAACTCCCGCCATTGCTTGATGGGGTGCCCCTTATTGCAAATGGGTGGCATTAGCTTCAGCGTGCCTTGTCCCGGTGAGGGAGGAGAGCAAAAAAGTAGAAAATAAGGGAAAATAGGCCCGTCGGGATGATTGCATCGGCGTTCCCAAGCCGGGCTTGGGCCGAGATTGATTTATGGCTAAAGCTGACCGGGAGACGGCAGTAGCACCGCGATCGGCAGCCAGCAAACATATTTCTTATGCTCTATCGGGCTCTCTTCTAACAGACGATCCCCGAGCGGCCGGCGAAAGGTGGCGGTGGGGTGCGTGCTTTATTTAAATTATGATAAACGGTTCGGGCTGTTTACATTTTCCATTTTTCACCGAACGGCGTCTCGGCGGCCGGTGGTTCGATGCGATTCGATATTGTCTTTCCTTCGCGCTGATGGTGGCGCTGAGAGAGGGACCCTTTCGTTTGTTTACGGGTGCCGCCTCACTGCGGAATGGGAAATGTTTACTTTCGGTTTCTTTACGGCGAATATCGGCGCATATATTTATGCTGCACCGGTGTCGCCCGTGGCAAATATGTGTGTGCAGCAGTATTGCGTCGTCGTTGTTGTTGTTGCTGTCGTGCGTTGTTTCATTTGTCTGCATCTGTAAGATAATGCACTCGGGAGTTATTACGGCATTGTCTCTGGGGGTCTGATTTGTTGTGTTATTTGATGCAGCATAACGTACGAAAGGGGTGAGTTATGTTCGCAACATGTTTGATGTTACCGTGAGATACGGCTTGGTAGGAAAAATAACTTAGTACCAGTGCTCGCTTTCCCGACCCGACGTCAACCGTAACATCTAATTGGAAAACGTGATAAATGTGGGCAGCAATTTGCCATGCACAGCGGCGGAAAAGCTTTTTCCTTTGCTTTTCGTTGGCCGAAGCGGACGGCGGCTTTCGGAGCGGGAGCGAGGTGCAAGATCGCTTTAGCGTTAAGTAATCGGCGTGATTAAGAAAACTCTCCCGACTTTCCCCGACCGTGCAATCGTTGGCTAAAGGGAGAGAGAGAGGGAGAAAAAATACGAGGCCCCCTTTTCGCACGGTCTCAGCCCGTTGGCATTTCGTTCGTTCTCGTCATTTCCCTTCCGACCTGCGACGGCACTCACACTCGCAGACAAATTGCCTTTCCAAACCCATTTAACATCGGAGGGCCCGCGATCGGGTCGGTTTTGATCCATTTCACTTTCAAGTTAAGTCGCCGTGTGACTTTTACCCCGCGAAAAACCCGCGAACCCACGGGGCGCGTTCGTTTCATCCACCAGAGCCCTTTAATGGATGCCGCAGAAATTTGAACTTATCATCGGTAATTATCAACCGGCCGATGATTTTCGCTGGCGTGTTCGTTTGCGTTCCACGTACCGCGCCAGCAACGTATGGGCGCATTGTTGGCTTGCTCAGCGAAAGCGTAATTAGAAACGAGCGCCAAAGTGACAACGGTGGTTATTTGGAACCGAGGTGAAGTCGTTTCTTAGATTAATTGGCTTCACTTTTCTGTCCCTTTATCGTGGTGCGCGAATGGGCCCGCGAAGGAGTGCTTACGGTACAGATAACGATAGGTACTATTTGTTTCAGTTAACCTGGGGCCTGTCAAATCGTCGTCAGCATTAAATGCTGCAAATAAAAGTGTTACGAAAGTATAGTTTCAACGTCGAACGGGTCAACGATGAAGAAATAGCTTCACATTTTTATGTACATAGAATTGCTTTCATTAAAATCATATATAAGGCTCGTAATGCATTGGAATGTCGAAATAATTCAACAAACCGATACGTTTCCATCCGTTCCAAGTCCTTCATATCAGTATTGCAACACAACGACTTCCATCTCTCACCGCTGCATGTCGAAACCCGTCGATGATGCAAATGTAAAATGAAAAGTGAATTTCTCCCTGCTGCAGCATCGGCTTAGACGATTCGGACGCGCTTGCACAACCGACGGGTTGAAAGCTTTTTTATAACTCTATTTTTCCTTCAAATTCCATCGGCCACCGCGTCAGCAGCGATTGCCCTTTCATGATAAGTGCGCCCCTCAGCTCGCAATAGCACCGGGATTGACCAACCACCACCGTCACCGTAAAGCCCTTTCGTTCGATCCTCCAACCGGTCATTGGCAGGCCCACCGAAGCTGGATCTACATTTTTTCTGTGCCTCCTCCCGGTTGCTTCTCCATCATAATCAATCGCCGTGGCGATTAATGACTCCCCTGCCACTACACCGAAACGACGTGGCTAATCGAGATCGAAATTTTCTCGTAACATTTAACCCGAACCCGCCTGGTTCTGCCGGTTAGGGTCGGCTCTGTGATGATATCGAGCGCATTTGCAGCTCTCGACCTAATCCCGCCTGACACGGAGCGAAGAGGCGGCCTTTTGCTCGAGACACAACAGTGTGCAACATGGCTGCTGCATTGCAACGAGAAACTGGATTTATGCAAGAGGAAAACCAGCAAAAATAAGGGAGACACGAAATCGCATCGTGAATAGAGACGGCAGGATGATGATATTTTTGTTTTGCGCGCAAAACGGCTCCATTGCTCGTCCACTCGACCGAAGCCGTTTCCAAATTGGATGGTGCAAAGCGCGCCTGCGCAAACCGTGTTCCAGGACGGTGGCGGTCTCGGTCGCGAAGCAATCGCGCAATGAGGAGTTTCATTCAATTTCTCCGTATCGGGTACGGTTAATCTCGATTGCCGCGCACCGTGCGCTTTTCCCGCCAAATTATGCCGCGGCGCGCCTTCCCGTGGGGGTGATTTTTTCGCAACAAAATAAAATAGCAACCGGGAACGGTGGGGTTGGCGTTTTGAGCTCTTCGCAATTTCTTCACCATCTTGCCGGGGCCCCCTTACCTCAACCGTGTGTCGAAGTCGAAGGGCTTATGATAAAAATGATTTTCCTCATCCCGCACATTGGGGTTGCAGCGCGAGTGCGCTTCTCGAGTGCGCTTCTCGAGTTGCGCTTACATTTTATTCCACTCTCGACGCGACGCGTTTTCCCTCCCATCGGCTTCATCGTCGGTGCGCCGGAATCGCCAGACGGAGGAATTCATTTTCACGCTTCGAAAAACACGAATCATTGTTCCAACCGGTGGTTCTTCGATGCCTTTCGCCGCCAACGAAATGGCGCGCACCATCTTAACCGGCGAGGAACGCCAGAAGGAAAGGTTAAAATGTTAGTTTACCGTGTTGGCTTGCGCATGGGGCTTACGTTGTAAATAACTGGCGAGGGCAAAATTCCTTCCATTCTGCAACCGAAGGGGTACTGTTTGTCGTCGGAGATCCGACGGGAAGGAAATGAAACTGCTGGCACATGAAGACGGAAAGCGCGCATCCAAACGCCGTTGAATAGCTCGCTCGCTGCGGGTAAGTGCGCGAATCGTTACAACACCCCACCAGTGGAGGCGATCCGAATGGATTGGTTTCGGCGGCATTTTTGCGTGGACCGGAATGGACAAAATTTCTGCATAACTTTTCCACAAAACGATCGGTTTCCCTGCGGACACGGTTCTGCCTCGTCGGTGGCCATTCTCCGGTTCGAGGCAATCCATTTCAAGGCGGGTGTGTATTATAGGCGACTCACCGGGTTGAGGTGAGAAAAAGAATCTCAAAAAAAACATTATCCTTCCGAGCTCAAGTTGCTCGTAAATGCCAAAAGAGGGTAAGTAAAATTAATAACAAAAAAGCTCCCCAAGCGGTCGGAATTCAAGGAGGAATAGGGCACCACCGAGTGTGGTGATGGCGTGAAGCTTTCTACGTTTCTTTCCACTCGCGGGTGCTTCTTGAACGGACCGATCATAACGAGAGAACCATCCATGGAAAGTTTGTTGCCTGCCTGTCTGTGCTTGCTTTCCGCTTAGGCTCAAGGCTTCAACGCAAAGCTTCCTGCTTCAACGGCGCAACGGTGCAACGATCCGTGCCGTGCGATTCGGTGTCGGGAATGGGAGGGCAAAAAAAAGTGAACGTTTTCGAAGCACCGCAAACCCGGGGAGGGAAAAATTGGCCAACCCGAAACAACGAAAGTTTATGCTGCACTGTCAAATAAATCTTGGAAATTTATTGGCCAAAGCACCATTCTCCGGGCCCTTGACTTTGCACATATCGTATGCGCATGCGCGTTCGTTCGCTTCGTCCGGGCGGTTTCGTTCGTTAGCTCGCTGTTAAGTTAGTTAGCGAGCTTAGGAGTGTGTGCCGGTAGGATGGCTGGTAGGATGGCTGGTTTGTTGCAGGATTTCTTTCACCGAACGTTTCCGTCCTTCCGGGCGGGAAGCTAGCTGGAAATTAGTTTCACTTTTATCGCGTTGCACGGATTTCCCGCACCAGAACCACCGTAGGGAGCAAACAATTAGCCATTCGCCAAACCGCCGATGCATAATTTATGCGGATCATGAATAACAGAAGCCAAAGAATGCCACAGTTTAATCACTTGCACGACGATTGGCAATCTACTTTTTGTGTAACGCTTTTTTTCCCTCGTGAGTGTGTGTGTTGGCAGCGCGAGAAAAAAAAGGACATTAAGCTCATTCGAAGAAGCATTCCGACCGATACGGGTACCATGGGAAGCGTGGGAATGCCACACGCAGCAACGTGTCCTGCACCGTCATTCGGTTAGCCTTGCTTTCGGCGGGTTTCTCGCTTCATCCAGCATTGAAGTTTTTCGCTTCAAAACTGTTTCCTCGTACCGAAACCGTTGGTGCACATTCATAACTTAAGGTATTTGCGTCTCGCCATCACCCAGCTAGTGGTGTCCTTCTCTGTGGTGCTCGAGCACCATAAAATTTTATCATAAATCGGTCGCTTTATCAATCACGGTTCCTTCGCGCTCGGCGAGCTTCCAATTCTGGCCCGTAAAGCGAAAGAATGGAACGGAAGGTCAGGTTGCGCTATGCCGCGTGAGCATACCGGTGTCCTTGTTAATTGATTGTTTTAAATTTGTTTATAATGCCAGTTGATCGCCGGTTTGTTTGTTTTGTGCTTCTTTTTTTTTTTTGTTTGCTCGTCACCCGCTCGCTGAAATACCGTGGGATCGGCTCGATTGCGCGCTGGCATGATAGATGGCGGGAACGGATATGATAATAATTTCAGCCTATCTCTTCCTCTCACCTGACGCTCTCGAGAGTCGGTCCAGAGACCTTGATGTGGTCCACTCGGTGACTTTGACTTGCGCTTCAGGCTATATGCGTGCGCGGTCGGTCGCGATCGAGCAAAAGACTGTTTTCTTACCGGCACCGCCATTCCCGCGTTAAGTAATAACTTGACATTGACTGTCGTCATCGAATTTCACGATCCGAGACACTCTACTGGAGCACGAACGTGTGAATTACATCGAAAACTGACCTTTTTTTATGAAGCTGCACCCGCATCGTCGCGTGCTCTCGCGCTCGTGGGCTTTACCGACTCAAATCTGAAGGGCTTTTCGCGTCGATCAAAAGCTGCAACACTTCAGGGGTGGTCAACTATCGAGCGATGGTGCCCATTAGGTGGCGATGGTGGAATAAATAGGGACGGCATTATTTTATTTGCCCTATTGAATTACGCCGCTTTCCATTGCGCCCATTCCATTCGTAACGGTGGATTTAGGCTGGCAAAACCCTTATGCCGGGGTGGTTTTTGCTTTCCTTTACCTTCACTCGAGCGAAACGATGCTGACAGCACAACCGCTGCTGCTACGTGATCGCTCTAAGCGCACCAGCAAAGGTGCCTGGCTCCTGTCCGCCAACGGGTTGTCAGTAAGGCAAATATCGGCGCACGAATAAAAAAAAACAACCGCTAACTTTCCACGACACTTTCCCGGGTCGCGCGGCACCAGGATCGGATAATTTGATTTGTCCGGGTGCACCCCGGGGGCGTCGTGGTACCGGTCGGCTTTTGCCAACATTAGCAAACAAGAGCATCCATTTGTCAGGTGATTTGTATCAGCTCGAGTTCGTGATACCGCACGCCAGCAGCGAGCACCCGGAAACGCCCGTAAGTTAATAAAACTAATGATCGCCCGCCAAGTTTTCACACTCCCGGTTGGAAATTTGATTGATTACCGTTTGCCCTGGAGCCGAAATGAATCGACCACGGGGTGGTGGATTCTTGAAGCGAGGAAAACTATATCGAAGAAAGTTTATTGCCGATGGGTTTTAATTTATTGACGGCGCATTTTTATTTACTTCACCCAATAAGATAAACTCGCAATCTCGCACTCTCTTCTTAGCGTATTCGTGTGAAGCTAATTGACTGAACCAGGATCAGGATATAACAAAGCTTTGACAAATGGTATGCGTTGCCCGATCCATCACTACTTGCATTCTGTTTCGTATTTATGGTGTCTAAAAGTTGATTGTGTGCATCATTCTGCTAAAACTCAAGCTCTAGCTACGATCAGATGAAATAATGCGCCCTAATCCATCGACGGCGGGCGCGCACGGGCAGTAAAATTGTCCATCAAATTGTCTTCCGTTCGCGGATTTTGCCGCGGGCATCATAAACATAAATTTGCTACGTTCAGGGGAAAGCCCACGGTTTCCGCCCAACCCGACGCCCGGCGTGGTGAGCGCTGTGAATCGCCCGTTGAAACCGGGAGACTTAAGAAATATAAATAGCATAAATCCTCCGCTGGTGTTGGTTTGATAGATGGCTCAAGATTAGCGTCAACGTGCACCTAAATCGCGCGGCAGTTTTCTCTCTGCGACGCTGAATCGGGAAACGATCGTCTGGCGATGGTGGAACGTTGGTGAGCCTGTTTCCCAAAACATACCAAAAAAAAAATCAACAGCAACACTGAACAACACGACAGGAGAGTGTTGAGAGCGACGACAAGATGGGTTTGTCGGTGGCGCGTTTCTGTTTTGTGTTTGCTCAATTCCGTAGACCAAATGCCCTAAAAATTGCTCGTAGCCATTCCCGGCCAAGCCGGCTGGCATGCGGCGATGATCGTTAGGCCGATAGGAAACGCAGCGCAAAAAATGAAAACGCAAACACCGCGAAAAAAAAGCCTTCCCTAGTACAAGCCTTCAAATACGGCGCTCGCTCGTGTGAGCCGTCGCGGCCTAATTCCCTGTGGCCGTTCTTCGGCAAGGGGTTTTCGCTTAATTTAATTAAACACAGACACACGACCGGCGGGGTGACTCCCGGCGGGACTGTCTCCAGCCTTCCGGTCATCCGGTCCGGCCGGTTCATCCGGTTAACCGCTTCCAGGAACGGGCTGCCCTCTGCGCGCCCTTCCACCTTCCGTGGCCGGCTAATCTGGCATCTTTTCTTTCCCATTTACTGGCAGCGCGCTTTTACAGCGCTGAAAATGTGATTTAAGACGAAACCCGAGAGGCGATAAAACAATGAATTTCTCGACAAGTGGCTGGCATTTAGCTTACGATTTTCCTGCCCGTTCCTGTGCGCCACTCGCGGTTTGGCATTTCACTGGCCGGTTTGGACGAAGACGACGACTTGCTTTGGGATTGAAATCACATTTTCCACCACGCGGGGGTACTCGCCGGCGTGTGGGAGACTTGGTGGGAGGGAAAAATGAAAAGCGATACACAGCGACACGGCACGATTATGCTAAAGGTGAGCTGTTGTATTTTATCTCCACTGCCGAACGGGGTTTTTCAAGCGCTTGCTTTATGAACCGCGCGACGACGCTAAACAATAATGGCCACGGATGGGCCACGGTGCTTCGCGGAGAAACAGGGAGGATGTGAAACGCTTCGGAAGGCAGGACAGGAGAATGAAATGCGCCTTTAGATTGTAGTATGTGAGAAATTTTAATTGGGTAATCGCCGACGAACGATAAGATGGGATGTTGTTCACCGATAGTACTTAGCGCTGGTGGATTAGAATTTTAGATTTTTATCTAATAGCCCTCGTGGCAGATTGAATTGTTAATGGGAAGATCGTGGTACGTTGTCAATGTTTTACCAGCATTCCGCGCCAAATGCTTTCGATGGGCTGGCGGAAATTCGTTTTAAATTGGCCGCTGTCGAGGTTGTTCGGATGAAGCTGGGGCATCGGTGTCTATTATGTTTTGGGATAAGTGCAAAAAAAAGACGTTGCTGTATTTTGTGCTGTTAAAGTGTAATAAAAAAGCTCCCATTTTGAAAGTCGCTCTTAGAAATGATCCAAAAAATTAAAGCTGTTATCTCAGCTATGCAAAGGCTTGTGACGTTAGGTGGCTGATCAGGCTCAAAGGGTTCAGCGCAAGATAATCGCCATAAATATATCACACACGCTTCCAACCTAAAGCTCACGCTGCGCCCGAGATTCAGAGGAAACGATAATTTTTTTTCCAACTATTGAACGAATAAAGCCTTAATCTAACGGTTTCACCCATCCAACCATCGATAAGCTTCCGCGTACATAAACCGAACCCTCTAATGATGCGAAAACAACGATAAAGCGCTAGTTCCCCGGTTCGGTCCGGTCGCTTGTTAAAAGATATCGATCAGAATAAATTGATAGCCATCATTCACGACGGTCGGGCCAAAATTTTACAACGTTCGTCCTCCGGCTCATAAATAAGGCTGCGCAGGTCGTTCCCACATCGAGCTGCAGGATGGAGGTCGCTCTGTTGGGGTGTTCAGATTAAAATAAAGCCCAACCGCATCCGTCGGTGACGCCTTTCACGGACCGGACCGAAGGAAGAGCCGTTGCAAATTTAGTTCACCATATGCGGTGAATTGGAGGAGAACCGCAAGTGTCTTTTACGACCCAGGGCAATCTAATTTTCGCCATCGCGGTTATTCGTCCCGCGTTTTAGAAATTTCTAGTTCCTCGAGCATCCTCTTGCGAACCCAGCGAGCCACCTGGGAGAAATGCGCGGTAATTAATTGGGTGATCGGACGAAAATGATGCATCGTAAAATATCGTACCGAGCCAAGAACGGCCCAAGTTCGGCGCTGGTGGCAATCGCAGCCAATTCATTTGGTTTGATTTTCATTTGACTAATTTTATGGCCGCCCAACCGCACGACTTTCACCACCCCTAATCAAATTAGCCGAATCGCCGCCTCGGTTCGGAACCGGCTGCTCGTTAGAGGGGTGAAAGGATCTGTCCCGCTGCCTCGAGAGGGTGTGCTCAGTCGCGGTGCCAATTTATTGAGCTGATGCTATCTGCGACAATCATAAATTATGTTGAGAGCCAAAACAAAAACACAGCTCCCTTTGTGGCACACGGCGATGGCACTGCTGCCTACGAAAGCGCCCTCATAAAACAGCGCCACACTCAGGATGGGCGGTGGAAATCATTTGTAAAGCATTTCTAGGAAGTACTCCTCCGAGGGCGCTTGCCATTTCGATTCGACCACCGCGACCCGGTCCGGGCTGTTAGGACGATCGAGCACGCTGCCACTCGATCAATCCGATCCGTCGAGCATTCCAGGACACAGAATTCGTGTTCTCAGACATTCCACCTTGGGGGCGCGATGTCAGACCGAGACCAAACCGGGCGGGGAAAACAGCAATCGAATTAACTTGCCCGCAGTAACTGGCCCGCGGTCGGACGCGAACACGTTTCACTGTCACGATATTAGGCGAGAACTATGTTCGGTATGTTTTGCACGTCCCGGACTCCCTGTTGGTTTGAGCTGAACCGGATTAGGAAAGTTCTTTCACCACCCCAGCCGGATTGCTGGATTAGCTCGATGCGGTCCGCGTATCTCCCGGATCACGACGCCAAGGCGAGGCACTTAGACATTGCGATTCTTCGTGGAAAACGGGCCATGCGCAGGCATGTTGTAGACTGCCTGCCCGGGGAGAGTTATGGGCTCGTGTTGGTGCATAGAGATCGCGGAATTATATCGTTATTAGTGGCGCTTTCAAGCGGCCGGTGCAGTGCGCCATGCACCACTCGAACCGCGGATAAACGTGACCGAAATTAATCTCCCGCTAATTGAAATCTAATTCCATTTGCTGGCTGCTCGAGACGAAAAAAGGCTTCCCAGGTCGTTTCGTGATCGTCACGGGCAAGATGATTGATTTGATTTGAAACTATTTTATGCGAACAAATGCAACACGGATCAGTGCGCGTTGGAACGAGTGAGTGTTTAGTCGTACGGCCGCAAACGAGCAGTTGTTAATTTCGAAACGCTGACAACCGAACTGCGAGCAGCAGTCGTCTTCCGCAATGCCCAGCATGAGTTCGACTCGCCGTACGACTCTGCCCGCAAAGGTTCCTTCGATGGCGTCTAACATGGCGGCAACCTACCAGCAGCAGCGGCCAGTTTGAGTCAGGTCAGCAGAATCCCGCGTTTGCCCTGCAGGAAAGAACCGATCGAGGCGGGCAGAACCTGTCACGGGAGCAACCACACAAATGCGAGCAAGAGCGAGCTGGAAACATAAAATAAAACAACGCACGCGGGGGTCGTAAGGGGTGGAAAACCCCACTCCCTAAAGGTCAGCAACACGACGATCAATAACGGATGAGGGCATCGCGCGATCGGTCCCGGGGTTGTATTATTTTGTTTGTTTTTTTTCTTTCGTTCGCTTTGTTTTTCGTCCTGGTGCGCCTGCTCGACCGTCTGACTGACCCACTTCTGGTGTGGGACCGATGCTGGACCGTTATTGTTGCGGGTTCACCCTTATTGGCGAGGGTTGATCCGACCGATCGATCTACGCGGGCAGGAAAGTTGTTTACATTCAAGCCTGACAAAATATATTCGCGGAAGAAATCGTGCACTGGCCGCGGTTCGATCGCGACGCGTGGCACTGGCTGATGATTTATTGCCGCGGAGCCGTGGATGAAGTTTGGTGAATGCGAGCCCGAAGTTCTGCCTGTGCCCGTTGATCCCGACCGGGGGGCTGGGAAAAAAGGCGTTAGCAGCCCAGACCTAGATGCGATCGGAACCGAACCTGACACGGACCGGTGGGGTGCTTTTATTGCGCTCACTTTGTCGCGAACTTTGTTGCAAAACTAAAGCTGGATAGCGGGAAAATCAGCTTCAGCTGGGGGGATGTTTCGACCGGCTGGTGAACGCTTCGTTGGGGCGAACGCCTGTCAAATGGCTCCGGTGGTTCCGGCCTTTTTGGCCTTTTTTCCCGGCCGGGAGCGGTCGGGACCTCCCGCTGGAGTCAACATGCCAACACACAGCAGGTGCCCTGTGCTAAGGCGAGCGGGCCGTAACCGCGGGACATTGGTTATTAATATTTGCAAATTTGAGAAATCGATTGTTCTGCCCTGGTGATGGCGCGCTGGTTCCGAGCGAAAATGCGGGGAAAACAAACGGGACCTCGATCTGATCCGCCAGTGAGTGATGTTGGGTCGATTCGGTGTTTAGGGCTTGGTGAGCTTTCGCTCGACTTCGTCGGCTGGCAGGCTTGCCCTCTTGGCTTGCTGTTTGCTTCGTGCCAGCTGGCACGTAAAAAAGGGCGTATGGCATTGGAGCGATTTTAACGAGCACTTTCTGGCTCGGGGAAACAGCGCAGCGCCAAGGGAGTCGACCCAGTTCCAACCAGGAAGTAACCGAAACCTGCCCAAAGGGTTCGCCGCGTCTCTAAGGTCAGTCTTTGACCGGCCTCCGAAAGACACCAGCCCATTGTGGGGCGTCGTCTTCCGGACAGCACGTTCTCCACCTTTTTTGGTGGAGTAAATGAGGCGTCATTAATTTATTGACCTTTGTTTCTTTTTTTCTCGCTGCACCACCGCTCGAGCGCTCGACGTACGGCCCTTTAATTGTCCGCCTGGAGCCTGTGTTTGGAGCTCGTTTCGGCACGCACTCGATAGATAGATAGCCCGCAGGACAATCGACTAGCGGCGGATATGGGCTCTCTTTCGCTGCATCTCTAACACACGTTCGGTTTGCTTTCATACTTTCAGATTTGGCAGCGATTCGTAAGATACTGGAAAACGAAACCGGAGGCGCCCTCTGTCCGAGCTGTCAGATGCCGTTCGATAAGGGCAAGAAAAGGAAGCTGATCGACGCCTGCGGCCACGAGCGGTGCTACTCGTGCATGTTCCGGAACGAGGCCTGTCCGCACTGCCAGGCGCAAAAGGAACCGACCAACCAACCCGTGGCCCATCGGACCACGTTGTTGCACCAGCGAGCGGATATGGACAGCGGTGAGTGAGCGATAAAGCAGTTTAATGATTTCCTTCCCTTGTGTTCCGGGCGGGGAATTTAATTAAATTACGCAGCTCAATTTAACCCTTTCCGGATGGTTGAGGGCCACCAAAACGCGCTTTTTTCATCCTTATTTTTCTCACCTTCGTCGGGTGAACTGTCACCATCTGTCATGCTTACGTGGCCTCGGGCATCAGGGTGACAGTTCTGAAGTTGTTCCGTTTTGGGGATCTGTTTCACCCAGCTACAAACACAACTAGAACAATGTCGGCTTAACTGCAACCGGATCAAGAGATGCCTTGCGAAAAGGAAGTTGATCGATCGTAAAGTAGAGCGCAGGTTCCCATGAGCAAGACGAGTTTCAAGGCGATCGTGCAACCATTATCGATGCACCAGCGTCACCATCGATCGCTAGTGCATCGAAACATGATGCACTATCGTCGCTTGACGCCTTGCCGTGGTTGAGGCACCGTTTTTTTTTTTTTCATATCACGCTTTCGCTCCTCACAACCACATTATCGTAGGGCAGGCAAAAAGTGAATGCTCGCCCCGTGATTAAAACGAGCGATATCTTTATTACTTCACTTTCGGGCGATTGGTTCGGTTGGTCCTTTTAACACCTCTCGATCAACCTGTCAAAGCGAGGAGCAACCTCACGCTCACTCTGCTGGCCCTCCCCACGGTGGACGGGCGTTTTTGGGGCCGCCCGAAAACACCATTAATAGGTCCTGCAGGAATGACAACCGTGCGCGAGAGATCCTGTGCGGCAAAATCCCTTTGAACTTCTGCCCGCCAATCAAAAGCCCACCGCTCGTCGTCGTCGTCGTCATCGTCATCGTTGCCGTAATTAGGTCGTCACTGACCTTGTGTCGAATTCTGCCCGTTGCATAAAAGCGAAGCTTCGTTTCGGTGACTGATGAACTTTTGTGGCGCGCGTTCGGGGCGAGAGCGAGAGATACATGATCCTTCCACGATTGCGAGTGGATTAGTGTCGGTTAATTACGATCGGCGTTGGGGCGACCGAAGGGTGCGAACGTTGGCTCAGTTTATCTTGCTCCTTTTTCCCCCAGCGGCCCCATCCCAATGCTCCCCCAGCTCGTTCTTGCCGGGAAAGAACGCGCAATGGGAATGGCAGATGGAGGTAAAATTAATTTCGCATTTTATTTCCTCATGCCCGCTCACGGAGTTGACGAGCGCACCGGATTCGACGGGCGACGGTCGACGGTCGAGGGCTGGAAGCTGCGACGGGACACGGGCGCAGTTTTATTGCGCTGCGTTCACTTTGTGCAGTCGTTCGCAATTAATGTTTGACCTACTGCACCACGGGCGCACTGAGGGCGTGAGTTTGGTAGGGGTTGTGCGGTTTGCACCGCGATTGCACTTTTGGTCAAGTGTCACAGGCACGATACCGATATCTGCGGACGACCCCGAGGATCCGGCTGTTTGTTTTTTGTTGCACACCACAAACTGAGCCCGGTGTTGCGCTCGTGCAAGGGTGCGAAACATGGCCGCGTTATCTATCCGGTGGGCCACCGCCAACGATGCCGGCCGTTCGTTTTATGATGTATAAAATTTTAATTTGCCCACCGTTAAGATTTTTGCGTACCGTGGGTTGGCCAGAAGCGAGAGTGAAATGAAAACCTGCACGCGGTAGCCGGAGAGTAGTGACGCTTGGTTCCGTTTTTATTGGTCTCCTCGAGGTCGCGCGAATGTTGGAAATAAATCTAGAATTACCCGTCACGAGGAGCGGGTTTTCGTGTGTGCCTTTGCTGACAATGTGCGTACATTGATGCGCAAGTTGAGCAATTAGTAAATTAAATGTTTGGTTTTTTTTGATTATTTTTTGCAATTTTTTCTTATTTTTTTCTACACCTACCTCCCTTCACTGAACTGGTGTCCTGAATGTCATTTTGGACGATGGCGTGGTTAGCAAAAATATGCGCAGCGAACTCAACTGACACAATCTTAAAAGCTTTCATTCAATCATAATCTGATTCACTATGAAATCGTCGCTATCATGGTCACAAATTGAATGGTTTCATCCCGATTCGTTCTGCAAAATTGTCATAATTTTCCCATCCAACTCGCAGGGAAGCCCGCAATTTACGATACCGATAAATTAGCCGATTATTCTTCCCAAATTAATCGTGTGGGCAAAATTTGTGTATCGCGCCGTCGTACAACGATAAGTCTTGTTAGCAATATTTTTTTTCTTCCTGTGAACGCTGCGTTGGTGGTTCTTAGTTAGCGAATTAACGGCGCGCTACTTTAATTCAATTCCCATTATTCGTCACGCGATTTGGCAGACACGAGATCGCCCGGGTGGTTTCTCGGGGCTATCTCTCTCTCTCTCCATTAGCCATCTGCCTTTCGTTTTGTGGCGACAATCGCGAGTCTGTCGCGGGCGGTCGAGTGACTTCAATAGGCGGGCAAGCGACGAACCTGCTAACATGCGGTGGATTAGCGACATCGGAGATGCCGTCCGGTCGTCCAGTTTTGCTTGTTTTCGGATCGTAAATTGTGGGATTTTTAGCGAAATTTATTAATCCTCACGTCACGTGTGTAACACCGGCAGCCGGTTTTCTTATCCCGCCGTACTTGGCAGCGCTTGGAAGGTGGAAGAAATGAGCCACATGAGACGGGATTTATTATCGACGAAACGGAGCCTTTTCCCAAACGTGCGCGTGTTCGAACGGGGCTATTTTATGCGGTTTATCCAGGCCATTTACGGATATGTTGCTGAGCCGATCAGCAGTATTGGGTTTCGTGCCGTTTCGAATATATTACATGTAAAACATACAAACATATGACGGATATTTAACACACTTCTTATGCGTTTACTGTGGCGTTATTTTTTAAATGTCTCATGTGCTCCTTTAGCACATACCCGTTTCGTTCCGTTTTTACGCAAATAAATCCGCCTGTAACGCCTGCAACTGTTGTCGTTCAATGGGGTATAAAATTGTCCCAATTCGTTCCGGTTTCGTTCCGTGCTCCGATCAGCACGATGCCGCGAACCCTTTTTCTTTTTTTATTTCGTTTGTGGTGCCCTCGACGTGCGCGAAAAAGAAAACCATTTTCGTTTGACATTTAGTCTTCAAAAAGTTGTAACTGCGACCGTGCGCTGCGTTCCAGCGTGTGTTGCGTTCCACAATAAACGTTCCGACAGAACGAAAGTAACCGACCGGTGGGCTATTCAGTCGTGAAGAACGATTTCCACTGATTTATTTATTGGTCCGTAAGCCGCATGGTGGTGCGTTCCGTTTGCTACGCAATGGCAAGGCTCGGCTGGTGCAGACCCCGGTGCAGGACGGTGCTGACATCTTTAATCATTTCGCGGTTGAGTTAACATCTGTTTTTTCTCTTCTCTCCGCGGTCCATTGCGTTCGTACGGGCCATTAAACGAAAATCATTTGCATGGTGGCATTTCATTTAAGCATAATAAATCGCGATTGCTACAGCATAACTGTGAAATTTGGCCAAAATGTCCGTGGCACTTTGTTTGACTTTTCAATTTGTAGCCTTTGCAGGCTCCGCGGGGCTCGTGTAATTGAAAGCGCCGTACCGTTGGTTGGTGATTTTTTAATACAAATATCATACCCGAGGTGATCGATCCTGCGAGGCGATCGTGTATGTTTTCGCCGTTCTACTTTCTGAGGGGACGAACGAACAATCCCCGGCAGGGACGCGTTTGGGAGTCAAAATCTCAACGCCGAATCGAAACCACTATCGCAGTCGCAACGCACAAAATAAACACCCTTTCGAGCGATGCAAATCCCCCATGGCAACAAAGGCGTTCCGTAAATTTGCATTTCGCCGTTCGATTGTTGCGCAAAGCAGGGGTTTGTGTATGTTTTCTTATCCGTCGATCTTCCGCTTTCACGGGAAAGAATGCGTGTTCGAGGGTCAAACCTGCAAACAGGCAAAAAAGGCAACTCTACTGTTCAATTTACATCACAATTGTGCTGCCGCGAGATAGCTCCGATGAGCGAAAGCGTAAAGCCGATGGGCAATTGATATATGTGTGATTTTTTCCCTATCGACACATTTGCTGGCAGCTTCTCAAGAGTTCTTTCATATGTAGCTGTTCGTCAAGCTTATATAAGTACTAAACATGAGCACAATTTAAGTTGCACAATTATCAATAAATAGAGCTTACTTTTAACATTTTAAGCTTAGTTTGATGCATGTTTCAAATAACTTAGCTGTGCATTAAAACACAGCCTCATTATGTCTCGGAATGTTCTGAAAGAATGCTTTGCATCTATTAGTTAGCACATCGATGTACTTTCCACCATCAAGCATTCACCATCAATGTAAACGGGTATTAATATTGGCAGTTTACTCTGCTCAACGAACAACGCATTAAGCATTGGCTGCCCGAGTAGCACCAGCATCGACCGCACCTTGAGCCGGAGACCAAAAGCGCCAACATAAACGTACAGCCCCTGCACTTCCAAGCGCTAGAACCGACCAAAGCCCGATCGGTTTGCCTTGCGTTTCCGCATCGTTCTGCGTTCCTTCCCGGCATCCCGAGGATCGTGATTTGCAAGAACGTTATGTAAAGCGAACATTACAACCCCTTCCAGTACGCAAATTAATGCGGCTGCAGCACGGGGAAATAAATCGATTCGATCGCTGCCCAGATGGTCTGAGCGCGCATATTGGTGGTACCGAACGGTCGGGCTACTGGAATGATTCGTTTGCTGGGTTTGCATTCCGCATGGTTCACGATCGGCACACGCAACAAATAGGCATTGTTGGGGTAACGTTTTGGAGTCACGAGGGAAGGACACGAGCGAAGGAACCTTCCCGTTGAGAGCAGCCATGCCATTCGAGAGCACTCACTGACGCTGTATTATGCTGTTATTATGGTGGACGCGTTCGATCGCGGCCATTCAACAGCGAAATGCTCCATAAACGGGTGAAGGGTTGATATTTTTTGTTGTTGTTTTAGTTCCACTCCTCCGAAGCAACTCTCAAGTCTCGCTCGCAAGTGGTTCACACGTACTTGGACCGTTTGGAGACGGATCATACGATGATCGACGCCAGTGTTCAAGTGTGGTGACCTTCGTCTGCTAATCATATCACCGCTACCAGTGTTACTCGGGGGGGATTAATCGAACCATTAAATAACAAGACTTTGCAAACGATCGCGATCCATTTCGTAATCGTGTGTTACATCGAACCACACGAGAGCTAGTGATCTCTTGTGCAACCTCTCAACATGCTCGTCGTGTTTGATCTACGATCATCTGATCGCGTCTCTAGCGCGATGGGTTCGTCAAAAACAAGCAACTTTTCCTTTCCAGCCAACGATCGGTTCCATTTCCACCGCTCCGGTACCCTTACGCCACGCCCTTTCCCATCGCCCTTCCCGCCCGGTTAGTAGGTAATTTTCTTTCTGCACTCATTAAGCGCGAAAACTCATCCCTCAAAGGCACGCACGCCGGCGGTAGAGGAAGCGCATTTCGTCGGCATTGGTTAGGAGGTTGGTGCGAATAAGCGAACGTTGCGGTATGCTACCGGTGCCCAGTAGTCGGTTGGGCGCCCAATTTCGAGACGCAATTTAACGCACGCTTGCCACGCACGATCTCCAATGCGCGCCAGGCAGCTGCAGAAATGCGCGAGAAAAAAAAAAGATGCGGCGCCATTGCGTGAAAGCAAACTCTCCCGGGCTCGCGTTCGGGGTGGGATAAACATTTAATTTTGCCTTTCCGCACCGTGCAGTGGTTGTCTCAATTTGTGTGGTTCGACAAAACACCAAACCCCATGGGCTTGGGTGGTGCATCATCTCCTGTGAGAAGCGCGTGTTTGGGCGGCCAAATTCATCACTTCGGGCACAATGCCGGCTCAATTATGTCCCGTTGCTGCTGGTCCCACTGGCTGCTGGTCGTACGGAGTGAAAAACTGAAAAGAACGGCGTCTTCGACCTATTGCATCTGAAGAAATATTTATTTCTTTCGAGCAGCTACAAATGTTGAAAGCCGCTACCATCAGCAGTACTGTTAACTGCGGCAAAATGCCTCACGCAACGCCGCGTATGTCGAAGAACACATTCCAGGGCAGCGGTGTCGTCTTTAGCGGGCCGGCAATGTGGAATGTAAAATGGCTGAAATATCGTCCGGTTCGGTGCCAATTATATGCAAATGCCAGTGCCATTACCGCGAAACGTACACGCCATCATTATTATCATTATTATCATTATGACATTTTGTTTGCATTCGGTCGATCGCGAAACAGTTGCAACGGTGCCGTTCGCTTCGGTTTGGGGTCTGGCGTCTTCCCGAAAAATGGCGTCAACTCCAAAAAGCGAATCCACCGATGCTCGAATGCACTTCAGCCAAGGTGGTACGGTACGGGCAGCATCCGACCTGCGTTGCATCGATGTGCAATTTACCTTCGCCTTCAGTCGGGCAGGCCTCAGTCAAGCTGACAGGACAACGTGTGCAATTTGACACCTTCCAGCCGGGCTGTGAGTCGCAGCGTACCGGGTTTTGGGTTCGTTACGATTGTTATTTTTCGCTCGCTTGATCCGCTGCGGATCGCAAACCACTCGCGATTCGATTGCATCGATTTTGTAGCGACGACATTTAATTAGCAGCGATCGCACCATCGGTCGATCCGTCGATCGGTTTCGAGCAAACGCCTCATTGATACCCTTTCGCTTTTGATGTGTTTGTTTTGCAGATGTTCTTTCGTCGAACGGTGCCATCTACCAGCCGTTCAACCGAAAGATGCACGGATATGGCAGTAGTACCCACCTGATGTCTCCGCTGGGATCGCCGCAGCCGCAGAACCGATCGCAGATGCGAACGAATGGACACTTTTCTTCGATCTACCAGGTAGGTGTAGTAGATATGTAGCAGCATTTTATTCATTTTTCATCAAATTTAGCAATAGTTTTTTTGGTGTTAAGGAGTTTGAGGATCAATTAATTAAGTAGTTACAGATTTTTCTCATTCTCAATTTAAAGTGTATTTAAAAAAAAAATATATTATAAAATAGGCTACACAATTAGTATTGTGGAATGAAACCCAAAATTAATTGGTTTTTATTTCTTTTATTTTACTAGTCAGAAATTGTTTTTTTGTCATGCAACTGTTTTACCCCTTGATAATTTAGACTCACCTTTAGACCCTTCTTTTCTTTCGTTGCATGCGTTTTCTTTGCTGGAATCGATTTAATATGCATACATTCTCACGCGACGGATATTTATATTATGATGAGTTTTTAATGAAAAATTATGCGCTACAAATCATGCCCGACCATCATCAGATGCGGTAGCCCATTCCACTGCTACGCATGTTCGTACGCGCGAGGAGTTAATGCGATTCATAACCAGAAGCAGCAACGAAAAAAAAAACAGTCCAAGGAATGATTGACACCAGTCAGTCGGAGCGCAAGATTGTGACATGCGACAATTTTCCGACCTCGTCAATTGGCGGCAATTCCGTGCCACCGCAAGTCGTCGCGAATTCTATTTAACCGGCCACCCCTCAGCCAATCGATCTGGAGCAAAGGTGCTCCGTTCCGAAAACCGTTTCGGCACGTTCGCGTGACTGATCGTGAAGCCTACGGGGTCGAACCACAGGCTCAAGGTGCGCACCGCACTGGCCACTAATTAAGGCAGAGGTCATCATTCGCCCGGACGTCGCCACACGGTTCCGTTCGCCAGCCTCTGGCACAATTATCAGCGGGTTTCCCTTTCGCGGACACGCCGTCTTGATTGATATATTTATTACGCGCGAACGGGGTCCCAAAGTGACGGTTTTCGTGGGGTTTTTTTTGTGTGTTGCGTCGACGTGCCTCGACGACGAGGGCTTCCAGCGATCGTAATCGCGTCGAAGGGCAACTTGAGTACGAGAAACAGATAGAGTAAGAGAGAGAGAGAGAGAGAGAAACACACAGAGAAATGTCAGCATCACCTTCCTGAGCATCGGGCTCGCGTAATGAACCACATTGAGAGCAATGAAACGCGGGTCGAGTGCGTAAAACCGGGAACCGTTTTCCGATTGGCGCCGGGCGAAAAGTTTCCCATCCCTGACCTAACGCCACACGTTGCCGACGTACGCGAGCTTTTATGCGACGACCGGGCGCCAGTTTTCGGTGGACAGGCGCAATTAAGTGTTGGACGTTTGTTTTGACCGCGGCATTAGGCGCACGTTGATTAGGCAGGTGCGCAGGTGCGATGCGATGCCTAGACACGACCTAGACACGGTTTTGCGGTGGCTTCTCGCAAGCCGCCGTTTCGGAAAGTCATTCGGCACAAGGTTGCGCGCGAGGCAGCGAAAAAAAAACAGCGCTCGGTGGGTATGTTTTTATGTTGTGTGCCCGGTTTTAATGATGTATCCTTTTTTTTTTAATTTTCTTCTTTTGGGGATTGTTTGATGTGAAGAAGTGGCCGGGCTTTCGATTGACAGCCATGATGGTGTAATCGCATGTGTGCGAACCATCGCTCAACTAAAGCATCGATTGATTTCATCGCACAAGTGTTGAATATTCATACACTTTTTATTGGGCTGCCTGCCCCGGCGAGGTGTTAATGCTGTAAGCTATATTGCTCACGCAGGACACCAAAAATTGACCGTAAAAAACTGCCACCAAAACAATGCCGACGGAATTCTGAACAGAGCCTCCAACGTATTGCTTCGTCTCGCGGGCATATAAAAACAAATCATCAGCATTATTCTCCACGCAACTCCATTGACATTCGCAACGCAAATTACAATTACCACCCGAATGGCGTCATGGGTCGTAAAAGCGGTCCCAGCTTTTCTTATCAACCTCCCGCTTCTTTTTGCGCAATGTTGCGCTCGATCACATCAATGCCCCCAGCCCAGCTTCCAATTCCAGCGGCTCCATCTCGAGGGGCATACGAATTGCAATTTATCGCAATAAAAATGGTGCTTTCGGCTGGCCGGCGATAAATGATTGACTTGCGCCGGCGGCGGGTCGAAATAATTCAGCGTCCACCGTCGCGAGTGTGCGGCCGTTTTATGGGCAAAAGTCAAACATATTCGGCCAGCGATCATCGCGTTTAATTGAGCACGTCCTTTTAGCGAAGTGGAGAATCGGGAAGGCAAATCATAAACGCGACGAGATTTCGCTATCGCAAGGGGCCGCTTTGGGGCCAGTTTGTGGCGAAAAGGAACAGTAATGTTTTGCAATAAATTGCGTTTCCCATCCCGCTGATTGATCAATGTACTGCGGTGCCGTTCTTGCCAAGGGTATTGCGCAATCGTGTCCCGAAGGTTATGTCACTGCACGCGTGTGTGAGAGTCCTGCACTTATGCCAGCGCCATTGCATCGCGGGATAAAGATGGAATTTATGTTGCCGCTGTAGTTCAAGGTGCATGTTCTTGTCGCCCTCCACCAATACGCTGCCGCGCGGTTGTATCTGCGCCAATTTGTACGACAAACGTGTCAATAAAACGCTGTCCGACACTTCGGAGACAAAGCACCAGGCCATGAGTTTAAATCCCGAGTCGCTGTGGGGTCCCGGTTCGGGTTTGGGAAGGGACACTTGTGGTGTGATATTTTATTGATATATTACTCGCTCTCCATGATTGGAGGCCATCAACCTTGGAGATCATGGCAAAGCAATGTGTGTGTGTGTGTGTGTGGCGCAGGGAGGGGGTGCGTATGTGGCCGGTTCGCGAGAAAGAATACATCCCGTTGGGGCCGTTGAATAAGCGATCAAAGCATACCCCAATCGAAAGCCAGCCGATAATTGAAACGTAAAGAGCGGTCCTTTCGGTGGGTCCTTTTCCGCCGCTCGGAGTGCTTCGTTGCTTCGAATGCGTTCGCGGTTTTTTTGGCTTGATTGCATGCATGCAAAACCACAACAGTTGCCCTCGAAACGCTCGGAGTGTGAAATAAAAATTGAAGGGAATTTCAAGTGCTTAATTGATTTCGCGCACGACATTGACAAAACGTGAGAAAACCGTGCACGGTGTCGGTGTCGCTGGTAGGGCACCATCTTTCACGGCGACATGTTGCGACATGCAAAGAGGGACGTGTTTTGCGCACCCATTCCCGTGCCGGGGACTTCTATCGATCGCGGGCGATCGCGATTGGGAAGATTTATTATGTTTACCGACGGTTTCGCGTGTCGAACCGCCGATCCGCCGGGTGATAGTTTAACGGCAATAAATTAATTACGAACTGCCTGCGTGTGCGCTATGGTTGCAGTGTGCTGTAAGACTCCCAGCCGGCGTTCTCACGTCGATGAATCACGTCGATCTCGTCGACGGCAAACCCGAAACACGACTGGACCCGAGGGTGTGTGAAAAGCGGCATCGCTATTTTTCCTTTCTTGCCACGTGAGCGAGTGGAAATGCACAGCTTGCTGTACATTGAATGTAACCCCGTCACCAGTGTTTTCGTACTTCTCGTACTTCATGCATCTTCAGTGAATTTTGCCAGACTCGCACAGGTCGCTTTCTTAGCTTGGCTAGGCTCAAGAATCCTCCATTCGCTTCATCGCTTGTCATCAGCGAATCAACTCGCGTGCACTCTCGCACACTCCTCTGCATGCACATGCACATGTTTGATCTAAGCGACACTTTTCGTCACAATTCGCCACCGGCGGATTAGCTATTCCACGTGCATGCGGTGTCGGATAGCGATCGCGATCGCGAGTTTACACTCCCTCGGGTCGCTAAAGCTCGCCTTTGGATTCGCTTCTAACGATCTGCCAAGGAGTGAATGTGCCTTTTTACCCGCGCTGCCGAAGGGCGATGTTGTGTAGGGCCAATCAATTCGCTACCCTTTTGGTGAACATGGCGTGCTAACATGGCAACCCCATAGGGCCTTGTTGGGTTGATGTTTTGTAGGTTATGAACCCTGTTGCCAAACAGCTTTTTGTGTGTGGGAATGATAAATCCGGCACACATTTTTCATCATAGCGGTAGTGAAGCGTTTTTCTCCCAGTAACTTCTCAACAATATACTTTTGTTTTCGCAACCCATCGTGCACGTGTTAAAAAAGAATCACACATCCATGCATCTGCTGTGGCATCATTCCTGCGTCACCTGCGGCGTCCGCCAAGCGATCGACCGTGAACATCACCTGCTCATTTGAGTCCAATTAAGCCAATTCAGTATCACTTTCGCTGTCGTTTCGGAAAGTGAAAGATCAAAGGGAGGAGAGAAAAAAAAAACAAGACCTCCACACTCTCATCACCATCGTCAATAAGTTCGTTAATTTTTTTTTCTCCCACCAATCCAATCAGCGCTGAGAGATTTGACCACAATCGCCCATCGTGGGGTTTGTGGGTGGCAAGAAGAAGGCAGCTTGTTGGTGGGTGGGCGCGTTGATCGAACCTGTCTTTCCTTTTCTCTCACATATCATCGACACACACACACACACACACACACACACACACCCACTCATTGCCTCATGCTGCGAGAGTATAATTGAATGAGCGCTTAATTCGAGCGTCCAACCGCTGCACTAACGCTGCTGCAACACGCCGTCCGGCCGAACCCCAATCTGATCGTTAGCGGTGCCAATCGGCCAGGTCGGTTCAGGTCCTGCTAGGTGTCGTGGCCATCGGCCATCAATCTGGCAGCAGTTGAGCCTGGCGATCTGGGCCCCGATGGTGGCGTAACGCGGGAGGAAGCCTCGTTAGTTTGCGCGTACCGATCGGCCGAGGGTCGCGATCATGCCACGTCCTGAGTGAGAGAGTGAACCGTGGAAATTGGAGGCTGGTCTTAAAACCGAAAGGGGGCGCACGCGCACAGTGTCCCATAATTACGCCACGGGTTACCCCGTTCTGTGTGACTGGGGTGGGTGTCGGAAATTATGATCTCCATTAGCCGTCGGATCGCGCAAAAGCCTTCTTCGGAGGTGTTGAAAATGGGCGCTCGCGTTCTTCGCGCCGTAAATACGCGCCGAGTTACCCGTTGGAACGTAAGGAACGTGCGGTTGCATCTCGAAAAACTCCGACAGTACGTAAACCCATGCACACGATCGTCTATGTTGTGCGGTGGGTTTATGCAGAACACTCGTCGTTGGCGCGTGTAACTCCGTTCGTATGGTGCAGAAACATGCGATGCATCGATGTTGCAGTTTTTGCAGTTCATAACGGGAGAAGGAAAAAAAAAAGCACAAACCACCACCCAGTGGCCAGTGTGACTAGGAACTAAGCATGCAAACGGCCATCGAATGCGTAATGAAGGGTCCAGTTTATTTTTATTAATGGTTTTGCAACGTGCGCTGCATATTTGCGACTCGTCTGACTCGCGTTTGGCAGTGCAGCAGACGGCTCTTGGCAGAGCCCGATCGTGCCCAGCACGATGGCGCCATTTCACGATTCGAAAAAAATAAAATAAATAAAACTCACCCCTTAAAGTCGCCTCCACCGGATATTGACGGGTATGATCGATGTGCACCTCATCCCTGTGGGCGGTTTCCTGTTGGTGGCGAGATCGCGCAAAAAAAAGGATTCAATTCGTAGACGAAGACAAAAAAAAGAGTGGTGCTCTATCAGAAGACTCGTGTCACCAGAGTCGAGTGTGCTACAAATTAACGCGCTCACGTGATGCCATTGTGGCTGCATTATGGCATCTGGAACGTGTTCCCCTTTTCGACTGGACCTCTTTCAGGTTGAAACGTGAACATAAATCAATCGTTGGCAAGCCACCATCGGCTGCGGGCAAACATTATTCAAATCGAAACCGCTTCTAGTCGCATGGTTCACGATCGAAGAACGATCGGTCCGTTTCGTGTTCGTCCCGGTTTTTTTTTTCTCTCCAAGGAACACCATCAATCGAGTCCATGCTTAATCGTTGCCTAATGCGCGATCGTGCAGCATCATTACTCACCAGTCTCTCCGATTCGCATCCGGCCAGATGGACATTACATAACCCACCCAGGGTTCACTGTTCCACATCCGCGATCGATCGATCGCTTCAACGCGTGCAACGAGTAAACATTTAATTGCAGCTGAAAAACACGCAGAAGATGTCCCGATTCTGCAGACGTGCGAGTCGCGGTCCCTGCTGACCCGGTTTATTTATTTCTTTTTTTTACGCGCGTGCATCAGCGGTCGATAAACTCAGCGTAGAGGGTTGTTGGATTCACGTCTTGTTCGCTGTCGTCGCAACCGTCGATTCCGATCGTTCGATGATGATTCATCATCATCGATCAACGCGAGGGAAAGAATGCTCGTACGATCGCCACGATCCTCGCCACTCGACTCATCCGATAATGAAGAGACCCAACGGTGCTGGGTTTCAATTTATGCCACCCTTCTGCTGCAGCACACGACAAGGGCCTGCCGATCGAGCGACGATCGAGCACACCGAAACCGGCCCTTCGCTCTCCATTCTTGGCGAGATTCGATTGTGCATGTCGTGTCGGGGGTATTCTTTTTTTTGTATATTTTGCTCTCGCCTGCGTGTACCATTTTGCTTGCGTTTCGTTTCATTTTCGTCGTCGATCAGGCCTGTCCTTGCCTTATCGGCCCTCGCAAACCACTCCACACGATGCCCTTTTTTGGTAGCGCCCAACCGGTAGCTACGCTCGCGCCCCGGTTCCGGTTCTGCCTGGAGGAGTCCGGATTTTTTGGCCCAAACTCGTCACCGACCACCGTTTTGGTGAGTTTTCTCATTTTGCACGTGATTACTGCTGCCGGTTATGGCGTGTGCGGTTCCCATTCCCTTGAACGTTCGCTATGGGACCTGGTTGGAAGATGATCTGCTTCGTTTTGCCTTCCGTAGCCCTTTCTCTCGCACACTCAGAGGAGAGCGGAGTTTTTCCTCGCTCGAAACGAAGCCAGAGCGGTGCCAGAAGTAGGTGAACCACGATCCACAGCACCCTGGTGGGATGTCCTTAATTGGCCAGCTTGTCGTTTGGCCGATGGTAATTGCCACCAGTTGCGGAAGAACGGAAGCACTTCAGTGTAGGGCAGCTCAGCAGATGGTTTGAACGCGTCGCAGTTCCGAAAGGTGTCATTAAGTGACAATGCCTCCGTCGGTGACGAAAAGCCGATAATCAACCGCAATCAACCCCCTGACCGTTTTACGCCCCTTTTTGTCCCCCCAATCCCCCATCTCTGTGCCCCGCAGGTCTGCCATTCCGGTCATCCGGTGAACAATTCGCGGTACGTGTCTCATAATTTCACCGCAATTTGCTGCACTCGGCCCGCGGCTTTTTGTTGGTTTTTCGATGCCAAATTAACTTCGCACCGGCATTGGTTCCACTTGTCTCTTGTGCTGTTGTCGTCGTCGTTGTCGCAGTCGCAAAAGGATCAAGCTGGAGCCCTAATTTCACCAAACCACCCGGCAACCCCTACGTCTTGATCGGTTTGAAATTGGGCTGAAAAAGGCGCTGCGGGCTAAAAATAGCCAAAACCACTTTGACCCAGCCTCCCTTCGGGGGTCGATTTGTGTGAATGCACATTTTCGAAGACACACAAAACTTCGCACACATTCACAACAATGCCTGCGGGTGGAGTGGTTGAGCCGTTTGTCCGGACGGGCGGGAAATCTAAGCAACTACCCTTGAGGCCACATTTTTTGAGGCGAATGATGATGAGTCAGCTTCAGTTTGTGGCCAGTTTGTGGCTGTGTGGTGTGCATTCTCGTCCGCTCTTGGGCTGAGGTAAGGACCGCCTGCAAGTGGCCACTGTTTGGGGTGGATAAACCTTGGTGGTCCCTTCGGACCGTCGATTCGTCGTGTCTATTACGCGCTCGCGGCACGTCTGGGGCGCTGGGTTTGCATGCCTCGCGAGAGCTGTCGAAGATCATTAGATAATTGTGGTCGAACCGGCGCTCCATCCTGGCTGCGATGGAGCTTTACGTTTTTGGTGGGGGTTTTGTGGCAACCACAAACCCTAACAACGGCAAGCAGCACCACCAACAGCAGACGATAAAGAAAGAGAGAGAGAAAAAAATAACCGCAAAACGAGGGCGGTTGCGGCGTGCGGATGGATTGGGTTTTGAAGGCTTTTTAGGAATTTTAGCGTGCACATTTATTCGTGCCGGGAGGCAATGTTACGACAGTCTTCTGTGGGGTGCGAATGATCGAATGCGATAGAGGGTTTTTTTTTTGGGGGGGAAATTATGCTCCAAAGCGAACCGATGGTGTCGTGCCAAAGATGGAATGTTAACATTTCGCAATCGGCCACAATGATACATGTGTTTTGGTTGATTTGCTCGTGGATAAAAGCATTAATGTGGCTTAGAATGCAATTTAAAACTCAAGTTTTTTTTGGCAATAAGTTGAGGGCCTTGAAGTAATCAGTTTGTTACTTAAGAGCATTTGGCATCTTCGAATATGTTTATCAAATATCTGTTGCGATAAGGCTTAAAGGTGTTAACCACAAAACGCCTGAATTGTTGAACTGTTCTGAGATCCGCCTCCAGACACATAGGTTCTTTACCTTCTAAGTCATCAACCTCACAGTTAAAGCTGCTAGCAAACTAACTTCCATCCATGTTCCATCTTCCTCCAGAGTCCCGCCGACGTGTTTGGACACTCGGAACACAACAAGCTAAAGGACCGGCCCCCGAAATGTCCCCCGGGAAAATCGGAATCGCACTACGCGACCATCACGACGACCACCAGCGGCCCCGGAACGACGCACGCCTTCGGTCTAAAGCCACTCCAGCAGCGTTCAGCTCTCAACAGCAGCAGCGAGATGACGTCCAGCACCTGCGCGACTCCACCACAGAACCGCCGACGCCTGTTCAGCCCCAAGAATCTCCGCAGCCCGTTCGGTTACCGGCGCAGCAACAATGGCCCCGCGGATAACTCCACTCTCTCGGGTAAGTCGAGCGGCCAAGTCGTGATTAAGCAATTTCCAGCCACCAACATCGATGTCGCCTACCATCCAGCACCGATCGAGAACCGTTCCTGCCAACTCGCAAGGACCTTCAGGCGAACGCAAGTTCGCAGAATCATGCCTCAGTAATTATGTCTCGGCATGAAGTTCTAAGCCAGGAGCGCCTAATTGCAGGCACATCGATCCTTCTCGAACCGTCTTCATTCGTTTCTTCTTCCACCGTTTCTGATGATGCTTTCTCTTTCTCACCGGTGTCTCTTCTTCAACGGCTGCATTATCCTCACTGCTGTATCCACCGATCATCACCGACACCCAACGTTCGATTGCATCCGGCGCATTCAAATGGCAGGGTTGGCCTCACTACTCAACCCGGCCACTTTCCATCGGGCGAAAACGGCGGCCGCAAGCAAGATCAGCCGCTCGATGGCACGAGCAGGACAGGCCACGTCCGGTCAGGCGGCTGGGGACACTCCCGTGGGCCTGCTTGGGGCCTCCCATGGGCCACCGAGTGGGATCAGCAAGCGCCAGCGGAACGCTAATGATGGCCATAAATTCCACCGACTCAGCCTCGGTTCGTCCGCGTCGATGGTTTTCGGCAAAATAAAATCCCTCTGGTCGGCGCAGGCGACGACGGTCAACGCGGGATTGAATCAATTAGCAGGCATGGGCTTTCTTCTTCCGCTTTTCGGCGAGTTTTCCAAACACCCTACCCATCGGCTGGGTGGCTCACTCGCGCGCTGATCCGGTCTTATGTTGTTATAGTTTTATTTAGTCGTTTTGCTCCGTTGACTGCGTGTGTGATTTTTTTTTGTTTTGTTTTTCGTAATCTTTTCTGTTCTATGTTCGGATTCGAACGCGATGAGTATTTTTTCCCTCTTTTTTTCGTTCTTTCGGTTCATTTTGTTTTTGCTAGCCTTTTTTCCATTGTATGAGATTTGGTTGATTTTGTGTGTGTGTTTTTTTTCTCATATGTCGTTACATATCTAATTCCCTCTTATGTTGTTTTCTTTTTGCATGCTTTAAAGCCCGCAACAGAGCGTCATCTTTGAAGCTGTGGTTTTTCGAAATATCGTTTTTGTTTCCCTTCTTTTTTTCTTCTTCCAGCGTGTGTTACAATGTGTGTTTGTTCGCTAACGATGGGACATTTCCGTGAGCGCGCACGTGGAATGTGTTTAGCTATACTTTCGGCCATAATCCGCTTATAGCCTGCGGCTCGGGTGGTGCGCTATAAAGTAGCTTGTGTTGATTTATGGCAGATAACAGTACCTTCAAGGGGTGAATTTGTCATCCCCACGGGTTGGAAGACCCTCGTCATGGCGACCGGCACCGGTTTGCAGGCTCATTCGATGGCGAATATGCGTGTTTTGATCGTTCCGCCACATCGATGAGGAATTAAGCAATTTGGCAGCTTTTAGGCTTATTTGGAATTCGCCGGCAGATACATAAAATCGCAGAATGCGACCAAAAGAATCCCAAAATAAAATATATTTATGCACCGTTTTATGACCGCGCCCCGGTGGTCGATGAACTTCACCCGAAAGGTGGTCGATCAGTTTGGGAATCAAACTTCGACGCGTTTTCTGCCTCGTTGGGAAATAATCCGTTAATGCGCCACATTGCGCTGGCGGGTGTTTTATGCACTCGGAGGAACATTATCGTTCTCTCGGAGCTGGTGCAGCTTGCAACAGCCCATTCGAGGGCATTAAACTGGGCTGGCTAAACCTTTCACGATCACGCAGTCGAGCAAGTACAGATTCGGTAATGTGCTGTAGCGTTTCGTTCTGTTCAAAAGAGTGTAAAGTGTAAATGCTCAACGAACCGTCGAAGGGGCTAAGACAAACTCAATCATTTTTTTGCGTTTGGGGATTGCTGATTTAATGATCTCGAGCGATTCTTTTATACCTGAAACCTTTTCGCAAATATCACGCATCAGAAGGTTGCCGCTTTTCGTTCGGATCCTGTCAGAAAAGACATTTATGTAGTTGTAAAACGGCCAAAAATCTAATGAAGCGGTTTATGGTTTAAGATTTTGCGTGACAAAGCAGGCGCTGAATTCGTCTCAAAATGGGGCATCGAGCCAGCCATCCAACATTCCTTCCCAGTTCGGTTTATAGTAGGCCATTAAAATGCAGGCGCTATGCGCTCTTCCAGACGCTGCGGTGCAGGTTTCGCTTGCGGTCACGGCTTCAGCAGCATTAGATTAGCACATTTACCCGCCGGAGGCAATCTCGTATCGATGAACAAAAGCCGTCTGGAAAGGATAATAAAAAATGAACACCAAAAAATGTGCCTTAAAGATCGAAGAACGTTCTTGTTTTGTTAAACGTCCGCTAATGCTAGTGTTTGGAGCGGCGTTGAAATGTGCTCCAGTCGGAGGTGTTTTTCGATGGAAAATGGTTGCCTTCGTGAGACTCGTCCCGTATGAATAATGTGTGGTTCCCTAGGATGCATGAATAATTCGCATGAATATTTCCACCCGTCGTTTTTCCTGTTGCATGGTTGTTTTTTTTTTTTTTTCAAACTAAAATTTCAAATTCCACCAACACGTCAGAAATCTAATCACAATTTTCTTTTTGAATTCCTTTTTCTTTTTCCACGCAACACCCTCAGATGATGAAGGAGGCAACGTGAAGCCGCTGGTGATGAACGGCAAGTCCAAGTCCTCGCAGGACGAGCTACAGGTGCGTTTGGGTCTCTTCCTCGAGACGAACTCGCGACGTGCCCCGAACCAATCCTGCAGCTCGCTAACCTCAGCCAACACCAGCCCCGTGTCGACGTTGACCGGATCATCCGAGGCGGATGTGTCACGTGTGCTGCAACTGCAAGAACCCAACCCCTACCATACTGGATGTGAGTCGATCGGTTCGATGATGTCCATCTCCGAGCAGAGCAACGCGTCCTCTAGCCCTGTCAGTCGGCGTCATTCGGTTACCAGTGAGTAGAAGGCGCTTAGGTGCATTTGGAATGCATTTCTAAATCGTCCCAAATTCTTTCAATTGCAGCGTCCCAAAGCGGCAGTCACGTGGACGATTTGCTGGCGTTCAAAAACCGTCGTACGACCGTACGCCGATCGGCCAGATCCGCCCAAATCAAGGGTCCAATCGATCCGAAAATCCGTTTCGCACAATACCGCCAGCAGCAGCAGCAGTACCAGCAGCACCAGCTCCAACAGCACCAGCTACAGCAGCTCACGTTGAAGCCGCTGTTCTTTGAAGTGCCCACGCACGAACCCAATCCACTGTTCGTGGGCCGGCACTGGCTGGTACGTGAGTTGGCCACCGCAATTCAATCGACCGATTCACCGGGTGTTTTGTTGAGCGGAAACCTCGGTACAGGCAAGACGGCCCTGCTGCTGCAGTTAGTCGAGTACTCGTGCTTTGGTCGGCGCAAGGAACAACCGATTCAGGAGAGCGACGGCATCTACTGCCAGGTGAATGTGGCGCACGATCGTCTGCGCAGTTTGGCCTCGCACGTGGTGGCGTACCACTTCTGCCAGGCGGACAATAACGCCACCTGCTTGATTCCGGATTTCGTTCACTCGTTGGCGGCGCAACTCTGTCAGGCACCGCAGTTGGCCGCTTACCACGAGTTCCTACTTGGGGAGCACGCGCTACAGCACGCACTCAGCGTGAAGGAATGCATCGCGAATCCGGAACGTGCGATGGCGATGGGTATCCTGGAGCCGTTGGCAACGTTGCGGCGTACCGGCAAGATCCCGGCAAAGAACTGCATCATCCTGGTCGACGCGTTGTGTGAAGCTGAATACCATCGGCCGGATCATGGCGATACGATCGCGGCCTTCCTGCAACGGATGAGTGAGCATTTCCCGTCCTGGCTGAAGGTGATCGCGACCGTTCGCACGCAAATGCTCGAGTTCTGCAAGAGCCTGCCGTACACGAAGATCAGCCTTGATAGCTGGGCGACGAACGAATCACTGCAGAAGGACCTGCTGGAGTACATCACATTCCGCATCAACCAGAGCCAGAGCATCCAGCACAATGTGGCCGGTGGGCGCGAGATCACCAACACGAGCGCGCACTTCAAGTTTGCCCAACACCTGCTCGCGCTCGCAAAGGGCTCCTTTTTGTTCGTGAAGCTGACGCTTGACCTGATCGAGCGCGGTAATCTCGTGATCAAGTCGAGCAGCTTCAAGGTGCTGCCGGTGTCACTGGCACAGATCTTCCTGCTCAACTTCAACCTACGCTTCCCGACGGCCACCGCGTACGAGCGCATCTCGAACATCCTGGCCGTGTGTCTGGCCGCGCTCTATCCGCTCACGCTGACCGAGATTTTCTACTCACTGAATGCGCTTATCGCGAGCGAAACTGCATCAGCGGCAACGGATCTGGACTCCTCATCCGGAGCCACAAACGAGCCAGCCGAGGGTATGATCGATTGGGACGAGTTCCTGTGCCGCTTTAAGACGCTCACCGGGTTCCTGGTGCGGCGTCTCGACGACACGTACATGTTCTTCCATCCATCCTTCAGGGAGTGGTTGATCCGGCGCGAAGACGGCGAAAGTACCAAGTTCCTGTGTGACCTACGTAACGGGCATGCCGGTATTGCGTTACGGCTTTCGCGCCTTCAAGCGCCACTCGAACCGGAACAAGCACTCGAACTTGGCCACCATATCCTGAAGGCGCACTTGTACCGTAGCGCACCAGCCCATCAGTCGCCGCGTGATCTACAGGCGTTTTGGGTGGCTTCGGTCACGGGATGTGTGTCATCCGCGCTCACAACCCTGCGCAACGTGTACAGCCCGAATGTGAAGGTGTCCCGGTTGCTCCTGTTGGCCGGTGCCTCACCTGACCATGTGACGCCGTTCCTGGGTAACGCACCGATCCTGTGCATTGCCGCGCATGAAGGCATCCTGCCGATGGTGAACCTGTTGCTTGAGTTTGGTGCCAGCGTTGAGCAAACCAACAGCCAGGGCTGCACACCGCTCGTCCTCGCGGCAGCTCGTGGTCACTGTGACGTGGTACGTCAGCTGGTTGCGGCTGGGTCTTTTCTTGGCCAAACGGACACATCGCAGCGTTGTGCGCTGGTACACGCGGCCGTTGCCGGTCGGCTGCAGGTCGTCAAATATCTGGTCGCGTGTGATTGGATGCCACGTCCGGGTAGCACCACGGATGTGACGCTCGAACAGGCCGCCCAGCAAGCGCTAACGGCAGCCGCTGGTCAGGGCAACTCGGACATTGTGGAGGATCTGCTGGACATGGGTGAGGTGCAGGTGAACCGGTTGGATGTGATCACCGGTGAAACGGCACTCACGACCGCGTGTGCCCAGGGTCACACGGAAACGATCGCGATCCTGCTCAGCCGGGGTGCCTCGACGGAGGTGCGCAATCGGAAGGAGATGGCTCCGTTGCTGATCGCCGTGAAGGAGGGCCATTGGGCGATCGTGGAGCGTTTGCTGCAACACCCGACGGATTGCGAGCAAACGGAGGCGAACGGAAAGACTGCGCTGATGATCGCCGCGGAAGAGGGCCATGTCGGTGTGATCGAGCTGCTGCTCAGCCGAGGTAAGCAGTCAACCTTCCGGGGGGGGGGTTAGTTGATCTAGTTCCGGTCACTAATATGCGACTAATCCACAGGTGCATCGCTGACGGCGCAGGATAAGGATGGGTTGACGGCGCTTAGCTGGGCGTGTTTGCGTGGCAAGCAGCAAGCGGCCAAATGTCTGCTGGAACGTGGTGGCGACAAACAGCACGCGGATGGCACCGGACGTACGCCGCTCGATCTGGCCGCGTATCAGGGTTCAGCCTCGCTCGTGCAGATGCTGCTTGATCATGGTGCCCAGATTGAGCACGTCGATATCAACGGAATGCGGCCACTCGATCGAGCCATCGCCTGCCGGAACGTGCAGGTCGTGCAGGTGTTCCTGAAGCGTGGTGCCAAACTCGGTCCTGCAACCTGGGCCATGGCAGCCGGAAAGCCGGAGATAATGTACGTATTTCGGTGCAGCGTGTGGTGTGCATCTGTGCGAATAATAACGAACCATCTTCCCACACTCATCAGGTTGATCCTGTTGAACAAACTGCTCGAGGACGGCAACACGCTGTACCGGAAGAACCGTCTGCAGGAGGCCTCCCACCGGTATCAGTACGCGCTGAAGAAGATTCCGACGGTGCCAACGGGCAGTGACGTGAACGGGAATGGGTGTGGTGCGGCCACGAGCGACCCGCTCACCGGGGCGACCGTTGCGGATAGCAACAACAACAACAGCAGCCCCAGCAACACGGCCACCTTCCAGCAGCTGCGGTTTAATTTCCTGCTCAATCTGTCCCGCTGCAAGCGAAAAATGAACGTAAGTTGTCTTCCGTCTGTGGACGACCGGGTGTCCTAATTGGTTACTAATGCCCCTTCTGCACATATTACAGGATGTAGCAGAAGCGATCGAGCTCGCGCGGCAAGCGATCGAAATTAAACCGAATGCGTACGACGGTTATTACGCCCGGGCAAAGGCTCTGATGGAGCAGGGCAGCTATAGTGACGCGTTGAAGGACGCTTCGGCGGCGCTGGCCCGCGCCCAACCGACTACAGCCGAGATTCGGGAGACGCTGACGCGCCTGCACGGTGATCTGCAGAAGCGCCAGATGCAGGTGATCGCGGACACGGCCAAATCGGCCATTGCCAGCGTCGGTCTGTGCACGGTGGCTCATCCCATCGAGTCGACCGTTAGCACGCGCTCCAGCTCCGTCCACAGTGGCCGCTCGTGCACCGAATCCATGGACATCTTCACCGATCTGTGAGACCGATGTTGGGGAAAGCAAAGCGAGCATATTTCGCATTGCGTGCAGGGTGTCGTTCTGAAGAGTGTTACTTATTAGTGGCGCCGTAGCAGACGGGTGGCGCAGATGGTATAGATGGAGCAATCGGTATACGAGCAAACTAGGAACGTTAGGAATTTGAACGGGCCGGTCGGCTGGCTTGCTGGTTTCTTCTAAAGAACGCAAAGCAAGCGATGGAAAACGGACATTTTTATTCGAATTGGAAATGGCCCATGGAACCCGTGTAAAGGCAGCGAGTAACATTAAATGCCAAACGCAACATTAGCGAACATTCTCGGCAAACGACTATCGAAATTCGACTATCGCACGCCTTTAGATGATGGCCGATCATAGCGAGCAAGGCGTGACGCATCTTAAGTTTATTTATTCTACATACGAAACATTTCCAACCAACCATTGGAGCACGAAACGAAAAGCAGCAACGCCGTGGGTGCATCCGCTAGGTGCGGTGCATTTGTTTATATGCTTATTTTTTTGAGTTTCTTTTGCGTGCACTCAGTTAGCGCATAGTTTAGTGGAGTGCATTTGGACAGACAGACAGACAGGCTGGTAGGCGAATAGCGCCGCCACTATATTTATGTGAGTAATTTAAATCCAACGACTAAATTATCCTCGCCGGAACGAACCGGCTTGATCGATAGAGATGAACTTTCCGCACAATCGACGATCCACGACGAGAGAGCTGGCTTTTTTTTCTGATTGTTAATTACTTATGTATACAACCCCGTATGAATTATGATTTTCCCGCGCAACTAGACGAAAGAGAGACCGACTACACTTGGTTTATATCCAGCATGGAAGTGTGACGGCTTTTTCCTTTCTCATTTTAATAATCCTAAACGACATGAATAATAATAATTTATAATTACCGAGAGGGCAAACCAGAGCGAGGTTTGATGCTAGGTAGCTCGTTTAACCGACCGATCGGAGGTTAACCGATCTAGGCTTAGAAAAGCAGCAGCAGTAACTAAAAGTGTAGTAATAAAAGTGTCCAGAATTAGCGTTAGCAGTACTAGTTTATAAGTGGCAAACAAGCCATAAAGCAATAAATGCATCTCTTACAATTTTAGAAACGAGGGTGTTCTTTTTTCTTTTTAAACTATTGCACATAACGGCAGCATTCAAAATGCGCATTTTGATCGAAAAAAGGCATGCCGAAAGGGCGCCCACTGTCCCAAAGGCTGTCAGTGCTGTCAGCTGGTTTGACAGCTGAAATGACTTGCTTTAAATGGTGTTGTCATATGGTTCTTGTGTACCGCTGCCAAGACGTCGCATTTGTTGTTCCCTGCGACATTGTTTCGGTGTGCTCGTTTAACCTGACGAAATTCCACCTCGCAGTGCGCCAGATTCGGGATAGTGATTGCCGCATCTTACGTAGATAGCCGTCGCATCGTCCCGAGAGATGCCGACCGTGTACCTGGGTGTTCATTTGCCCTTCAAACCGTACCAGAAACTGAAGGTCGAGGATATCGATCTGAGCTGCAGTACCGATACGCTCCGTGCGGAGGTGGCCAAGCTTATCCAGAGCGATGTGGCACCAGACGATTTTGGTATGGTGGCCTATCTGTTCTGCGTTTACCCTTTTGTTGTTTCTAATGGTTTTTTCTCCTTCTTTCACGCGCCCCTCCGACAGAGCTGATCTATTGTGGTAGTTTGCTGCAGACCGACGACGTCCTGCAGAACAAAGGAATTGGTGATGGGTCGACGGTGTACGTCATACAAAAGCGCCCGGAGCGGAAGAATCCGCCAGCGAGCGAGCAGCCGCAGGAAGGACGAACCCTAAGCATAGCCGAGGCGCAGGAGCTGATGTCCGTCTGGAATAGGGTCGATTCGTCCAACTTCCAGAAGGTGCGCCAGCCCGAGTTCATGAAGAACGTGCTCGACGCATACCCGGCCATTCGGCGCAACCTTTTCGTGCTGTCCATGCTAAAGGACCCGATCCTGCTCTCCTCAATGCAGCAACCGGAAACGATCCGGCGCGTCGCCCTGAAGCACCCGATCCTGCTTGAGGCGTCCCCCACGATCGTGCAGCTGCTCAACTCGAAAATGATCCAGAAGACAGCCAACTGCCACCTGTCCGCACCGCTCGATAACGCCCTCGACGATCCGCTGTCGGACTCATCGTCCAGCGACGACAACACGACCTCCCCGACCACGTCGACGGTGGTGACAATGCGCCGGATCACTGCCGACAATCTCGCGTCGGCGCTCGCCTTCGCCGGTCAGCGTGGATCTTACAATTCGCTGTCCAACATCTCACAACGTGATGCGGACAGTAGAGCGAACCAACACGAGGCTGCACCGGATGGAGCGGCTCCTTCGGCGAGTTCCGGTACCAATTCCGATCTGCCCTCGACCTCGATGGCTGCCAGCGCTAGCCAGGCTTCCACATCCACCACGCTTCCGGTACCGGCGGCCGCCGGAACGGGTGGCGAACCTTCCCGTGCCGGTCCCATCACGTCTTCCATGCTGCTGGACGCCATTTCGATTATGTACGAGCAGCAGCGAGGTGAAACTGCCGCAACGTCCGGGCCAGGTTCCACCTCTACCACCAGTAGTGCGGCCGCCAGTGGGGTCGGAGAAAGGCCAGGTGCCACTGAACCGATGGATACGAGTCCTGCGACCGCCGGAACAGCACCACCGGTGTCCGAGCCGATGGGGGCCGATCTGGGCGCGCAGACGATGTCACAACACTCGACGCTGGCCGCTAGCATCGGCCAGTACCGGCGGGAGTTGGATCAGATGCGCGAGATGGGCCTAACGGACACGGAGACGAACCTGCAGGCTCTGCTCGTGTGCAACGGAAATGTCGAATCCGCAATCAATCTCGTGCTTGGCGGGATGAGCAACTGATCTGAGCTCCGAAACCGACAGGGCTGTCTCGAGCGAGTGGTTAGGATTAGCGCGATGTATTTAATGTAACAATGTAAGGGCGCAGGGACGATCTGACTCAAATGGAACGAGAACGGCGTGAGTCCTTTTGGCGACGGGTTGTAAAATACTGTTCGGAGACGTGAATGAATAAAACGGTCTTTCAGTCGAAAATGACTCACAAAATGAGATATGTAATTTACGCCTTTTTAAACACCTCTAATTGTCTAACTGAACGAAAGAAATAGCACTTGTCTCCATAAGAAAGAGAAGAAAAAAACCATCCCACATTGTCGGGTTCGACACCTTTGGTTTTGACAATTTTGCGCCGCGATCAGCGCAAAATTTCAAACCGAAGTAACAGGAGAACATGACTCAAAGAGGTAACTGCTCCTAGTACGCGTTACCATGGCAACCGACGCACGCGGGGTGACAAAGCCAGATCGATCCACCAATCAACGGGCCGGTTTGATCTTCGGCGCCGTGTTCGAAACGGCTCTTAGACAAGGCTCTCGATAGGTCAACGCACTAAATCAAAGCCCCACCTGCTTTTGACCGCGTGACCAAAATGGCGCACGCGATTTTGCAATGGACGCTAGTCGTGTGAAAGAAGCAATCAATGTAATCGGATCGTGTTTTCTCGTTCTTCCAACGGCTTAGATAAGCCACAATGTTCGGATAAGCCCGTCAACGAGGACGGAATGAAACACGGACGACGGCATTTTGTTCATTTTGGTTCATATTGTTCGTTTTTCTTTTTTATATCTTGGAGTAATTGATATGACGTTTTCATGTGTTGTTCATCGTTACACCACTGTTTAAAACTGTAAAACGTGTACACGGGGAAGCATGATTAAATCGAGGGTCTCTCTTTCTCTCCCGCCAGTACATCGTTTCGTACGGCGTATCTAAATCGGTAGGTTGAATTACGGGGTTTACTCTCTAGGGTTCGCTTTGTAAACGGGTGTATGTGTGCGTGTGTGTGTTGGGTGATGGTGGAAATGTTTGCTTGTATAGTTAGTTAAAATCTGCCCTTCTCGCAATGGCTGCCAGATCTTTCTAAACCGCTACCGGAGCCCTTTCAAAAGGCGGTGGGGTATGTGTATCTCAAAAGTAAAACGGAGCAAAATAGTGTGTGGTCCTCGAACTCGGGGGGGTTCTTTTTTTTCCTATGTGGGACGTATTCGTTTGGCGGTGGCCTCACTACGGCGTTCAGCTTATAGTCTTTCTCAGGTGTGTTTAGATGAGTAGCGTGTATGTGTGACTGTGTTTCGAAGGTGGATCGTGACAAAACAACCAAAATCCGAATTCCTATCTCTATCGAATCCCTATCGATGCTTACAAACGTGTAATTCAACGCGCATACCGGACACGATATCACGGATCGAAAGAAAGTAACATTCATTCACCTCGGTAATGCGTACAAGACGGAGCTTTATCGAGAGCTTCGAAACTCCTCCAATCTGAACTTCTTCTTATCTGCTTATCGTGTTTCGCTTTAATGTCGCAAATGTTTGATTGCTTCGTACACCGAAAGCTACAACTAACGGGCGCCCTTCACTATAAACGTTCACTAGAAACTAGTTACTGCAGTAAAATAAATGTTTGCCAAGGGGAGCGTTCTCTTGCTTGCGCCACATCTTACAAATATGTACAACGGGAATTGATTAAAAATCGAAAACAAAACGGACTGGAAGAAAGAAAGACAAAAACACGTAAAAAAAACAATACCTCTATCGGCCACCTACAGTTGCGCGCGCATTCCTGTTTTTTTCTTCTTCGTCCTTTTCCCCATTGTGGCCGTGGGAGATTCGTTTGTATGAGCATGAGAATACGAGAGCACTGATTCCGTTTTCAACCAAATTTTTCTCCCCCAAAAGCTGCTGCTGCGTTTCGGTTTCAGAGTCGCTTCCTTTACTCGCTATTAAATACTTGCACCCGTTGGCCGTTTACATAGCTACACAGATATACTACAGAGTTGGTTTGGGACACACCGTTCTAAGCGAATTTACGTTTCGTTTCGCGCATGCAACAACCGCGGAAGGATGTTTCTCGATGACTTTTTTTTGTTTGCTTTACTTCGTTTAGCTTTAAATTTCGTTTTCCACCGAAATCGTGTGCAGCACACCGTGTTTCGCGCCTTGGTGACTAAGTATGATTTTGCTTTTTGATTATTGAGAGTAAGAGTTTATCGCTTTCCGTACACAAAAAAAAGCCCGTATTGTGTTTTCGTACACCGTATTCGTTATTCGGATTTTAGATTGCGCCCGCTTTTTGCCTATATTTGCGCTCCCGTTTGACCGACCGCGGTCAGGATTGCCGAAGGATTCCGTTCGCCACTGGGACAGGAGATGATTAACGCGCTAAACTACCGTTTCGGTCCCTCCCCTGATATACTCTATACGATAAGTAAATGTGCGAGCCGTTGCTTCCGGGGTGGCGTTACTTCGCGAGACGCTGCCGTACTAGTGGAATTGGATCGCGGGGGAACGCGCACGCTCTTGTTTGGCTATTTTCTTTTTTTTTTTACTACCAATTGCATAATATAATTTACGATGTTACGATCACCGTCGCTACCGCTCGAGGAGAGATTTTAGCTTAGTAATGTTTGAGAAATATTTTAATTAAAAACCGCCAATTACTATACATTTACACAATAGCACACTAGCACCGGATGAAATGGTTTATGGCCACCATTTTGTTTTTCGTTTTTTCTTCTCTTGTTTATTTGCATGCCCCGTCTGCAATACATCAACGAAGCATTAATGTCCCGTAAGGATACGTGGGGAGGGGGGATTATTGCGAATTGAGATTGCCACTCTCTCTCTGTTACACGAAGGTCCTTAACCGTTGTACGGGGTTGCACATGCTGCTACCATTTTTTTGTAGCTGCCCTAATCTTGTGTCACTTAATTCTACGTATCCGTTCCGACGAAGCTGCCCTTTTAGCTGCCCGTGGCAAAAAAAAGGATTAAGTATTAATTACAATTACACCCACGACACGTTCGTCGGTTCTCTCCTCAGCGGTTCTGTTCTGATCGGGATGGCGCTTCACGTTTTCTACTCGGTTTGTTCGCACTTGTGTCGAGGAAATACAATGGCGGTGGTGCGCCGTGGGCGATGTGAGTTGGCTTACATTCCGGACTCGGCGATTCCTTCGTCATCTATGGGGCGGTTGGTTGATTGATCGCAGACGGTGGGATAGAAAAAAAAGGAAACTCAATTAGCTAAGCACCATGCAACGGACTGAGTGTGATACGCAAAACCACCACGGACAACGGACACAGAGAGACGGGGACAGTACAACGCGTGGTTGTTGCGATTGCGCAAGGCAGCGCGGGAAACAAACGAACAAACGAACGAAAAATCACAAAACAGGCTTCATGCTGATTTTGAATTTCAAATAGAACGCCAACGTGTGGGGGCGTTGATCGCAAAACGAGAAAAAAAAAGAATAATAAACACACATCTCTCCGCTGAACTCGTCGTGTTTTGAGTCGCTTGAGTAAGCGAGATACAACTTACATAAACGTTCGAATATTGGCCAATGGGAAAAAGGCACAAGCCTTCGGTACACAAAATACAAACAATACACGCCATCATCGTTTTTTTTTTACAAATGTCAAATTAGGCCTAATTCCGGGATTAGAAAGCTATAACACAACGATTAAATCTAGCATAGAACCGGGGTTATTCACTGAGCAAACGAAACTTAAAAACGCCTTTCTCCTTGCGTACTACTAATGCGTACGAAGCATAAAAGCGAAACATGAAACATGAAAGTGCTACCAACCCATTTCTCTTAGTTTTAGATACAGCTCATCGCTAATGCCATTACTACCACCAACACCGCCAACGATACCACCAGTACCACCACCTACGCCGCCGCCGCCGCCGCCAGCGCCATCGCCACCTCCGTCCACCCCGTTCAGCCCGGTGCCGTCCTCGTCAACGATCACGATAATGTCGTCGTCCTGTTCGTCCTCCTCCACCTCGACGTAGCTGGGGTGTTTGTACCGTCCAACACCTCCAACGACGGTGGTCACTCCTCCCACCATTCCTCCGGTCGTCCCACCATTACCCGCTGCAACAATGCCGGCTCCTGCAACCATGGCTGCAGCAACGGCACGGACATTCCGCTCGTTCCGCCGGTGCAACAGTAACTCGCGTTGTTCGTGTGTCCTTTCGTCGTCCTCGTCCTCATCGTCCTCATCGTCATCGTCTTCTTCTTCTTCTTCGCCGCCGCCACCATCAACCCCGGCTGGGCGTTCCCCTTTTCGCTGGTGCCCATCCTCCAGCCCGTTCAGATCGACGTCCTCATCGTCGCCCTCGTCCGACCCGTCGATACCGTCGTCGATCTCCGTCTCATCGTCCTTGGTGGCCATCGTGCGATCGTCGTCGTCACCGTCCGCGCGCAGGATCACCACGTTCGAGGCGTTGCTATTTACATGGCTATCGTTGTCGTTGATAGCGATCACGATGCTGCTGCGGCCGCTGCTTCGATTATCGCTATCGTTCTCTAACTGTCATCTTTCGTCCTTCCACAGCTTCCCACCACCGACCGTGGGCTGGTGTGTGTGGGTTTGTTGTTGCTGCGTCGCCGGAAGGACCTGATGCTGCTGCTGCTGCTGTTGGTGTTGCTGCTGATGATGCTGCATGTGGAGTGTTTGTTGCTGCTGCTGCTCGGTGAGACCGTTCACCGATGAGTCCAGCTTGCTGCCGATTTCTACACCACCCGTGGAGAAGTTTAGCGATCGTCGATCGTGCACCCTTTCTGGGCCGGTGGTTGTTGTCAGTGAGCGACGTTTGTGTGGGCTCGATTCGTAGCCACTGTTGGCACTGTTATTGCTGTTCGTTCCGCTGCTACCGATGGATCGTTCGTCCAGCCCGGATGAGGGCAGATCGCGATCGTTACTGTTGCCAGAGCTGCCCGAATGGATCTGTTGCTGCTGGTGGTGCTGTTGCTGCAGGGCGTCGTTTAGGGTCAGTGTCATGGCAACACAGTGGGGTTGTTGTAGCTTAGACACCACCACCAACCCATCGACCGTCACTTCGACCTCTTCCTCTTCATCCAGCAGCTCCTCTTCGGTAGTTTCTCCGTTGGGGAAGTTGCGCTTTGCTAGTTCTGTGCCCGCGAGCTCTATCCCACCGCTTCTTCGACGATCGAGTTCGGAATTTTCGAGCGAATCGGTCACTTCCTGCTGCTGGTCTCTCACTGCCGCCTCATCGAGGTCATCGTCGGAGCGGTTTTCGATTAGCAACTGCTCCTCCGACTGAGGATCGTCGTCTCGAGGTTCTGTACGTGCGTTTTTTTTGTCGTTTTACCGAGAGGTCCGAGCGAATCATCCCCGTTGAGGATCGCCAAATAAAGTGCAACAGAATTTGCGGTTAATATATCCATTCCAAGCACCAGCACACCATTTATATAGCATCCGACCCCGTAGTTGTTAGATAGAGATCGCGGGTGAGTATGGCACAATTCCGTCAAAGTGCCAGGACGTGACGTGAAGTATTACAGGTGCAGCGCGGAACCGAGTGCGACGATTGATTGAACGGTTTGAGGAGTTTTTTTTTGGTTTGTTTGTACAACAAGCACAATTTACACAAGTAGAAGAAGTTGTGGAAGTGAAGAAAAAGGGTAAAGAGAGAGAAAAATCAATAGCAAACAGAATCCTAGCACAGCGCGAAGCTTTGGTTTTATTTTTAGCGTTACGTGAGCGCAGCAAAAAGGAGCACACTTCGTTATTTATAATTACGCGATCGTTACTGATTGAGCAAAGGGTCCACTTTGCATCTTTGGCACCGGTTTGCTCCGATAGCAAACTAAAAACACGTTGTAGTCAGCTCAAACACGCGCGGTTGCATATTCATATCAACCATCATATTGCTGTACGAGACACTGCTGGAGCGGGACCTGCTTAAACGCAGGTCAACCGGGTTTGGGAGTCACTGAGATGACCGAAAATCGTTTGGTTTAGCAAGCTTTCATCTGTTGTTTATTTCGTTTGTGTTTCATTGCAACCGACCGTCGATCGAAGAAATGAAAATAGAAACCATAAAAGTATTTTAAATCATTGAGAAACTATCTACCAGGGAACATAAAAAACACACAGACTTGAATGGCAAAAGTAATGAGAACTCGAACGATAAAACCTTTTGGCAAACAAAATCATACACAACAAATGCAACACATGCAATGCAAGTTTATGTTTGCTTAAATTGCACGATAGCTTATCGTCAGATATTTCAACGCAATTGTGAATGTTTAGACAGGGATGTTTTGATAAATTTAACAAGACAACAATTAGAAGATAAAAATTAAACTTATGTCATATACAATGCAAAAAATGGAAACTATCGCATTACAAAGTAAGTAACGAAAAATCTACAAATATAATGAGTTCTGGAAACGAACGTAGGTGAAAATTTTAAAATGAATCACACTTAATTGCATTTTACAAAACTTTATACTATTTTTTTTGCATTTTATATTACTTTATTCAAATTCGTTAGTAAAATAATGCTTGAGAGTGAGTCAGTAAAAGCTAGAATTTGTTAAATTTGTGCTAAACGGCATTAAATTGTGTACAGGTGCATTAATTGAGTTAGTTATTGCAGTTAAAAACTAAGTTAATGTGGAAACACCAAAATGAGCAAAACAACCGACGAAAATCTACTAAACCAAACCGTCAAGGGTAAGCGAATGTGAATGTTTAGTAACTATTGATCAGAGTAGTCTTAGATTCGTATCAAACATTAGCTGATGTACGGGGCGTTGTGAGCTGATGAAATAACACCGCTTGATCTCAAAGTAACATGATCGCGAACGTCAACTTGCGTCAAAAGATTATGTGAGTTTCGTCCCTAGCCCTAGAAGGCAGTATTAAAAATGAGCGCTTTTATCGAGCCATGTACGCATGAGGCGAAGTTTATCGCTTTGCTGGGAAACAAAACACATTGTGAGGTCTGAAACCGCATCGCCAGAATTTGGCAGCCGTCAAACGTACTTTGCAAGCTCGGCTGCTTGGTTCGCGAAACGATAAGAGCATTTGTAAACGACATATAGCAACGTGCACGTACCTTCGTAGCCCTGGTTATCGTGAATTTCACGCTCCGTGCCTTCTTTACCTTCCAGCACGACCAGCAGACACTGATGGATGCAAATATACTGCTGTTCCGTTTGTACCATCCAGACACGTTCTACGAGCAAGAAAGAGATTAATCAGTAAAAGCAACACCAACACTTTCCGAAAACAAAAACCAGCCAAGATGGCGCGAGTCCTTCCTGCAGCGATTCGGCTACCTTTTCGCATTGCCCAGACGATGCCAAAGATGTCGACGTAATCCGACACCTGAATTTGCTGCAGTATTCTGTCCAGCGTGATGAAGGTACCCGACCGACCGACACCGGCACTACAGTGCACCACGATCGGCCGCTGATCCGGACCGACCCGTTCGCGGAACGCACGCACGAATCGTGCAAGCGTTTGAGGAGGATTTGGCACGCCGAAATCGGGCCACGTCGTGAAGTGGAAATGGCGTATGATGCGCTGCTGCTCACCCTGCACAATGTGGACGAGAGAACACAGAAATAAAGAAAAAACATTAATAAAACGCTTCCCAAGCGGATTGATCTGGGAAATTGGCCTTACCCTTGTCATCATAAACTCCGTTATGACCCAATCGGGATAATGGCTGTCGTTAAGTAGCGTCACTTTAATGTCACCGTAGTACACTGGTACGGTATCGTGCGGCCAGTAGTGGTCGCACTTTTCGCGGCCCTTTTCGAAGGTTCGCGTCAACATAACGATCGCACGCGAATTGCTTTCCCAGCACATGCGCCAGAAGTCGTCCCGCGTCGAGTGCAACGGACCTTGCGTCACAATAAACTCCCTCGGAGAGTTATGGCCCTGTTCACCGTGAGCGATGAAGAAAAAAGAAAAGTGTCATTGAATCATTTGGACCAGAAACACGTGGACGGTCACTCGCGTGCCTAGATTGGACGCCATTTCTTACCGGTACATAGTTTGCGTTGATGTAATCCGAGCCTTCCTCGTCATCCACGGGTTGGAGTTTAAAACGGGAATGGTCGTAGGGTAAAATATTCGTAAATCGATTCTTAGGCCTATTGCACGGTAGATCCGCGAATGTGCAAGGTTGATCGCGTCCGACATGCTTAAGTTCCTCAAATTCTTCACTAAATCTGTAAGGATAGAGAGAACGCGTGTGTGAGGATATTACTTCTAGCAATTTTGGGTGCATTTTATTTTGCTTACCTAAAATCGGAATCAGCCGACATCATGCGGTAGTGTTCGGCGAAATTTTTCACCAACACCGGCCGGCTCGTCTCGATGGTGCTGTCCGGCAGGGACATATTGTCGTTGGTCCGTTGCTCCGTGGTTTTGCGGCTGGTATGGCGCCTACGGCGCAGGAACAGCACTACACCAACCAGCATTGCGATGATGAACAATGGCACAGTTATGGAAACGATGAGCGATGTGTTGTCTTGGGCTGGTTTGTCGGAATGAAATATACAAACAATAATCGGTAAGATTTCGAACTGTAGACAAAAGTAATCGCATTCCCATTACTGTAGCGTTACATCAAGCAAAGACACGCTTTAATAACTCAAACTCATGAAATGTCATGCCGCATACCAGACGACCAAAAATGTTTTCAATAACAAAAATGATTCTATCTTTTATTGCAAATCAGACGATTCAAGCAAATTTATCATGCAGCATCTGAATACTAGGAAACTGGCATTACTGAATAAATAAGCGATAGAGCTGAACTACATTCGAAAACGAAAACATGATTATCAACTGAAACTACGATTTTTTAATGTAACAAAAAATTAATTGCCTAAACATGATCCCTTCTTGAAACTGATAAATAGTTCCGTTTGCGATTAAATAAACACAAACTTATATTCCTTCGTCAAATTTAATTTTGTTTCTCTTAATCTTTTTGATTTGTCAATTCAACTAGATTTAAATGATTTGCAACAAAAATCTATTCAAACACAAAAAGCACAACCATGCATAACTAATGAATATGAACACTTTATGGCGCAGACAACAGGACATAAGGACACAAACAAAACGAGCCATTCGATGCACATCAAAAGTGGAATAATTCTTACCATCCACCGAGAGAAGCGCTGTTTTGTTTCCCAATTGATTGGTTGAAAGAAGATAGAAATGTTAACAGTTTCAAAGTGTCAATCCCAAACCGATCTGGCGCGTGAGACGAAACCAGATTCCCCCCCAAAACGCCAACCTTCCAAAAGCTTACCTGTGCGGATGGGATAGCTGTAGGCCGTATCGGTGAACTTATCCGGAGCCGTGAAAGCTCGCACCTTCACCTTGTACGTGGTACCGGATTTCAGTGGCCCATTACAGTAGCCCGTCTTCTTAGCGTCACAGTTCTCAGTGCCAATGGTGAAGTCCTCCACCGAGCTGTTTTTAAACGGATAGTACGGTTCTATCACCTGATACGGTGGCCACACGCTGTACGATTGAACATCGCGCCAACTAGGCATCTCTAGTCCCGATGCATTCTTCGAATCATCCTCGGCTATGATGATCGTGTACGTCGTCACAACTCCGTTCTGATCGCTGAAGTAATGCTTCCGGAACCGTATCTCGATCGTTGTCGCACTGCTTCCGACCTCCGTCGGGACAACCTGTGTTTCCGGTTTCGGTGGCGCTAGAATCGGCATCTTCTGCTTCCAGATGTGCTCCGGCCCGTAACCAATGGCCGTCTTTGCCTGGATGCGGAACACGTACGATTTTCCCGGCTGCAGTCCCTTGATGGAACCGCGCAGTTCGTTCGGCCGGAAATCCTTAACCTGCGTGTGCTGTGACCCATCCAGCCCGTACGTGATCGTAAACTGCCGAATTATGCCATTCTGCTCGTTTGGTGGCAGTGACCACTCGAAGGTAATTTCACTCGGCTGTATGTCGATCGGGGCGAACTTATCCATTCGTCCCGGGAGGGCTTCCTTCGTTTGGAAGTTGGCCGAAATGGGCAGACTGACGCGCAGAACGCTCGATTCCGTTCCGGATCGAACCACTACGGTGATGGTGTAGTTGCGATGGGGCTTCAGATCCGTTATGGTGATATGGTTGTTTACCGTGTAGTTCTGCACGTAGTGCGAATCGTTCATCAGATACTGAACCTCGAACGCTGTGTACTCTCCCTTCGGGATGTCCCACTTCAGCGCAATCCAGGTGTCGTTGATGCCGGTCGCCTCGAGCACCGTAATCGGATCCGGGAACATGCGATCCTGTCGCTGTATCGGCTGGCTCGGAACCTTACCACTCACCGTCCACACAGTGATGTTGTACAACCGACCCGGCGTAAGTCCGGTAAACGTGACCTTCCGATCGGTGTCGTTCGCGAGCTTTTCCTTGTCCGGAATACTTGGATCGCCCAGCGAAAAGCGATACAGATCGAACTTGGACGATTGTTGCGGCGTAGGGGTGTAGCTAAGGGTAACCGTATCACGGGTGTGCATGTTGTTCACGATCACCACCTCGGACTGGATCAATGGCATGGTACGCGTTTGCAACTTTGTAAGATCGCTCGTCAACCCATAGGAAATGGTTTGAATTTTAAAGTTGTACATCACACCCGACATTAGATCACCGATCAGTAGGCGCACCAGTGGAGGTTCTTCAACTGTTTTTTCATCGTCACTCAAACTGCCAGGATATGGTAGAACTAATGGCAATGAAAGAGAAAATTTGAAACGAATTAAATATCCATTTCCCGGCAACGGTTCGAGAGCCCTTTCGAGCCACGTACTTATGTTGCTCTCGGTGAAGTTCTTCATCGACACCAGCTCCGGTTGCTCCGTTGGCCACCAGTGAATGATGTACGTCTCGACACGACCTTCTGGTCGCGGGAACTCCAGCGTGATGTTGTTCGAGTCCACCAGCGGGGCGATGTTCGAGACGGGGTTCGGTCGAACCGTTTGATTCACCTGCTGTGGGTTGGGACTTTCCACACCGTAGCTGACGGTGTTCACCTGAATGGTGTACTTCTCACCCGGTGTCATATCGGTGACGTCCGCCTCCGTTGCTTTCACCGACGGCAACCGGATCCATTGCTTCTCGCTCTCTGTCCGGTACCGGATCGAGTACTCGGTGAATTCCGATCGCTCCGGAGGTTTCCAGTGCACCAGCACTGAGTTGCTTGTCACTTTCTCGATTGTCATGTTTCTCGGTGGGTTGGGATCTACGAGTATAACGAGCACATTTTATTAGCAAGATGTGTGATCAACAGTGTGCTGAGGCAAAGAAAAACATCGATACTTACACACAGCCTGGAAGTACGAGTGAGGCTCACTACGTAAGCCATGGCTAACGGCGAACACCTTCACTTCATAGCCCGCTCCCGGGAAGAGGTTCGTGAACACCAGCCGACTTTCCGTTGTCAGCACCGTCTTGCCGTCGTTGGTGTCGTTTCGGGTGTACGTTACCTCGTACTTATCCTGCTTCGAGTTAACGTCACTCTTCCAGCTGATATTTAGCCCCTCGCGGATCGACTTCAAATCCTCGATGATCGGCGACGAAGGACGCGTTACGACAAAGATCACCGTTTCGTTGGATTCCATCTTGCGCGAAAGGGCCTGCACCGTTACGGAGTAGTTCCGTCCCGGAAGTAACGATTCCAGTGCAAACGAAGTCTGATTGGTGCTCATCGTGCTCGAATCGCCGTTGTTCGTCTCCAGCTCGTGGTAGCTGATGCGGTACTCATCCTGCGTGCTCAGCTCATCCGGCTTCCAGGATATACTGATGACGCCCGTCTTGCTATCGGTGGTCGAGAGCAACTGCTTGACCGGAAGTGGTTTCAGCGTAACATCTCCACTTGCCGGCCAGGACGTTACCTTGCCCGAGACGGTTTTCACAACCACTTGGTACGTTTTTCCCGGCTCCAGGTTGTCTTTAAACTCGAGCCAAGCCATATTTTCGTTGTCATTTCGCAGAACGGCCTGCTGGCGTCGGGACGTCGACAGCGAGACTTGATACTTATCGAACTCGCTGGTTCCCTTGGGCGCTTCCCACATCACTTTGAACGAGTTTTCCGAAATAGATTTTTTATCAAACGTCACGTTCATTGGGCGCAGTGGAACGGTGCGATACTGCGCCGTTGTAGGAAGCGATATTTCGTCCTCGGACATGGTCTGCACGGAGATGTTGTATGCCCTGCCGGGTACGAGCCCTTTGAAAGCGGCTTGCGCTGGCCCAGGAGGTTCGCCTTCTTTCTGCACGTACAGTACGCTGCCCAGTGCATCCGGTGGCTCGATCGATACCTTGTAGTGCGTGTAGATACCGGCCGGGTAGGGTGGCTGCCAAAGCACCAGCAGGGTGGTTTCGTTGCGGAACCACACGATAAACTTACCGGGCGTGTTTGGTTCTGAGCGAATGCGAAGGAAACAGATGAAAACACACATTAGTACACGTTGTTTTTTTTTCATGTTAACAAGAATCGGAACAAGAAGCAGTAATAGGTCATGCCGATAGCAAGATAGCAAAAAAAGATCAAGATGATGCAAATGCTGTAAATAATAAGTTGTGCATTCGAGCGTTCAATTCGATAAATCCCTACTAGAATAATCAAGAATGACTATGATATGATCATATATTTCAAAGGATATTTTAGCTAGATTTAAGAACGTAGCAAATAATTTTAATTATATATTTTAATTTTCTCTTATTCACCTACTAAAATGATGCAGAATGTAAATGATATGATGATATATTTCAAAGGATATTTCAGCTCGATCTAGGAACATAACTTCCACTTTTAATTAAACATTTTTATCTTCTCTTATACACATTTCGTGAAACAAGGACTATAATTTAATGTTCTGCGTACTTTGCCCTCACAGTACAATAAATATGTTAAAAAAAAGTTTGCTATTTTTTAATTCTCCTCACATACACCGACTGAAATCTCAAGCCCATATTGGCCGATGATCGAATGATCGTGGAATGCACAACGGAGGAGCTTGAGCGTAAGCCATGAAACGTTAACGGGATGGTTAATTAAAATATAATCTAGAACCAAAAACAAAACAAAAAACAACAGCCATTGTACCATGCAAGACGAAGGAGCGTTAGAATTACCTCGCAGAATCTTAATATCCAGCAGATCTTTGTGCCGATAGCGCTCTGCGCAAACAACACCACAAACCGACACCAAAACCCCACCGTTAGTCAGTGTGTGTTAGTGATTAGAGCGAAGGTGAAGAGTCGAATGTTAGGTGTCGTTTATTTTTTTTTTTTTGCAAGTTCATTTGTTTGTTGTATCCACATCCCCGCGGCATTCGAATGGTTAGTGACACCGACGGCACCGTGGTCCGGCGTTTTCAGTTCGTTGATTTTCCGAGCCCACCAGGAAGCGATGTTGTCGTTCCGATGGCGAGGACACGCGCGCCATTGCAGACCGGCCGCAGGTGCCGGAAGGTGACGGATTTTGTTGTTGTTGTTGTTTTTGTTGTTGTTTTGCAAATATTTACCAACCGGTGCGATATACGACGTTCGCGTGTTTGGTTGGTGCGACGTCCGATAGTTAGCATACACACCGTCGTGTGTACGTGAGTAGTTTGACAAATTGTAAACCCGCAAAGCAAAAATTGTAACCATGTCCGTGGCCACGGGGGCAACACCAACACCATTGGGCAGCACACGAGCGCAGCGGCCAGTCGTTGTTGTCGTAGCCATCAACCGGGGTGATGTGTTCGCCAATGTTCGCCATCATCCGCGAAAAAGGGTTAGTTGTTAGCGCGAACAAACGCACCCGGACACGCGTGGGGTGGTGAAAATAAAACACGAATCCGACCCGGGCCATGAAGAAGCAGAAGTAGAAGCAGAAGAAGAGAAAGGAGAAGGGGTTTGGTGGTGAGCTAAGTGAATTTGTTAAAACATTATCCAGTTAATGCGAGAGGCACACCCGGGAGGGCATAAAACATAGAATATGCTTTTCAATTGAAACATCCGTTAGCTATCGGAGTAGAGATGATGTCGTTCGGTTCCACACGGTTCCAGAGTGTGGCTGTCGGCGTTGGCGACCCTGATCACGTTGTTACTCAGCCAGCGGAATTGCCACACTGCGCGTTGTGGTAGTGTATATGGCCCCCCACTGGTTCACCTTGAAAGTCTACGCAAAAAAAAAAAACATACGGATATCCCAGTCCCATGATGCGACGAACCTCCTTTCACCGCCTGGTTAGTGGTTTGAGTGTGAGTCATGGTGGTGTAAAAGCTCTTGACGAGCTGACCCAGGAAGAAAACTAACTAAAACTGGGGTTTATGGCGATCTCTACCATTTTTTATGCTATACATATATGTTACTAGAAACACACGAAACACCGGAACACACCGTTAGGAGAGCTAGAGGGTCTCAGAATGAGGAAATGTTATCGTTGAGTCGACACTTCACATATCGGAAGCGCACTTACTTGTGGTAAAATTACGGCTCGTGTAGGCCACCGACTCCTTGCCATCGTACAGGGTGTACGCCTGCACCTGATACGTCGCACCGGGTGTCAGATCCCGGACCATGTACTGGAACTGATTGTCTTCGATCGCGACCGTCTGGTTGGTGGCGAAGTTGTCCGACAAACCGAGGATCTTCAGCTTGAACGACGAGTAGTTGCCCTGAACGGGCGGGCTCCAGTTGATGATGACGTTCTTGCCGCTGCGCGGTATCACGGTTAAGTTTGCCGGTGGATCCGGTGCCGTCGTGATGGACACTGTCCACGTCAGCCAGTCCTTGTGCGTCGAGTTGGTGTAATACAGCCAGAAGTTGTACCGCGTTCCAGGCAGCCCGTTGGAGAACTGTATCTCATCACCGACGTCCCGGGAGGCGATGGTCGCGTTCGGGGCCGGATTACCGATCGGTGGGTAGTAGTCAAGCCGGTAGAACGAATCATCCAGACCCTGGTTACCGGGGATCTCGATGACCAGATCGGCACCGTAGCATAGCTGCGAAAAGGGGGTGAAAAACGACAATGAAGAGATCATGAGTGGGGAAGTCGCTGGCATTATGCCACACAACACCGTGTGGTGATCCGGAAGGTACGATAGTACGATCGATGATAATGACGAGCGAGGCGTGAGATGATTGGCGTTTGAGAAGGAGAAGCGATTCCACGCCGGAAGCGGAAGACGCAATTTTCCCGTAACCGAGCATCGGCCGGTCGCAGGCAGACGGCGAGATCGGCGGTGGTTTAATGAGGGTAATTTCTCGTTATTGATCCTCGCCCAACAAGATCACTCGCCCACGGGGCAGTGTGTGTGTGTCTACGTTTGTTCGCTTCCTCTTATCGTGCAATCGGATGAGTTAAGGCTACGCAGTGTTGCAGTAAAACGTTCAACAATTCATCTCCTTCACGCGGTGTGGCGTATTTTGAGATTCATGTTGATATCTTTTCGTTTATGACATTGTTCCAGACAGTGTATGAGTAATAGACGAATTAGATCATCTATTCACCCTTGCGCTCAGCATCGCCTATTTGCAGAGTCGCGTTTAACGTGCCACATTAAAAAGATGAAATAAAATCAAAATATTTACCCAACGATTCCAATAGCGGAAGAAAATCAAAGGTTGCAGCAAAACATGGAACGTACGGTATGAAACCCATTAGAATTTGGTCACGTTCCGCCCGTTTGGCACAAGCAGGCGTTAAAAGAACGAATGTTTAGCGAGCTAATCACGCACGCGCAACTGGAACAAATTACTCCAGAACCATAACATCGGTTCTGGCAAACGATGATTTACGGAAACAAATCTCCCCCTTCAATCCCCGCGGCTCGGCTCTAGCTGCCCGAGAAAGCCATGCTCTGATCAGTCAAAGGAAAACTCAACGCCAGCTCAAGCCAGCATAACACGCGTGTGATAAAGAAAGGAGAACCGAGGGAAAAACAATCAACCACCGCATGATGCTGCTCGCAATGATGTACGCGAAGCAACGGTGCGAAATGGACGCGCTAGTTGAGCATAGGCGAAAAAAAATAGTACAAAAGGGAGAGAGAGAGAAAAAAGCACACATGAACGCAACGACTACGTGCGGCACGAAAGTACGAGAGGAAAAGTGGCGCATATAGTAAAAGTGAACCGAACACGAACGAGTGAAAATCTATCATCAGTGCTGGAAAAGAGATCAAGTGCAGCAGCAGCCATCGGGTGGCACGTCGGCAGCAAAAAAGGAGATCATACGCGTTCGCGAGCGACACACGGCGAGGAGTCGGCCACTATCATAAGGGTGGGTGGAAAAATAGGCGAAAAAACGAGAAGAAGGAAAACTACACGCACAGAAACACCACCGCGTACATTATGTACACTGCTGGGCGGTGGCGGTAGGCGCAGACTGCCGGTGGTCTGCAAAACTTTCACTCGAATCGATTGAATGCATCATTTTGGATCGATTTTCACCGACAGCCAATTTTTGTTTGGAGAAAAGAGAAAGAAAGAAAGAAAAAAAAACGCAATCTACCATTCGGGAACGTGATATTTGCGGAGTACTGGCATGAGGATGCGCAGTCAAAATTTGCATCTGCTCAGTTGGGTTGGGTGCAGCAGCCTCCGAAACACGCCATTAAACGCAAAGTAGCCGATGTTAGAGGGCGTCGAAATAAATTGCAGCATTTTTCAAACCCATCACGCCCCAGCAGGCGCTTTTGATGTGGCGATAAAGGGTTGCCCATCGGAATACGCCGGCCGTGCGTTCGCAAATGGCCACAAGCTCGAGTGGTAGTGGTTGTCCGGGCGTAGTAGACGATTTGGATGCTTCTGTTTCTCTCGCTTACCTGGTGTGCTCTGGTGTCTCTAATTTTTCCCTTCAACGAAGATAAAATCCATTTTCGCTTTACCATATTTTCTCTACGGTTGGGCACGATACGGTGAATTCGTTAATCGCGAACCGGATTCATCGTGCTCTACACGCTCTTCTACCCTTCATTGAAGCCCTCCACATTCGGTGGGCTCAGAGTGTTAAACAAAAAAGTGTGCGCCGAAGTGTTGCAGCACAGTGAAATGCAAATGTTTGCATAAATAAGCTTCTTTCAGGTGAAAATTTACTTCGATTTTTGGGCACATTTTGCACGTAGCGGAGAGTGAAGACAGATGAGGTATGAAATAAGCAACGGAGCCGAAATTGAGACTTTTTTTTTCTTTTAACCCTCGAAAAATCGATCATTTGCGCATTTTACCTGCGAAAATGGTCATCGGAAAAATACAAAAAAAAGGGTTGGAAAAAGTCTGAAATCTACAAGCGAGAGATGGGATTGGGCAATTTGCGATTTTCTCAATAATTCATCGAAATCATCGGTCGGTTTTGTTCCATTTCGATTGAGTTCCACCGGATATTATTCAGACGGCGCACTCACATACACACCCGAGAGAATAGCATCGCGTCCGTGCGGTCATAACTATTTCCGGGTAGGTTCATAAGGCGAACCAGTGCGAACGAATGATGGTCGAGGAGCTATTGATGTTCGGAGTGTAATTGGGTGTGCTTTATGAAGCTGATTCTGCAGTAAAATGCAACACACTGGTTCGAGTCCCGTTCAAAGGTTTTTGATTGGCATCAATCACTCAAAAAAAAAAAACGAGCACCACAAAGGTGGAATTTATCAGAAAATACCAGAAATGCCTTCACAAGCATGCGAATATTTTTCTTTATCATCCGCTTTGTTGAAGGCTTTTGGCCGATGCAATGAGAATGATTTGCATTTTCTACTGTAATTAAATTTGAATTCAATCCACCACGTTAGTTGCCCTACCTTGCAGTGCAATGTCACTTGAAACATCAAGCAAAACGTGCTCTAAACTCACCAAAGCACTCGAATGCATGCAGCTCATGATCTACTGCAAGCGATTAGCACGTGCCCATTTTGCGACGCATTGTTTGTCAATCCTGCTGCTGATAAGCAATAATAATTTACTGTCCGCCTTTCATAGTTGCCGTTTTCCGCGTGTCCCGCACCACCGGAGGCCCATTAATTCTTGCATCAACACCAGCCTATTCCCAGCCTGGTTCTGGGAAATTTTCTGCCGTCGATAATGGACGCCAAATTTCAATAGTATGCGCTATCGTCCTCACCAACAACATCAGTAGCCATTATTATTTTTTTTCCAGCGTTCGATCGATTTTCCCACGATGCAACGGCGCACTCTGTTGGAGAGCGCTCCACGGAAATAAAACCAAAAATGACTACGAATGATAGTTGGTCATGCATAAACCATTTGACAATAATCAACAGTTGTAGTGTGTGGAGCTGCATCGACAGATCTGGTGATGAAAATTGATTTTTTTATCATTTTTGCTATTAAAAGCACATCATTGATTTTTTTCTTTTGTTGCCTCATGTTTGAATAAACAGTACAAAGAATAGAAAATGAATGAGTTTTCAATAATTCCACCGTTTTACATAACGACTTTTGTAGTACAACACGTATTTTATATAGACAGCAGATACTCATCCAAAAAATATTGCTATAAACTTCAGAAACAGTAACACATACCCATAGAAATATTTCGAAAATAATAAAGGAATGCAATCTATCTAAATGTAAAAAATGTTGTTAAATGTTAAATAAAATACATTTAAATAGTAAAGTAAAAACCATAAAGCACGCTTGTTGGTATTGCATGATTATCTTATCTTGTAATAACGTGAAAAAATACACCGCGTGATTAACATTCCAGACTTCAGAGAGCTGACAAATCATATCGTTAAGAATCAATTACGCTCAAAACAATCCGCTACCTGCCGTTGGCTCGCATCTAACAGTCCATCTAACCGTGATCAATAGATTTAACCTTGTCCGGAGAGTCTCTTTCTGCCGCCGTTCGCATTTGCGCTGGTTGCTCAAACTTCACCCACGGGACAATTATCGCCGGCATGGCGCAAGCTGCACCTTTCGCCGAGGCCGACCACAAATTCGTACAACAAAATGCAACGCAACCGTCTGACCGCTCTCTTTGGTGGGCTTCGGTACGCGAGAGACACCGCCGGTGCGAACAATCGAAAGTGCTGATCAAGCAACCAAATCTGTTTCATCCGTTCCGCCAGCACCTCTCACATCCCACACAACCAACCCTCTTCTGGCATGAAAGCGAAAAAAAAAATAATATAAAAATCACAATCCACTGCAACCGCCATTCGCACGCGTACCCACACCGGATCACCTAATGGTCCGCAATCAATGTTGTGGGGGTTGGGGGGTTTGTATTTTTTTTTGCTTCTATCCTTTCAGTGCACTCGGCCAGCAATCGGACTTGGCAAATGTCCAACGCCAAGGGTGTGTTACGCTCGAGTTAAGAAATATCATTGCGTAAAGTCCAACTCGTTAGCCGGTGAACAGGCTTCAACGATGGGGACTCCGTGGCTCTGGCCGGAGGGTGATGGAAACAGGGCGTTGCAGCCGGAAAATCGCTGGTGGAAAATGTACACCAGAGAGTGAAGCAAAAAGCGCCCCAGTGCAACGAAGCGACCACCGGCACGGAACCTGTGCTGTGTGTGACCTAGTGCAGATTTAGTTGGGGTTAATTTCTGTTGAATTGCGATCGACTGATTGAGATAGACACGGACGTTAATTGTGGCAGCTGCCGGTGCAGTTGTGCGAATGCAACTGCAACCAGCGCAAACACGTTGCCATCACCACCACGCTGCACTCTCGTTTCGGTCCGACTAATCACTGCTTCCTCCGTGCGAGCGGTTTGTGACTAGAGTTTGCTCGCACCGTGTGCGTTGCCATTTTAAATAATGACTCCGTCAAGCTCGTTTATACGGCTAGTAATTTCCCGCGGGCTTTGGAACACGCGTGAGCACGCGCATTTGGGTAGCTGAGAACGAGGGAAAGAATTTCGAGGGCTTGTCCCAAGGCGCGTGTGGTTATTATTGGACGTCGTGATTAGAGGGTTTCTTGATGCAGAAGTCGAGAAAGTAGCCTTGATTGGATCTGCGCTTGGGTGCGGAAAAGAAATCGCCACAGTTCTAAATGTTGCTACCGATGCCTAGCCAGAGGCATCGTTTTCATTCATGTAAAATATAATTGAACATAAAGAACATAAAGATTAAGCGTAATCAAATCAAAAATGTATGTTAAATGTATTATAACTGTTGACGAATAAAAAACAATAATTACTGTCCATGATTAGGATTGTAACACGCAATAAAAAATATACTCGTACAGTTCAAATTCTTCATGTTACTTGTTGAGAAAATTCATCTTGCATTAAACAGCCATTTGTGCAACAGCATGACGACGACCCACATGCAAAACGAACAAATGTACATTTTAAGTAGAATCGTCGTACCGGGAAAATTACGCTTGTTATTTTTGCATCTGATCAAATTCTTAAACAAGAATGCATTAAAATGTTAAAGCCAACAGTACATTCAAGGCATTCATTTGCATCCATTGTAGAATGGCAGATAATTGGCGCAAACGATGAAAAACCTACTGAAATATGGTCTAATTTTATTATGGAATTTTAAACATATCGTATTCAATACCATGAATCCCATAAAAAAGATCATTTGTTACTAAACTATATTGAGTATTTAGAATGAATATTTTTTGTGAAAAATTGTTCATCTAGCGTTTCTCTTTATTAGCGATACAACCGAAAAACTAGTCGTGAGCAAGGAAACATCTCATAGTTTATTTTTTTGAGAAGCAAAATTTGTGCACAAACTAGGCAAAACGATCAAAACATGTGACGTCGACGTTGACGCTGATAATCTATAGCACAAGCGAGCGTCGTTCGCCATTTCCGGACAAGAAAACATCCGGCATTTGGTGACAAAATGTTAAACCCGTTTATGCTTAGCAGAAACGTCGGGAAAAGCGATAGAGCACAAATAAAAATCCCTGATGTGACGGTTCTACTACTGGCGACAAAAGTTAGTTAAATAAAGGATAAAGTTTGCTTAATGGTAAACGTCAAACTCACTCCCGGAAGGCGAGGACGAAGTAGAAAAGTATGAACTACGGGGGGCAAAGAAAAAAGCTAAAAATCACTTAAATTTTTATCTTAGGGGCTTTGCCAAAGCTGACTCATTTAAGTTGATGAAAATGAAAATGTAACTAATTAAATAAATGTAAACTTTGTAAATGTAACTAATCAAAAACTCATAAAAGTAATTCCATCATATCATATCATAATATACATTGGGTGCACCGTATGTTAGTGGTTATCAGTGTACTAACATACGCATTTAAAAATCACTTAAATTGTAGCCAGATTGGGCTATTAATAGGGATTAAATCATCGCACCAGATTCAATACTACAATACTCTATAGAAAATGCAAAAATACATCCTTTCGGCGGTAAAAATGAATCTCCTCATGACTTTTTCGTAATCGTTAAATAGTCGTGCACTAGAATTGAAAAAAAAATGCTAATATACCGTTATGGCATCATCCTAAAAGACCCACTCGTTGTCGCAAAAGGCAGCGTTAGCACACGCAAAGAGAAGAAATACAGAAATAAATCGGTTTCCTATGGCAATGGAAGAAACATTTTATTTATTGCAAAGAAGCACAAACCACACACACGCACACAGAATACGAGGGAAATCACACGGCGCTTTACATAAACGTACCCACCCCTTGCTGGGGGTCGATGGTGGTGATGAGATCATAATTCTTCGTCATTTTCATCGGCATTAGGTGCGTCCTCCTCTTCTACGGTAACCGCTCCCCCCAGTGCAACCTCGAAAACGCTTATCTTTTCAGCTCATCATTGACTCACGGTAACGATGAGTGCGATGGCGTGCTACTGCCGGTACCAAGTGAGTCAAAAACACACTGCACGTGGGATGTAAAATCATTGTTTCCCATCGATTCCCAGCGCAACCTTCATCCGGCGTATCGTTGCATTGACGCGCCTCTCTCTCTTTCTCTCTCACTGAACGTGAAAATTCAAAAGGGGGCACCAGTAATTCTCACCCAGACATGAACGAAGCGAGCAGCTTCGACACGACTGGGGGATGATATATGCTAGTAACAGCAAGCAAAAAAAAACAGAAACACTAGAAACAAGTGTGCTTGCCGGCGGGTAGCAGCGATATAACGTGCCGTAAGACGGTTTTTTAAACGACAAAAAAGTGTCTACGTACAGCACCCACCGTTCGAGCGAGAAAACCCCGTCTGGAACCGTTTATTTTCACATAATTAAGTAATTCTTGCAAGCAGCCAGAAGGGGGCAAAAATAAAAACACCGCCCCCCTGGGTCGTGTCTACGCGTAGTAGCGTAAAAATAGTGCGCCTGTATCATCTTGCCTTGTTTTTCATACACCCACCCCGTCTATCGCCTACATCCTGGAACGGTTTAGTCAAGCCGTTCTATAAGCAGCGAACAAAGTGCAACGTTGCTTCGTTCGTCAGCCGCGCGAAGCTTGGCTCTGCTCTGGAATGGCGAACGGAAAAGTCAAAGCAAGTCACGTGCAACCTCCTCCCATTGCCATTTGCCGGCTCTTTCGCACTCTCTCACCGCCCCAGCGACTGCTGATTGACTGGCGTCTCATTGTCTCATGTGCACGTCGATTCGCTCTGCATAGCTGCAAGGCGTCATCCCGTGGGTCGATTGTGGCCGCGTGTATGGGAATGCGCTCGAAAGGCACCGCGCGCCCGGATTTGATTATAATGATGAGCTGAGGGCTCAGACGGCTCGCCTCCACGCCCAACCCCGGCAGCCAGTTAAGCGTTGGCGACAAATCGTGTTGAGGAACGCAAGAAGGAAGTCATCGAAGTGCACTGTTGATGGTGCACCATTTGATGCAACGAACGCACCATCATACACAGCTGCAAAGCGTGAAGTCCACAGTATGGTGATGATGACACCAAACGGTGCCCAGTTCCACCCATCTTCAAAGTTCAAGGACCCGCGCGGTTGCATACCACCCTGGAAATGCATGCCATTCCACCGCACGACGAATGTGGCGTAGAGTCGAAGCGCGCATTGGACTGTTTTGATGGATGAGATTGTACCGCTCTCCAGATCGATCGCGCCCTTGAGTGTTGACATCGTTCCCTGGCGGGGCAACTGTGGGGAGGGAATGCTACTTCTATTTTTCAAGGCAAACCCCCGACGGAACCGGTCCGGATGTTTTGGGAGGAAGCATCCTGAAAGGCTTCACTTTTCAATCGCACGGAACGAGCACGAGCACGCGAGCTGTGCCAGAGAGACCCTTCATCAGGCACACAACGGTCTGGTGGTCTCATCGTTGAAGTATTGAGCCACACACACACAAAGGCAAAAGCAAAAAAAGTAATTGCTCCTTGCCTCCGCGAACGGTACACAGAGGACAAATTTTTGGGTCAATGCTTCAGCATTTGGAAGGTTCGAACGTGAAATTTATAATGACTTCAACCCACGAAACCGACGTTGGTGGAATGGGCGCGCTTAAGGTAAATTGGATGTGGCTCTAGGGGGCACTGAACACCGAATCGTTATTTCTAGCATCTAATGGAACGGAACAGCGCCGCTCGATGTGGGCGGGACGAACCGTCCATTGTGATGCATTGTGGAAGCTCATTTTCGTACTCGTACTTGAGAGCAAAGGTGCACACATAATGCACGATGGTGAAGATGAAACTGATAAATTTCAACAGCGACATCGCTTAAACATCTTTATCTAATGGTGAGAGTGGAGTCAACGAGACTAATCACTGGTAGAGTACCCCAGGACGAGTACCAGCGCTCATGACAGGTCCATTACGGACCTTAACGGAATTTAGCGCAACTTTATTACAAATGATTATTCATGCATATTCCCGACGTGGTATAACACTACCATGATGGCTAACATTTCGCGCAGTAATAGAGATACACATATCCTGCTAGTAAGATGCCAACGACGTCCATCACTCTTATTAACATTCATAATTCTACCATTAGTGAGTTGGTACGCGGAAATGGAAATTACTCTACTAAACCGTCAACAAATTGGTTTTACATGGCCCCGCAGTTTACGTGTCTCGTTATCCTGCCTTTCTCCCCGCCCAACACGATAATTATTTTGCACATGCACATGCTAATGAGTGCGATTAAACTTTTGATTCGCAGAATAGACTCCCACCGAGCAACGGGTCCTCGATGCCGGATCGTAAATCAAAGATTATAAAAGACTTTCCGGCATGGGAAAGCCCCAAAGGGAACGTCCCAAAGGGGTAAAACCAAACCAACCGACCTTTGGTTGCGACGGTGAAGCGACTATGTAGAAACCAGCACCGACCGTCCGTTAGAATCGGTTTCGTGCGAAACATATGCAGTATTTCTAACAGCAACGCCACGGATGGGCAGACATCATCGGTGGGCAACGGTGGGCACCACTAATTGATATTCTGCCACTGCGAAATGGCCAGCGAAAAGTGAAACCCGGCACTAGAGCCACCGAGCGCGCGATAGAAGGATGATTTATCATCCTTTCAGCAGTACTGGCTGGCAGGGGTAAAACCAGGCTACCGAGATGGGGGTGGACTCTGGAAGAGGGTTGCCTTGAAAAGTTATGATAATCCTGGTACGTGGCGAAAGGCATCAATTTGTGCACAATCTTGCACGCGCGCAACTGCCGTCATGACGCCATGCGGCTCAAGCCGAGTCTGCTGCACGTCTGGCTACCAGGAAAGCATGTAAGGGCAGACGAGATTACCTACACCTTTTATCGTGGCGCGTACATCCTGGAAAACGGGAACCCACATCCTGGGGCGGGAAAATCGGCAAAAGCAAAATAAAGCGAATCCCCGACCGATGAAGCACACGTTTTGGGGCACGGTTCCCCTTTTTATACCAGGCATTCAGTTGATTACCGCTGGCGCCGACTACAGCATTGTTTCCACGGTTTGCGTCGGAAGAAACGGAGAGTCTATTATTAAAGCGGCCCGAAACGAGGACGGACCTGGCTGGCGACACCGGCGACCGTGATTGGTAGGATTCGTTTCCTTGGCGACGGTTCAACTTTTTCGACACTCCTGCCGCCCGTTTTTCCATGCGTCAACCCATACATCATACATTTTGCTCCTTCTGAAATAGCCCTCCTCTGCTCACAGGGAGTTTGTGCTCCGAAAACAAACGAATCCTCCAGCGGGAGTTGCTCTCGGCGGGCTGGTGTTTCCGGAAGCGAATGTGGAAGCTTTGAAAATACACATACACCCGTACGATACTTGTCTCCATCGCTCGTGCAGCAGACATACCGCAGAACCTGCAGAAGGAGCATGTAGCATCATCAGCAGAATGTCCTCTGTGTTATCGGTCGAGAGGATGACGTCGTCTGTAGAGGCTCCTCCGGCATACGGGATGAAAATGTATCCTTCCTTCTGAGCCTCCATCCTTGCTTCTTTACCCGCGGGATGGTCCTTCACATCAGCGAGCTAGACCGAATGCGAGAGAAACCGATTCGAAACGTTGCCAAAGTGAAACCGAAAGTAAGCACAACCAGCGATGCAGCGGTGGTTCTATTTGCTGTGCTTTCATGCTACGGGATAGGTGAAATATAAGGCCTCCCTATCCAACTACTTTCCCATCCGTTTTATTTTGAGTGCCCGCTTCTATTTTTGCTCGCCGCTGGTCAATAAAACATGTTGTATAATGTGTTATGCGCGGTTAAGCTGATTTTTGCGCTCAAAAAGAGCGGTGAAAAAAAATAGACGATCAATTAAACCACTCAACACCACTGCTATCCCATCATTGTCTAGGAGGGGTTGCGGCGCAACCGAAAACCAACTCCTCTAGCCGGCGTCAGTATCAACACGGCGGAAGATTTACGTAATTACGTGAAGCAGCATCGGGCGATGGAGAAACCCATCGGGGAGGTGCGTAAAAAAAAACCTCCCAAAAATGCACCGAATGCAACGATTTGGCGAAACCACAAATCACGAACGAACAAAGCCACCGGTCGACGGGAACTGAAATGCGACTGTAAATCGGGAAATTGCACAAGCACAAACGAGAGCTGCAATAAAAGAAGCACTATCGGGGCAGATTAAACACTGCGTAGTGTGGGCCTCCACTTTGGCACTTTGCTTTGATTTTATTTTCGAGATATTATAGCCGACATTAACATTCATTTTAAATTCCTGCCCTCTATAACCGGCCGACGCCAAAGTATGCGCGCCGTTCAATTACAATTTACAACATTGCAGAAACCATACCATCTCGGTGGTGCCAGCGAATGGAACCCGAAGCGCGATGGTGTGTGGTGTGGTGTCGTAGAGCTTTTGCTTGCTGAGCTGATGGAACAAGAAAAGAAAAAAAAACCTGCCGGACTGGTTTCTGCGTGTTTCCCAACTCATGGAAGCGAACGGGCGCGGAATCTCCGACACGGTGGATTCTGCTGTGGTGGTTGTGTGGTTTTTAGTGTGCTCGAAGGTGTGCTTGAATACAAGCGAACGACTTGCCAGTGTTCGAGCCGATGGTGGACTTTAATTCTTCAGCTATTCGGCTGGTGAGGTTTCCCGACGATGGCTGCCTAAGCGAGAAGAACGCGACATTCACTAGAAGGCGCCAGAGTGGCACACATACGCCCCAAGTCGGGCCCCACACACAGAGGGACAGAGCTTTCGGGGATTCCCAAGGCGATATGGCAAATAGTGGCTCGCCAGTGGCAAAAGTAGTGGCACGACTCGAGAGTGATGGAGTGACGGTGAATATTTGAATGCAAATTTGCCTCCAGAAACCGTACCCGAAGATGGTGATAGCGGCCGGATGGCCCTTTTCTGCCGAACGTACACAGCAACCACCACGGGCGTTTTGCCTTTGGGCGATGGCAGAAGAATAGAACCCGCCACCCGAAAAGAGCACCAAAAATGTCCCGCTTGTCCGACGTTTTGTGGCCCAACGCGGGCGCTGAATTGTGTGCTATGAAAATTACTAACTCATAACAGCGAATCCTTGGGGACAAAGAGAGAACATACCCAGGCCTGTCGGTGGGCCTCCGGCATGACCATGACTGGCACATTTTCCGAAGCTCCGTTGGTTTGTCGAAATTAGTTTCCACAATTTACTGCTTGTTCGTGAGGGTGTACGGACTTTGGGGCATGTTCGGGAGGAAAATTAAAATTTTCACTCTAACGTTTAGGGCGGTTGATTAGAGCTTATTTTAGGTGTTTCATTAAATGCGCTGGATATAATTTGGACAGCAAATTTTTATTCACCTATATAAATTATTCTTTAAAGCTTATTAAGACAACCACTTACACAAATTGAAGTGCGCATCTTTCATTTGCACATCAAAAACAACGCGAATGAAAACGAAACAAATATTTAAGCAAACATCGGTTGGCTTAAAGAATGGAAATACTTGCACCTGTGTGCATTATCCTAAATGACCGTCAAACTCGAACACGAACAACACCTTAGCTGATCCGAATTGCAAATTGGCAGGCGAGCAAGCGGGCCCCGTTTCGTTGATCGTTCGAATGCCACCATACATGGTGGGTTGAGGACTGCATCGATTGCAACGATGCATCATCACCCCCACACAGGCCACCCACTGCACACGCCACCCACCACCAAGCACTCCTATCAAGGGAGCACTGGCCACCTTCAAACGCCACCGAACCGTCGTGGCAGAAATGATGGATCGTTCGCACAAGCTGACCTTCACCACGGTTCACTTGATCCGAGCGGCATTGGTGCTGCATTATTGCCGGGCGCCACACTGGACGACTTCCGATCGCACACAACAGAACCTTCGCCTGGAACTGGGGCCGTTGCGCTACGATGAAGGGCGTCCCATGTGCTTGCTGTCATGTTTCGCTATGAAACGGCTCGACGCAAAACATTTCTAAGGTTTCCACGGTTCGAAAAGAGCAACCGCCAAACGCGCGCGCCTTTCAACGCAACCATCCAAGCGACCAGGAACTGAAAAGCGTCACATTTCCATATCCATATCAGGTCACGCGCCTTACGCACACCTTCATGGGGAGGGCAACATTTTAAGTTACCCTTCAACACAACAACTCGGTGTCAATTGGTGGCGGTTTCAGGTGCTGAATCGGTAGAAGAAAGTCCAACACAAACAAGCTCATTTCGCTTTCTACTTGCAACCCGATGGGGGGTGGTTTTGTCATCTCAAAACCTTGCGGTTCCATTGCGGACCGATCGAATGTCAGTATCCGATCGGAAATGACGTCACGATGTGCAGATGCCTTCCGGGGGGATGAAATCGATCACAAACATACCGTTCACAGATCGGGGGTGCTTCCTGTTTTGCGGCTCTGGATTTCCAATCAACCGAAAGGTCAGCATAGGAGTGTAAAGGTACGAAAAATAAAAACACGAATAAACGAAACAAATGCCCGACTGTGTATATCCCACACCGCAACCATAACAAACAACTGCCGGAAGTTACCGGCTCTCCGTATGTGTGTGTGTATCAATTAATTTCACCCACCCATCATCGTTTTGATTGAATTCGCTGCTTCACCTGTGGGAGTGGGCGGAGGAAAAACCCACCCACAACACCCACCTTAACTGGTGCGCGTCAGAAAAGCAATCTAAACTTCGGCACGGAAACCGGAGTCATTCCAATAAACACACAAACGGTGCAAACAAGCAGCCACGGACAAAACCAACATCCATCTGGGTGGCATAGGTGTGCAAGGGCGTGAAAAAGGCGTCATTTCGTGTGAGTAACGCACGTCAGCGGTGGCGCAAAGCCCAACGTAATCAAAGCTCGCGTAACGCCGCCGCTCACGAGGGTCGGAGCAATTTTCTTCACCAATATCACTCTCTGGCGAAAACTAGAGAAGATGTTTTCCTTCAATTTGCCGCATTTCGCGCTGGATAAAACCTTTTTCCGGTTGCACGAGCTTCCTTACTGGTGGAGCTTCGGCAGGATTAACAACGCCACTGTCCTGAAAGTCCGGTGTCTGGTGCTGTTTTCGACAGCCGCTGTTCCATGAACGGAAAATGAATCAATGAAATATCTGCGCCTCTCACACCGCAGTGACTCTCCCGCTCACACACCCATTACATATTCCTTCGATTTTTCCTTCCCTCGGGCTTATCGGGTCCAGCACAGCCTAACCACGGTAACACGCCGATTGTCTCAATTCGGGTTTGCCACGCCGGAATGCGTAACTTGCGAGCTTCCGGTCGTTCGCTTTGTGTCGTTGACGACAGCAGCACGCTGAACGTGCCCGGTTTTTGCCGGTACGGTTTTACCGCACATGCGTACGACGGGCGCCTTCGGGTTCGAGGGCGAGGCAGAATGGAAATGGCATTTCCCACACCCACTGGGCGGGACCCGGAGCTTCCACCGGACCCGGTAGACGGCCGTTGCCATGGCAGCCCGGTGCGCCGGTTCACCTCCGTGCTCAGCTTGGCAAGGGTGTGGTGGAACGGAAACGTGACCAGGGAAAACAGCAAAAGGGAAAATATGCCCCCGTCCCGCGAGGAGTGATTGGAAACAAGCGTGAAAGAAGCGGTCTCTGGGGGCGCATCAGAAGTGGTCGAAGAGGTTTGAAGGGTCGTGAAAACGCTGTCGGGTTGGGCAGGAAAAAAGCGAAAAGAGGGTGCCCTTTTTCGAGGGCGTACAGACAGGGACACGGCACAGAGTGCTCGGAAAATAAGTCGCTCTTTTATTCGATGCTGCACCTCGTGCCCCATGTAATCGGAAGGTTTCCGAAACACTAAGCAGATTACGGCCCGGGCGCTTGATACTCCATTAGTGATAATGCAACGACGGTCACTCGGTCAACTGCCAGCACCCGGCTCTCCCTTAATTCCCTGCAATGAGCAATCCATTTCCCGGCTGCACGAAAATAATGAACAAAATCGATGCTAATGATGCAACCCAACGCCTTATTCTGGTTGATGGAGATGCGGTGAAACAACGTAACAGCTTCGAGACGATTCGAAAGCGTTGTTTAGGGCAAATGTTATTTTCAAATTTTCCATCGCCCAGAGTATGGTAACAAATAACACTTTGGTACAGTTTGATTTTGAAACATTTACATCTGCCACGACAACGTCTCGAATGATACGTGTAGATCGGCAAAGCTATAAGTATTCACTTACCCCAAAATGTTGTTTTGAAAACAACACTCGCTTCATTTCAACTCTCTTAATTCTCCATTCGAAACAGATCTGTTATCTGTTTTCCTCCAAAATACAACATCAACTGGTATGCAATAAAGCCGAAATAAATGGACGCCATTCAAGCGACAGATATCCAACAAGCACAATATACCAAAATGAGCTAACACAGCATAATTAATCAAGCTGTCAGAAATGCAATGATTTATTAAGCACAGCTCAATGCCAGACGCCACCAGGACAACTTTCCATTCGAAATACATCACTGCAACATAGCGTCACTCCATATTATGATTGAAATGCTAGCATATCAGGAGTGGAGCCTTAAAAAAGAGACATAATTTGTTCCCCAAAATCAACGCTCGACGTATGCAAGCAGATAAATATATTACTGATATTTTGTGCAATTTAATACAGTATGATAAACGCAATTCCTAAGCTACTTTTGGTTACAAAACCTTGCACTAGAAGAACACAAATGATTAATGGCCGATTTGCTCTTTTTCCGGCAATCGCTCAGAATAAAGCATCAACACCAGCACCTCGTGCACCCACAGCAATGAAAACAGTGAACATCGGGAAAATTACACACCGGAAAGCTGCCGTGTCAAGTTCTCTTTCCCTTTCGCATGAATTCTAGCCTGCTGCCTCTGCCAACAACAAAATCATCTGCAATGCTTCCCACGCACCACAGATGCGCGCGTCCTGTAAACATTCGTCTCGTTTCCGAAGGGAAATACTAATCAAAACACAAACCCACAAGACGCAACAATGACGAGAAAGGCCTGTTGCATTAGGGTGGTGAGTCAATCGTCTGTTTTGTCATGAAACAGGCCAAACTAGACTAAGCTACAGCGAGGGCTCAAAGGGCTTCGCGTTGTTTGGATTGGTTCGGTGCTGACCAAACATTCGATCTGAAATGCTGCCTGTGTGTGACACTTGTGTCAAGGGTGATTACTTGACAACATTGTTCGGGACGATATTGTTCAACCTCTATTGCGCAAGGGTTTTTATTCTATCAACGTGCTAGCCTATCATTCGGTTCACTATTGCCATAGTTAGTTGTTTTAAGCAACAAAAACAATTTATGAGTTTGTGAGCTAAATAAAACGGAAATTCTATTGCAATATTACTCCACTAAGCCTAGAAAACAACAAAATTATATAAAATCAAGCATGTAAGATTGTAATTATAAGCTGCTGAAACAGAGGTGTAGTGAGGATTAAAAAAATCCAATGATAACTGATTTGAGCTTAATAAATAATAAGGATACAGGATTAAAGGTGAAGTTCTACGTATACAATACGTAACCAATGCAATGTGAGCTACATAAGCAATGTTAGCCTGAATTCACACCCAACAAATCGTTTATCTTAATCCTGTTTCAGTTGTTTTACAACCTGCTGGTAACAGTAGCATAAGAATCCCATTCAACTGAAATTGAATCGCATCACATCCTTCCCACCATACTCATGGGAAATTCGTTTTTCATTTTTCAAGACGCAACGTTTTCCAACCGCCCAGAGCTTGCGCGCATTGACATAACGACACTTGGTCCGTTCGCTTCAATCATAGCCTCGCCTTGCCCAAGATTTCCATGCATGCGTGGCATTTATGAGAGCCGTTTATGTGGCGTCGGCAGCATAACACTCTGCATAATAACGCATAACACGTGCAGGAGATCGGTTTAACGGGCGGTAATCGATCAAGCGCACCTTTCGAGCGTTCGCATCCCCCGTTAGCACAAGGGATGCTCCAACCATAATGGGTGCATCAATCAGTTTTCCGAAGCAAACCAATCCTACCCCACAAAAGGGTGGCGCTCGAATTGGTTGAGAAAGTGAACTTAACGACGCATGCATGCAAAAGCCGAGACACCGGGCACGTACCAATACACCTGTACCGCCAGCTAACAAACCTAGAAACGCGTACCACTACCACTACAGCGGAGGGAGGGTGGTGCACAAAAACTGCAACAGAAACGCGCACGGACCAAAGCGAGACAGTTTTATCTCGCCCGGAATCGACCGTCTCGTCCAGCGACCGTATCGCGACCGTGTGGCCGGTTTGATGGTGCTGTTTTCTTTCCACGGCACGAGTTTTGATTCCAACTTTCTTGCGGGCACTCCCAGACCCGGCTGCCGTCATCGGCCAGCCAAAAAGGCGGCCGCCAGTATACCGAACTTTCGCCGTCAGGCCCACCGTGAGCCGTTGCGCTGGAAGCACACTGCTGATGGGAGCTTTCGCGCTGCGATCGGCCAACAAATGGGGGATGAAATACGATCACGAGCAGCTTGACTGATCGTTGGTTTGCATATCGTTCAATCCGTTATCGACATTGCAAAGCAAACTCCTTCAAGGGTGCTTCTTCACATTGCCGCACACACAAACATTCGAGGATTTTCTCACTCTTGCAGCCACCAAATACACCGTGTGTTGTCATCTACAGGCTATTGGTGTTGGCGAGTGTGAGAATTCGGATAACAATTCTCCAAAAAAAAAAACTAACACATGAAACAAACAGCCCCAAACCGGTCCCTAGGGGTGCTATTTGGCGATGTGGCTGTGGTTGACCTTCGGAAAGAGAAAACAGTGCCGGTCAGGTGTTTGCAGCAAGCCAGCGATGGGCGATGATGATGATGCCCATATACGACTAAGCCTCGCGAGCCGTTCCGGTACGGGGGTTGATTAAAATAAACGGACGCTGGAAAGAGAAAGCCACACCGCGGGCAAAAGAGAGGCTTACACCGGACGAATGCGCCCGGCCTCCCGTGAAAAAGGTGACCGTTGGAAAAGCCACAAAAAAGTGCAACCCATGCGGACGCGTTGTAAAGTGCACACGAACCCAAAACAAGCCACAACCGGAGCTTGTGCTTGTGCAAACGGTCGTACGGTCGTTGTAACTTGTTGCCGTTCGTTGGCTGCAAAAGCGCCGAGCAAATGCCCAAAATACATCGGCCCAACAATGAGTGTTGGGAAATTGTTCTGCTCTCTCTCTCTGTCTGTTTGTCTGCGCAACGTAATGTTACGTTTTTACGACACTTCCAGCCGACTGCCTGGACTATTGCGAACTGCCAACAGTCGTTGGGCTAGTTTTGATTTATTTTTGAGAACGAACGAAACGCTACCTCGCGTAATGCATCGTCGAAATACCGGCCTTTCGGTGGCAGACACACCTGTTTCGGTGCCTTCCACGGTCCCTACGGCCACGGCACGCCTTTCCGTGCCATGCCAGGGCTTGGCGATGGAGGCAACACCAAATATGGAAGGTCGGGCTTGGCAAGTCACCGGTTCGGTCAGTGCGCAAAATTGTGAAAAATCACGAAATGGACATAAACGACAGCCGTAACCTAGATACGGTGGGGCGGTTTCGCTTAAAGGTACTGGGATTTTGATTAACACGTCAGCTATAATGGCTTTAGCTCGTCAGAGACCGAAGCAGGAACCATCTCATTTAGTGGCGCTTCCATCAGTACTGCATCGAATGATCTCGATACGTTCTCCAACCCCTACCGATCGTATTAGGGAATGGATGATAATTTAGATAATTTTAGCAACCAGAACTAAAACCAAAACAAGCTAATTTAAAAATAATGCCAAAAACGAAAATCGACCCACGTGAGCAACAAAGAAGTTTTCAACAAGAGGGATAACAATTCTAGCTCACTAATGGAGCCTCACAGCCCCCGAAAACCTCACAAGGCACACATACACACATCCACCCAACGATCGTTTAAACAAGGCAAGGCCACGGCACGGCCAGTTCCACGATGCAATCGGTGTTCAACACCCTTGCTTGCTGTTGGAGCTCCATCATCGATGTTGCTTTGGTGGCTTTGGTCATTTGGGGCCGACCTGTACAGCCCCACCAACCCTATGCACACATACACAAACTCACTCAGACAGCTCCCTCCCATGCTATGGTTTATGGCCAATTGTTGCATGCCGCACTGTTGTTGCCGTTGTGTGTGAACCATTTGATGTTCCGTTTGGGAGGGGAAGTACATTCGTTCGAACAATCAGCACTGGTGAGCAGCCACCACCCACTCAACAAACGAACGAACCACCCTCCCCCGGGGTGCTTGACGATGTTTCCCCTTTTGTTCATTCCGCTTCATTCGGACAACAATACAAATCAAAGCACCTGCGATCTGCGACTCCTGACGTGGAGAGGTTTTCCATTCGGTCGTACTTTATTTGCCCCGCTACATTCCTTAGTTACATTCGCAGGGTTACAATACTATCGCGATGATAGAGCGACTAGAGAGGACACGATTGCTAGTGTCAGCTACCTGTGCCGTTGAAAATCACATACACACACACAGGTGGAGTGACGTCAATCGTCAACTGGTCGAAAGGCGACTTCATCATTAAAAATTTACGATCATTTTCATAAGCCATACGTTTGTTTTTTGTTGCTCGCTTGTCCCGCCTTTCAAGCCTTTCACGGGGGTAAAATATTCTAGCAAATGCGTCCCTGCTGACAGTTATCAAATTTCCAACCGTAATCATGACGCGAAGTTTCACACTTTTTCAGGCACCATTTGGTGGTGGAGTTTCATGCATGAATAACATGAATACAAATTACAGTTCGAATGTTTCTTTTTTTGGGCACATTCGAGACACTTTTGAAGTCACGCTTAGTTCTCGAAATCAACGTGCGATAATCCTTTGTTTTGTTATTCAAGTTGAACTAAATTTTCAAACATGACTTAATGCATTTTTTTGACATGCTATCATAGATACACAATTTTAATTGTTACAAGATTTTATGTAGTTTTTAATTGATTTTTATACAAAACGGGCAACATATTTCGCAGCGGCTGCTATACCGCACAAATTGATACACCTGCACAGCTAAGTGCTAAACGAAATAGTAAGTGGAATAAATTACGAAAAATAAAACGAGCCCATCCAGTGGAACGCTATCCCAAATTGACAACCGGGTACAATCCATTCACTTTTCGGACAGCCAAAAGCGTGTGCAATAAGCGGGTTTTGTGTGTTAATCCAGCCAACGCTTTTTTTCTGGCTATTTCGTACAGTTTTTCCTCGATGTTTTACGCAACGATTGATCCGACTAAATTCAAGGCCACTTGCATGCATTTCATTTAGTAACACACAAACGAATGCCTACAATGATCGATGTAACGATCAACCAGCGAGTGAATGGTAATTTATCAACATCATACATTTGAATGTGTTTCGCCTAGTGTCTAAGACGAAACGATGTTGAGAAATATTATGAAAATTTTTTTGATACAGTATGACAAACATAAAAAGAGCATCTGAACAAATATTTTCCCAAAAAATATTGACAAAGCTGATAAGTAAATCAAATTCATGTAAATTAAGTAAAACAAATAATATCATCAATAATAATAATAATAAATATTATCATTAAAGCATAAACCAATATACACTGCGAAGCACGACTATCAACACATTTTCTTTGAATCCTTCAGCGGTTCACGTTCGTCTTTAGCCGACGAGACGTTCCTCGTTAGCCGTTATTGCTTATATTAAAATCTACTCGATCAATTTTTCATCATGCAGCATTTACACCCGACATCCACGGAGCAAATATGCAGCAATTGGCAAGCATAACCATATCAATTGCCACTGCACTGAAGAGAGGAAAAAAACCACCAATTGGATTTTGATCGGCATCGAGGACATGTTGATTGAATTTTAATTTTTATGCCTCGACACCAACCAGTATCGGTCACAAAAGGGGCCAGAATATCGACAGACGGTAAAGCGTTTTGGAATCGTACCAAACCCAATATCACCGCCACCAACCACCAGTTGGCCGGTCGTTAGAAGAGGTTCCCTTTCTGGATGCTTATCAACGGGAACGTAGATTAGAGCAAGCTGTGGTTTGCCAAGCACCGCAACACACACATTTCCCACGGATGAGAAAACTAATAGACTGGTGAGTTTTCTTGCCAACTTATTCGTCCTTGCGCAAGCAGCATCGGCCACCGTCAGTCGATTGGAGCTAAGAGGACGCTATTTGGGGCTCAGCACGACACCTTCATGGGTAATCGCCTTATCGTGAGCCGACTTCCGTGACATAAAAAGCTCGCCAATATCTTCATAGAAACGTTTGCGATCGAATAAGCTCTAACGGGTGATTAGTGCGACCGTCATACGTCAATTTTTGGTATTTCATTGCTATAGGCTAGCATTAATCTGGCTCGCATCAACCGACACTATGATGGCTACGGATGCAAATCGTGAATGAAGAACGAAAACATATGTACTAAACGAGAGACGAGAATCCACCAGTTTTCCATATGTTAGCTCGGATCAGTACATAAGAAAAGAGGGCCCAATTAGAGCTTCCGGCATCTGGTGTAATGCGAGATACTGCCGTTATGTAGTGTGCTGCTTTTACTACGCCACACCAACACAGCTCCGGCCAAAAAAGGGAGGCCTGTGCACGTGGTGAACAACATACTTTCTCGAGATTTATGGTCACTTTCGGTATCTTTCCCAAAAACCTCGAACCTCGATACCGTGACGTTGGCACGCGCCAGCAACCGAACCCTCGACATCATATATCATAAACTCGATACGATTTATGGCACAAATGTCACGCAAAGATAAGCTTCGGAGAAACTGACGGGGATGCACACAGCTTTGCACTCGCACGATTTTGGTGGAGCGCCTCTGCTAACCCCATGGGGATGTTTGGAGGATTAACTCGAATGATAAAAAACATGCCTAATCTAACAAGCCAGCGATTGTTCCATCGATAAAGGTGTACGAATTTAACCAACCGAACGTGGACGTTGCGGAGGGTTTATGAACGCGGGGGCCGTTTATAGCCGGCTTTTCTCATATACACCGAAATGCATTAATTAGCATTATCTAAACAAAGTGCTCCAAAATAAAACACCCTCATTTTGTTTCCCAGTTTCGTGAGGGAGTGTTTACATCAGACATGAAACCGAAAAGTGGAAGATGATATTGATTTCTCACTTACCTGTGCCAGCAGCACGACCAGAACCGCCGAAAGGAGAGTGCTACGAGCCCGCAGGCCGGAAGTCGACAACATGCCGTTGGCCGTTGACGGTTTCCGCCGACCCAAACGCCTCCGTTCCTGCTCCTTTTCCGCCTCTTCTCTCCGCCTTACGGCTGTGCTGGTTTCGGTGATCCGTTGCACTTGCATGCGTTTCTGTTGCTGCTGCTGCTGCACCGGCGGTTGCATCTTGCCCGTCCGCTGCAACTTGAACTGCATCGTCTGTTTACATAGGTAACGCGCACGGGGCAATATTTGGGATTTTCCTATGGCCAACCTAAGTGGCTGCCGCCGTATCAGGCCCCGGGCAACCCCTGGGGCAAAGCTCGGATTCGAGAAATGGACAAATTAATTCGTGTGTGCGCGGGTGACGTTTTGTTTCCTTGCGTTGAGAATTCTATTTTTAACACTTCCGTACCCAAGCCTGTTAACTTCGACCGCAGCCGGGTGGCAGCAGGCGTTGATTTTCGGCGTCGTACACTCACACACACACGCGCACGCACGCCTGCCTGCAACGCCGGAACCAGATGTGCGTGAAAACGGGTCTCGCCGTTTCTTGCAGGACGACGAGTGTGGCCACGTCTTCGGTGCCTCGGAACAACAAATCACATTTGCGCTTGACGACGGTTTGGTCCCTCGGGAGCGCGATTGCACGAAAACTTACGCTAAACCAATGCACATAAAAATCGAACGGCCTGCTTCTGTGCACACTCGCGGGAAAACACAGTAGGGAAACTCGGGCCCTTCTCGATTGCTAATGGAATTCCCGCGTGGACCGGGCCCGTGGGTTGAGTGGTAGCAAACAAACAAAAAAGACGCAAAATCACAAAACCTAATTACACGAATCTATTGCGCGATATTCAGGGTCGGAGTTACCCCAATGCACGGCGCTTCCGGTGTACGATTTTGGGCCGATTTTCTTCCAGCAAAACCCAGCAACACTTCAGCAACATCGTTGGCAACACCGAGTGCAGTAGAGCAGCATTTTACGCATTTTTTCCCCTTCTCCACCCGGCACTACCCCTCGTGGCACAACACAACGCACAATAGAGAGGACACACTGTGACAGCGAGAAGCTACACACTCGCACACATATACACATTAACGCACACCAGCAAACATGGAAACCCACGGAGGGTGAACGTGTAAATGCACCTTACAGCACCACGGCAGGTCGGTTGGTCGCTAGGGGTCGCGTTTTCCTTTGCTAAAGGCGCCCTTTGCTGCGTTGCTTATGCTCGCCTAATGTGGGTCATTTCGGCATGGTGCGCCCAAGACTGTGGTGCCCGAAGAGAGCAGAAGAGAGAACCCTGAAAGCATAAAGCGTACTAAATAATAACAACACTTCTAAGGGCTCGAGAGAAAAACGGAGAGGGTGAGAAAACGCGTGCCTGTGTGTCTGTGTCTTAATGAAAGGACGATGTGTGCAAAAAGATGAATGAATGCATGAAGCATCGAAAAAAATAAGCATAACCAATGCTTTTTTTTCTTTTCGCATAAAACCATCGAGAAGTACCCTGCACTTCAACACCTCCCGTGGTGCAACCTTTTTGGGGGAATTTTCTGCGCCTTTGTTAGGCCAAAACCGAGCTCAAGAAACTGTGCATGTGTTTCCGGGTTGGTGGTATCAATTTTCTCAGGACCCGACGGTGCTAAGGATGCAGACAACACGCGCGTGAAAGAGAACGCAGCTTCATTGAGCCTTTTTTTTTGCTAGCCTAGGCGCCAGGCGCCGCACGCTGTGTGTTACTCGCTCGCTCTGAATCTGTATTTTGTGTTACTATTTCACGCACACTTTCACGCTCCTGTGCCCTCCCTCACGCACCGTGTGTTTGCCAGCCCGCGCGCGTACTTTTGCCCATTCGCTTTTTCTCGCTGGAAAACACACCGTCGACAACAAAACGAACCCTGGGCTCACTTTCTTGCGTTCACTTCATCACACACTCATCTCAGGCAATGGGGCGCCCCAAAGCAAACTTTGTCACCGTTGCTGCTGGCAACGACAGCGGAATGCTGCTGCTTTTCTCCCCACACTACTCCGGATCGTTTGGCTGGGCCGAGTAGGCTGCAATCGGCCTGCTTGCACAGCTTCCGAGCACACTGACGATGCTGCTGCTGCTGATGATGATGATGATGATGATTGTCTTTCGTTGCTTGCAAACGAAACGAGCTGAGCTGTCATGTGTCTACTTTGTCCGCTGTCGTCAACCAAAACAAACTCATTTTGCTCGCTGCTTTGCTGGCGCACTGGGATTGAGGTTGAAACCGTCCATTGGAATTCAACAAATTACACACGCGCGCGCACAACGGAACACACACGTGCGCTTGGTACGCAGGTACGGCGGCAGAGTTTCGAAACAATAACCGGAACTGAGGTTTTCGTGTGCGCCTTGCAAGAATCGCGCTTTCGAGAACCGGATGGATGTGAAATGAACGCGAATATTCAAACACCTCCCCAATGCTTAGCTTAACGCACCCGCGATAGAAATACCCCAGGCGGGCGGGATTTAAAACGAAAAAATGAAACTAGGGATCACAGCGCCCCACGATGTTGTTGTTGATGGAATGGTTCGTGTTTAAAAGGCAGGTTGCGCACGGAACAACCCAGTAGGCTAGCACTCAGCGTTGTTACCAAGCGCTCATACGTCGCGGAACTCACTCCATTTTGGCAGCTCACATGCCGCGTACTGCTCAGTGCTCGATGACACATCCTTCTCATTAAAGATTGATCAACAATAAAATATCAAATCACTCGCTGTGTGCTCAGATAAAACAATACCGTGTTTTTGGTTTTAAAGAGTGCGTAAATATTGACAATATTTTAATGTTCGTTGTTCGTGAGGAAGAGGAGTCTGCAGTATATGAAATTTTCTTCCCCATGCAATCTGTTTCGTGAAGGTGGACGGTATGCTGAGTTACTTGACATTTAATATTTTGGTTTATAGCTACACTTCTGGTGTTCACTGCGACAATTTACTGCTTTTGAAAAAAAAGGTTTTTTGATAGGTTGTATTTTTTGTATTGTATTCAAAATTTGAAAGCTTTTCCATGCGCTTTCTTATATCTTCGTTTTGTTGAATTTTTTTCTGCACTGGCCACACGCATTATGGTTTTCTTCTTTCAAATGCCATTTTGTAATTGCAATTTTGCAATTTCTAAAATATTTTAAATTATGAATATCGTCCGAAGCTGACGTAGATTAACATATTTTACTATATTATCAACCAAATACACTACTTGAGAGCTGTTGAATCTAGTGATGAAATGATATCACATCGAATTGTTATTTATAGCAACCTCTAATTTCGGATAGACTATGAATCTACACTAATTTTCCAGAAGAAGAGAGCCTAATGAAATTTAGTGTTTTGATGAAAATTCATTCATTTTTTGGACTGTACAAAATGCCTCCTAACAATATGAAAACTTGAAGAAAAGAGATATTAACTTGATAGGAGCATCAAACTTTTCGAAACATTGCATTTAAAATCGACGCGATATTTTGTTTTCTATTGTTTAAATAAACACTCCTTTAAATTTTGTTAGATGAGCCAGGGATGAGAGTATACAATGGAATATTTATTAAGCAATTGTTCTATTGATTCTAAATTTTTTCAAAAATAACTAATTATTTTCTTGTTTCATTCAAACATTTTATGGTTGAGATTTGAAGTCATGCCTAACTAAGCTTAGTCATGCATTGTAATTGCATAGTTTACAGGGGCTTAAAATTTTCCCTTTGCCATATTTTCAAATTTTCCCCTTTATGGATCTGTGAAAGACTGCTTTCCTATATAATATGCCTAATTGCAAATGTATATTATATTTAAAGTTATTTAAATATAAATCAGAAAAATTGCTATATTTACTTTTTAAAAAATTGAAATGGAATGGTAGTCTATATAATACTGAAGTAAATTCGCTTTATTATTATTGTGAAAGGCATTATTAAGTTTACTTTAAGCACTCTTCAGGTTTGAATGAAGTAATCCGAATAACACTATAACTTTAATTGATGAGGAATAAAATAGTTCACAAATTGTTTGAGCTTTCCATAGCTGCAAGGTAACACTCAAACATCTTTTGTGCAAGTTTATGTCTTGCGTGCAATGACAGGAAAGAAGTTAACAGTATTAAAATTTCAAAGCGTGTACTGATTCTAAATCACTTACAGCTTTCATGTTGAAAATATTACAATGATAATAATTTAGATTTAATATCCAATACAGGCATTTGATAAGAAAAAATTAACAAAGAATAACAAACATATCGAGCTACAAACAGGATTGTTGTAGATTTATAGCGCAACGTATAAAATTAGTTTCAATGTTTTAACAAAACAGTATTAATAAAAGGATTACGGTATCAAAACCTCTTAGTGAAAGTGTTGTTTTGTTTTTGTTATTTATATTCATATTTTTTATATATTTATATGTACCATTTCAATCGATGTAAAGCAATTTAGATTCCACCATATGATGTCAGCAATACCAAAATTCCTTAATAATTGAATCGAAGAAAGTGCTACGTTCCACCTGTTACCGTGTTCACTGCGTCACTGCGCTTACAGTTTCTCCCACAGCTAAGGCGGCAACATTTCCTGACATGCCATCTGCCCATGATCTCTGGCGCACAAATAATATTCACCCCTCGAACACGTCCGACATAATATTCGCTACCCTCTAATCGCCAGAGCTACCCATTCCCTGCATCCACTCTAAATTCCCTGCATCGACTCGTCGTTTATCATTGTTCCCTTCAGCCGTCTCGAGCTGGTCGACCGGAAACGAGCATTCATTGCGATACAGATACAATTGCCGCTGGCAAGGGCGTTTGAATTTCTTTCCATTAGGACTTTGATTTCGAGTGGCCATTTCTTGCAGTGGAAATGCCCGGCAAAGCACCATTGTTGGCTCGAATGACCGATCATAAACACCTAAAAGGGCGCCCTGGCTGACAGACGCCGTCCGGAAGCGATCTCCAGTGCCCGGTTCGGGTGGCCCGGTACAGGTGTCGCCTTGCACACGTGCGAGCCAAGCTTCAACGAGCCTTTCATACCTTTCACGTCGCATCGGTGGTAATTGCTGTAACGAAATGGGTTATCCCACCAACAATAGGCGGGCTCGTATGGGGACCGTTTTATGGTATTTCGTGACGTATTTCCTAGTAAATTCCCAACTCCTAGCTACCGTTACCGTACATTTTTTCTGCTCAAAACAAGCAATAATAAGCTCGTAAGTAAGGATCAATAAGAATCAACTGTGGTGTTACTAGCAAAACTAAATATATTTTTCTTTCACAAGAGATAATTTTGTTGTATTTATTTCTCCTCTGGAAACATTACTTTGCATTATTTTTTTTGCATTACTTTGCAAGGAAGATCCAATCATTGGGATCAATTCTAAGGCCCTTTTTCAGCCTCGCTTGCAACAAGTAAAGAGTACAATTGTTCACCCATTTCTCCCATCTAATGTAGTGTAAAGTATTACATAGTTGATTAAGTTACAAACACAATTGATAACGGTATGATTTTATTTAAATTTTATGTAAAAAAACTCAAACGAATTGCTAGCTAATTTCTGGCGCTTGATCCATCGTAGTTTCCCCACTGAACGCTAACAATACGGATGTGGCAAACCAAGTCATCCTGCGCAACCAGCTTAATCGTCGGTTCAGTCGTGAATCGTGGATGCATCCGTGTGTGATGCGGACGAATGCCAATCAATGCAATCGCAAGCAATGACCAATCATCACCACTCACCCAGCAGGTCAACCCCCGTTGGTGCATAAAACTATCGTTAAAAGCAGGCGCAAAAGCGTGCTCAGTCCGACAAAACAGAAGCCAGGGAGCAGAGTAAAAAACACACACTACTCGTACGGTAACGCAAACGCGTATAGTACTTAAATTACGATTTCGAATTCATTGCTGGGCCGTTTTCGAGTCGATTTAGTCAACGTGTCGTCGTCTGCCACTGAACGGATACTGAACGGTAAGGAGACTGCAATTGTCCAAAAAGCACCGCAAAACAAAGCAAAAAAAGAACGAACGAAGCATAAACTACAAGCAAATCGATGCCGAGTGAGGTAATAGTGAAGCCAACCTCCTACTCGCTGAATCGGAAATCAGTCCGACCATCCATGGCGGAGAATTGCACCAATTTTTCGACTGATAGATTTATCGTTCAACTTCCTTTAGGCCATCGCCACGGGATGGTGGGAAATGGTTAGCTAAACTGCCAGGCCAGCATGCGTGAGGCGTGTTTGGGTCGCGATCGTGCGTTGGTTATTCGAAACGCCGATGATGGGCGCATGGATGATGGGTAACGATGATCGCAGGCTCGATGACATGCGAAAGCTGACTGCGTGTCGTAATAGTACGAAAGGCTACGCAAAGGCGGGATTATGGAGGTTTTTTTTTATTTGGGTTACGATTACGGCAAGATGCTGCCACTAATTTGCTGCTAACTATTTATTGATTTATGTCCCAAAAGGAGGGCTAATTATTTTTTCATTATTCAACAGCCCCCAACGTGAGCAGCTGAAATATACGGCGATGAAGTTTTACACGCCACCTGAGAAGTAATCAAATTATTATCTGGACCACAATTTGTTCAAGATTATCGTTTTGTTATATCTGCAGGTCAGGTGTATTTTATTTGCTTTATATCTGTCTCACGATCGATTGTAAGTGACCCATTATCGCGTAGTCGAATCCTTCAATGGCTGAGTGAGGGTAAAGTTCTACCATGAAAATGTTTTCCTCCCCCTTCGAAACATCCATCACCCGATGTCGATTCGACACGTAATAACATCGCTCCAAAATTTCATTCGTTTTATTGTTTGCCATATTGCTGGGAAGTACTTCATCTCCACCTTCAACTCAACCCCGCGTGAAGGTGCGTGGTGCAGGCTGTTATTATTAGGAGAAGAAAAAAAATGGCTCCCTCGCAAGAGATTCCACCCGTGAGGGATTGCCAAACTCCGGCTCGGTGCAAACCGCGCTCCCGTACACGGTTGGCACATCATCCGATCTCCTTTTGATTCGAGCCTACACCCGGAGCTCAAGTGCGGTTTTGCGGTTTGATGGCCCACGAATGAGCCCAGCTGAGATGGGAGAAGAAAAAAAACGCACCAAACGTCCTAGGAAGGCAGCATAAACGGACAAAACTGACCACCGAAACCGTTGGCGCCGGTAGCGACTGAAACGACAGAAGACTGCAATGCGGCGACAAGCAACGAACGCAACAGTGTAATATAAGCTTCCCCGTTTGCTTGTCTTTGCTCCCTTACCCTGCGGGAAAGCAGGTGGAATAAATAGAGGAACCCTACCTGAAACTGTACCGCCCAGTGGAAGAAAGTAAACTTTCGATTTTGTACGAGGCTCGGCTGGAACGGCTTGATGGGTTGGCGGGTTGAATGAGATTAGTGCAAGGAATGCTAATAAAATGCACACCAATGTCGATATTCAGCGAGCGATAAATGTACAGAGGAAAACGTTTCGATTATTTATTTCGTTGCCAGGTTGCTGCATTTTTTTGTCTTGCTTTTAACGTACCTTGCGTGGGGGATAGTTGTTTTACGAAGTGTACAAAATAAGTAAAATACGTAACGCTAGTGTGAATTGCTTCGTGGGGAATAAAATTGCTAGATACTATCAAAACATACCAAGCTTATGCGTTCAATTAAACATGAATTTTGCAAAATATCGTACCAATTTTCCTATCAAACATTTCCAACCCGGTGCTCCAGCCCTTTCCCACATGGAAATGCCCACTGCTGTTGAGAGCATTGGAAATTGAAAACGAAAAACCGAAAGCCCACAGGCTGCAATTGTATTTGTCCGGCATTGAGCCCGAACATGACGTGGAAATGGACTTCAGCGTGGTAGTAAGCATTAAAATGTCACCCCGAAGGTCGGTCGAGCGAGTTTCTTTTCAACCCGTTCTGTTCAATCGAAACAGCTGGTAGTTTACCGCGTGGCACGGTAGCTGATTCCTGCGATTTCTTGCTACAACCGACAAAACGGAAACGGCTTGCAGTAGGTCCGGTTGCGATCGACCCAGTTGATTGATGGAATTATCGCGAGCATGCAACGAAGCAAAGGTTTTGTGCAAGATGAAGATAAAGGAGAATTTCAGATGCAGATATGCAATTTTTGAAGCGATGATTTAAAATTTTGTGAAATATATTTGCATAATGTTATCTTACATTAATTATAATTAGACATCACAATTTTCTTAAGTATAAACCCCTGAAAAGAGACCACAAAAATCATATATAAAAATGTAGCAAGCCCTCAAAAAGCTTTGCGATTTGAGCAATACCGTTCGATGGATTGCAAAAACGTGAGAAATCTCGATTAACTCGAAATGGAATCAGCGTTTATTAACTGCGGCACAAAACGGTGTGTTCAATCTGCACGTGCATATCTCCCCCCAAAAATGCATCACTGCAGTTCCAAACACACACCCATGTGGCACGGCAACACGCTATTCCGAGCCCTCATTCCGAGGTGCACAATCCGGCCTCCCGTGTGGCTATTTACATTCCCAGGTGACAAAACACATTTTTCTGCCGGGCGTGAACGCGAAATCATCCCAACACCCACGACGAGTGATCACGCGGGGGAGCGCTTCGAAACAAATGGGAAAACCACCCGATTCCCTCCCCCCAAAACGTTCGACGACTCGTTGACTTCCCTTAAAGCAAAAACAAAAAAAAATCGGGGAAAAAAAACGCTAAAGAAAAGAACACCCGAACCGAGCCACCAAACGCCAACAACCGTAACAGTGAGCAAATGCACCCAATTCACGCCACGCCGTGGGCACGATCGCGGACGCTGCCATTCGCTTGGGAGTGCACCATTTGAATGAACAATGGAAGTGTGCGCTTGTTTGTTGCAAAATTAATGCATATCGCGGCCCCGCGGAGGTCATGTGAACGAACTGCCGCCAGGGCGGGTAGCTCGCACCGAGTGTTAGCCCGACCCGAGAAGGTGACTTAATTTCGTTGGCCACGCGACGGTGAGGCGCAGTTTTTCTTGATTTGACCCTACCCGTGTGCGCGTGGATATCAGCGGTGGTCGACCGTTTTTTTTCTTCTTTCCTTCTTCTGGGCACCATCGCCGGGGTTGCAATCATTTTTCGTTTGTTTTCCATCGCCCCAGCCGCGGTGTGGTGGACAGTTTTGACCCTTTTTTCGGGCGCGATCGTTGCACAATATTTGCCCTTCACCGCGTGGCTGATTTATGGAGCGATAGTATGCGGACCTCAGAGCTTCCTTCGCGGATGGCCAGGGCCATCGAAACAAAAAAAAACAACAAAAGAACACCACCAGCGTAAAAGGGCACCCGCGCAATTGGAGCTGTTCTCGAGCGCGGCATCGAGCAAGCGGGAAGGTTGTGGATCTGGTGTTGCACTTTGAAAATTATCAATTCATCGCCATTTCGAGTGGCGCCGGTGAATTTGCATGTTTTACGGTGGAGGTTTTGTCCACTGTTCGTTGAAATGTCTTCTAATACCTGTAGCCGTTCGCCGCACTTAGTCGAAATCGGTCCACGTTCACGTGCAAGCTAGGAGGCATTTGACGCAACTGCCTGATTGGGAGTTTTCTTCATTCTTAGGTATGAGAAAGTACCGTGTATTGTGGCAGAACTGGGAAAAAATTTCGCTATGTAGAGACGTGGAACTATTACTATTACTTCTCAACAGCTACTAAACGATGAAGAACGTATTTTGTATTATTTTACTAGGAAGAAGAAAATACATATCAAACATGTTTATCCTCATCAAACGAGGCACTGCCACCGAGAGGCTTCCCTAAGTGCAACCGATACACATCCGCCCGGTTCCGGCAATGGTTTCGGTAGATTAACTTTACCTTAGCTTTCCTTCCCGCCTTGTAAATGGGAATTTCCTTTTATAACTTAACAGCAGCGCACCGGCAAGTGGTGGGATCCCGACGTGCATTAGTATCGTTATTAGTTAATTAAAACCGGCGTGAAATTCAACCGCCATTTTCCTGGTGACGGGTACCGCCCTCGCTCTTCCCCTTTCCCGTAGGCTGCAGGGAACGTGTACAAGCGACGTAATAGAAAATAAAATCACCACCCGTTCGGTAAATAGCCCCCGAATAATGCAGGCACGTTTGAAGCCATTTGGGTACTGGTCGGTGGGCGAAGAAAGTAAAAAAAAATCAAGCACACACACACACGTATGTTTCATGCCACACTAATGATGCAAATCGAGCCACGGATATGGCGACGAACGGAGCGGAATCAAATCGTCTCACCAAGCCAACCTGCTAAAGAACGGCTGCAAGTAGGCTGCAGCAACCCACCTGTTTTACATAAATGCAAGGAAAAATCGACCTCGGTTTCGAGGGCCTTCTTTTCCCGCACGAAACTCACGGCACGTGGACAGGAAATGGCAAATGGCGTGGTTTGCATTCGCCGAACGTCAGCATCGCGAACGTAGCCACGCGAATCATCTCCCATGTGCAGTAGGCGCTGCTTTTTTTTGTGTTCCGTTGTTTTCGAAGTAGGCGAACCGCGCCATCGCCTTTACGCGCCATTACGTGCCCACCCGCGATGGGGGGAGAGAATTTTCACGCATTCTGCAAAGTTTTAATTAATTTACCAATTTCGGGAGCCACACATTGCGTCACCACTCATCGGTGGGCCTTTCATAATTTCTCCTCGAGACGTGCGGTGGGCCTCGCATCACACGAAGAAAGTCGATTTCGGGTGAAACAAAGTAAAATAAATCCGGCCACTAACAATACTTGCTCTAGGGTCGGAGTGGCTGACCGGTGCGGGCACTTGATGATACTTAATGCCCCCAAAACCGACGAGCAAATCTAAGGTGGCTAAGCAACGCTGTGGGGTGGGATTTCTCGTCGCCCGTTTAAGTGCCCCAATGGGGGGAGTTGGCAAGCTTTCGTTAGCTCCCCACGGGATGCTAGCAGTGCTAATGAATGCGCTTATGCAAAGTTATGAGCTTTTTATTGTTACACTAACGCCCCAATGCGGCCGGGTGCGGGTACTTTCCCGCCGGTTGGGGATGTCGCCGTAAACCTGGTTGCGTCGCGTCTGAAGCGAAAGGTTGCTCCGTTTTCACGAACGCCGGCGTGGAAGCGATACTTTTTGCAAATTAAATGCTATCACCCGTCGCATAATTTCCATTATCAAACTATGGCAAACATGTGGCGCGTGGTTTTTTCGGTGTTATCCCGCGTGCGGGATCTCTTTGTTCGCGGGACGACAATGGGACGTTGCGTTCTGGGGGTGAGCATTTTCGGTTGCTCGTGAGGATATTGAAAGGGAAAATTCGCGCACGGCTTACATGGGACAGCGATTAATCTACGCAAAAAAAAAAGAAAGAAAGATGAAAGCGTCTCATGCGTACGAAAATCTGGATGTGAAATCATATTTAATTGACGTTCGCTCATGTGCCGAGTGACGATGCTTTGCTATCTAAACATCGCACCGCGAATGGTGTTCCTTTTTTAAGGAAACCGGTGGTACGACTCGATGATTTTCTTACGGTGGGACGGGCAAAAAACGCCATCAAATCGCTTTTCCTGTTGCTTTCTGGCTGTGTCTTAGACACATGAATGACGCGTGATTTAACGTGGCGAAGGAAAAGCGACAATGAACTCACGATCAAGCGAAAACCTAAACCTCCATTTGGTTCCGAGACCTCACCGTGACGGTGACTCTCGAAACCCGAAATAAAGCAACAACCGAATACCAAAATCGCAGAGCACTATTATAAGGAATGAATTTCTTTACTTCGACTTCCGAGCTGGAAAATCAAGCTATGGATGATTTAATCAGTGAGCCCGTTACGAAGGCGACAGCAGTAATTAACACCTTCGTTTGAACTCCAACGCCTCCCGGTTTTGGTGCCACCTTATTGGCCATTTTACTGTAACCCCGAGCGATATGAGATACGACCCGTGGCAACGAAAAGCCCACCCGGTGCCCATTCATTGGACCGCTATTTTGTAGCCAGTTGCCTCAGGATTCCTGCCAGCATTCCGGTTTTACCGCCCGGGACGATCTTGCAGCGTGATATTGCCCGGACCCAACCCGGTGACGATCGGCTGCATCAGCAACAGTAGCAGCGGGCAAAAACCCACAAATCAACCGCATCTGATTAATTACCCAATTTGAGCGCCTTTGAGGTGGCGCTTTTTTTTCTTTTCTCTCTATCGCCCGGAACTGGGCGGTCGAAGCGGGAACTGAAATTAAGTTGCCTTTTTCAAGATGCCTGGTGACAGATTGGATGTCTTTCGCGAAACAAAACACGCTCGATACATCACATTCGCGGCTTGTACGCGTACGCTGCTTTCTGATGGCGGTAATTTGGCCGAAACCGAAATGGAAATGGCATTTTTTGTCTCTCCATCGAATGGAAACAATTGAATATAAATAGAGCCACACATCGTTCGAGCACGATCATGTAAAACAAAACGATTGTTAGGGCTTCACTTCAAAGTAAAATCAGCACAATTTATTAACCCAAACAGTGGTTGCTCATTTTCTTACATTTTCCACAAACATCCCCGATGCTGAGGATTTGAATCCACCAGCCCACAAACGCCACGATTCCCTTCCAACCACAGACGAACGCATCGCTCGCCGATCGCCAAACCAGCGCAGCCACACGATCGTGCGTCTTCGGGTCCGTGGGTTTTCCATTTTACCCACCCCAAGAAAGAAAAAAAGGGGTGGCTCGGGGGGTGGCCCCGTAGAGCGCGCTACAACACTTCGGCCCTCCAACTGTCCGGAACTGGCTCGGGCACCGATCGCCACCAGGCCTTAAGGTTCTCCCACTACGCCACAATCGGTCGTTCGGTGGCCGTTGTGTTCTGCTGCTGGCGTTGCTTTTTTTATAAATGCCCGCTGCAGATGCAATATTTGCCTAATCTGTGCATCGGTTTCAACCAGCACGGATCACGGAGCGACAGCATCACCGAAGCGGGACCGTACATTCGAGTGGGAGTGAGTGAACGAAGACGAGAGCGTGTGCATGTGTATTTGTGTGTGTGTAAGTGTGCGTGCTAGTGATCACTAGCCCTCCCCCCCCCCCCCGAAGATCGTAGATCTGCGCGGAAAATTCAGCACGCTCGGTTCAAAACGTGCCGAACCGCAGAGACAGACTGACGCATTTTTTCGTTCGGAAGGATCATCCACCTCGTCCCCGGAGTGAAGCAAAGTAAAGTGCTGTGTGACGGTAGTGAACGATTGACACAGCTTACGGTGGGCACGAGTTCTTAGAAGCCCGGAGCGTACAGCGTGACAACCACCCGAAACCATGTGGTCCAAAGTATTCCTAGGTGAGTGGTTTGAGTTTCGTTGCGATTGTCAGCCCCTAAATGTCAGCCCGCGTCAAAGGAAGATGACATGGTGCCGGTTGGTTGCGGATTTGCCACCGAGGGGGAGACATCTGGATCCACTGCACGCCTTCCGAGATGACCTTTTGCGAAAAAACATGCCGTGAGCCCTTGTTGGGTTTGTTTTTTGTTTTTTTTTTTGCCACAGAAGGTGCCACCGTCCTGAGGCTTCGAAACATGGCTCGATGGTCGTTTGTCGTGGCCCGTAATTACCGCACCAGTGTTGCGCGATTGGGATGTAAGAATTTTTCTCGGGCGCTAATTTCCACCAAAGCGCCCACGGAAAGGGCCCTCTCGAGTTCTCGGCCCGTGGGGGAATTGGCACGATTGGGTGTGTTCCGTTTGTTGGCGTGCGCGCGCGTGTGCCCGTTTTGAAGCGAGCGTTTTGAAATGCCCTGACAACTGGGCGTTGTTTGCATACAGCTAGCTGGCGGGTTGTGGCTGCCGAGATGAGAGGTGAGCAACGGTTCACACACAGCTGATTGGTGGCATTTTATGCCAAGGTCCGCATAATGCACCTCCAGCGTTCTTACTCATTTGAATAGGATTGGGGCGATTGGGCCAACGCCTTTGCACACGAGGGCCGGAACGTTGGGTTTAGTGTTCGAATGTTTTCTTAGACACGTTGCAACGGGAACGTTATTTGTTTCGTGATTTGTTCGCTTTTTAGACTCATCTCTAGGTGACTGAGTTTTGTACGACTCTTTCTTGTGTATTGTCCTGCAGCTTTCTGGCTTTTTAACGCATTTTCCATGCTCGGGGTAGGTTGAAAAAGAACCACCAGCACGCCAACGGGCTTGCTGTAGGGCTCGGGCTTGTTTTTCCAACCATCATATTTCGAATCACACGCCTCGGATCGCTCACTTCCGCGAGCTTCCGGAGGATAACATTCCCATGTCCGGTGAGGCGAAAGAAGACGACGAAGTGAAGCAAAAAAAAAAAAGAATCAAAAAAGCCCCTTCACACACAGCCACGCGACAGAGAACCCACGGCAAAAGGGCCACACACACACAAAAAACTCCCGCCGAGCTTCTTCCGGGCGCTTTCGTGCTCCAAATCGAGGGTTGCGCGCTTGGGAAACCGCACCGCACCTGTTCGGCCGACGAATGGAAACTCGCGCCACCGGAGGGAGGAAAAACAAACGCCAGCATCCGGTTTTTGCAATTTAGAAAGCAACGGCTGCTCCGACCATCGTGGGCCAACGAAACGGAGCACTGCATCTAAACTCACGGGTGTACCCATCCGTTGCAAAGGGACAACCACCCGTTTTGTGCTATGGAAACTACTTCATAATAATAACATGTCATCAGCAGGTTCCCGGCCTTTGGGTCTCACTTTTCTCTTCTCACTTCTATAGCAGGGGGGGTTCGATTACGCAACATGGCAGCTGGTGCGCTCATCTCCCAAGCACCGACATTGGCATCTCGGTGCAGGAGAATGGCGGCACCGGATCGGCCGTTGGACAAAGAAGTGCCTTTCTTTTTGCATGCCACCATTGATGGAAATGGAAATGAATCGACCGATTCCGAAGGTGGAAACCGAGCCGATCAGGTGCAATCGAGAGCGTTTTGCATTTTGCATTCCAACCTGCGCGAGGATGCTGTGCATTGTGATGCTAATTATCGAATTACACTCACTCTCTCTCGCTCACTCTCTCGCTCACACTCTCTCTCTCCAACCGAGGGCAGGAAGGCAATGATGCCGCCAATGATGGTTTGGTTGTTTTTCCCTTCCCCCCGAATGATGGCGGATAGTTTTTCACTTTCAATCTCGTTTGGTCGCTCCAACAAGCGTTGACCGTGAGGTAGTGGGGATTCGAGAGCAGACGCTCGTTTGCTTCTTCATGCCATCGCATCCATTCGAACACCCGCGCCACCCCACGGTCATAGCGAGCTTATGGATGGATGGGGTTGAGGGACGATCAAAAACAAAAAAAAACAACGAGCGTGAGAGCCGTCCTCTTGAAGGGCACACGGATCAGAAACAAAGCGACACGGTTCGCGTGGTTCGTTTAGTGGCGCGGATTGGCCAGAGGTTATGTCGCGAGTTCCCAGGTGGTTGCAATGGGGTTTTTTTTGTCTTCTAAATACTTTTCGCTTCTTAAAGGTTGACAAGCGCGTAGAAGAAGCGATGGGAAATGGGCCATCTCGACGGGAGGTGACCGATAGCCGGAGGGTGGAACGATGCTGCAACCGACATAGGATCGCGATCGAGCGATCCCATCGCATCGGTGTCGGTGTTAATGTGTGTTACTGGGCCAAAATAATGGTGCATTTTTGCTACCAAATTTTTCATTCAGCTCAATGAATGCCTCATGAATGCTGAGTTCGAGTTATCTGAGCGAGTGCAAAAGGATGCAAATATTGCGCTAAAATCATCCAACGATTGACGCGTGATTAGCAATTATTATTGCAATTATTCAACAAATGTAATCGATTTTTGAAAATCAATCATATTGACTTCTGGCTGTCAATGTCAAAGTGGCTCGTCAGTAAACAATCGAACTCACCGGAAACTACTTAACTTCTTCCAGTTAAGTTAAATGTCTATGTATGTTTGGTAAATGCAAATACTTCATTGCATCGGCCAGTACACTGCCAAAATGTACTTCAACGATGTTGCCTTGTCACAAGAAGCCCATCGATCAGCGCTTCCTGCGCAAGTGCGTTTCCGACAGCTCCGTCTGGTAATAATCGGCCCCCGAATCGGTCACTTCCTAACTGCAACCGGCAGTGCCAGCAGCGATAGAAAATGCCCTGCAGCCCAGCGAAGCATGTGAACAGCCAGCATTCGCTTGTCGGCCGTCCGGTTTGGCTTTCCCGGGAGCAGCCGCCTTGCGGCGAACGGAAATGTGCGCCGGTTCGGTGTTTCGAGTATGTTTCGAGTGTAAACACATTTTCCTGTGCACAGCGGCACAACGATCGCAAGGAGATCGCACGATCGCCGGGCTGGAAAAGGGTGCTGTGTGTGCTTTCATTTTGGGGGCACCGTTCGGTAACGTCCCTTACCCATCCCGGTTGAGTAGAGTTGCGTAACATTCATCCGAGAGGTTCGTCGATTCGCACGTCAGCACCTGCCTGAAGCCAGAGTAGAAGATGTGGTCTCGTTCCATGCACTTTCCATTCAGAAATCGATCACCGACTTTTGGAAGCTCGGCGAACGTTGAGAGCAAGCTGGGAAAAGGTTTTCGAGCATTATTATTTTCTCGTGCGTTTTACGAAAAATCAATGAATCAAATGTTTGCCATGGACCAATTTCTATACCAAAAAAACCTCAAACGGGACACTAGGCTGCGTCGGCGTATTAAAACATTAGCACAACAACCTGCGGATCGCCTTTCGCAACCGAGTTATCCAATTTCGCTTTCCCATGGGGGAGGTTTCCCATTTTTCGGTCTTTTCTGCAAAATTATAGGTTACTCGGAATTATGACATAATTTTCAGTCAAAACCACCATTTGCTGCCGCAAAATGTAGCTGCCCCAATAGCAAACGCATCGTTTTTCGCGTGTTTCGTTTCCCTCGCGATGTGAGGGGCCAGATTTTCTTCTCCTCCCAAACACACACACACACGCGCGCAACCTGGTTCATGTTTTTCTTATCGCATCGCGTTATGAGCCAATTTTTCGTCGGTTCAAATTTCCCATAATGAGGAAACGTTGTAAACTCGCCCGCGCGTCCTCACCCGACGATCGTGACTTTCTCACACTTTCTAACCGCAACGTCACCGATCGTTTGCTCCCGCTCGCTCGGCGCACGTATGATGGCGTAATCGGGTTCCAGTGTTTCTTATATTGAATTATTTTCTCCGGAATATGCTCACTTCCCCGACCCCTGATGGCATCGATTTAACTAATAGCGAAGCACCCCCCATCGGAGAATCGATCACTTCCGGGCGCACGGAGTGATGCAATTTGCATTGTCCACCACGGCGCCACTTGTTCTCTTTCTCACTCTCACACTCTCTCGAGGACGTTCGGTCACATTGTCGCCCGCTTCAAGGGCCACCGGTTAGAAAGTGAAAATTCGATGCACTTCGTTACGGTAGGACAGTCCGAGGGTCCGACCAGATTAGCCGTTTTGTTGCGGGAGGACTACATGGATCACGTCATCCGGCTGACGCTCGGTGTAATCATGATAACGCGTTTGGTGTTCACCCTTCGATCAGAGCGTCCCACGGGAAGTTGTCAGCGGAAACCGTGACATCCCGTCGGTGGACCCGGGTTCGTGGCGATGATTGACAGTTGATGGATTAATGGTGTCCAATCGTGGTGTCGTTCGCGTGTACTTTCGCTTCCACGTGGTGCGATCAAACCACGAGCAGACAGGCAGGTCGCTCAACGAAAGTGCCTTTCCCTGTCCGTGGTCATTGCGAGGCCTTCAATCCAACGAGTGCTTCTTTTTCTTATGAGTTTGCTACGCCTTCTCCCCCTCGAAACAGAGCACGATGCTCTATTAATACGTAATACAGTCGTCGGTTGCCGCGGCAATTAAACAACTAATGATCTCACCTGTGGCTTTTCTCACGCTCATCACACGCATTTTGACCGGCAAAATGGATACTACTTCGGGCAAATTGGCTGAATGCGATTTTGTTTTTTTCTTTGGCTCCCAATTTTCCTCTTCTACGGTGGAGAATGCACAAGGCAAACTGTAATGGGGGATGTTCGGAATCGATTCTTCCTGAAATGTAGCGCAAAACAAATTTAATGAAGTTGATAAGCTGCGTAAGAGCGTTTGTGATGTAATCGATTCGGAATAAGAATAATTAAACATTTTTAACAAATAATATGAATTTCAACCCGTGTATCGATAACATTTTAATAGGACAACATTTCGTATGTTGCAGAGCAATTGAGAACAAATTTACAAAAAAAGTGAACTAAATATGAATGGATAATTGTCATGCACAATTTTCTGAAATGTTTAAAAGAGTTTTTTAATTTAACAGAGAGTCGCAAACTTTGTAATTTCATTATTAACAGATTGCTTTCCAAACACCTATTTTGCAAACCCAGCATAAAGAAGCACTGATGAAGTGAAAATTGAAATACGAAAGGAATCATTGCCCTTGTGAATTCGTTTACGCAAATTAATTTCGCTCTCTTTGTCGTTATCAATCGCAAAGCGTGAAACACTATTGATACCGTGACAACAAGGCGCATTAAACCTCTTGGCTCATGCTCTTATGTCACCCTACCACAGCGCATAAACCAATCCACCATTCTCGCCCGGGAAATTAATTCCATGACAAATTGCCCTTCCTGGCTGGGCCACCGACGCGTTGTGCAAAATTTCGACACGGCTACCGATTAAAACCCCATTTACACGCAATGGCGCGTGCACTCAAACTTGAACTTGATCTCACCGAAGGCCTTTTCTGCCTCTGCCCAAGACAAGATCGCTTCGCTAAACTTTCACGCCACGGCCAACACGAACGATTACGATCGAGCACGCGCGCATAAATTCGCAATCGCAAACCACTCCGGAAAAGCTCCGGCTACATGCCCGATCGAGCGAACGGGTAGTGGTGGGCCCCAAAACCAGCCCCCGGGTCCGGTTCCGCCTTCCATCCGTGCCGGACCAGAAGCGGGAAAGCAAACAGAAGGCGCCAAAATTGTTGCGGCTTCGATGCAAACCCCACTCGGGTCCGGCGTTGAGTTTAGTCCCGGGTTGGATTGCGCGGTTGGACACCAGAAACGAAAGTTCCGGTCTTGCGTGATGCATTTGTACGGTTTTCGGTGGCAGTAGCGATGGAAGAGTGGATAATTTTCACCCGGTTCCCGGTTCGGCTAGGCACCGGTTGTACCGGTACGGGAAGTAAAGCTTGTCTCAGTCACCAAAGCGAGGTGTTTATGGACGCGACGATCACCGTGGATTGGTGAAACGCGCATGCGCATGGGCGCAATAATAGCGCACGAAGGACGAGGCAACAACAACAAAAAATAACGAAGCACAAGAAAAACCTGCACAGATTATCTCGTATGTAGAGTAAAGCGTGAAGTCGTCCCTTCTCCACACGATCGTATCTATTTCCACCGGCAACCGAAGTGACTTCTAGTGAATACAAATTAATTTACGGCTCCTCCACTAGCCGTGGTGTGCGGATTCCTTCCCGAACCGAAAGCCATTTAGCTCGAGTGTCGTTTTCGCTTCACCCGTCGTTCGAAAATCGGTCCCATTAGGCTCCCTCCGCTGGGGCCAGCCCGAGTAGGATGGCAACGATTAAGAAAGAAAGTTTCTTTTACTACATCGCACCGTTAATGTCTCGTGCCAGCCCACCGATTGAACGGCCATTTTATGGAGATTAATGGTGATCATCTCGTCGCACCAACCGTCCGATCGTATCGGGCACGTGGTGCTTCCTTTTTGCACTTCGCAAAAAAGGTGCCCAACAATTATGCTGCCGACTTACAGGGCTGTTTTTTTCTGATGCTTTTTCTTTCCTCCACTTCGCTCGTAATTTCGGTGCCGTGTGTTTCGCGATCGTACGGGGATCGTGCGTTTTTTTTGCACTCCCAACATTGGCGGTTCCGGATGAAACGGAATCATGACTCGTGACAGCGTTGGGGTGACGGCTTAACGGTCGAAGAGCTCGTAGCTCGTAGCAAGTACACTCACGTCAAACGATCCTTTCGGTCGGTAGCGAACGTTCAATGAAGCGCAGTTGATTTCAATGGTCCAGCCTCGAGAGGGTCCCTTAGAGCCGTGATTCATACTTCAGGGTGCTTAATTTGTGCTTCGATTGTTATCCGTAGCACGAACCCACAATTTGCCTGTTTGCAATCGCGCACGGCTTCCAATTATCGCCTTTCGGTGGTGTTCTATCTGCGCCGATTAACCGCTGCAGTATACCAGGATCGGGAAAGGGATACAAAAAAAAACCATTACATGCTATCCGACAGACCGTTGCATACAATCTTCACTATCAATTAAATCATCCCCACATTCAAGCTCGATCACGTATCGAATGTCATTTTCCGTTTTGCTGACGTCAGTGAAATGTGCCCTATCATGCTTCCCAAGTGTTGGCCTAATTTTAGCTGCCGTTAGGTTCTTCTTTGGCGTTAAAGTGGTCCGTTTTTTTTTTTCTTTTGGCAATCGCCTGGCTCCATTATTATCGTGCAATAATTTTATAGTGGAGCAACAAATAATGGAATTTTGATCGATTGCGTAAAACCCCCTTCGAGCGGAGGTTAGACAGATAAAAGAATTGCACTCAAACGCTTTGCGGGCGTTGGGTAACGATGCCTCTACTAAGTGACGAATAATGCCCCAGCGGAGTGTTGTATCTCCTGAGACATTCCCCACGCTTTTTCGTCGTTAGAGAGGCCCGTTGAAGGTGTAAATTAGACGGTATGAACGGGACGGTCCAGTTTGCCATTTGCTACTAATTAATTACGATCACAATCAAACCGCCCGGTGCCAATCCAGGTGACCGGAGCATCTCCAAACTGTGTCGTTGCTAAGCGACCGTGGGATGCAGCGTCCCAAAAATCTCATCACCCTGTTGTAAAGCAATGTCCACCCGTTAGATGGTACAATTTGTTTTATGGGCTTGATTTTCTCACCCTTCGATCAATCTTCATCCCGACGTTCGACAGCGTTCGCTGAATCCTTGATTATCATTTTTTAATTAGTGATTTAATTAAATTTTGGTTCAATTATAGACGGCTGCAGTTTTACTGCACTGGTTTTTTCACAAACAGTACGCAGTTTATTAGATCCCTGCCTGCCACGAACGCCCATCCAGTGGTGGGAAATTAGGCAGCAAAATGCACCCCAAACGCGGCTTGTTATTTATCCACGATTCGAAGCATGCACCCGCAAAGGCGCTGTGAGAAATGTGCCCCATAGTTTCCTCACACTTTGGTCGACCGAAATGTGCGCATTTGTTGGTGCGTATCGCAAGACAGCATTATTCTCACGATGTTGAAGAACGAGCGTGGGGTTAGGTCCTCTCCGTGGAATGCTGGCTGGCTACCGTTGGTGGTACTCGCATGCAAGGGCGCATTTGTCATACGAAATGGTAGAACAATGCGAAAGCGTTTTTTTTTATACCATCTCGTGGCTTCCGAACTATGGCGCGTACCGTTGCGTAACGGATGCATCGTTTAGGCGGCATTAGTCAACGCATTAGGAAAGCGCGTGGCGCAAAACGGTACAGTGACCTGTGGAGGTGTGCGACGGCAGAGAGGTTTCATCTTTTCATTGTCATGTAATAGAATTACGTAAGATCGTGCGGTGCGTTATTGGCGGGGTGCGATTACGGAAGTATTTAAGCACAATTATTGCTGGCTGCGTGTGAGCCGATCATTACCCGTTTTGTGAATGGGGTGTTTCTGCCTTCCAGTTGAAAAGCGATCGGCTTTTTTTTTCTTGTCTTCGATTCGATTTAAATAAATCGTTATATCACAATCTCGCACCCGTTTCAAACGAGGTGTGGGATGCAACCTGTAAGTCGTCTCGAGTATGCTCGCAAACAGTAAAGAAAAATCCCATCCACTTGCTCTATTCCACAGCAACGCTTCTGCTAGGGTTGACGTTGGCGGAGAAGAAAAACGTAACCGAAAAGTCGATCGATGGTGGGGCGAAAGAAAAGCGCCAAACGGAGCACGAAACCCGCTCGATACCGCTGTCGCTAATTGCGAACCGTCGCCAGCAGGGACTGCACCAGCAACCGCAGGAGTACTATCAGAGTGAGGAAGCACCGGGACCGTTCTATGCACCCCAAACGAACGGTGGTCAACCCTACAAACCCTCGGCAGTTGCCCACAAACCGGGTGCCTCGCAGGAGCAACCACAGTACCAGGAGGTAGGTAACCTTTTGAATGCGATCGCCGCCAAGGGAGCTAAAACGTGGGAAGTTAAAGAATACGGCGCTCGTACTGTGGTACTATCGACCATCTTCACTTGTTTGGCGCACTCGCCGTCCATTCGTACACCGTCTGCCAGATACCGACGTCGCCGAAGGTGCCGCTTTATTTGATCGTTAATGTTGGGGTTTTTTGTTGCTGTTGTGTGTTGTTTGCCGGTGGTTCGGTTCGTGGTACAAATTTTCGAAACCAAACGGAACGGATTCCGTCGTGAGGCACGTTTACCATTTGCTAGTCGCTTATGTAACGGTGCGCTGATCTGAAGCATTTCGAAGCGACCTACGACCGCCGGAGCGCGAAGAATCGCGGACGTGATCAGGAACGGGTCCGGGAACGACCAGCTATGCCGCTGCGTCAGGTGGTTGGGGCATCTTCTTCGTCTGACCAAACAACCGTTGGGCCAGAGCTTTCTCGAGTGAGCTCGAGTCCTTTCGTCTGGCTGTGCTCGTGCGAATAAATTTTACATCAAATTCCCAGCACCCACTGCTTAAGGCATTTGCGGCATTAGGCAAACGGAGATTAGAAAATACATCAGAAGCCTTCTTCCTGGGTGCAACCGTGAGGGGCACTTTTCGCGATCGTACGTGATCGTGAGCCACAAAGAGCCTTACCACGCGCAAGGTGGCACTGAAACGCTGCAGATTGGACCGTTTGCAAATGTGGTGTTTATGGTTTACGCCGTTTTCGACATTTCATTGGAGCGTCCTTTCGGAGGGTTCGCCGGTTTGCTGGCGACGACCTATTTGTGACCCCTAATTATAGTGGGTGAAGATGATGCGAATGATGATGATGATGATGACGCTGCTGGCATTAGCTGTAACATTTTGTGATCGTAGAATATAAATCATGACCGTGAGTCAATTCAATGGATCACGATTTGAGCAGCCAAGGCGGAGGAACTCGGTGGCCCTTATGCATTCGATACGATCTTTCACGACCGGCAGGATAATGTATCAGCTATCGGTTTGATGCCGCAACGCAAGGAATGGTAAGTTTTGCATGTACTCGTGGCTTCCCATTTGCGTGCTGCTCTGTGGGTGAGATTTCTGAAATGAGAGTCACGTCGATAGGCTATCCGCGAGTTATGGGCACACGAAAATGATTATGACCAGTTGGGTAAATGTCGTGCCTTGGGAAGGATGAGAACATTGATGAGCGTTTACGTGGCCTTCTGATAAGTGTTCTGGCGGCATTGAAACGAGGAGAAAGACATTTCAACAACAAACTACATCCGTGAGCAACACGTCAGATCGGCCTGATCGTAACGTTCTCGTGCGCCTCAGGTTATCTAAAGCCATCACTACTTTAACTGACTGCTTACGGAGGGAAGTACGAATAACGGCAACCGTGCAACTGTTCATGACACATTTGTTCCTTGTGCCTGCGGGACCGCAACGGGTCAAGACCAACCGGTTACAGTGAGGAGTGGCATTAAACTTTCAACCTTAGGACAGCTGCGGGTTGACGGGTATACCATCGACGAATGGGGACAAATAAATGAGTGCAGTTCTCAATTTTCGACTCCATTGATCCATCCATCTACAGCTTCCTCCCGAGTACATCAGTCTGCTGCATCAGCTCGCTGAGCATCAGCCTAAGGCAGCGGCATTAAAGCAAGGCAAGGCCATCAGCCAACAGTACGAGCCCCAGAGCCACGCTCAGCATCCGAAGCCCAGTCAGGTCCAGTATATCACCGAGGAAGAGTATGCACAACTGCTGAAGCAAGCCCAACAGCAACCAGGACCCGTTGCGCCACCACAATCGCCATCTCACCACCATCCGCATCACCAGCACCAGCCTCAACCTCAACCACAAGGCCTGCAGGCGTACGGAAGACCTTCAACTCACGGTGCCGGAGGCCCCGCAGGTACGTACCATGATAGTAATCAGCTTTACGCTGTTGTCCGACCTGTTAATGACCCTTCCATTACCCTTAAACGGTAGGTTCTCATAAGTACCGTCCAGCGATCCAGCTGTTGGAAACGGGCGAAGAACAATCGGGTGCTTACGGTCAACCGGACGGCGAGCAGTACCGCATCCAGTACAAGAGCATCCAACAGGCCGGCACAGTGACACCCGTCCCGAAGCCAGTTAGCTCCTTTTCCTTCGAAAACGAACTCGCTAAATTGGTGGAATCTAACCGACCGCTAGCGTACCACCAGGTACCGCATCATCCTGGTCGGCACGAGGGACAACATGACGCTCAACGGTACGGTCCTACGCCGAGCCCGCAATCGCACGAGTACACCTACGTCCAAGCCGGAGGTCCTGCTCATGATCATGGTGCCCCACATCCACCGAAGCAATCGATTAAAGCGCAGTATATTGCTCCATTTGCGCAAGGATTGCCACTGACGGGTCCGAAGATAAGCCCAGCTCATCTGCAGGTAGGACCTCAGAAGTTCGTTGACAGTCCAGCACCGAAGTATCAGTTTATTGCTCAGCCCGAGTCGGGACCGTCGAAAGCACATCATCAGCATCATGCTCAACATCAGCACCTGCAGCAGCAGCAACAACAGCAGCAACAACACCACCATCAGGCTCCTGCGCACCAGGGTCAGCAGTATTTTGCTGAGGTATCACCGAAACAGCACCCAGGCACACCATCGCCGAAGATCCAGTACTACGTGCCGAAGGAGAAGAACGTGCAGATCTACTATCAGCAGGCGCAACAGCAGCAACAGCAGCAGCAGCAGCAGCATTCGGTGATCGAGCAACATTCACCGCAGCATCCGATGAAGATCGTCGAAGCGCCACAACTCCAGAATGAGAAGCCACAAAAGACGGCTCAATCGCACCATCGTTCAAAGCCCGCCGAACAGCAGCAAGTCCATCAGCACCGTTATGCGACCCGTGAGAAGCAACCGGAACCTACCGATGCTCACGTTCCATCTCGATCGGCAATCTACGTTTCGCAGTCCACGGGAGTCAATCAGGCTACGGCAGCGGCTACTCCGGCTCCGGCGGCGCATTATGGCGGTGAGAAGCACGGCCACAAGATCCCACCGAAGATCGATCGTCCCTTGACGCAGGAAGAGTTCCAAGCGCTGGTAGATGCCGGGTATTCCGTCGTGCCTGTGCCAGTGCCAGTGCCCGTGCCGATATCGCAGTACCAACAGCAGGCCGGAGCCCACGCCGGTGTACCTCATCCGGGACCACGTGGTGGACCGCATCCTACGCCGGCTGGAGTATCCCGACAGGCGGCTCAAGCCTCGCGTTATCACCTGCACCAGCTGGCGACGGCTGAGAACAACCCAAACCAGGTGGTCACGTACTTGCGCCCGTTGCATCTGGATCCGTTCTCGGCTGGTGTGCGTGGACCGCACAAAGCTGCTCCTTAGAGCTAGGGCCTCCTGGTGCGCTAGAATGTGACGCCAGACTCCACGACGCCCGGTGGCTAGACAACGACGAATGCGTCCGGTTGAATGAGAGCGACCAGCGCGACCAACTACTGAGGACGAACGCACTGCTTACTTAGCATAGCGGAACCAAATAGCACTTAGTATTGATTAATTTATCGACAAGTAGCAATCTTCGCAAGGGAGTTGCAATGACCATCCGAGTCCTCAACGACAATTGAGGAGAGCAGTATTTCTACATAATATTAATGTTTCGGAGAGAAACCCGCGCGCGGTATACTCAGGCTGGTTGAGTGAATTCCACGTTCTTGCCAACATTTTTTTTTTTACAACCATCAGCAGATTTATTTGTGCCACGTTAGTCGACTTCAACAGATGTTACTCCACGTGGTGAGCATTTCGATTCTTTTCTGTATGGAACATGTGGATTTTTTATGCTTCATGTAATAAATTCCGTTCAATTTATACTCTTAAATTTGTGTTTAAATGCCATTGTGTAGAATTATTCAACTGGCTTAACAACCAGGCTATTCGAGGACACGGATTTACCATCGATATCGTAACGGGCTTTGAATATTTTCAAAATCGATCCGTGGTGAATATGACATCGGGTGACCCTTATTTCACCACTCTGCAGGAACTGCAGTAAAGGAAAACACGAGCTTGTCAGGAAATTTCGAAGAGTTTCTTTGCTTTTTATGCAAAGAAACATTTCTGGGAAATAGATTAATAATTGAAATGTATATACGAGCTTTCAAATTAGTCTGACGACTGATCGTCTGGTAGAAAGGGTTGTAAAAATAGAACATAATCTATCCCAAATGACGTTTAGCGTGTCAAGTGATATGCGGCTGAGTGCATATTTTTTCTAAGCCGGTCTTTTTTCCCAACGAAGATTTTATTAAGTTCTTTGTTCTTATTATAAAATTTTATCTTAAAATAAAATCCACAATTTTTTGTTAAAGTTTCTCCTCATATATCGTAAATAACGCTATTGGATAATACGAAAAAGTTTATCCCATTTGACGTCCGGTGGTGTAACCTTGCAAAAGAAAAATAAGAAGTTGCGCCGTAACATAAACAATCATTTTGATGAATTCTTTCACAACATTGCGTACGCTAGCTTCGTTTGGACGAAATATTCTTGGTCGGTATCAGTATTGTGCATTCGCGAGTCAAAATCAAGTAAGTAGTCCTTATCAGTAAGCGTTGTTGGGAATGTTCTCGGCGAAAAGTGTTCTTCTGTTGGTAGTAGGTGTATTAATAGCAGTAAGTATTTGGACTTTGATCTGTAGTTTATCCAAGGGGTCGGTTTTCGCTCATGTGCCAGGTGCGGGCATGCAAAGAGGTGCTCTGTTGCCTATGGTTAGCGTTTAAATCGTGTGTGAATCATTGCAATGCTTTACCGGGGCACGCGATATAGCAAGTCATCATGCGATTCGATTTGTTTGTGTCACGATAGTTGCCCGGTTGGTAGCTGAACCAATCGTGCGAGTTTTTCCATCATTCATTATTTACAGATAAGAGCATATCGATAGTACGCATACTCTACCGGTATCATCTCTTTATTCCATCGCGCTTGGCTCATTTATAGTACGCCACCAATCGATTCTACGGACAGTCAACGACAGGCCAAAGCGACAGCACGATGGAAGATTACAAGAACGCCAAATCGGTGTACGATTTCACGGTGAAGGACTCGCACGGTGCCGATGTCAGCTTGGAGAAGTACCGCGGCAAGGTGCTGCTTATCGTCAACATTGCGTCCCAGTGCGGTCTCACCAAGGGCAATTATGCCGAGTTGACGGAGCTATCGAAAACGTACGAGGACAAAGGTACGTAATGGATGTATTTCGAATCGAGTTGGGCAAACAATCTGGCCCGGAACGTGGCGCAATGCGATATTTTTATGTGATAACAATACGATTTTTTCCAGATTTCAAGATCCTGTCCTTCCCTTGCAACCAGTTCGGTGGACAGATGCCAGAGGGTGATGGTGAGGAGATGGTTTGCCATCTTCGATCGGCCAAGGCAGAAGTGGGAGACGTTTTCGCTAAGGTACGTTAATAGGGTACATTCGGTTGCTTATGTATGTGTTTTCCGTTGTTTTGTTTGTTCCCGGTACGGTCGATACAGCAATTATGGCCTTCCAAAGGGGGTTTAACTCAATAATTCAGAGTCACCATTGAGTGTGGTATGATTTGTACTTTAGCATCTAATTAGAAATAGAGTGTGTACTGCATGCCAAGTTCTGTTGCACTAGAACCATTTCACAACGTTCGTTGTTTGCTTATATCCGTTGGAGTTCCAAAATTAATCACACCAAGCTAAAGTTAGTGATCCTTGCTCAATCTTTCGCAACGCATTCTCCACCGCAGATCGATGTAAACGGTGATGGCGCACATCCGCTCTACAAGTATCTGAAGCACAAGCAGGGTGGCACTTTGGGCGATTCGATCAAGTGGAACTTTGCCAAGTTCCTGGTGAACAAGGACGGCCAGCCAGTGGATCGTTACGCGCCTACTACTTCACCCAATAGCATTGTCAAGGATATAAACAAACTATTAGGTTAAAATGGACATGCGAACCCAAGTATTACCGTTCATTAGGCACTAGTCATCGATTCTTATGCTTTTAACGGTTTTAGTATGCACTGTGCTCTAAACTGCTATCTATTTTCTTAGGGCATCAATGAAACTCTGCATTCTACCCAAATTGCTTTATAAAGTATTTATGAATGAAAAATAATAATAAATACACGTTTTGATTACTGTTGAGGCTGTAGGATCAAATTTTTTCTAGCAGTGAAGGAAATTTAGATGAAGATTCATTTTCTGTATCCATTTTCTTTTTGCTTGGGCGTTATATTTTCCTGGAATCTTACTTAACTATAACTCATTCTCCCTTACAGATTAAGGTAAATGGTGATGATGCCGAACCCTTGTATAAATACCTGAAACATAAGCAGGGAGGAATATTGGGTGATTCGATCAAGTGGAATTTCTCCAAGTTCCTGGTCAACAAGGATGGGCAACCGGTGGATCGCTACGCTCCGACTACATCACCAAAGAACATTGTGAAGGACATCGATAAGCTACTGTAGGCGTAAAGCCCGTTGATCTAATCGATTACATGTTAGTCCCAGTGTACAGTTTCTTTATGGAGTGCGTATGATAGTTATGAAGACTAGGCTGTCATTTTGGAAATTATCATAGATAACGTCATGAAACGATATCGTGATTTGTATAGGGTAATTAAATTTGTATGTTCACTTTATGACCAAACTATCATTCAAAATTCCATAATATATTGATACCATATTGATCACTTGAGATAAATTTGCAGTAATTTACTGCTTGTAACCAGAGGCGCCTTTATAACTAATTTACGCTCTGTATTAGATGGATTTCCGTATTCGCTTGTCACAATACACAAGATGTGTATTGTTAACGTTCGCTTGATAATAAATACAATCGTTACTCGATTTAACAGGCATGTTAATAGTTTCTTTGCGTTGTTGCAGCATTTTCACTTTTCTGCTGCCAAATCGGTATGTGTGACGGAATGAGTGAGCGTGCTCGTAGTCCGTGTACACCATACATGATAGCCAGCTAGTAAATTTACATTATTCATCGTTCTAAGCCAACGTGTTCCCGTCAAATCCGACACGTCCCTATTTAAAGCACTACCTTTCCCGGACGGGTTTCAGTACAATCCGTGCAGCAACGGCGGGTGGAGTAGTGTTAAGTTCTTAAATTAAGTCACAAATCCGGTCAAACTCGGTCAGCAAAAGCTAAAGCTTAAACACAAGATTTCGCATGCGATTATCCAGTGTCGATTTTGTGGTGAACATTCAAACGCCACGCGTGGTGAACATTCAAACGAACGGTTTGCACTCGTTCACAAGCGTCATTTGGTTGGCCTTTGACCTCGTAACCAGTTCGTTGGTCAAAACAGCTGCTGACTGTGATACCGGAAGTTACTCAAAATCGGTATGTAAAAGACACTAGTTTTGTCTCGAATTTGCATTCGATAAGGGCCTCTGGTTTGACATTTTTTTCGAGAAATGTGGGACAAAATGCCGATATCTTTAAAATATTGCTTGCTACCTTTTGCACCCCATAGCTTCGCTTGGCCAGGTTGTAAGTGATAAAACCATGCAGTCGACACCGGAGAAGGCAAAGTCAGTTTTCGAGTTCACCGCCGTCGATCTGAACGGTAACGAGGTCTCGTTCGAGCGCTACCAAGGATCGGTATGCATGATCGTGAACTTCTCCACCAAGGATCCCGCCTTCGACAAGGTGCTGAATCTTCTCACGCCACTCTACCGCAAGCATCACAACGATACTCGAAAAGGTACTGCCCGTTGGTCGAAACTCTAAACGCCGCTGGGTCAGAATGCCTCCGGGGTGGGGCCAATGCCATCCGACGGCCCGGGGCGTGTTCAGTTATAGTAATGCCACACTTCTTGTTCTGTTTCTTTTTTTCGCCGACCATTTCAACGGCCAGATTTGAACGTCCTCTTCTTCCCATGCTTCCAATTCGGTGCCAAAGAAACGCCGGGCGAGATCGTGAAGCGCTTCGAAACCGACACCGGTGGTGCGATCGGTGAGATTTTCGCCGAGATCGAGGTAAGAACCAGACCCCGACCCAACCGCGCATCCGTACTTGGCATCCATGTGTCCGATACGGCTCAAATAAGGAAGAGACCCACGAAATGAAAGCGCCACTGGAGGGCAGCGAAACAAGGAGCAAGATCGTGTCGCGCGCTCTTGGAATGGGGAGATTTTCTCACAGCGCTCGTTTCACGCATCCTTCTGCGGGTGTGTTTTTGTGCGTCTCATATTTTGCTCTACAGCTTCCATCGAAAGCTGCGCTGCGTGTGTCAGCGATTATCGTCGCACGCGCTTTTCATCTTAATTGATCTGGGTCACATAGCATCATTTAAGGGCGCTGGTGCCGCCATGCCCATCTCGCAAGTGCCACCTGATTAATTGCTGACCTTCGGGGGCATTTTTTCTCACTGTTATCTATCAGGCCACGGCATCCGTGCCGCCGATTGATTTGGCGTTTCTGAGAAGGTGTGTATGTGCAGCGGTGTTTTTTGTGGCCCCGCAACGATCGCTGATCGCCATTGCTGATCCATCCCAGATGTTCTCTTTCGAAACCACCCCTTTTAGGCGGCGGTGTATTGAATACATATTAAATTGCAGGTGAATTTGGTCATGCTGCCTAATCGGACAGTGCCATTTGACGCCATTGGGAGGCAATCACGATGCCGGTACATCTAGAATAAGCCAAGAATTCAATCACTTTCCTTATGCAAACTTACTCTCACTCCCTGTGCACGAACGCGCGCACGTGTGTGTGGTTTGTTTACCACGTTGATGTGGTTTTTTCGATATAGCATTTATTTCGCTTCCCTTACCGAACACGATCTTCAACAGGTGAACGGCTCCAAGGCACCGGGCCTGTACAAGTATCTGAAGGCGAAAAAACCGGGCAACTGCGGTGGATTTGTGAACAGCAATTTTACCATCTTTCTGACCGACCGCCAAGGCGTTCCGGTGGAAAGGTTGAGTGCTGGAATCCATCCTTACACGCTGGAGGACATGGTCGAGAATTTGCTTCGTTGAGCTGTGCGCGATCGATTCTACAGATCAGATACTAATAAAGGTAGCAATAAAGAACAACATGTAGACAAACAAGATCGTACGCGTGAGCAGTGGCGGATTTGTTGTTACTGAAATATGTTGCTAAATTTGTGGAAAGAAATAAAATATATATGATACAAAAGTAATTGAAAGCAGATCAGCAAAAGCAAATTGTCCCAATTTTAAGATCTGTTTCAAAGCCAGAAGTCCACGTGAGACTAAGTATAACGAAAACAAAATCGACCCGTAGCTACGGCCGAGGGTTTAAGTTGAATGTCGAATGTTGAAAGTGCTGCACGCCTTTGACTGGTCTAAAAGCTATTGGCGGTATTCCCAGATTAACAATTATCAAGCGCGCTAAGACAACATGTTCAACCGTTCCGGTTTTTTTCCTTTTACCCAAATTCCATTCGAATTTTTTAAATGTCACAACTTGCGCTGCTCCTGAATTCCGATCGCACTGGTTAGGCTTTGAATTGACAAATTTTGTATCGGAAAACAGTTCTCTCAAAAATGATAGCGCAATGATTTGTTATTTTGTAAATTGGAATGGAACGATGATATGGAGTTTCATTTGATTTCAACCGGTTTCGAACCTCTGTAGCTGGCATTCATCACCAACGCATTTCAAACTGATTCTGATAATATAGAGCGATCATGATCTACATTGAAATGATAATATACTTAAACTAACATATTTGGAAGAAATCTAATTGCAAATATAAAATAGAGACAACATCAAATATACATTTTTTGTAACTTATTCGTAGAACAATTTATTAACAGATGGCGAAATAGGTTAAAAATGGAGAAATAATTGGAATAAGTAATGTCTTTGAATAATAATAAAAGAAATAGAACAGAAAGCAATACAGGTAAATATTCTGATGATTATTATTACTATTATTTAAAAGTTGAGATACTACGTGGCATTATTTTCTTTATTTCTGTGAATATGTTTATGCTCATAAAAGTTATAAAATGAATTTATAAAATTAAGTTATATTACATAAAGTCATTACTATAAATATTCATGTTAGAATATATCTCAATATTATTCTAGTATATCAAAACTTGAAAAATAATGCATCTGTGGGAAAATCTTTCGATCGCATCAACAAAATATTTGACTAATCATCTATTATTTTTTACATACCATAAATTAGAATCAATTAATGTTTATGTTCTTTAAGAACTACTGAAAATTTAATTGCCAATCCAATTTAAATCGCTATTACTATTTCCATTGATGTCTCCATGCTTCGTCCTTCATAAGTGATGGTTGTATTTTGACCGATTTGATGACACTTCCCCAAGGATACTGCGGACCACGTGTACTCCGGTATTTCCCACGTTGCCCGCCAGCGAGCATATAGAGCATGCAAAATTCCTCCAGCCACGCCAGCTTCCAGACCACGAACAGGATCAGGAAGTTCGGAAGCTTGACGATAATAGTGTGACGTTTCAAAACCGGACGCTTAATTGGTGCACCGCGGCCCCGGACCGGAGTGTGCGACCTTCAAACATCCCTTACCGGCCGATCGGGTGGTCTCATCTCAGCTGCGACGAAGAAACCACACGACGACACACTGCCCTGCACCCACCGGTGGCAGTGGGAAAAGCCACCCATCCTTCCCATCGCGGTTTCTCCCTGACGATGTGGAGGATTATGACACCCTGTGTCGCCTTCAGGCTTCCGACCAACGAGCAGCCAGCCGGAACGGAGAGAAGCCCAAGTGCAAGTCCAAGTACAACGCTCTGCATCGTTCAAAAAAAAAACCAACCCTCACGCACACGAGCGCGCTCCTTACAAGTCGGTCTGAGGGGCAACCCCCGGGCGGTATGGTGACGTCTTCCTCCGAGGAAGCCTCCTCTGGGGGTTGAGCGCGAGCACGTTATGCTCGGAAAGGATCGATGGATCGCGCGAAAGCGCTCCCAAACGGAAGGAAGTCTATAAAAAGCAGATCACTCGATCGAGCCACTCAGTTTCGGTTCGCTGTGCTGAGCGCGTAGTGACGCTTCGTAACGGTGCGCAGGATTGTTGAGAGCTCGAAAAGGGTTTTGTGCGTCGTCCGGTGGCAAGGATAGTCGTTTGAATCGATGTAAGTTGGGCTTCCGTGTTTGGTTTGTGTGAGCTTATGATAGTGAAGTTTGTTCGAGGCCCTGATGAGGGATTTCAGTAGGTTTAGCAAGAATTAGGTCAAATATCTGATACTTAGCTGTAGCTTACAGCGTGAGTGTTTGGTTCTGATATTAGTGAAATGGCAGGTAGCTTTATTGGTAGCATTTCCATTAATGGATGGAACAATTATAATTGAAACTACTTTAAATTATAAAATTGTTAAACTTGCGCTACTTAATTACAACAAGTTTTTAAATTTATCGAACATGATCATGAATTTATTTGAAACTTATCGATTAATGCAAATAGATCAATTTACTGTCTTTTGTATTCAATATTAAAACTTTGCATTGCGTTTGTGTGACATGATCTTTTTTATAAATCAACTAGTATCGTAAATTTTAAAGATAGATTTTCTGAATACCGCAGGACCTGCTCAATAACATTTACATCAGTGGCTAGTAGTTTCAAATATTGAAAATGATCTTGGGCGAATGTTGAAAAGTCAGTTCGATCATATTTTTTCTTGGGATTAAAAATCAACGTGACAGAAACACACAAAAAAAAAACGCCACCCAAATGTTTTTGAATTTTCGTTTGATCCGTTCCACCGAACACGTGCTTCAACCTGCCCAGAACCGATCGATAGAACCACACGCACGTAAAGATCATGGCTAGGTTGGGTCCGTTTGCTTTTGGGAAACCGAACCAAAAAACCAGTTCATAGAGCGCATTTAGGCAATTGCTAATCTTCCCGAAATGTCACACCGCCATTACCGAAAAAGCTCGCGGGCAACGGTACCAGCCAGTCCGTTGGCTAAATGTCAGCTACATTTTGGGAGCAGCCAGCTGACCAGGGGAAACCCAGCGACTCAATTCGAATATAATCCAGCTCCGTGCCCAGAACACCAGATCCGGGACGTCGACGTTATCTAGAATAGCTGGTGTCACGATAAAGCTTTTGGTGTGTTGAAGACTTTGGCAATGCTTGAAATGATCGCGATCAAGAAGCTTCCGAAGTGCCCTCGATTCCCGGGGTGCCCTCGATAATGTGAAATGCGAGGATTACAAGACCCGAAACGTGCTGATACGCACTTCTCGTCGTGTCGTGCTGGCTGCGTGCACCCATTGTTCGCATTTGGTGTTCGCGTACACGCACCGGTCGTGACCACGCGGGCCTTGCGCAACCAAAACGCCTTGCGCAGGAACATCGCGACACTTGGCACGCTTTCGCTTTCGGTGGCTTACCATCACCGCCCACCCAGTTCCGACTGACGCCCAGGTTTTTCTCTCAGAATGCTCTTACAGGTGCTCGTGCCATGTCTGGCACTACTGGAACTATGCGCCGCGGGTTACGTGACCGTGCCACTGCAGAGCCCAGCCGGTGTGACGTACGTTAACGCTCAACACCACGTGGGTTTGCTGGCGGGACCAGCCCGATACACTGTTGGTCATGTTCCGACCGTGGTCGAGAACCGCCAGGCTGCAGTAGCAGTCAGTCCAGCTCCAGCTCCGACCTATTACTCGTACAACCTCCAGCCACAGCATGTCCAACCGGTGTTCGGGAAAGCCAGCTACACACCAGCCGTACAGTATCATCACACGACCACCTACGGTAATCCGACGGTGCGCGTTTACGAGCCAAAGTCCTTCGTGTACGGTGTCCAGGGTGGTGGCACGACCACTCATACCGTCCAATCGGTACCGGTTCCGGTTCCAGTTCCGGTGCCAGTGACTCCTGCGCCAGTTCCTCACCATCCGGTGGCCGTTCCGGTGCACGTTCCTGTTCACGTCCCTGTACCGGTTCCCGTGACACCGACGTACACGAAAACCGTCACCACAGGGCCGAGCTACGTCCCGGCCATTATCCCACAGGAGAAGCAGGTCCCGATCGTACGATCACGCAAATTTAAGGTACGCCGACCGGCCATCCAGAATCAATTCTACGACATCGAGGAACGCGTCATCATTCGCCCTGTCGGTTCGGCGTTGGTCGAGCTTGAACAGCCCGTTTCGCAGACGGAAACGCAGACAAAGACCACCAAAACGACCACCACGACGTTTGTGGAGAAACGGCCTGTCTATGGGCCACCCTCGACGCCAGCTCCGGCTCCTGCACCGGTTCCACTTCCGGCTGTTCCGGAGGATGAAAGCTACGGTACGCGAACCGTCACAAGCCGGCCACACGTGGTCACGCAGACGACGACGGTTTACACCGAGCGACCTCCGCTGAAGGGTGGCTATGACCGGATTGAGGTTGCTTCCAAATCGGCCGCTTCCACTAGCCGAGTATCGGATGCCGAGTTCATCGATACAGCCCCAGCCGTTCCCAGTCAACCTGCCGAACGACCCTTCTTCACGCAGGGTCACGCCATCTTGCACGGCCACCATCAGACGGCTTACGTGCCGCATCCCTTTGCACCCCATCTAGCTCCACATCCGTTCGTGTACCATCCGGCTAATGCTGGTCACTTGCTGCACCACGTCGCGTATGTTGATCCTCATCCGGCTCATCCGGCTTCCACGTTGTTGCACGTGCCTTCGACCACGCCATTGTATCCGGTAGGACCAACAACCGTCGATTGTGATCGGGATGGATCGAAGACACCTGCCAGCTATCTGCCTCCTTCCACGGTAACAACCACCCCAGAGGTCCTTGTGACACCGGCCCCGACGACTCCAACACCTCCGGCTAGTGCCACCCCCGGAACCAGCTTCGCTGACGCCGTGGATGAAGAGTACGACGACTCGATCGTGGTGGATGCTCGTAGCGGTGGAAGGAACTCAAACTTCTCGGACTACGATTCGGTCACGGATGCGGATTACGGCGAGTCGGCTACGGTGACGGCTGCCACCACCACCACCAACACCGCCCCACTCGCGTATCATCGTCAGGGAGATCGCTTCAGTCAGGAACGCGCTGCTGCCATTGAGGTGAGTTATGCAACACGCACAACACCAGCCAGCGACATTGTGGCGTTCGATCCGTCCACTGCCGTGTTTGATCTTGGACCGGAAGTCCACGTTACGACCCCTTCCCCACGCCCTGTTGTCAGCTCGACCCCCTCGACAACCCCGCGATCCTCCGTTACGATTATATCTTCCACGACACCTCGCACGGTATCTGCGAGGTTCAGCAGCAGCAGTAGCAGCAATTCGGCGGAAATCCAGTCCCATGGAGTTGCCTCGCAGTCGGTTGTGGTTGGACAGGGGCTGACGCAGGAGCAGATCCACGCCAACCAGGAGCAGTTTATCAGGTTGCTGTCGGAGCGTGACTCGATCGCGGAGGTTGGATTTGGGCCGAAAACGGACTCCTCTGGGTCGCTGATCGACACGTACGTGCGTAGTCGCGTGTTGTCGGCCACGCCAGCACCTCGGGATGCCAAGGAGACGTCTCGCACCGTCAACATCCGGCGTATCGTGGTGTCGCGACCTGTGGAAACGGAGCAAGAGGTTGAGGTGCGTGAGCATTCGTATGGGAGCACTCTGGCACCGCCACCGTTGGCACATCCCTCCTACGAGCACAAGCGTGACGTAAGCGAGGTGTCCGAGAGGTCCGCAGGATCGCAGGAACCACCGGTTTACGTCACTGCGAAACCGCCGGCGTTCGCCAACGATCAGGAGCAGTGAGGGAGGTGGTTTGGCTTTGTTAAACTTATCGTTTGTTCAGCTTATCTTAAATAAATCGTAATTTATCACACACTTACATGAAGATTGTTGAATGTGAATCGGTGTGTTCTATATGATTTAACAACTTGACGATAGTGTAAGCTAACTAGTTACTTATCACAGAGAAGTTATATGACGATTCCTGAGGATCATTTGTTTTTATTGCTCAGGACTATTGCAGATAGTTGTGATATCGTGCTACTCTTTTTTCTCTCTATGTTTGCTACGGAAATCTTGTATTGTTGGTATAGGTTTTGTTTTAGTTTCAACTATTGTAATGTTTCAGATTTGATAAGCGACTTTTTATCACTTATCACACTACTTAGCCCATGGCGTTGTTGAGCTTTTAAAGCTATCATAAAAATATTTGAGAACAATAGCTACTAACAACTACGAAAGACGATTTGTGTACTCAAGTTTTTAAAACAGAAACAGCTTATCAACATTTTAATTAATTACAATGAAAATATACTGTATCATTTTATAAGTATTTGGAAGTTATTTATTGTTAGTACGAATAAGTTTTATGATTTAAATAACAAAATATGTTTATATTATATGTATTATTCCTACAATAAAAATAAATTAATAACCCAAAATAAATTATAAACACCATAAAAATGCATTTTTATTACTATTTCAAACATTTTGAAATTATTTTCAAAACACCTGATTGCCTGACATACTTTTAATCAACAAATATACTGTGTAGCTCTTTATTAAGACCAACAACACTTTGAACAACAAATGGCAGAATTGAATTAAAAACCATGGTCTAGCGAAAAACCGGAAATAATAATAAGGTTTATAAAAATTGTATTCTTATAAACTTTGAACGGATTCGGTTTTATCCATGATTCATATTCTTACGGTGTTGCATTGTATACAAATGTCAGAAAATAAAACAGATCATGAATAAATTCCTTAATCCTTAATGCATTTAATAGAAAACCTATAAAGTATATACAAAATATAAATATATTTTCTATTTTTATATATTTTTACATTAATCAAATATAGACATTTGTTTCATTTACTACATTTTCTATTATATATGGCGCGGTTGTTTTTGCAACACTGATATTTGTTTTTGCCCCAACCAACTCTCAAAGGTGGCCATAACGGGGCTCCATCAGTTGAGATGCGTTATTTTACACAGTTAAGTGAAATAAATAAATATATTATTTTTGCTCCCGATTGTGATGTAATCTACATCAGATGCGTCCAATCTGAGCATTACAGTTAAGCATCAACTCGCGGAGCTCGTGATCAAAGCATTCACGATCGCACAAAACGCTAAACGGTAATTAGCATGACTTCATTACGCACATCGGCGCCTTCCTCACGACGAACGCGTAATACCGAGTAATCGTAAGAATTGAATTAAATGCGCCTGAGCCACCGCAAAGACCAGCCCGCGAGAGAACGTCACACGCGATCGAAACGGGTCAAATATACACTTCCGATGGCGAAGACGCCAAATGTCATGACGGACCAGTTTGGGGTGGCAAGATGTGACCGATTGCAGAACTAGACCGCTAAATGCAATCCACTCGCGGTGCAACACGGGACAGGTGAAGGATGCAGCGAGAAAAAACAACCACGAAATGGTAAACGCGAGCAAAACGTAACAAAAGCCCTGCAAGCGAGACCAGCGTCCTAGACCTTTTCGGAAGCACGGCCCTTCCAGGCTTACCTCGGTCGCATCGGTCGACTCTCCAGCACGCCTGCGCCAAAGAAAGGTGCACATAAATGGCGCTGTCCGTGCTGGGGCGGGCTCAAACGTATGGGTTTGATGTAAAAGTTTGCTGACGCGAAAGAAAAAGAGCGCGTCCCATCGCAACCACATCACCCAGGACCAGTTCTTGCGATCTGTTCGGTTGTATAATCGCCACCCGTGCCGGAACTCATCCGGTGGCGCTGCAGCGATCCACACAACGGCCACATTACGGTCACCGGTCCTGGCTCAAGGATGCGCGGAATTTAAAGTTCACTCGTCCCATTTCGGATTGGCGCACCGATCCGGAGTACTGGGATGCCACGCCACGCACACGGCCTCCGATCGATAAGCGTGATCGCGCGTCCGTGTACGCCCCAGCCGTGCTCTACATAAATCCCGCCATCGAACGACCTGCCCGCACGCCAAACATCGACCTCTTGCCTAGTGGATGGATGACTCCCTGGCTCTCGGGAGCAAGTAACCTTTCGGGATTCCCTTAGTGTGGTGTGCGCGTTCTCCGGCCGAAGGTCGCCCAGCCCTAGTTCCTGCATGCCAGGGGCTTGGGAGGGCTACAACCGAGCTGCTGCATAGAAGATGCACGGCCTACGATGATCTTCGGTGTGGCGAAAGTGAAAGGATGCAAGGACGCGCTCGAATCCACCCTGTCTCTTCCGGTAGGGTGGAAGTCAGGAGCTTCTTGTGGCGGTAATTGCGCATCGGACAGGTTTGTGGGATCGCAGGAGTTACCCGAAAGTGAAAGTTCTCCGTTGTTTGTTGCTTCCGCGATAACGAAAGCTGGCCGACATTGACCTTCAACGCGAGCGTTCCACTCTGGTTTCGTGGGCTGGTTTCGATAATCGCGGATTATCGAGTGCGTCATTCGGAAAACACGTATGGAGGAAATTGTTGCCTTGGGTTATGAACTGTTTTTTCTTGTTGGATTGTTTGAAGGAATCGGTACTCGGTATGTTCCATACCCATTTGATTTGTCATCGAAATATTCCTAGCTACAACACATGTAAATTTTATGATGGAATTTATTTTAAAGCGTTAAATGCTTTTGCCAAAGTATTGCCTGCATTGCTTGGCGTGATTATCATCATCAAATATGAACATGTAATTGGTTTCTTTTGTAGCTGCAGAAGAGCATTGCCAGAATATAATTTTTGTCGCTCCCAGCTATGCCATTCGTTTCCTCTTATGCATCTACGAAGGGACATAAAATGCACACAGAATCATGTAAACAAAACATCAAATGTCCTTGTTCTCGATGGTGATCAACCCACATTGGACAAAAATATATTTCCTGTGTTATGTGTCGTGCAAAATGCATACCTACCAGGCGTATACTACGTATGGGTTTATATTACTTTTTGAAATGTAGATGGCGTACTTTTCCGAATGTAGATTTGTAAAACGTAAAAACATGCAAATTCAAATTATAATACGAAAACATGGAACAATGTAGCATTGTAACTATCATTGCAAGCATCGTACCATACAGTTGTGCTAATTAGACGTAGCAGTGAATTTTTATGGGCCAATTATCATGGAACTATGCAAGGTTTCGGCATTGAACAAAGTAGAGCGAGGATCTTGGATGTCCTAATAGAGGTTTTAAACGATCAGTGTGATGCAACAGATATGGTTTGTTGACTGGTGACAACAGCCGCCTCGTACGGAAAGATGATCTCATTCACTTTAGATTGCCTCCTAGAATTTCAAGTTTAATGTTTTGGGTGTTCTAAAAGGCGTGTGTTTTTTACATTTATCAACTTTATGTGTTTGGTGAAAATTTTTCACCATTTCAAGTTAAATCGATCATACATTCGGTCCTCGATATTTATTAACGATGCTCTAAATAATACACTCCCAAAATAAAACTTAATCCAATACACCTCGCTATAGATTTATTTTTGGATAACTTTCCACATGATTCAGAGCGGGTCGTTAACAAATTATAGCAACAACCTATTTCAACAGGCGCACGGTTCTGGTGGGAATTATTAATTTTTACACCGCACTTCCTCACCAAGCTCACGTGCGATGAAGTGATGAATAATTTTATTAACGGTAAATTTCGTGCAAGCCGTACGGCACTTTAGCACCCTGAATACCCTTCAACTCGTCAACCCAACTCGCCCCGATCGTGAGCGGGGTGATCGACATGTTTAAAACATCGGTGGCAAAAAGTGAAAGGAACGGACAAGGAAGTAACCTGTTACCATCGGTACCCTGCGTGATAACAGTGTGCGGCGTGCAGCCCAACGACTAACCTAGACAGCACAAGAAGAAGAAATACTCATACACTCACGCAATTCACCCCACGATCGGTCACCGTTCTCGAGGGTTTCCCCCCTCACACACATACGAACCGACGTGATCGCTCGAGATCACGAGTTTGTTCACGAGAGCGGTTCGTTCGACCTGCACTCAGCCAATTCGCGTGACCTCGGTAATGATCTTTAGTGCCCGAGAGTTCAGCAAAGGAAGGCAACGCAACCCACCGAGAATCGATGGCGGAGGCACGCAACATGCAAGGCGTTGAGAGGTGGTTGATGATTAAGGGGGTTCACTTTCGATTCTCCTGCCTAGCGCCACGTCAACCGGTGTTGCGGATGCTGTGCCGTGGGCAAGTTGGTCGACCGACCCTGGTTCCATGCACAACAGAGCCACCCGAAGGCTTCCGAAGCCCTGCAAGGGTGACACAGCGTACGGGCCGCAACCGTACGGTACAGCCCTAACTGCTGTTCTGCTGTTGGGGCACAATCGGGGGTCTCCGGTTGGGTAGAAGATGATGCCCTTGGCGAATGGTGCTGCCGTGCGGTTGGCCGCAGGCGTTGGTTGTTTGCTCTTATTTTCGATCAACTCGTTGGGTCAATGATCGCTCGGTGCACTTCCCACAGTCGTGTGTGGTGGCGCGGTTGTGGGTTGCCAATAATTGGCCGCAAGCAAATCGAACTACCTTGGGCTGAAAAAGTCTCGCTTTTATCGGATATAGGATATTTGCTATTTCCAGGTTCAAAATTTAACAACTGCACGATCAATGTCATATGCTATGCTTATTTATTTTTGAATTGATAGTTTATGACGATTATATTCAAATGTTAATTTTCTGACTAAATGTCATCGCTAACGATCGCCGTCTGTGTCTAATATATTAATCATTTCATAAAGCCTAAGGAGAGTATCATGTTTAAGGAGATAAAGATCACGGTGATTTCTTGACAAATTATTTGCTATAAAAGCTGCAGCTACGCTCAGACAATATACAAGTTTGTTTAAGTTCAATACCATTTAAAATAAAATAGAAAGCGTCAATATTGCCCGTGGGTTCACAGAGACCAACTGTTCATCAATTGCCCTTAAAATAGTCATAAACCGATTATATTACCCGTGTCCGACTACTTTACCGTATTCAATGAAAACACCGTGAGAGTCTCCCTCCAAAAGCTCGTACTCGAAATAATGCTGCACTGAACACGTGCTTCGAATGATAACAGCAACGGATTACTCAACACCACCTTCAGCAAGGCACGAGCATGCTCGCTGCAACCCCGGGTCCATCCTTGCATCCGCTAAATGACGCAAACGTGCCAACCGACCGGGTGCTTTAATTGAAGCCAATAAATCGATCACTTAACGCGGTAGCCTTCCCATGCAAATCCGAAACAAAATGCGCAAATAGGGTCTCCACCATCTGCCGGCCGACCGTCAATGATACCGCGATACGATCAGTCTAATGGCAACATAATAATTACAGTCACGCCGTTTGACACGCCGCGACTGCTCAACATACGAGATCACCCGACCACGCTCAGCCGCAACCGTTTGGTTGTACTTTCTGCAAACCGCCCGTAACCTTGATCTTCAAATGGGCCGCTGTCGGTAAACAACCTGCCGGTGGCTGCTCGATCGCTTCCGGGTGCTCACGTGGCGGCAAACAGGCACGGAGGATGAAGCAAAAAAAAAAAAAGAACTGCAGCATCAAATCACCGACCCGAAAGGTGACCCTTTACGCGACCCGTCGCACGATCGCGCGGGCAGACAAATGTTTATTCCACCCGATTGTGTTCCTTGACTGCAAAAGGAAGTACGCGCGCGCCCAACGCGATCGCGATTCTTCCACCACGATCGCGAGTCACGTGCCAGTATCCCTTCTCCGCGTTCTGAGGATCACAGGAGTGAACGAAAACAACCTGAACAACCTGAACAAGCGCGAACGACCCCTTCGGCAACCGCTAGCGGCCGTTTGGCACGCTCGGTGCTCTTGCTCGCGCCCACGGACGCCTGTGGTCAGTGCGTTAGCCATCTCCCGGCCTCGTACAGCTGGTTACAGCGATAGCGATAGTGCGATCGCGAGCCGCCGACGCCGCAGCAGTAGTAAGAGGAAGGATCGTTTGCTTGCTCGGCAGCCCGATGCCGCGACGACGGTGGCGCCCGACGGCACATATATATAAAAGAACCCGACCCGTTTCTAGTCGACAGTTTAGTGTGAGCTACATTCAGGTTACCTTCATTCGTCGTGCAAACAACGGTGACAACGTTTGAGTCGCAGGTCGCAGCGTGTAAAACAGACCAACAGGTAAGCTAGTAGTGCACGTGGTTGAGTGGAGGTTCTAACGGGGCGAGTTTTCACGCTCGAACCGCTCGTGATCGGTGACATAGAACGAAAGACTTCAACGGTGCGTCAAGCGACGAACCTTTCGTAGTGTGATGAGCAGAACGAAATAAGTCGCTTTAGTATTGCTGGTTCGGTGTTGTGCTTTACGGTGGTGAATGTTGCATTTTTGTTGTTCTTATCGAATGCCTGCTGCGTTCAACATTGATGACGTTGGTAGTTCGATTGCGCCCGGATCGATGAAGAACGCGATCGCGTTTATTATTCCCGGTCGTAAAAGTGACTCGAGCGAGGCATTGAGCAACAAGAACGAGAACGGAACGCTCTGGTAGCTGGAGCGTTGTGCCGGATCGGAATGTGCCACCTCGCTACCTTCGAGCACCTTTATTGCAAGATCACTCCGACGGACTCCTGCCCTTGACCACGGTGACAATTTCAATAAACAGTATCGGAACCGGGCGCTGGCGGAAGGTGATCTACTGGCCGCGTCTAGAGTGATGGCGCGAAATGGCGCTATTTCGGGTGCATCGTGAAGGCCGTGGACACCAATCTCGGTCGCTCTCAAGCGTTCCATTTCCACGTATGCTCCAGTTTCGATTTGGTGGACAGTTTTTTTTCTGTCTGGTCTCTCCCGTTTGTGCGTTTGTTTGCTGCTTCTCGAGGGGGACGGCTTGTTGTCATCGTTGACGGCGAGCGGGTTTGCTTGGGTGGATTGCGCAACGGTCACGCTGCACCGTGCGCTTGGGCTGCCGGGGCTAAACTGCGTTACATAAAGCATGGGGTTTCTTCAAACTGCAATTTCTACGGCGCGACTTCTGCTTCGGTCCCGTGCCCGGTGCGGTTTGGCATGCAGTTATGTTTTCAAATCCCGAGTACGTTGCAGCGCCACCGGTGCAGCCACCACCGGGCGGTTGCGTCATACCGCGCGAGACCGATCACGATAAGTTTCGTCGTGCGTACGACGCAATGGGAGATGGCCAATAAATTTCGTCGAAAGTGAAACTAATCTCGGGCCGGTCCTGGCTGGTTTTGGTGCGTTTCGCTTAACGTTCTTCCTTCGTTCCTTCACCTCCTTTTTTTTCTCTGTCTCTCACTCTCTCCCTCACTCTCTCGGCAGCTAATTTTCAACATGAACCGCATCATCATCGCTCTCGCCGCCGTGCTCGCGTGCGCCTCGGCCCAGGTCTTCCTGAACCAACCGATCCCACTCGCGCTGCACCAACCGGCTCAGGTTCGAGAGGTAAGTACGCGCCTGGCTAGGCCCGGTTACATCACCTAAGCGGAGCCGCCTCATACAAGAGTTCCGTGCATACGATCTTTTTCTCTCGCTTACCGACTCTTAACCCATTCCCTATCTGCACCACTTTTGATAGGCTTCGCTCGCCCATCCGGCGGTGGTCGAAAATGCGCTGCACGAGGCACAGTACCCGGATGAGTTCCGCAACAACTTCTACAAGAACCCGCACATCGCTGATGCGCTCGCCAAGCAATCGTGGTTCGGTGACAAGGAGATGCCCGTCTTCGAGCGCGAAGCCGATAAGATCCCGCGCGATCGCGTCTTGAAGATCTTCAAGAACGCTGGGTTCGTTCGCCGGCGCTAGGGCGTGATCGAGCGATGCGACAGTGCGATCAGTTCAATGATCAGAGGCTCAGCCTATCCAGCTGGACCCACCCGGAAGCGAACTAGGACATGGATGAGGATGTATGGTTCGATGCCCCACTTGCCAACGCTCATTTTCTGTGCGTCCCTGGGAGTTCCTGTGCTTCCACGAGGGCGCTTGTGATGTTCGTGTCTATTTTCATGTGTACATAGTCGTTAACTTATTGTGCCAATAAATTATTTATTATGAGTTCATCCTACTCAGCGTGTTTTGAGAAGGCGTTTAGGTGACCTAAATATGCCTTATCATCGTCGGGAACCAATCGGAGAAGATGTTGAGGGTTGTTACTGGAGTTTGCTTTCTAAGATGTATATAATTGCGATGTATGATTGTGCATACTGATTGACTGAATCCTGATCCTGATTGAGAAAATTAGTCGACAACGTTTGATTGATTGTTACCACTTGATTCGATATGGACAAATTTGATGTTACTAAGCATAATTTATACATCCTGATAATAACAAATATTTTCTGAGAGGAACAAATGAGAAATAAATATAAACAGATTATTATTTTCCGAATTAATTATAACTAATAAAATTCTTCACAAACATTTTAGTAGTTTTAACTTAAATATAAATTTGCTTTTGAATTTTACATAGAAGTTTAGTTTTATGATTGATATTTTTATTTTTTTTAATTTATTCTTTTACAATCCTTCCTCAACTGAATTTCAAAGACTTGCAAGCATCGAAATTGATTGGTTTATACAAATATTTTACACAATTTTTTATAATCTGTAACACCCCCAATTATGTTGAAAATCGTTGAGCAACGAATTTAAACAGTTTTCTTCGTTTACGATGGTAAATGATACTTTTAGATAGAAAATATTCAGTTTATGTATTATCACAACTATACGCAACTATCATGATAACATACAAATGCTTCTATCATCTGAACATAGCTACAACGCATTTGACAAAATCTCGTTTGAATATATATTTTCAACTGACTCCAATTTAGTAATGCAGGGATCCCGGAGGTGTTTTTTTTACATTAGTTACTAAAATCAAGAGTGGAACTCCTCATAAAAGATTACCTTTTTATTTAGCTCATAAATTGTCAAATATCAATTACCACAGTTTGCCCATTATTCGCTTCGTTCACTGAATAGCCATTTCTGGCGTGAGTGGTGTTTTTAACGACACGCCATGCTGCTATAAATGGCTCAAGATAAGCGCGATCATCGCAGCAAATATCACCGTTCACCGAAATAACTCAACACTTTCCGGGAAGCAATGGATAGGTTCTCAGAACGCAAAAAAAAACGCCCGGGAACCAACCAGCTTCCAACCGAATACCGAGGCTCACGAGGATTGACGCTGTTCCGACGTTTCGCCTGCTGAGCTTCCGGGATTCCGGGACGAGGCATTTCCCACCCAAACCCCACAAACGGCGATGTAAACAATCTCTCGCGTCCGCCGACATCATCGCACATACACACACACATCAACCCCCTTGCAGACACCGACATGAGCCGTCAGTGCCGCATCGCAGCGTAGCAGCATTCCGGGCGCTTCCTTCCTTGCTTTCTTTCCTCTTCGCGCCACCATTTCCTTCCGTCACCGCGTGCCCTTATCATGTCTCCTTGCCCAAGGATGCCCGGCCCTAGCCAGCCCTAACTGCGCCATTTTCGATGACGTAAATCGAGCTCGGCCCACGCGAACTACGCGCGCCGAATACGTGCGGTCGAATATGTTATGCTGCCGTTGTTTCCACCACCACCACCACCCATTACCACCCACTGCCACCCATCGACCGGTCGGGTGGGTCGTGTGTTGGTATGCCATTGCTTCGCGCGATTGTCACCGTGCCCCGTTTGGTTCGGTCGTGTAAAATGTCGAGGGATTCCCCGTTCCCCGAGTTTACATGACTGACCGGGGGATTTTTGCCACCTGCCGTATCGCGCCCCACCCCATCGCGGCAAAAGGACGAGCGTAGTTTTGCGTACAAAGAATGGGAAACCCTTCTGCGCAGCCCATTCAAGTTCACGGTTGTCGCACGGTACACCGATGCGTTGGGTACTACTCCCTCCATTCGAGAAACGGTGTGAGCGAACGGGACCGATAACACTGGTGGGATCCCTTTTACTCGCTTTCATTCGGATTCGGGCGTAAGGTGCAAGGCGGTGCATGACGGTGGTTCGGATGGTCCGTGTTGCGCTCGAAAGGACGAGCTCGACGACCGCCCAAAACAGTCCGGTGCATTGTGTTGCAGTGTGTAGGTGGTTCTTCGTTTGTCGAACGTCACTCGTTGCGTTGTCTTTGTCTCTTTGTGGTACTGCTGAGCGTACGCAAAACAGCGCGACCGACCGTTTTGTGTGTTGTGTTGTGCATTAAAAACACTGGAAAACTCCACCCTCGTAGTCGTGATTTGGCATCGGCTATTTATGAGCAAGTGCGCACTTTTGTACAAGCAAGCAAGTTCGGAAGCCTTTTGCAACCCGATCTAACCCACGATTAAGGTTTTAGGCTTTCGTCCACACAAAAGGACCTTCCCGAGCGGTGTGTAGGCATTTGACAAACCTCTTACACCTTCACTTTTTTGCTCTCTGTCTCAAACACAATCATGAAGCGTTCTGGCGAATTGTTGTTCTGTTTTCGGGATAGCTCCTCGTGGGGTTCCACCCAGGGAAAGGCGAGTGTCGGAGGCCAACACACTAAGTAGAATGAATACGCTTTCGCTCACTCCCACCCACGTACCCACCCGTGCTCCAGGACTTGGACTCTCAACGAAGGGCCGCACCGGGAACGGGAAAAGGGCCGTTACGACGAGAGCGCATGTGCGACTCCCCTTCACATCAATTGCAGCACCAACACCACCCGCCGTTGACGTAGCTGTGGGGGTGGAACTGAGCTGGGTGGGGAGGAGTGTGACCCTCCCTATCCGCCACCCCAGTGAGCTTCCGAATGCGGGAGCGATTACGGGATTTTTTTTAGCTTTCCGGCTGCTGGTCGGCCCGGCCGAACCGTGACGCAGTTGCAATTCGACGCCAACCGCATCATTAGACTCGAAAGTGCCAATATACTGCCGTCGGGATTGGGCGTAGATTGGCAATCGGCGTCGTCGTCGTCGTCGCCGTTGTCGCCGCCATTGGGCGCTGGGGTTCATGGATATAATGGGGGCCCGGAAGTGGGGGACCGGAACCGGTACCTGGGCGAGGCAAATGGGTGACAGGCCGTAGTGATAAGACCGTATCGTTATCTAACGGCTGGTTGGGCATGGGTTAGGTTCGCAATGTGCAGTCCATCATTTGAGCTGGTGTGCGTTAATGTTGACGCGTGTAATTGCGCCAGGCCGTGGGGCCAAATGCCGGGGTTTCTGTTGTGATACGTACCGCACCAAAAAAAAAAAAACAAGCAAAAGCGGTGGTTGGGAACGCCACTGCCATTACTTTCGGGATGATTTATGTTCACCTTCAAGAGAACGAAGGTTTGTAACGAGAGATATTAGCTGGAGTACTGCGTGCGTATTTCAATTGTTCAACGATTTATTTAAAAAGTAATTTGCAAAGCTGGGCACTAAATTTAGTATATTTGAAGGTTTTTTTTTCTCAGCATCCTTTCTTTTCTGCCTGATGATTAACGATCACGCATTAGCGATCGGATCTGAACGAATTTTGAGTCCCAAATTATAACGCCCGCTTAACTAAAGCTTCGATGGAGGCGCCAGGTCGTTCACGAAAAAGCGAGCGATTTTCGCATCGTTTCGGGGGATTTTTTACATTTCACCAAAAACCCCGGGAAATGGGAACGGCTCCACAGCCAGTGGCTCGCTGCAGTGATAACGTAAACAACCACGAAGGACCTCCTCCAATCAATCAGCCCCCAAGCCTCCCGGTACGTTGCCACACCGAAGTGGTAAGCGTGCCTTGTGCCTGGTTCAGTTCATTTCATTCATCGTTTCCTCGCTGAGAAAGCTAATGAGCGTATGTACGTGTGCGTTAGGGGGAAAGAGAGGAAAGTGGAGCCCTCATCAACCCCACCTGCACCTAATGCCTTCTTGAATAGAATGAACTCGCTTCAGTCCGAAATCGGAGCATTTTCATCCATCCGAAAGGAAAGCCACAGTCGGTCGTGCCACCAGGGTGGGGAAAATGAATTTCCACCAAACGCGACCCTCGCTAGGGCCACTTCATTCACAAAAACACCCAACCCCGAACGCGCGGGACCGGCGCAGCGCCACGCAAAATGGCCGATGGGGCGCGCGCGTGAATTCACCCGAGCCCGGAACGAACGCGTACCGTTGGATTGCGAGGACCCCGATGGTACCGTTCGCGTCCCGATTCCGGCAGAAGGTTTTTCGCATCCGACCGCGACGGCCACCGGACATCGACAGCAGGAACACCCTTTTTTCGGCCCCAAAACGGGTGGCGCTTTTTTTTTGCTTTCGTTTGACAGCAGCCAACCAGTGCGCGCACCAACACACCCGCACACTGCTGCTGGGGCCTTCCTGCGCTGGTTAGTGATAGTGGCGAGTCTGCGTGTGCCATCGAGCACGCACTCTGCACTTGTGTGGGTGGGTTTTGCGTGTGTGTGTGTGTGTGTGTGTGTGTGGGTTTTATTTGTTGGCCCAAATGCGAATCGCTTCGAAACCAAAACCTGCGCTTCCCAACAGTGAGAAATCCTTGCATGTTGCGAGCTGTCCGTGTGCATGTGTGCGGGAAATATGACATCCAGTAAACGAACGCAATCCTAATCTAGTGTGAAACATCCGCTTCGTGATCCTAGTGCGCCTACGGTAGGACGAACAATCGGTTCCCGCCTGGCGGCTGGTGTGCGTGTGGCGAGAACGCGCGCGTCCACTCATCCTACGGACGGTGCGTCAGGGCGCGCGCTTGTGTGTGTATGGATGCGTGTTTGGTCGAGGCCTACTGCCAGGTTGGGTCCCGCAAGCGGAACGAAATATGGAGCGCCTGCTGCGATCTTCTACGAAAGCCTCAACATCCATGTTGCGAAGCGATTTTTCTTCGACAGTGCTGCTGTACTAGCCCTGACTTCGTTTGTAAAGTGCCCGTTACCCGTGTTTGTGTCGTTTCCTGCTCGAATCGCTAAATCAGGCTCGTTTCCTTCATACCACCCACCACCCAGGGGTGGGTAAGGGGCAGTTCGCTCTCGCGCTCTCGTAGCGCAATTTATTTCTGGAGGCTATCGGACACCTCGACCTACATCCAGGAAAGCAAGTCTCATCAAACAAACCGCAGAACAGCGCAACATCACAATGTGGGAAAAACATCCGTCGAACTCAGTGTGTGTGTGCGTGCGTGTGTGTATGTATGTGTATAAGTGGGTTTGAGAAGAGAGAAGAGTAGCCTGAGCGAAGGCACAAGGGAGGAGACACTTAAAATGGGACAGTTAGTGTGCTGCTGACCCAAAGCAGACAACTGACGGGACAATGCGCCTCTTTTTTCCATCCGAGCTCAATTGCGGAACCACAGCGAGATGATGCGAGGCTCCAAAACGTGCAACTCCACCAATAAGTGCGACACACGGGCATGCCCTGGTTTCCCTCTGGTGGTGAATCCTTCAGCAACGAATCACCAGCGCGCTGGGAAAACGACCAAACGATGCTTCTCCCGTGCGTGGTTGTGTGCGTGCGCGATGTATTGCGTCGCTTGGCAGGTGTGCGTTTTAGAATGGAGCAGGAATGGAGCTTTCGAAGTGACAGACAGTGCGACAGAGAGAGAGAGAGAGAGAGAGAGAGAGAGAGAGAGAGAGAGAGGGCAGAAGTTTGAGGTGATTTGCGCCTCCACCGAACGAGGTTGCATCTACGGGTTTCCGACAGGTCCTTAGGCCGCTTTTCGCGCCTGACAGAACGATGATTGATGTCCTAGTGACGGAGACATGGCACTAGGGACAGGCAAGCTTGCGCCTGCAGCTACGCCTGTATTTACGCTGGCTTTGATGTGTGTGTGTGTGTGTGTGTGTGCCGTGTGGAATGGGTGCAGGTGTGCGTGTAATCCTGCAGGTTTGTTCCGTAATGATGGCACAAGCAGCAGCTGCCACCGTTCCGCTAGCAGTTGACAAGGATGTTAGCCAACGATCGCAGTTGTTGGTCGCAGCTTTTGTTTCTTCGTGTTGATATTTTGACACTTTCCAGTAACGTTTCTCCTTCCTTCCAACGTTCGTACTGCTCCGTGCGCGTTTAATGTGAACAATCCTTGCTGCCCTACCGTTACACTCAGCCCAAGCCTGCCAGGTGATTGCAAGCGAATCGTATTCCACCCACATTCTCCGGTTGTAAAATATGAATTTGCATTTGCTCGCCATAATGCGCCCCTTTCTGATCCCGGCGACGTGGCATCGCGAATCCTTGTGCGATCGCCGCAGCGCTCGAGATGGAGGATAAGACGCTCCAGTTTTAAACCCCGCCTGGTCTGGTGGGTTTGGCACGTGTGCCATTGGAGTGGGCCACTCTGGGAAAATCAGGCAAACCAAACCCGACCCACCCCTAACGAGGGCATGCCTCATTTTATGCGATTTTTCCTTTATCTTGCCGCAGTTTGCCCACAATCCCTGCCGGTTAACGACGTCCGAATGCGGACGAATTTTGTTGATACGCTGAACCGCGTTGTGGGTTGTGGAGATGGAGGCGCTTCAGACTCGCTTCTGAAGCGAGTCCCCGTGTTCGAGCGAGCGAGCTTGGAGTGAAACGAAATGGCGTGCTCTAATCGTACGCGTGGAACGGAGATGGCAGAAAAGATACTAAGCGCTTGGCGCTGGGTGGAGATGAAATGGTGGCAGTGGAAAGTTTTTCCTTCGCTACCGACACGTGGGAACTACGTGATTTTTCCACACCATTACGGGTCATGATGCCCGGAGTGTGCTGGTTCGGGAGCGAAGAAAAGCGGCCGCCCAGTCGCAAAATTGATTTGCACTCGAATAAAAATATGAAGCACAAAACACACTCACATACACGTCCGCGTAGTTCCAGTTCCCGGCTGCTCGAGCAAATATTGAACGTTCGTGATCGAGAAACGCGAGCCCGCGAGTGCGAACTCCCCAAGATGGGTGGGAGACGAAATTGAAATGTCCTCACGGGTCTACGAGCGGGTATCCCCGCAAACTCGCTATCCCGCTCTACTCAGCCCGCAGCCCCTAGTAAAGCATTTCCGCTATTCCGGCTTTTTTATTCCATTCCAGCGTACGCGAGTGTGTAAATATGCCCGTGCATGAATAATCCCGTCACCGACCCGGGCAGTAGGGTGATTTTTGCGAGCACCCACAAAAATCAATGCCCACGAATCTCCGAACCGGAGGCCGCAGTCCGTCGTCTTCGGCGCAACCGGAAATGAAGGCTGCCCCGTGCTGCAGGGCGGCACCCTCGTTGCGATGCCATCAGTGTGTGGTGTGAGGTGGTGTGAAACTCGCGCAACGAAAGGATAACGCACCGCCTACATACATTCGAAGGGGCCAGACCCACTGGGGAAGGCACACTTGGTTTAGTGCTGTATGTGTGCGTGGGTACGTGTGCCATGTGAGTGAAACGAAGCGGCAGAAGAGAACCAGCTAGTAAGTGCACCCGCGAGAGAGAGAGAGAGAGAGACACGTTTGGGGCTGCAAGGGCCATGGCGAACGAGGAGCAGCAGTAGCGGCACACCCGGCAACGGGCCTATGCTCGACGATTTACATATTATGATTTAATGCTCCCGACATCGCGATCATGGAGCCACCGGTGCTGATAGCGGAAGTTCCAGCAACGCCACGTAGCACGTGATCGAAGCGGGTCCACTCAACACACGACACCGACACCGAAACCAAGCGTACAGGAGCTTGTTATCCTTGTCTGTTCGCCATCCCGCACACGTGCTACACCCTCCCCAGGGCCGGCCAGGTGTGAGTCCGCAAGCAGGCGGATGAGCGAATGCGCGAACCGGCAGCCGTTGGGCAGCAGTTAGTGTGGCGTAAGGACAGGTTCGTGCGGATCGGCCACCAGAGGGCAGCAGTCGAGCCGGCACGTGGCCAGCCGGCAGCTTCCGGCCAGTGGCAGTTGCGGCTGGTGCGATTGATCGAAGCAGCGTTCCATCAAGGGTTCGCGTGCCGGACCCACACGGGAGGCCGATGGGAACCCTAACGACGTCTACCTCCACGGCGTCCAGCTTTCCGCTAGTGAAATCGAAGATTGGCGATCCCAGCTATGAGGGTAAGCAAACGGGGCTCATGCTCGCTGGGTTATGGCCTACCGAATGTGTGTAGGAGTAGAACTTTATTTTGTTGAAATCGTGACTGTAACTTGCGCGAGATCGATTCGACGAATTTCGCCCACCATGCATTGTCAACAGCAGTCGCAAAATATCTCGCTTTCGTTTTCGGTTATTTTGTGTCGAAGTTTATTTTGTGATAAGTTTTTTCTGTTTATACATTCCTGGACATGTTCTGTGCAGTTTATACATTCCTGGAAAAGCGATAAATTCTACCAAGGTGATCAACAGAAGCACACAATTTGTCAACGGATCCTTTTGAAAGATTAAAAGTGAAATGCCTTTCAAAAAGCTTCTTTGCTAGTCCATTTGCATGATAAAGTTATTTTGATAGCTCTTTTACTAGTCCATTTTCATGGTAAAATTATTCTTGATAAAAATGCTTTTGTTTGCAATGAAATTGATTAAATAATCGAAGCAATACGCTAAAAAGCAAAACAAGAGTTTAACGTCGTCAAAAACACCTAATATCTAACTTATGCTTGTTTTCAAATAAGATTAATTAAACGTTTTAATACCCAATGAACAATTATGTGCAGACAAGGAATTCATCTGTGGTATCTCATCAACCTCATCATGTTAGGCGTATGAGAAACAGCTCAAACTCAATCAAGAACAATTCTACAATAGTAAAATTGACCCTCTTCATAGGACGCACCTCCCTCACGAGTCCTTATATTCCCCCAGGACACTAACGACGATTAAGAGAACGCCAAAAATCGGACACCATAAAACCATCGGTTGCTGGGTAATGTCAACGTTGTCGGTATAATAAATACGTAGATTCCGCAGCAATTATATCCTCCAGATGCCCGAATGGCTTGGGCCGCTTTCCGGATCGGAATTCCACCATCAGCACCGAATTTTACCACGATATCGATGTGCCAATGATGAGCACGACGTGGCACAACTTCTCGGTCGCCAATTTTAATGGACCCCCCATAAAACGGACCCAAACCCGGGTGGACACCCGGAAATGGGTCGGGTTGAATATGGCTAAAAGATTTTCAATCTCATCCGGCACCCATCAATACCGTAATGCATATGGGCGCCGGCCGGCCGCGTGTGATGGCACGCTTTTATGAGGAAGGCACAATATGGTTAATGTTCGTCCGATTGGTGTCACTTATTAGGCGATCATTCGATGGTTCACTCTTCACCGACGCGGGTGGTGACCTCCGGAGCACTTATCGGATTGGGTCCGGTCCGGTTGGATGACGCAACGACACGATGCCGGCTGGGAAAGCGATTTTCCACCCTGGCGTTGTGCTCGCTGCCAGATTCCGGCCATCATCGTCTAGCCGGAACCGGGGCGGTCTCGACGCGGCCATTGCCACTGCTTGCCGGCGATGCCTGGGGATGGTGTAGGCGCGTAAATCAGGCGCCAGCTCCTTGTATCGATGCGGCGGCTGGCTCCAGCCAGACCAGAAGCCGCAACGTTTCGCCACTCCGAAAGGGTCAATTTGTTTTATTATTTCTTCGGTGCGCGGGTTTCGCTTTTTTTCATCTCTCGCCGTGGCGTCGGTGGACCGCGCGCGCTGGCAGACGGAATGGATTTTTCATATTTCCTGCGAAACGCCCGTTCACGTCGTCCGTGTGCGGGTGATTAGTGATTGCGGTGGCCTTCCATTTCGCCCACGGAGCTCTCTCCGTCGCTCTCGAACGGGTTTCGCATTCCGAAAACCACTCCCGCAAACTGCGTCGGTCGAAATGGTGGTTTTCTCCACACATTTAGTGGATGCATCGCATAAATTTCCCTCGAACCCCCATTGCCGTTGGCCAGACGAAGTGCCAGGCTCGAAAGGACACACGGCTCGTCCTGGGACGGTAATCGAATCCGTTGGCGGCGTTGGTGGAATCGCTTTCAGCAGCGTGGTGGTTTTCTTTTTAAAATTGCGCAAGCACGCATCCATTGGACGGGTTCCAGCGAGGGCGGCCAAACAAAACCAGCACCAGAAGCTTAATCAGGGGGCTTTCGGGTGTGGGTGCCGCCATATTATTGCGGTTCCATGTGGGAGGCAATCCTCCCACCGGGTGTACGGGGGCGAAATGGCTCGAGCGACGACCACACGCGGCGTTCCTCGGGTTGACCTTTTGGGAGGATGCGTTGGGCGCGTCTTGGTCTCGGTGACGTGTTGTTTTAATGCTCGCCCCCGGTGACAATCTCGGCGAGTGCTGAGGTGTTTTTCAGGAATATTAATAGAACCCCACGCGCTGGGTATGCCTGGCCGTCTCATGTAACGCCAAGGCCTGAGGACTTCTGGAGCGCCTTCGAAAGTTCTACATCCCCACCCTAATCTCGGGCGTTAGGACAGCACCACACAGAGTGCGCAGGAAACCACATTAGTTCTGCTGCTAATTGTGAAAAATAAAACATGGAGACCACCCGTGCCGTTGCGCCACGAGGCACATGGTTGTTGGGCAATGTTGGGTGAAGTTTTTGCCGAAATGCCAGCCCAAGGGTCTGCGGTACGTTTCGCCTTTGGCCACCCACACGGTGGTTGGTGAAAGGAAACCTTTTCCATGCTGGCTGGCAGCAGAAACCAAGACAAGCAAGGCGGCCTTCCCACCGGAGACATTTGATGAATTTTTGGCTCATTCATTGCTTGCGGTGCAACGACAATCATTAATTGGTCGAAGCCAACGGAATACCGATTGGTGAGTTTGATGTTGGCCTTTTTTGTATTATCTTCATTTGAAATAGCATAAAAATCTATTTCGGCCTAGCATTGGTAGTGACATGACGCAGACGTTTACGCAATTTGAGGGAAAACACTTACCACCGGTCACGAAAAATTAATTTATGGAGTAATAACTGCTACATCGATGATAAAACACAAAACGATAAATGGGTTTGTCTTTTTTATAGAACCCAAAAACCTCCCAGTTGGGCGTTATCATAATGGTGTATGTTGTTGTGTTTTTCTTTCTACAATGTGTGGCAAATAAACACTTATAGCGAAACTAGCAGATAGTTCTCACAAATGAAAAAATAAATTTTCCATTCAAATTGGAGATAGGCGGTTCGAAAAGATAGTTTCTTGGCGTTGAAAACCATTGCATGACGATTGATCAGACCTTTAATAGAATTCATATAAAGCATATGTGTGTACACATAACACATAAGGCTAAACATATGTATAATCCTCATTGAAAATTCTTGTCATGTTTGAAATATCTAAAGTGTTAAGCAACCATAACATTGAGTAGAAAATATAACTGTAAATCATTCACTAGCTTGCTATCAAACTCCCCTTAGCGAAAGCAAATTGTAAAGCTATACTAGAAAAACGGGTAATATAAAATTATTTTGGAAAAGTAAATGTATATCATATTCATATATTGATAACATTAAATAGTTTGCCAAGCTACACTATCAACAGAACAAAAGTATAGCTATTAGAAATTGAATGGAGCTTGGCCCTACGCCAAGCAATACTCTTACTCCGATGGTACTGCTTACAAGAATACAAGCCGCGCGTATTTCTCGTCCAGCGTTACTGTGCTTCATTAAATAAGGTTATCACGCCGTCCAGTGCCCCCTGGATTGTATCAGATCCTTCAAGAACGCTAGCCCGCAAACCCGAGTGCCATGTGAATTGGGCACAACCATCAAGCGGCCACGGATCATTGACATTGAAGTGCCCGACCGCTCACAGATGCACGGCACCAAAGCCCCTAGGTTTAATATTCATGCTCCCAAAGTCAATCGCTATTCATAATCGGTCCAGCATTAATGGATGCGTTGGCCGGGACGCATGGACCACAGATGCTACCGCGATTGCGCTTGACCAGCTGGAATTAATTTGAATGGTTGATGGAACCACGGCACGGGAACACAATTAACGGCTCGTTAACGGTGGCACAGGAGGGCGTCCGAAGGGAAATGCAAAGTTTTATTTCCTGCATGTGTTGCCGGTTATCGGCAGCGTCCGATTGATACGATCGTCAATCAAAGGGCATAAATGTATAACCTTGAAGTGAGAAACTATAAATACCACCAACAAGCGGTAGAGCTCCAACTCTCCGGGTGCGAGTATATTTAGAATCCGACTAACCTGACTCAACTCGCGACCTGTTTGCCAGTAACGTTCCAGCGAGCGCTGTGTATCCTTGCCGCGGATCAGGGCCACTGGCGTTGCACCGCTGCTCGGGAGCCTAATTAAACTGCAGCAAACATTGTTTTCTATCCGCAAAATTACAAACCCTCCTAACCACGGGCAAAGGGCGCTGCAGGTCCTGGCCCTGTTGGGTCGCAACCATTTAACGGTGCCCACGATAGCACGATGCGGTATATTTGATCCTTCACACGGCAAGATTTTCGTGCGGTACGATAAATAAGGGCACACCAATACGTGTGCGCGTGGCTTGGTGCTGGGTCGGTGTTAGACCAAGCCCTTCACCGGAAGGATATACGTACTTCGACCAAAATGCACCGAGATCGGGGCCGAATTTGACCACACGGGTCGTCCGGCATCGTTGGCCCATGGGGCACCCTTAAAATGGGTGCCTTCCTGCCTGACCGGACCTTCGCAGCGTGCCCTACGAACGCGTCCTGTGAACGTCCTCGCTTCGCTTCGGATAATGATCGAAAGATTAGTGTGCGAGGTCAGGGCGGCAGAAGTCATTTCAATTCATGTTGTTGGTTTTTTTTTTTTCTATACGTGTTTTTCACGTTCTTCTTGCGTTCAATGCGCTAGTCTTATTAGCATCAACATCTTGCAACCTCACGAAACCACGGGACCTGCATGCAACGGAAGCGTTAGCGTGCATAAAGCTCCCATTTCTTTTCGCTGTGCAATCGAGTTTCTCCTTCTGCTGATTCTCACCCATTCGCTCACTCACTCTCTCTCTTTCTCTCGTGGCTCGTGCCACCCATGGACCACGCGGTTGGCTCATGTCAGCGTGTTGTTTTTCTTCGACCAGACCAACCCCACGCGGGAGGAAAAGCGAAGCCGATGCCGTCGGCCTGGTGGTGCCTTGACCCACGGGTAATGGGTTCAAGTACGACCGGGAAACCACCATTAATCAAAACAGTGCAACCCAAGCCCGAATCCCAACGGCAAGGCCGCAGCCCTGGTAGCCTTTTCCCACTCTCCGAAAGGGAGGTTATCGTGCCCTCGCATAATCCTACAGCAAGCGGGTTCCAAAGAAAATGGGCAACAATTTGGGGCCATCCAGGACTGTGGGCTGACTTACGGGGGGGGGGGGGGGGGTGTCCCGGTTTTAAATGGGAAGCAAATTGGTGCTCTCGTTGCATAACGGCTCGTTGCCCGCCATACTCATCATCCTGCTACGAGTGCGGTGCTGACGGTTCGTGCGCTAATTTGGGAAAATCTTGTTACAAGATTTGGTAGCGCATTAGGCAACGCAATCAATCAGGGAAATATGGACTGCATAACAACTATTGTTCTCTTCATCCATCGAAAAGGGAGTCCATGGGCTTAAAGCACGATATCAATGCGTGTTTGTGTTTTGTGGTTTATCAAGAAATGTATTGAAAGAACAAAATCAATTAAAGAGATAATTTAACTAAACCATTACCTGTCTAGTTATCAAAATCGAATAACAATTTGCAATGAATAGTTCAAAAGAGTACTGAATGAATATTGTGTTATATCTAACGATGAGCATAATAAATGTTAAAAAATGATAGTTTTAACATAAAATAACACACCAAAAAGCTTGTTAATGAATGATTTAAATCAAGCAAATTTTTGCTGCCATCCGTACTACCCACTTAGACACGCTTAAAAGAGTTAAAAGAAGCTACCATCCAAAACTGTGATTAAAACCGTGTAATGCATACCGATCCCATTCGGGTGTTGAAAATGTACGCGCCCCTGGCCGGGGTAGACGTAAAACTCCGTTTGGATAGAATTTGCACACCATTCCCAGGCTTAGAGAGCGAACAGAATTACGCCTTCGCTCGTCTTGCGGGCATTTCTGTTTCCCCGTGCAGGAGAAAGGCACAAGATTAGATGCAGATAATAGCTGGCCCTATTTTCATCATTGCATCTCTCCTGCAGTAAGCGGTACGACTTTTCCCGCAACGCTCGGAAGCCTTTGTAGACGTCGCCACGTTTCGGTGCCGTCCGCTTTACCTTTGGAGTTCCAGTTTTCCGCTTCCTATGTACACAAACCGGCGCGCGGGCGCTGAAAGAGGTTCGACGCTGTTCGGTTTTTTTTTGTCACCGCTTGTGATCCTTTATTCCTCCCGATAGACGGCATTACGTGCGACTTATTTAGCCAAGGTCTGCCCGACATGCCGTGTGATATCTGCTGCCGCCTAACGGTCGACGGGGCTGGTGCGTCTCCATCATCGCGCAAACGAGCGAGATCTCCATTTAAGGGAAATATGTTTTTTTCCATCCTGCCCGCATCCTGCCACACCTATTGGGGGTTTCTCCTTCCCACGCAGCTGCACGGTGTCCCAAGCCGCACACGTTGACACGTCGCCGTCGCTATTTCCGTGAATGAATCCTATTTCGCAGGGGCGAAATGATGAAATCGCTACGGTGCAAATGGAAATCGTGAGGAGTGATCAAATTATTCTAAATTAAATTCCTGCTGATTATTTATGTTATTTCGCGTTGCCAGTAAACCGACCGGCTGCGAGGACCGCGGTAGGGCTGGTTGAATATTTGGTACAGATTTTCGTCCCCGGCGCCATTTCACGTCGGTCGCGTGGTGTTAGTTGTGGCAAAAATTTTAAATTTCCCTCATATCCCTCGAAGGGTAGGAGGCTAGAATTCGCAAATTGCTATGTGCATGATTTGCTTTTTCGGTGATTGTAGTGAGCTTATCATTCCATTATATGTGCTAATTTAGAATGTGATGATTGCGTGCAATTTTCTCCCATGTAGCTAAAACTACTTGGTGATGATAAGCTTTCTGGGAGAGTATCGCGAAACTAAACATTAAAGAAGTGTGTCAGATGTATCGATGTAAATTTTTATAACAATGCTAAGAACTAACAATGTTAAGAAATACTAACGTACAGTAGAGAAAATATCATCCTATAGTGAATGTAATGGACATTTTATTATTCAAAATATTTGAAAATAACATAAAAATTATTTATCAAATTTTCCCTTTATTATTTCAAAATATTTGAAAATAACATAAAAATTATTTATCAAAAATCCCTTTGACATTCATAAAAGCTGGTTCATATTTCACAGCTGCTTTTAACAATCAACAAGCTCATTGCATTTATAAGTTATTTATTTTTTTTTGGTTTGTAATATGTATCATTGTTATTCAAAATATGGAGACGCCTGGTGTTTTTCAAGCCATTCATTTTATGCATGGTGTTTCACTAGTGCGCCCTCTACCGCTCATTGTTCGAACTACTCACCATCAGTTCATCGACGGGCCCGAGGGAATCAATACGCCACCTATTGTTGACGGTCTCCGTAGCCATACATTTGCCTTAAAACATATTTGAATCGATTCCCAATAATTGAGTCCCCTTCCGCATCAATGTTTGTCCATTTTCTCCACAGAGGAAACGCCTGAAGCCCGCGCGATGACGGAGCGAAGCGGCCGAACGGATGCCAGCGGACGTTCGGCAGCTCTCGAGCGAGCCTACGTGCATGACGTGTACGAAAACTGTGAGGAACCGAATGGCCAGATCCGGCCCAAAGTGGCCCAGTTCTTGGGCGGTCTTGAACCGGGCTCACTCGTCTGCGACGTCGGTTGTGGCAACGGGCGCTATCTGTCTGGCTTCAACCCGCTGATCTACACGATCGGTGTCGACCGGTGCTTCCGTCTGACGCAGGTCGCTCACGGGAAGGGCGGTGAAGTAAGTATGGCTCCAGCAATAACTAAACTCACAGGACATCAATGCTCACGAGTGAATGATCAATTTCAGGTAGCGATATGTGATAACCTGGAACTGCCATTCCGTGACGAATCGTTCGACGCCGTCCTGTCGCTGGCGGTGGTTCACCATTTTGCCACAACGGAACGACGCGTCGGTGCGATCCGCGAACTGGCACGAATCCTGCGGATCGGTGGCCGCGTCATCATCACCGTGTGGGCGCTCGAACAGCGTCACCGACGGTTCGAATCACAGGACGTGCTGGTACCGTGGCAACCACCACGCACCAAAAATGGCACCCTCTCGGACGATGAAGACGACGATGACTTCCTGCCACCATACCACGCGTACACGGAGGAGTCGACCAACTCGAGCCGATCAGCCGGTGATGGTGACAGCTCCAGTTTGTCCTCGTCATCACCCGGCGAGACGTGCTACAGCTTCGTGCGCCGTGCGATACAGGTATGTCTTCTGTTTGGTTTCTGTTCGCTCTCCGAGTGCCGAAGCATGCTCTTTACGCCTCCGATAACGGGTTTTTCGCTTTCACGTAGAAACTCGCCGGGGGCAAACGCAGTCCTTGGTTCCTGGAGTCGTGGAGCTCGCGGGAAACCAAGCACGACAGCAGCCTCGACTACGAGGACGCGAAGGATTTGCCCATCGAGCTCAGGCGCTTGGAGGACTTCGACGACGTACCGGAACCGCCGCTGTCCGCTGGTGTCAAGAGCCGGAGCTTAGGTAGTATACTAAATCCACCACCAAAAACCATAGTTAGATCACGTTCAAGTGTACCAAGTTTAGGTGCGCAAATACCTGAATCGAAAGCGACCCCCGCCGCGGAACCGACGCCAGTGTCCCGCCGACCAAAGCTAGTGAAACAGAAACAGTCACTGTGCGACGATGTAGACTATAAGTTTTCCGAGTCTCCCGCGCAGCCGCCCGAAGAGCACGCGTTACGCAGCGAAGCGCGTGTGCAGCTTCTGCGCAAGCAAAGCTCACTCAACGAGGAGCTGATGGCCGAGAGCCGGCTGCGCGAAAAGGAGCGCATCCGGAAGCGCATTCAGAAGCAAATCTCACTGAACGAGAGCTTCCTGTGCCGGTCGCTCTTCACCAAGCGGCTGCAGGTGATCAAGGAGGGCTTCGCGACGAAGCTCAAGTCCTCCACGGGCAGTCTCGAGCGAGTCACCAAGAATGGCTTCGTGAAGATCATACAAAACATCAAGGCCGCCAGTCCGGCCGCGTACCATGGTGGACCGGGTGGGACCAGTGGTGGCGGTGCCGGTGGTGGTCATCCACATCCGTGTCACCATCATCACTCGCACCATCATTCGCACCATCATGCGCATCATCATCCGCATCATCACCACGGGCATGGGCCCCCTGGCGGTCGGTCACCGTACTGCTACGATCCGAACGATTGTCCTGCAGGATGCGCAGGTTGCCCGGCCGGGTGTTGCCCAATGGCCGGTCCCCATGGTGAACCTTGTGGGACTGGTCGGTTTGGTAGCTCGTGTGGTCATCATCGGTTGTCACGGAATAACTCAGCCAGTGGCAGTGGCACCAGTAGTACGTGCAGTACCGGTGGTAACGGCTCTATGGCACTTGGACACGATAAACTGTTGGCGGCGATGGGCAACAGCCAGGATGAGGCGTCTAAGCCGAGGCGTCACTCGCGAGAAAGCGGCTCCGGTAAGTTGCCCTAATTCTGTTTATTGTTTTTTTTTTTCAGTGTAACAGCCACCCAGGTCTTGCGTCTCGAACCGTCTACCTTTCTCTCTTTCCCTCTCTCTATCTCTCTCTCCCTATATATTTGATTTTTTTATTAACTGTACCCACCAGTACTGCTCCGTTTCCGGCCTTCCGGTGGTATCAAACCCAATAGCATCTTTCTACGTTACTCTAATGTTTGTTATCACCCGGTACTCGTGTGTACCACTTTCACTACACTCACACTGTTCTACCCACAACCACATTCGCCTCCACTTTGCACCACTTTCATCACTTAACTATCAGCTGGCGGCAAACATAAACTGCCACGTCCGTGCTTCGTCCTTTTGTATGATCCCACCCAAAACCGTTATCGTTACGCGCGCGTTACTTTGTGTTACATTTCCCGATGAGCTGTTGTTCAAAGTTCGAATTTAGTTGTGTTTTTAATGTTTCTAAATACTACCCTTTGCAGCCCATCCACTCGCGGTGGGCTGGATTCCCGGAACGATCGTGCGAATGAACCCGTTTACTAGCGTTATTTTCACGTTCCTCACAATGCCCATTCACTCTTTCCGTCAGCACACCAATTCACGATCACGATCACGGCTGGAAACATCCGCAAAAAGTGTCCCGTTTTGCTGGCGTTTCACGCTTTCACGCTCACGTACTTCTATTCCTCTCCACAATGAGTAAAACTCAGCAATAACAAAACAAAAAACAATCACCCTCGTCCTCGAGAAATTGGCCGTCGACCTTAGTGTCCTGTTTTAGCCACTTCGTTTCACTTGTGTTTCTTGTTCTCTCATTCTTCTTTCTTCTCTTTTCTATGTCTCTCGTTCTTTTTCTTTCTCTCTCTTTCTCTCTCTCTCTCTCTCTCTCTCTCTTATTCTCTTCCTATCTATCTCTTGAACAACCATGACATTCCATCCTTCTGCTATTGGTAATGCTCATCTGTTTCTTTTCTACAGAAAGTTTTCGTTCTACTTTCATTAAACGGCAACGTTTTGCGGGTACCTACCAAACCGTCCAGTTCTTTGCTCATAGTATTTGTTTGATGTTTTAGTATGGTTCTCCAAGTAACCCGTAGCGTTGTTGTCGATCGATTCTAGTTCCGTGACGCTGGTAGCTCAAGCAGTATAGGTGGCCGATCGATCGCGCCAAAAAGGCAGCTAGTAGATGCGCATGCTTAGCTAGTACATATGTATAGACATAGCGTTAGCCGTTACTTAGCCTAATCGTGTCGTGTTAGCTATATGTGCGGTAGTTGCGCATCTGCGGAGAGCTTTAAGGACGATGTCCTGATAAGCTGGTTAGAAACGCACACACTAACGCGTGCCAAACTAGCTTCAGCTTTCCGCAAATAAAATATAACCGACACGATAAATAAGCCAATAGCTTGCTCAAGAGCACGCACGCGAATCTGTCCGATGCACCACGTTGTTAGAATGAAAATGCTTGTACCCAAGAACCGACACGTTTGTGCCGTATTGGAGCCGGCTTTTTGTGTGAATGTGTAGCAAACGAACACTGGCATCAACCTTTTCCCGTGAACGTTTCCTTAGCCTTTCATCATGCATCCCTAGCACTATGCGCTAATGTACTCTGCCACAAGTGTGTCCTTTATCATAACGCATATCTCATAACGTGTCGCATAAAGCGGAACCTACGCCTTATCATCTCTCACTTCCTATCCCGTAACTCATAACATGCCATACACGTGTCTGCACCTGCCAGCCTGCGCTCCCATAAAAAAACCCAGCACCAGCCCAAGGCTTAACTGGGCCGAGCCGATGCACTTGCCTACTAAATAACGATATCGATGCGTTTTACTTTGTTTTATTTCTTTCAACTTGAGAACCACTATTACGCTTGCCTTCTATTAGACTCGTAGCCGTTGTAGCGTCTGGTTGGTTGATTGAACCGCTTACTAACATGTGCTCTGTGCTTTTTCTTGCTTTACTTTCTGCCGGATCGCCTCTCGCTGATGATCGTCTCATCATTTGTCGTCGCTTCTGTCATCCGCGCAGATTCCTCCAAGGACAGTAGTCTCCAAAGTGATACCAGCATCGAGTCGGAGGACAGTTTTGCATCTGTGATTTACATTCCTAAACCAGACCAACAGCAGCAGCAGCAGCAGCAGCAGCAACAACAGCAGCAGCAAGTGCAAACGAACGTTGGCTGTAGTGTGAACGGTGTTAGTAACAATGGTAGTGGTGCGTGCAGTGGAACTGGTAGCAATGGAGCTGGACCAACCGCCAGTATGAATGACTTCTTCAACACCGGAGCAGCAATGAGCCGCATGCCTTCCTCATCAGTGCCAACGTCTCCTTTGGTGATGCCTTGTCCGACACCAGCTCACTCGCCGGCACCTCCGCGAACGAAACCCGGCTGTGGGACGGCCACGATCGAGCAGGTCGCATCAGACGCACCTTCTGGTGGCAGTTGTAGCAAGTTTACGTTTGAGGACACCGCCGTACTACCGTGGCAGCTCGAGCAGCAGGACACGTTAGCTCGAGAGACCGCTGCTCGGGAATCCGATAGCGATCCAATGTCTACTGTACCGGCCAGCAGTACGAACACCTGCACCGTCACCAGTACGACCACTTCCAGTACCTGCACCAGCAAACCCGTGCCATCGGGACCCGCAACGGACAGGAAAAGCTCGAACACCGAAGGCAAGGATCGGAGCACAGGATCACCTCAGAAAAGCGCCGGTCCGCAGAAGATCACAAGGCAGCAGATCAAAGAACTGCCTCCGATTCCGAAGTTCCGGCGTAGTGGCAACTATCCTATCTTACGTCGGCAAACTTCGGCGGCCGCTGGTGGCAGTACCACGGCTCCCGTGCCCGTGCCAAAGCTCCTGTCGCTGGAGTTGTTCAACCCGGAAACGGACGATCTGGACAGTGACTCAAGTGAGCCATCCTCACCGGACTCGATCGATAGTGTGATCAGCGCACTAAGACCTTCACTATCTCCGTTGCCTGTGGTGGGATGTCCTGGTGCTGATCAACCCAAGAGTACGTCTGCTAGCGCTGGACGAAACGGAACAGTCCTGCCAGCTTGCGGAACATCCGCAATTCCACCACTCGTAGAGGCAGCCGCCGTAGTGGCACACAAACTAGAGGACGTCGTGGACATGGTGATTCCTGAACGCGTAGGATCTGACGGCAAACCGTTGCGCTTCAACGGTCTACTCGCAGATCTAGACGAACGTCAGTCACACCAGCACTTGGTCGACTTTGCCGAGAAACTGAGCGCCCAGTTGTTGAAGGAACTCGAGAACGAAAAACACCGGAACGAGAGCTTCGACGAGGACGATGACGTGTTCGGTGTAGATAGCAGTAGAACACGCTCGAGTGCCGCGAGTGACTCTCCACCGATCGTCGATCCGTACCTGCGGAAGTTGAACGGAGATTTGCGTGATCTTAACCAGCTACGGGCGGAACTACGCGAACGGAGGCTTATGCTGGCGAACCTTTCGAATGCGGGTGGCTCGTGTGGTGGGCTGAGTGGGCAGTTTAGTGGCAGTACCGATTCGTTGGGGCTGAGCTATGGTTCCTCGATGGCACCGATCATACAGGAGGAAACGGACGATGATGAGGAGTTTAACGAACTCGAGGAACAGCGGTGCAATGGCGTTGAAACGTCAAGCGTACCGAAGCTGACAGCCGCAGGTGGAAAATGTAAGAACCTTGGTGGGAAAGTTGTGGATGACTTCGTCATCATACCGGAGCTTGACGAGGACGATCCGGAGTTGTGTGCAGACACGACCCTGCTCATACAGGAAGAGGATAACTCGGAGGAGCGACCTCTAGCGGTCAGTAGCGGTAGTGGGCACAAGATCACCGATCATCTGCGGCCCATCCCTGCTCCCAGCAAGATAGTTGGCTTTAACGGAATGAAACCGCTAGCACGCACTACCGCAGACTACCGACATGGTAGCAGCAGTAGCAGCAACAGCAGCAATGGCGAAAAATGCCACCGAACGAGCAGTGTGTCTCTCGGAACGTCTACCGCTCCAGCAACACTGACGACGGCACCTGCAAAGACGGTGACGATGCAGGCACCAGGCACCAGCACCGGGGGACCATACACGGTTCCACCCAGTTCCGGTATCGCCAGCGAACGGAAGCCACTGTCGGCAACGAAGAAGTCATCGGTGCCCTCGTTCGAGTCACACGCCAGCGTGGATTCGTGGGCACACTCGACTTCCACAGCCTCATTGGACAGCCCGTCGATTGGTGGTTCTGCGACACATCACCGGTACTATCACGTGTTCCGGGAAGGTGAGCTGGATTCGCTGATTAACCATCACGTCACCAGCCTGCACATCGTGTCGTCGTACTATGAACGCGCGTCCTGGTGTGTAGTCGCCGAGAAGGTGCACGTGTGGACTATCTAGATGGTCAGGATGGCCCCTATGTGCTGTTGGGCAAAGCTTTCGACCAGTGAAGAATCACCACCATCGTATCTTGGAGGTCCGGCTTTGGTGGATGAATCAATAAGACACTATTCAACGAAAACACGGAATCGAAAACAAGTGCTGAAGTAAGCGTAAGCAACTAACGAACGAACGAACGAACGAAAGGTGCCGAACAAATAAACGTTTTCCCCAAACACAACCAAGCGGGCACCAAACCGGAAGGATCCTTCCCGTGGGTGCGGATCGAAATCAAACCGCTCATCGTCGGCTGCTCGGCGATGGCGGGCTCCGTATTACTTAAAAATAATCTCTGTGATTGATCTATATTGACTTGCAAGCATTAGTATTATAACAAAAGCGGAAGCGGAAACAGGAACGAAGGTATCGGGAAAAAAAAACGAAACTACACGTATACCGTGGGCCGGCGCATGAACCGGACGAAAGCGGACGGACCGTGCCGTATTACGCCTCTTGGTACTGGTTGAGTTTGGTTGCTTTGGTTTGGTTTTTGGGGGCATTATCGAAGTAATCTCGACAAACGAACCCCGCTCGCGAACGGCGATTCCGCGCCAGCAATGTACCATATGTAACGTTAACGACGGAACTGCTTTACTATACACTACTCCACTAACAACTCTTAACGAATTATGACAATTAAAAGTGATAAAAACCGAGCGTCTGGACGGGCCGCTGGGCAAGTTTCTCGCTCACGACAGGTGCAGGCGAGCTTACGAAACAGTACAACAGCCGGGAACGATGGCAGGATCGCGTTAGCCCTCATATCCTCTGTCGTAAACGTTTCGTTTCACGAATTCTTTTTCGCGCATTTAACCACACGGTACAGTTCTTGCCCGTGAACCGGAACAAGGTGGGTTAAGCTGGTGCAACGATGCACTTCCGGTCCCGTGTACATGCATTATGGTTTCCGAATCTTTCTCGCTACATCACCGCACACCGATCGGATCACTTTTGTTTTGCTATCTCGCTAGCACCGGCCGATACCGTCGATACCGGAAACATTCAACGAATTGTCGTGCGTTCAACCAAAGGACTCGATTATGCGCGTGCTCATGTTTTGGGCGATCCGGTGGCGCACAGAAGCTTACAACAGCACTAGCGCAAAATAAAATCAACAAACGTCATCCCGCGCAGCAAGATATCATACGCTAATGTTAAACTATAACGAACCAATGTGTAAATAGCAGCCAAAGCCTACGAGAAGAAAAGAAAAAAATAACAATTGCCTACCTTTAAAATGCGATTGAACGCAACGCTCATTTGTTAACTTTATTCTACCGTATTCTAGCAAAAATGAATTGGTTTGCAAATAATGAAAAGAAATCGAAACGAAAACGGAAACAAAAACGTAATACACTTAAACCTTAATCGAAGCAAGACGAGGAATCACTGCAAGGAAACCCCTCTATTGAACGGAAGAATTATTTTCATGGGAAGCGCAACAAACGGAACGCGTCCTTTTTGGGTTATCCCAGGAAAAAGGACCTGGCTCCCACAAGCTGTATGTTGTTTTGCGATTCATCAAACGAAGCTACCTGCGCTAGCACCAACCAGTATGGCCTACCCGATCTTCTCTATTAAGGCGTAAAACATCGTAGGATAATAAGAGTATAAGTAAACCCTTTCTACCGCTACCACTGTCAGATAACGCACGAAGATCACACCTGGCGCTGGTGGGGTGAGTTCCGGGTGCAGTTTATGGTTTTCCAACGATTCTGCGCGACAGCCATACACAGCTTGATGTTGAAAGCATGATTAAATACATAGTGAAATAAATTGCATAATAAATTGCGCATGGCAGTCGGCGGGCGGCGCGGTTTAGGGGAGTTTGGAGGGAATCTCAGAAATCCCGGGGCTAGTACCGAATGAGGTTGAGATGGGACGCGAGCACATTATTACCTTTACCAATATCTATACTAGTAAGAACTGCAATTTGGTTTCAAACTGTTTAAATGTACTCGCTCAAAGCGCAATTCAACGCGACCGGCCGAGTGTCTTGTTTGCCTTGATGACCTTGTTTTGTGGCCCGAGCCGATCACACGCAGGAGCCCGTACGCAGGAAAAATGCCGAAACGAAACGAATGAAAATCATATCAATCATATCACTGCAAGCTGTTAGCAACTGAGCAAGCATAAACGAACCCATACGATAAGAGACTCGATCACAACAATAAGCAAGAGAGTGCAATAGATCGCGGAAGGATGCAATCACACACACAGACATTCACACGGCGTGAAGGGAACGCAATGCAATCTACGTGAAACAATACACTACACAGTACAGAACTATTACCCAAATGGGGGACGGGACACTATGATTAGTACCTGCTGGTCTCCTGCGGTATATAGTCACTCCACGACAAGTATTACACCCAACAATCAGAGCCGAACGTGTAACTGGTGATGGCGGTTTTTTGTGTATTAAATTTTGTATCATTTTTGAGCGATCCACGTGGACCGTTCGTTCAGAGTACGGCCTATTTGCAGTAGCATGACAGCGACGATCGCATTTCGCAATATGCACACGATTATTTACAATTTCGTACAATCATACGACAAACGACAAATAGTCAAAGAAGTTTTTAAGTAGCAATTTCGGCTGAGTGTAGCGGGGTTTTGTCACTAATAAAAATGCTTTGTTGTATTCTCGAAGAAGCGCCAGACTTGCGCTGAAGTATGTTGTAAAGGACGTTTAAGATATTTATTTTTCTACTGCCTATTTTTACAGCACATCTTGCTGTCTCGTAACAAACACTCACAATAAAGCTACAATCGTGTTTTTTTATATAATATTTCTCTCGTTAGATCAACTCGCTCGTCAGAGTAACGCGGTTATGGAAGGTAGCCATAGTTTGTGCATAGTTTTCCAAACCTGACTGTACAGATTGGATTTTAGTTGAGGGATTTCGGTTCACATAAACATGCAAAATACTCGCGTATCATGGGAGGCTCAGAGCGATTAGTAAGTGTATAAAATGAGTAGATCAAAATTTTCAAAACCCTGTACATTTTAGCTAAATGAAACGAATTACACAATAGGAACGTGCATGCAGGTAAGCGAGCGAAAAAGCCGCCGAAACGGAGAAGAAGAAAAAAAAGAAAATCTCCCGCAAAAGGGGGAAATCGAATATCGCGAAGAAGAAACACTAGCAACCAATAGGTAGCGATTGGCTTTGTAAAGATAAAGGAAAAACCAAAGGGTAAATAGCATGCTTTTATAGCGCTGTAGCGACAGTGCTGCCGTTCTTTCGATGACTATTTTCCTCTAAAGTTGTGTTTAAAGACAAAAAAAATCATGTGGCAAACGTAATAACTAATACAGGAAATAGCACACTCATACCACAAGAGAAACCGAACCGAACGCATAAACGTCTTGCAGCGCAAGATCACCGCAAGGAACAATCCAAACGAAACGGACAGGATAAGTAGAGCAAAAAAACCCCAACTGCGTGAAACGGCAAAGCAAAATGCGCGCAAAATCCACATGAAAAGGCACGTGCACACACGCTAGATTCCTACGCCGCCGCTTATGCATTACGACGCCTTTAGACGTAGATGGTTACAGATATGCTCCATATTTTGCCCGTTAGGTTCCATTTTCCTTCGCAACCATATTGGTTTATAATCGGGCGTGTTACGTGCCGAGGCGAGACCGCAGGATGCACAACTGCGCGAAACGAAGCTAGCTCGCGCCCGCGAAGGGCGCCGTACTAGGTTAAGAGGGTGAAGAAACTAATAACCCCAACTAGGACCCGAAAGTAAGCAAATACCACAAAACAGCAAAACACATCGTCTATCATCTTCTCGCGGTAGGGATAGGGTGGATCAGGGCGTGGGAAGCATTGCAGTGGCGAGCCTAAAGCTATACATAATGTTAAATAATTTAAACAAACCCAGAAACAACTAACGAATGAACTAGCTAAAGTAATAACATAGTGAAAAATGGCGAGGGTAGCCCGAATGGGGAGAGGTTCGGTAGCTGTTGTTTGGTTGAGGACGGTTTGGAGCGTTGTGGGGGTCGGGACAGTGAAAAAGTATATATAAATATAGGACACTCGAAGGAAACAAATAATAAACATTACTACGAAAAATGTCGCCTGTATATTTCAACCAGATTAATAATTATTTACTCAAAGTGTCAAAGCATTTCGTCCGTATTTATGATGACATCCTTTAGACGTGGATTATCCAATGGTTGCTATGATTGATTTAGCAGCTCTCTCGCTTTTCTTTTCTGCTCGCATCAAAGCAACCGCGTGGTCCCTTGCACGTGCCCTTGAAATGTTAGTGAAGAAGATACAAGCAAAACCATGTCCTTACCCTTCCAGATCGGTCGCGAGTTCTAAGGACCAGCTGGAGTGTTTACCTTCCGCCGATACACTAGTCTCTAGTCGTTGCTAATCTGCGAACCGAATCCAGCCGTCTGTAATTTACGTTATTTATTGATCAACACACCTTAGGACGTCCAAGTAGGACAACGAGCCAGTACCGAAGGTTAAATAAACCCAACGCCGTGTGGTCAGCTGGCTCCCTGTATATACCACTTCACGGTCGAGAGTAAGCTTCGATCATGCACAGCCAATCAATCGATGCGCACAGTGGCAAAGCTCAACGAAACCGCGTGTTGGGAGGCTTTTAGTTCATGGGAGAAAGCACGATAATTAGCCGCGTGACTAGTCGTAATGCCACACGGGGTGTCACTTCCTTTTGAGCAGCGGTTCCCGAGGAGCGACACGGGCGACGGACAACTAAACAGCCAACACCCCAAAAAGGCCCTAATGTGTGCCCATCATAATGTCTCCCTCCATTGTCTAGCCATTGTCGAAGAGCGGGCAGGAGTTACAATGACAAAAAAAACGCAGATTCCTAATTTGTCTGCCTTTCCGGCGCTGTCCTCGAAGCGTCCACCCTTTCCAAACGATCCATCATCCATCGAGGGGGTGCTCTACGATTATTCGGAAGTAATCGAACCACGTTCGATTTGGAGTCCCCGATGAAGGCGATCCCTACCGATCCACGTCATTCGAGCGACCTCCGCAGGGTAACAGGACACAGACTGGGCTACAGGAGGGCCAGACGACATTCGCTACCCGGCACCCGCTACCCACCGTGAAGGGGTGCGATTGAACCACGAAAAGGACCTCATTACAGTGGCACCTGTGTCGCGCCTGACACCCTGTGTCACCTGTGTGAAGAGGGTGCGCTCGTTTGTGTGTGCGCCTTTACACAGGCCAACATTACGGGTCCATTCGGCTAATCACCCAGTTCCCAGCGGGTACGGTTCGATAAAAATCAATCAGCAACACACGGCGCCGGTGGCGAAGTAGACGACCTCCGGTAGAAGTCGCGACAGGTGCCACTGGACGGAACAGAGTGCAACGCCGTTGAATTCTGGAGCCAGTAATTGTGCGCCGGTTGCAGCACCCGGGCCGTTTACGATCCACAGCTCGGGAAAAGGACACGTCGAGAGACATTCGCGAACGCCAAAGGGAACGAGACCGAAGGGGCGGTGTGTGTGTGTGTGTGTGTGTGTGGGTGTAAGTGTGTCATAAATTTGCAACGATCCTGCTCAGTGATTAGCAAACATTGCAGGGAGAGACGCGAGACGTTCCGGGTCGCCTTTGCTTGAGTGGATAATGCATCGTTGACGCATCCTTGTGCACGCTTTGCATCCAACAAAACGGGATCGTAACCACGGCAGGCGTGTCATTTGTGCAGTGTAACGCGCCCGGTTAACATCGTCCAGAAGGATATCTGGATGCGGCAACGAAGTGAATGCCTTCCCTAACATTCCGCTATTGCGTCCTATCTCCGTTAACGCACGCGTGTGTGTGTGTGTGTGTGTCTGTGTTTTGGTGATTCATTCTGAGGATAATCATGCATCGGTCGCCTGTGATTTCGGCACTTTGTGTTGCTCTAGTGGTGCGCTTGGCAACGGGTGGTCCTCTGTTTTACGAAAGGTAATACTTGTGGCGAGTCACTCGGTATTGGCGGTGGTTCCCTTGACTGATTCCTTGGTGCTTTCACGTTTACAGACCGCAGATATTGAACAAAGTGGAATTTTCTGATCTCGACGTCGATGGCGATCGCATCGATCCACTGATCGATGTGTCGGAGGAGGAGCAGCAGTTCCGCAATATCACAGTGAGCAACCTCACCGATACGGTGGGTGACGCTGCAGGAGGAGATCGAGTGGGGAGCACTACTACAACTGGCCAACAGACGCCTGCCCCTGAAAACGATCAGACGACGATCAAGGAGCTTGGAGCAACCGATAAAGTGGACGTGAATACGGAACGTGCGCCTGTCACCTCAACGTCTGCTCTGATGCCAAAAGAAGATACTACGACTGCGGATAGTTCGGTAACCTCTGATGCTGAACCAACCCTTCATGGGCATAGTACGGTCAAACCGGCGGTGACCGTTGATGTGACGGTTGTGGAATCATCCGCTGAAACTTTATCAACAGAAGTGTTTCTGGAAACCACGTTAACCACTGAATCGAAATATAGGTCAAGTTCAACGAGTATCGAGGCGATTGATACGAGCACAGCATCCTTGCTGGAGGAAGTTGAAAACAGCACAAACCCATTGACAGAGGAACCAACACATCCTACAACTACTGTTCCTGAACTAGCACCACCAGCTAGGACTGAGATCAACGAAGTCGAGTTTTCATCGGAAGTAACCTTGGTTACTGTGCAGCCAGCTACCTTTGAGCTGACAACAGCGCCCTCTGAAGTGGAAATTGTGGAAAGTTCTGAAATATCCGCATCGAATACCGCTGGTGGGGTTTACACTTCGACAATACCTACGGTAACCACGACAGTTACTGATGCCACTTCAGCGGAAGCATTGGAAACGTTCGCGACGGATTCCCCTTTGGTAGATGGCACTGAAATCATTACTACATCATCATCATCAGAGGTTACTTTAGGTTCTAGCAAAACTACGGAAAATACGATAATCTCGACTTCGGCGGAAAATTCAAGCGAAAGTGACACAACATCAATTGAAGCTACGGAAACAACCATAACTTCTTCTACTACAGATGCCACTCATTCAGTTAAATTGCCAGAAGAATCGTCGGTCGGATCTACTGCGTCTGAAGCAATTGATAACACTGAAAGCACAGATATTACTATAACGAAATTGGCTATCCCTGAAGGTAGCGCAAATTCTGAAAACAGTTTAGAGCAATCGTTAACCGCTTCTACCTCGAGAGATGTAACTTATGGTGACAAGGCGTCGGATGAAACAACGGAAATTATCACAACCACTGCTACTATCGCAGTTGGGACAAACGCAGTGATAACCACAGAAACCTCGCAGGACATTTTTACACCAGAAGAAGTAAGCGATGATGATGATCGCTCTACCGTAGAACCTGATGCAAATTCCACACGAACGCCAGATACAGTGTCTGTCGCCTACACCACGAGCTTGGTTGATACAGAAGAGATCAGTACATCCATTTCTGCTACAGAGGAAAGTCCAGAGGCAGAAAAAACACTGGAAAAATTGTCAACCGTCTCCACTCCGGCAGGTGGTGCAACTATAGAATTTGCGACAGCTTCTTTTACCACAGAACATGAGGCAAGCTCCTCACAAACACCAGAAACATCTTCTATTAATTCAACCGTGAGATATACAAGTGATTATACCACACATTTGGTCGAAGCAACGGAAAACACTTCAACTACATCCGCTATAGATTCAGGAAAAATAGAGGAAAATACGATTACAGTCTCTACTACGGAAGATGCTGTTGATGGAGACTCAACATTTGCGGAAACAACAACAATTGCTACTACTGCTTCTGCCGCTGAACAGGAAACTAGCTCCCTACAAGCATCGGAAAATTCATCCACCGCTTCCACCTCGGAAGAAGCAAGTGAGAGTGATGCAAAAACGGATAAACCATCAGAAAACAGTACTGCAACTATTACTACTGCCTCGGAAGATGTTACAAGCCCAGCGCAAACAGTAGAAACGTTGTCTTCCACTACTGCGGAAGATGAAAACGATGGTGTATCAAAAACAGATGAAACAACTGAAACTACTGCAACGATTTCTGCCGCAGATGATCCGAAAAATGCTAGTGACGAGAGCACGAAACTGGCTGAAACTACAACAGATATTATAACAACCGCTGTTGTCACAAAACATGATGAAAGTTCAACCGAACCGCTGAATGAACAATCTTCTGTCACTTCTACCTCAGGAGATACGAGTGGTACTCATAATTTTTCGGCTGAAGCAACGGACAGTAGTGCAGCTACTGTAACAACAGATGCTACTACTCAGTCGTCCGAAATGGCGGAAGATGTACTTACTACTACCACTACGACGGCGGAAGATAGTAATGAAAGTGAAACGAAGCTGGCAGGCAGAACTGAAATCGCTAGCACAACTTTTATCTCAGATCCCACGACAAGCCCGGTCAACACGCTAGAAATGTTCGCTACTACGTCAACTATCGAAGGTACTAGCGATAGTGCCAAAGAATCAGCTGAAACGACGGAAACGAAGACTACCAACGGGTTTTCAGAAAGTACTAGTGAAGGAAACGCAGGCACGTCTCTCCATTCCGAACACATTACTTCGACAGTGGAAAGTACCACCATAGTTGATGGAGAACCTATCACGTCAAGTGTAATATCAACGATCACTGCGAGTGAAACTGATCCGGTTGAATCCACGATGTCAGCAAACACCGATGAAAAAACGATCGTGACCGAACAGCTTGAGGATGGGAACAGCGATCAAGCTTGGACAACTGCCAATGGCGTTTCACCCGAAACGACACGTGGTTTTCCGGATTTGAACCGTTCGTTCTTGGGGCTGACCACGCCAGAAGTAATCACATCTGAAGATCACGCTACGGATGAGACAACCACACCGACTCAGGTTCTGGAGGTTGATTTCGGCTCCAGTCCGGCTAGTGGTGCGCAATCGACTCATGAGACGTCAAGTTTCTTGCCCCCCACGGTGGAGTCTGTAAACTCTAAGGGGTCGGTTGAAGTTGTTGGCTTCGGAGGAAGCACAAACCTTCGCGGCATCTCGGTGCCAGAAACGGAAAGTGAAACTACCACGAGTCCTTATGAACAGGAGTCAGATGTGACCGAAACTACTTCGATCTCAAATACTGATGTAGGAAATGAAATCAGCAACGTAACGCGTGGTGATAGTGAGGAACTGCTAACCACAGGTGGCTCGGAAAATTTAAATTATTTCACTGCAACGACTGCAAGTGCAAAGACGACAGCATCAGTTCCAAAGGATATTAGCGTGAATGAATTAGAAGAAAATTTAGCGGACACATCATTGAAATTAACGACAGTCAATCCATCGGATGGAACTTCTGCGGAGTCGACTGTGGGCCAACAAAGTGAGGAAGTAACTACGGAAGAAACATCACCACACAGTGATGTGGAAAGTACAGAAAGGATCGACCTTGAAAGTACCAATTTACCGGAAGCTTATAGTTTTACTGAAAACGTCACCGATAGTGCGGCCGATCGAGGGCTATCCTCAATTGAAACAACAGTCAGTTTCACCCATCTACCAGAAATTGCTTCTACTGTAGCGGAAGACAGTACGTTACAAACGGCCGCAACGATTTTAGAAAATGTTTCTGAAGTATCCTCTTCAAATCCGGAACCAACGGTAGAGCAGGGCAGCGAAACTTTGTCCACAAGAGTGATCGAGGAAACGGACCCTACGGCTCCTTCTGTTTCAAGGATTTCCAGCGAAAGCAGTGAGGAAGTAACGGAAATACTTCTCAGCGACACAGTTCCAACACTTTTGCTACCAGCGTCAAGCAGCAGTGTACCTTCTGTTGAGGAATATTCGGCGGAGGTCCTTAAAGTAACGCATACGACTGTGAATCATACACATTCACCGACCGAGGCGTTAAGCACGACTTCAAACACTCAGGACGTCCAAGAAACCGACTCGATTGAACTTGAGCTGGCCGCAGATGAACCAACAGCATCCGCTGAAGCATCGAGTGAGGTCGTCGAAGAATCGGTTACAAGTGCATCCGAGCTTACGGATGACACTCCACTGGCAACGGAGGTAACAGCACCAATGCCCGATCATACGGCACACGAAGCAGAGAGTAGCGAAAGTGACGAGGACACGGCATCAACGAAAGCTCCCATCACATTCACGATTCTTGCGTTGGTCACCACCGAGCCGGCAGCAGAGGAATCGAGCACAGAACGAAGGTTAACGGAAAGCTTATCACCTGCTACCGTTGCGTCCGTGACGGAGGATTCACCGCGCATCGATTCAGGGAACGACGAGGAGACGGATCAGCAAGGCACGATGGAAAGCCTTCCGGAATGGACAGCTGCGGAGGAACCTTTTGCGCTGCAAACTGAGCCACAATCGACGCAAGATGCATTGACGATACCAGACTTGGACAGCGGGTCCCGGAGGTCGATGGCGCAAACTTCACTGTGTATCGCACTGTTAGCACATGTTACACTGCTATCCTTCGTCCTTTGATATCCCGTTGAGCTAATGTTCTAGATTAAAAAAAAAAACAAATATGTTAGATCTATTGTCGTAAGAGCCGTGGTGGATAAAGGACGCAGGATAAAAGGCTTGGACTGGAAAATATCCTGCCCACAATTCATCGTTTCCATTAAAGTGATGATTTATGTATGCAAAGGTGAAAACGAGTGATAAAAAAGCGAATCGCTAACCTTTTATATCCGTTAAATTTATGATTCTGATTGTTAACATTGTACGAATCAACGGTCCCTGCTATTGTAATGTTTCTTGTGTGATATAGTATGTTTTTTTTTTCTACTTAATAAACAATAATACTCTTCGAGATGATTCTGGTTTGAATTGTTGTTCAGACTTAAATTTATTGATTTTGAGAGCTCTTTCATTCTTGTACTGGTTTTTTCCGCTCTTTTACGTTAGATTCGTTCGCACATTATTTGAATTCCTCGCAAGTAAGTACCCCCCCACCATACATGCCCCAATCTTACACATACCCCACCCAACATGGCTGAAACGGCTGGTATCGTTTCCTAAACACCCTTTATCACACGCGCACAATGTCTAGTTTGCCTTAGCACCAAGCATTCGTTCCGTTCACGCGACATGGAAATTCGCGGGGCAGGAACCGGGTTCATTCTATCCGTTCCTTTCCCTTGCTTACTTTCGTTGCTTACTTATTATCTTGCTATCAGGTATTTGTGTGTTCCCTTTTCACCGATTTTCCCTCAAAGCGGTGTGCTGTCGTTTCTGCTGAACATCTCGAAATCAATGCATGTTCTTAAACAATCTTCCATTCCTTTGCGTTTTCATAGCGCTAGAGATGTCCTAGGTGTGATCATTTTGTGGCTTTGATTTTTGCACCATCCAGGGTGTTTCCCGTTTCTTTTTTGACTCGCAGTGACTGAGCCCTAGCTGTTCAACTGGTTTTGTTCCATCCGAAAATTATGATTCTCTACAGTACAGGGGAGGGTTTGATTCTAATCTACAATTTTTGCTTTCGCTTTTGTTTTGTCACGTCAAAAACACACGTACTTTTTCCATACGCACTTTCTTAAGAACATTCACATTCTGCTTACTCCTAGTGCCTTTGGGAGTGCCTTCGTTTTACAGAAGCTTTGTTTGTGCACTTCCGCGGCATGTTTACCGAAGTAGATAAGAACATCAATGAATCGATCCTCTGAACCGAATCGATAGACGCATAGAAAACGAGTGTAGCGGTGGTACAGGATTGTTCAAAATGCAGCTAAAAACGTAAGCGCAACGAACCACTCTTCACTCCGACGGCTCCGAAGTGTTCAAAACACAACAAAATCCAAGGGAAAATACTCTACGTTGGCTGGTTTTCATTTGGCGCAATGCTATTCGCCCTGAGCGTGGACAATGTTAGCGTTTGAGGTTGTGTAAGATTTGCCGGAGGGGTCCTTACGATAAAATAAAATGATCATAGTTCAAAGATGACTTTCTTCGTTCGGCTTTTACTTTTGATGAACCTAAGTTACTGATACTAACCAGCGGGAAATCGTTCACTATTGAAAAAGGAAAAGGCAGCAAGCGTTGTGCTGCCCCCCCCGATACAGAAGTACTACGTTGTCATGGTAGCGATAAAGTACTGCCCTTCAATAAGCAATCGCAATTTTTAAGTATCCAATAATAATAATAATAATGATAATAGCAATAGTTAAAACTTTTTTCAATCTTTTGTTTTTTTTTCAACTCATTAAAGCCAATGCCCTTTTAAGAAATGGTTCCGGCAGAAAAAATCATGTTCAGTGAAGTGTGTATGTCTCTTTAACGAAAGTTGTGAATTGTTATAAACTGTCCCATCACCCTAAAGTTGCTCCTCGTTTTGTATAGTTTTGTCTTACAGTCTTATGAGAAAACAATAGTTCTCTAGTTGACAATTAAGCAGCAGCGAAAACAGCAGAAAAAGAATAGTGCCCTGCACTACAGTACAAAAGAAAATCAAAAAGAAAAGTATACAATCTATGTTAAAAAAAAACTCAGTTCAAATAACAACAAACTCCGTAGGTCCATAATAATGTAAGAGAAAAGCAACACACTCCAATCGAACAGATGGTTTAACGGAAGCGCAGGAAAGCGGCTCTCCATATCTCATATTCTACATCTTCGGTTCAGGTATCACCCTTTCTAGAACATCCAGAATGCTGCATAGGTGCTTCGGTTTTTTCACGTTTTTTTCTGATCGGTTGTGTAAGTTCTCTAAACGACAAAGTGGGTGTATGTGTTTTTTCAGTATTTTTTGTTTGCATTTTCAACTAACACTGCATTTTTAGTTTTGGAAACTGCATGGCAGCTCTTCAGAATGGCATTGTCAATTGTAACATGTAATATGTATAACAACGGTCGAATGATGCGGACGAGGTTGGAAACTGTTTTTTGTTTTGTTTTTGCACAACCCAACAACCCCTCTATTTCATACAGCAACAATTCACATCGAATCAAGGGACAACGGCGGAACACTTACCCTACCGTTGATGTCCCATGTTAATTATTATGGTAGCTGTTTTTGTTTGTCTGTTTGTATAATCACATCATTAATATTGGATTTGAAATAGTTACTATGAATCATTATGCCTTCCCGCGCGCTGCACTCGTTCGTTTTGCTCCTTTTATTTGCGTTGGCTGGTGATGCAGCTGCACTATGCCACAGTTCCCCGGAGTACCGCATTCCCTCATAATTACTCTCTGCTTTTCTTTTGCTGGCCGTTTGCTACAATGCTATCGGTACTGGTAAGCTGACGGTGTTAGCAAACGGGTCTGTTCGGATCCCACACTGTTTGCGCCTTTGCAGGGAGGCCTACTACATTTACACGGATTCCACAAGGACGGAATCTACGGAACATATGTCTAGGATGGATTGGCTGCGGAAGCGATCGGATTTTACAACCTAGATAGTACACAAAAACTAGTTAGAGATTAGAGCTTGCTATACACGATCTAATCTTGGCGGAGATCTTCGCTATTCTAGAAATTTACCTGGTGGAATTTGTTACTACCTGGCCCTGTTTTGTAGAAAACTCGAGAAAAGCTCTCGATGCAGAAACGTGATATGACCCATGGCGGTAACGCAAATCCATTTTGCTAGACGGAATTTGGCTTTCGAGAAATAATGCGATCGAGCGTAAATAGTGTACTTTTTGGTTCCATGAAGGATAGCAACAATTTGGCAGCATATGCTTCCTTGTCAATGGTAGTGGTGATGGTGAGAGACTAAGTAGTTTGGTAATGACTTTGATGACATGTTTTCGAAGTGGTTCCAACTAGGAATACATTCCGGTGTCTACGACACCAACAGACCAATTGTTTGCTTTTTATTGCATAAACTATTTTGGACCTTGTTGAAATGGACAACGTTGGCAATTGACAAGTGTTCAACAGTAATTTGGACCGCCAACGAATTTGGCTACTGAAACGGCCTCCAACGGGATTACACGTTCAAAACCAGTTCGACGCGCTGTAACCAATATAATTTTCTTTGCAAATGGAAAACATGTAAAAAAAAATCTCCACAACATCCGCCAGTTATAAGCATTGAAAAATGGTGCACACTCATTGAGTTGTTCTTATTTTTTCTGCTTTGTTTTGCAATACGTTTTGTTTTTCATCTTTCTTGGCGCATTGCACGGCATTTTATACGCTTGAGCTAGTTTTTAAATGTTTATCTTGCATCTAATCCCGTTCGAGCTATTCATCTCGTCCCTCAACACTTCTCACACTACTCTACATATAGCTGCTTCACACTATTCGCTAACGATCAGTAAATTAGAATACTACAATTATCTGTTAGTGGTTTTGCTTCTGTTGCCGTTAATTGTTATCGGGATTTATCCCGCTCATCCGTATCGCCACCCTGATGATAGCTGTTACATGCTGCATAGATGTAGATTGGCATATTCTGTCTATAGTGCATGGTGTTTGTTAACACGTCATGCAAACGGTTCAGTTGCAAACATAAGGAAACCATCAGCTGGCTCGTTCCATTGATCAACTATCATCTGTTTGACCCGCAACAGATTTTCCGCCTTGCCTTTCCATACCGTTCCCTGTTTACTACTTTGCTGTGCAAATGAAGCGCAAAGCGCTCAAGACCTCCCGTGCATATACCGTAGCATAGAACCTTAGCATAAGCTTAGCCTAGTGAGAAAAGTGATAAAATTATAACTTATGGAATACGTGAATCTAGCTGATAAACCATGATAACACTGCTAGTTCTCCGCGAAGGCAAACGATTTATGGAGAAAAAAAAATCCCAAACCAACACTTAAGAAAAGCGAGCAGAACCAAAACCGGTTGCTATTTCTCTGCCTAACTTTCTATGACGCATGTTTTGTTTTCGTTTTGTGTAATTTTTTTTCCAAACCCCTGTATCTTTTTTCTGGAGACTAGTGTTGAAAAACATAATCTGGCATGAGGATTAATTGACCAACGCCGCCTATACAGTACATTGCTCAACCTGTTAACTTAAGTAACATAAGTTCTGAAGATAAGATGAACTGACTCCCGATATCCAACGGCGAATCCTTGCTTGCTTTGTTGCATCTGCTAATTTGAGTGCCACAAGTTCTGGTTGTGCATGCATTTGATATTGCATTTGGCGAACATTTGAACCGGCGTCCACATGAGGGTGTCTGTTGCGAAAATCAAACCGACTCCAAAAAGCACTGCTTTCTAGCGCTTGTTGTTCACTCTACCACTGTCGCGTTTTGCTGTGCTGTTACATCTACTGCTTCTGCAGCTTGTTGTGTTGGATTTGACACTGAGTTCTGCTTCTTATTCGCTTAGGGTAACACTATCGCACGAAGTGCCATCATAAAGCCGGCGCTTAGTAGTGCCGCTATCGGAACGGTGATGACCCAGGCATACACGATGTTGCGGAACAAGCCCCAATCGACGGCCTTCTGCTGCGCGGTCACGGCATGATGCGCGTGTTTACTGCTACCACCAGACGCTGGCCTAGCATTTGCCTGACCGACAAACACAACCGAACCGACCTTACAGTGCGTCGTCGAGATGGGCAGGCCAATCTTAGATGCAATTAGCACGGTTAGCGCAGCACCGATTTCGATGGTAAAGCCACTACAAAGAGAACCGAAAACGTATTATATCTCACTATTCATTGATAAATGCCATACAGGCACGATGCAAATTAGTCGCGATCCTTACGTTGATGGAGTGATTTTCGTAAGATCGTTACCGATGGTTTCGATCACTCGACGACCCCACAACCACAAACCGACGGAAATGCCCAGTCCACCGTACAACAGAATTAACAATGGCGTCTCAGATTTTTGCATTACCGAACCCTCGCGATAGATCATGAAGAGCGCGATCAGGGGTCCGATGGCATTGCTGCAATGAAAGACACGGTTCACTTTGTTAACTTCACGATTCACACCAAACATCTGCAAGCGTGTCGGGCCTTACCTGACATCGTTGCCACCGTGCGCGAAACTGCCGAACGTCGCCGTGAGCACCTGCAGGAAGGAAAACAAAGCCGAAACGTCTTCGTTCTCTTCCGTCGTTTTTTGCCGGCGATTATCCTCTTCCGAGCCTTCCTTAGCACCGATCAATGGTACTTTGCTTGAATTCGGCGACAGCGTTGCACTGATGAGCGGATGCTCCAAGCCCGCTGCGGTTTCGATCTTGCACATGTCCGTCTTTTTGATGTCATGGTCTGCACCGCTCAGCAGCACATTCTGAGGCATCAGGGTGTAGTCAGTGATCGGAATAGTGGTATCGCTCTTTGGACTGGTTGGAGATTTTCCGTTCTGCAGTGCGATCACGTTCGGTTGCTCCCTGTATAAAACGATATTGATTAATATGACAATGCGCAACGTTATTTTACACCGTATAACTTTGTTAGTTAACTTGCGTGAATGTACTTCCTAACAGAATTGATCACTATTAAAGTTGTGAAAATAGTGCAATATAGATCTGGCTACTTACTTGATTCCTCCATTGCTTAGATGTCCAGAATCGGGCGACTTCGGAGATATGTTGGCACTGTTTCGACGGTCAAAGTACGTGCCGAGATGGAAACGTCCATTACCGTGGTGCGACTGGAATTCATCGATGAAATTCAGGCTTGTCACCGTCAGATCCGTGTTGTCAAGGCTGGTCTTATCGTGGGGACCAAGCAGACTGTTAGCCTTCTTCATAATCTCAGGATTGAAGCTGTACGGACCGCCAATGCCAACGCCAGGTGACAGCTCTTGGGAGAGTTTCTTCACCAAACCGTTCTGGGGTGCCTGCTGTTGGTGCTGCGAGGACAGCGACACAAGCTCGGTCGTTTCGGTGATGGCCGGCAGTGATTTTCCATCGGCCGCGACCAGCGACAGGGGGCGCTTAGCACGGCGAGGGCTACCATTGGACGATGAGTCTCCGTCGGAGTCTCCGAGCGTAAATTCTGTCTTGTTGGCACCATCCGAACCATTCAGAATCTTGCGCTTTTGCCACGGTACAACAAACATCTGCACTAGCAATGCCACGAAGCAGCCAAGCCCCAGGCTGACCATAAGCGCCACCCATAGCGGGATGTTATCCATATATAGCACTGGAAACGATATAATTATCGTGGTGAGTGTCAAACGGCACCACCCACCTCCCCCTAGCGGTTCACCGCTAGCTCACTAGTTCCACTACCAACTAATGCTTGCTTACATTTTGGTCCATCGTGCACGATACTAAAAACATTCACAGCCAAGGTTGTGCCGTAGAACAGGGGCAACGAGAACAGTCCAGCACGCAGAGGATTTTTCGCGTTCAGGATGCAACTGCGGATCGTCCAGAAGAGCAGAACGCTCACCAGACCGCTCAGCACTGGCGAGATGAACCAGGATCCGACGATCGTGAACAGCGTGTTCCACTTGAGTCCTTGCGAGCCGCGTGCCACCAGACTGAAGCCGATCGTCGATCCGACAATGCTGTGCGTGCCGGAGATGGGCATCTTCAGGAACGTGGCTACCAGCAACCACAACGCCGAACTTGCCAGGGATGATAGGCATCCGAGCATCAGCTCAATCTCGGCTCCCTTATACATCTCCACCTCTAGTATTCCTTTTCGCATCGTGTCCGACACCTTATACCCTGCGGAGAATGAAAAAGGAGTAGGATTTAGAAGTCCGCTCAAGACCTGCAATGATGCGGTGAGGTTTTACCTATCAGGACCGCACCGGACACTTCGCAAACCGTAGCCAGCCAGCAGGCCTGACGTATCGTAAGCACGCCTGAACCGACACTTGTTCCGAACGAATTGGCCACATCGTTTGCACCGATACCGAATGCCAAAATAAACGCTATGACAAACCCAATAACCACCAGCCACAGTACTTCAGGTGAAAACGGATCCATTTTGGTCGGTTTGCAAATGTGCGAACGTGCGCAGTGAGCTTTGTCGATGAACTTCGAGAGTGTACTCCAGACGGAGAAAAGGCAGAAGAAGAGCGTGGGTGCTTGGAAGTTTGGTTCAACCGATCAGCGTTTGTTTTGAAATGCTGCTCCGATCAGCCGAGAGTACAGTGTGCTCTTTGAGATAAGCGAATTTTTTTACGAGACAGACAGAAATTGTCCTCTTAAAAGTACTTGCCGCAGCGAAGTGCCTTGGCAGACAGGAAAGGAAGAAAAAATATGACGATTTGAGATATTTGTTTCAACAAAAGACAAAGCTTCGCTTTTTTTTTTTCTTAAGTCAACAAGCAGGGATGCACGTGCAATATAAAGTCTTGTTAAATCACGTTCAAACGAAAAGATGTCTTCTCTAGGGTGCCCTCGTCTTTTGAATCTCGAGCTTTGCGAACAGCTTGTGCTAGAGTTTCCTTCACTTCACTTGTGGCGTACCACCGCGCTCAAAAATACTTCCTTTTTTACCTCGTCCCCGCCTAAGGCGATCGTGCGAGGAAATTTTTCAACAAACACTAAACAGTGCTGTGGGACGAAACAAAAAACAATATTGTTTCCGAGGCTAAATAACTCTGTGTTTGATTCACGTGAAACTCTCTAACTTTCCTCGCAAGCAGGAGGTGGTGCAAGATTAAACAAAATGCTATCTGTCCACTCGTTCACTCGATCAGTGCAATGTTTGATAACAATGTTATTTCAATTTTTAAGTAATGATCACTACACACAACTGCAACAGTGTGCTCCGCGGCTAAGCGTTAATAATAAAATTATTAAGTATTTATAGTAATGCCTAATACGAGCGTGTACTTGAAAGTATGAACTATGTAAAAAAAAAGATTGTTAAGTAACGGAATCAGTGGTGCTAAGAAATGAAGTCGTTGTTCTTCAGAACAGCAGGATAATACGGTTTATCCTGTGCAGAATTACTTCCAAATTGTAAGCGAACAATCGAAATAGCTTCGCTTAACTTTCCAACCAGCGGAATAATATAAAAAGTATCACAATGCTCTCCGTACTTGATGTAAGTGAATCGGAATTACAAATATATATATAGTTTAGGAAGTATATATAAAATACAAGTAATGTGCGAGTGAACGAAAAAGAATGGAAAAAACCAAAACCAAGAATGCAGATATTGTACCTTAAAAACGTTAAGTTAGTAAATTCTTGTAATGACCACCGACAAACACGAAGATGGACACAACAGCGTTTACTAACTAGCGTTTTAATTTGACAATATCTGGTAGGCAGAGTTTCGTAAAAACAGCCATCGTTTTGAAAAGTGGGTTTTGAGGCGGGTGTTGTCTGTGGTGCTTACGCCCCAGAGACAAACGCGTTACTGCCGAAGCTTCCGGAAACCGTGGCACGGTGTTGGTGCTATGCGGCGGTGTTTTGTTACTCTACACGAGAAACAAAACTACCGGGCGACCTGGAAAAGACTTTCCCTTTTCGGAACGATACGACAAATTCCCTAATGAAAATCTGACAACGTTACAGACACACGCAACTCCCGGATGATAAGGAGAGATTTCCTGTCGTCAGCAGAGACTGACTTTACGGCTGATGGTAGAAAATGGGTAAACACTTCACCAAGCACTCGTTAAGCGTTGGTCCACGTTCACGAAAATCAAAAGGCGATGCTGAATTGAAACTCTTTCTACACCGTTGACGATCAAAGCGGAAGCTGCAACAGTTTCGCCTTCTGCGTCGTATACATCAAATAACCTGTCCGTATGCAGTTGTTCATAGCTGAAAGTAAATAAAAAAAATCAAAAAACAATCCAATATTAGCATTACTAGACAATGTCTCGTACAATTTGCAACATATGAAATTATCGAACTGTTTCACTCCTTCATTTATTAATATCTCATCCTCAAAGTTATATACAGTCATATATCTCTTCCTTAACGAGTCGTATACAGTCAAATTTTAGCCCTCTATACCCACACATTACATCCATATGCCAGATGCACTTGGACAGCGATCTGCCACGACAGCTGCCGCACACAGATGAATTGCGACAGGACAGCACACCGTTCGCCGTGAAGGTCAAGTTCAGGTGAATTATAAAACTTCCAAGGTGGCGACCAGCGGACACACCATGAATTTATTCGTTTACTGACAGTTCATACGGTTATTATGATAGTACGTCGCACATTCCGTATTATGCCTTCTCCTATCTGTGCTATGTTCCCTCCGTTTACTCACTGGAGGTGATGATGGACATACTTGCCATTGATGCAGGTTATCGGTTACCACCGATGCATCATGAATTACTAAAAAAACAACGTACAATTATCAATTACAATGTAACAACTGGTTTTAGCGTTCCACCATGGTTGTTTATCTGCAACAGACTATAGTTCTAGTAAGCAAGGTTTACTTTTTCAAACGTTTTTTCCCTTGCATGATGCAAGGCACGCTGCCACTTTGAGGGGTTAGAAGTATGGCAAAGATTTATTTATTTTTTGTAAACCAGTTCATTCTAGGCCATTTGCGTCACATTTTCTACGACGCTATTTTATTACTTCTTATTCGAAACGTATGTAATTACAAAAATCGTTCGAGCGAAAGTGACTGTACCTCCTGCACAAATAGCCACTGCCAATGACAGGCGTTCTTCGTCCCTGCGACCGGTTGTGGGACGGTTGGTTTATGATAGGCTCCAGATACGTCAAGCGCGAGGTCAAGGTTTCGTAATGGTTCCGCGCTAACAGGCAGGATGAAGATGTACAGCGAAAACGCTGTAAAGACGATCCGATCGCCTTTATAGCCGCCGTGTGGCGGGTACGTTCAAAATAATCGAACCTATGTACTTTTTTGAAGGCCTGCTTTTTCGACTCGGCGCACTCGAGCCTGAACTGAGTGGTGCTAGGAATTGAACATGAACGGTCGCGAGATGCGGTGCACCGATTCCACCACAAGGAAAGTTGTTGCGCTGTTCGCATAAATGATCGCGATTTACGATGGCGGCATCCGCGCAGGACTATGTGCGTGAAATAATGCCTTGACGATGCTGTGGTGGTGAAATGAGATTTTTTTTCCTTTAAATACTAAACACGGCGTTTCGCGCATTTGACCTTTTTACAGCATACACGCGACCACGTTCGGCCATCTACAACGACGACGATGAAACGTCGTGCTAACAAATGAAACAAAAAAGGAAAACCATAACGAACGAATACTCTTCCCGTGATCGTCGGTGCTTGGGAATGACTGTTGGGGCGAGGCGTTTGGTCATAAATCCGCTTCGGCCGTTATTGGACGCTTTCCCCAGCGCATCAAATGGGTTACATTTTTTACACATAACCAGCTGTTGTTTAAGTTGAGGCTGTCAGCACATAATACCATTTGTTCTCTGTACTATTCTATTGGTTGAAGAGGAGAAATCTTTATTTTCGATCAATTTTTTAGTTAAATTATTTTTAATTTTTTTTTCAATAATATATGCTGATTTCTGTACATTTATAAATCCATATGCAAAAATAAAAAAATATGTATAGCCAATATGCATTCGAAGAACGTTCAACTCTGAACATTTGCTAAAAACTTCAAACAACAAAATTTCATTATCAATAATAGTCGGCAATCAAATTTACGTTGAGTTAATGTTGATACCATTATCACATTCATTATAAGCACGCCGCGATAGCTTTATGATTCTATCAACGAATAAATTTAATTTCGCTTGAAATGGAAAAAGATCATGTTTAAAATTAGACAAGTTTTTTCATCGTTTGTTTCTTATCGGTTTTCTCTTGTGATGGTAAAACGCGAATCAGGTAATTTTCACCAGTATGTATGTACGTACTCGAAAGCCATACTTAACGAGAAACAAACGCCATTTATAAATACATGACCTGAATTCGTATAAACCATCACATGATTTCCTTCAAGTCAAAAAAAGCTCAGAAATGCCCAACGAAATATAAGCTATCTCATGTCTTCATAAACCAATCTAGAACTACAGGATATTTGAATGTTTAATTGACACACTTCTTTACTCAAAATCCACACAACAACGCTAAAAATATAGTACCTTTGATGGGTTATAAAGGTACAAAAACGTAACTAAAACAAACTAACGGTTAATTAGTTTTATTTTCGGTTATTCATGATGCGCGGATAATTTAAATTCAAAAGGTGTATTTTTTTTTTCGCTTGCGATCGCGTTTTGCACGGTTATTTTCGAGCGAGTTTATTTTCTCTACTTACAGCGCAGATACACACACACCCCCTTCTTCTACCGCATGGTTACCTTCGCCAATGGTTTATATTTAAAAAGACACGCGATCTTCAACCTGCACTTCCTGCTTTCATCCCAGCACATCCTCTTTATCGTTCGTTGGTTAACCGCCTCTCTCAGCTCTCAAAAAAAAAAACACACACACGAATCATCATTTATATTACTGCTGTATATATTGGCGACAGACAACCCCATCCACCATTCTCAAGCGATGGCACAGATCGCCCCGCAGATTCCGATTTTGCTACTTTTATTTCTTCGTGCACGTTTTCATTTCGATCATCGATAATCTTGTGCCATTCTTCTGCACATCAGTTCACGCGTGTGTGGACTCATTGCCAACGGTAACAGCCTTGTCCTCTCCGACCGAACCGGATTCCTTCGCATCTGGCCGAGACGAATCAACCAGCGTGACGGGAAGTAGCGAAAGAGCGGTTCGATGTACGCGAAGATCGGCGGTACATTTTCTCTTTCTTCATACGCCCAGAAAGAAAAAAACTGCCACAAAAGCAAACTGATTCGTCCCATCTTCGTGCCCTCTAGCACCCGTTCAAGATAAGTGAAAGAAAAAGGGAACGTTTTCGTCCTTGTTTTGTTCTTGTCCGTTTTTACACCAGAGCTTGTCTAGATCTATTTTCCCATCGGCTCCCTGCGGCCTGAAGCGCCTTTCGGGTGTCGAGAACTTTAGTACTATTTTAAGAAACCAAATTCTGTACTGTACTTTGCACTTAGTACGTACATTTTGCCAGTGCAATACAACACTCAGTATTTGCCGGTACTGTCATGTTCGCATCGCAGCGCTGTTGATGTCAACAGTTGGTCAATTAATTCACTGACATTAAAAATCAATTGCCTACAATTCAGCGATCCTTTCTCACCACGTTGGGTGGAGGCGGACGCAAAGTTGCGATTCGTCATTGACACCGTCCTTCCGGCAGCAGAACACGCTGTCCTCGTCGCTGATCTCCGTCTCTCTGCTTCTTCACTCACCGTCTACTGAATTCCGTCAGAGGACTCGGAGCGATGAAAGTTGATCATGACACAATTCCCGCCATCATCTCGTGAATGTTAACGATTGGGACGTCCGCTGGGGCTGTCGTTCAAATTTGTTGCAATTGGAAAACTGCAACAATCCCAATGCTGCAGCAAGCAGGTATTCATGTCTGCAACCAGATCGAAAGTTTCGCTCTACTTCTACCGTTGTTCGACTTTCAATTCCAAATGACGTCAAACATTGCGTCCGTTTTATGCGAAAAAGCGCAACTCCAGTTGCACGATTCTGGGTGCTTCAGTACAACAAGGGCGGCGATGGATGGGATGAAACTAACATTACCTTCCGCCTTACCAGAATATGATTGATAGTTCTGTCGGTTCTTTGTATTTTTTTAATGAAGGGTGTCGTTTTATTTGTGCCAATAAAATTGAATTCCAAAAGCACTAAGGTGAAGTTCATACAAAACTCGTGCTACCGCTCTAAATGCACGATTCTAAACGTTTTATTATGATGTCATCTCGCAACTGATCAACTGTCATAATTACGCATATAAAGTATTTGAAACAATGAAAGAAAATACAATAATATATACGTCCCTAAGCTTCAAACAATGAGAATGTCGTTACGTTTGATTCCGAACTTAAAGATGATGTCAGATGTAGCTGCATGAACCGAATGTAGCTATAATTTAGCACTTTGCACATTTGGGTCAAGGTTCAAAAGAAAATCTTTTAAAATACTGTCTGAGTACTGACACAACTGACGAATTGATAAGTTGACCCTCATTCGCATTTTTTCCTCAATCTCGTTGACCGGCAACACCAGAGGAAACTGTGCTAACAACCTACAATATGAAAAGATGGCAAGCAAATGTACCACCATATTTGCGGGTGTAATTAGTGATAATAATATACTTGTCCATCATTGCTCACCTTTCAGTCGCAATGCTGTCACGTAACTTAAAAAAGAATCGCGGAATATCGCACGAAGGTGTAGTGGAGCGGCTGACATCGGTTCTTTCAGATGTCCAACAATTCGAAAAAGGGTACACCAGTCAGTCAATTAGTGGTACAAAGCTAGCGACCCACAAAATAAATGATCTTCTAGCTAGACGGAGCAAAAACAGCTGCAGAGAAATGTAATGGCCATTCTACATTCCAACCACAATGCCTTCGAAAAACACACAGTCACTTGCGACGGGTGTTATCGAAAAAAAAGCGATAGCAACAAGTGATATTGAGCCGGAAAGTACCTATCGAATAGGCACGTTGATAGAATCCTGAACGTCATTGAATTTTGTGCCAACGCAATTACGGTAGTTAGACATAAAAAAAAGGGCGCACAGATATCATATCGCTGCTAATGATATCAAGAATTGCGTTTCCTTGAGCACGTAGTGATTCACTTTCAATTTGGCGACAAACTCCGCGTCCTCCTGGAGTACGGCGAATACGAACCAGTTCGTCGGAGCCAATGCAAGGTGTGGCTCGCCAGATGCTGATAAGCCGCAGTGTTGCGCTATGCTATACCCTGTTAGGTACTACTAAACGAGGACATGATCGTGGGGCGATCAATCGCGCGCGCGTTTTTTTGTATTTCCTGTTGGAATAGAGCGACAAGGACTCCAACCGAGCGTCGGTGGCCTGATGGAGACCGGTAAAGAGACACGAAACAGCTGTGGGCGACCGCGAACTGACCACCGCATAACCCACCCAAGAACCAAAACCCGATTGTTCCCATGGCGGCACCCGTGAGCAGGCTTAGATACCAGATTCTGATATCGGGGTATGGCGGATCTAATGCAAATCGGGACAAGATCAAGACCAGATTCCTGGCAACCAACAAAACAAAACCAGCTTCTATTGCGGCTGCCGGGCAGAACGGTCGAACTGGTTTCCCGGTAAGCTAGCCCGCCCTTCAATCTACTGCAAATTGATTAAAATACCCCAGCCTTAGCACTGCGTGGGTTGTTCGACCAAAGTACTTACAGTACAACCAGATCACTTTCTACGCCCGGATTTCAAGGTTGGTTGAAGTACCCTGTTGGAGCACCGCGTGACCATAACCCAGCTTCTGGGCGGAAAAACTAGAAACAACCCACCAAGACCGGCAGTACAATCATACCAAAAATGTCCAACCGTACCAGGCATGACCTAAGCTATGACAAAGGGTTTATGCAGGAACTAGGCACGGCATAGAAGAGACAAGATCTGCTGACCATGAATATGAACATTGTGCACTGACCACGCGGATATAGCGCCAGCGAAATGCTGGTGGCGTTCTTTGCCATGTTGGACCAAAGGTTAACTTTGATAGGACCCGGTGCGTATCGCCATCTGCTGTAAGTTTCGCGCTTTCCTCATTGCGTCAGGAATTGGCCTCCGATAATCAAATCGCTAAGCGGTACACAATTCCGATGTCGATTAACACACACGACAGATTTATGACCGTAAAACGTGGAGCTATGTTCGCAAAACGTCCCACCGTATCGGGTGGTATCGTTTCGATCCATTAAGAAACAAGAGGCTCGTAGTGAATGAAGAAGCGAATTGAAAGGCTCCACAAATCCTTCCTAAGAGATACGAATGGCTCTAGCAATAAAGCATCTATCAGATTAATTGGTTTCAGGTGGCAACCACTCAAATAAACGCTTAGTTTGTTAATTCATTTGTGGCGAAAAAGATTCGCCTTGGAGCAACATCAGCCAACTATAAGCCAATTATTATAAAACTAAAAATTAGCACCAAACTGACCCCGTCCAATGTCAAATGCATAGCAATGTTTGACAAAGTAATAGACGAATGATTAGCGTTTGCAGGTATTAAGATTAATTTGCGTCGTTTGTTATATCCACTGTCCCAAAACAGCTTGTATGTGCTACAAATTACATACAACAAGCTGCGCGGTTTCATATATAGTCGAAGGGCTTCTGTTGTAGAATAATGGATCTATAAAGTCGAGAAAATATCATAAATTAGCGTCAGGCAGTCGATGTATCAACGTGACAGTATAAAACGACAACATCATGCAAACCAACGGCGGCAAAAACGGCTGTTCGGCAAAATAACAAGCAACGATTGAGTGTCCGTGTCTTTTCCGCGTATCACGCGTCCTGGGTGAGTAGAATAAGCAGGACAAAAGCAGTTTTTCTTCAGTTGGCCTATTTTTTGTGTTGCCAAAAATGACGTCCACTACCAAAAATCAGCTGGACGCAGAGACACAGACGAAAGGAGCATGGTCCGAGGAGTAACCATCACTCGACCGAGAGAGCTCGCGATCATGTGAACCCATAAAATCGAATCCAAGAATCTGCTCAGAATCACCACACACCCACGGAGATCCGCCGCTGCTTCACGCGACACACGCGTGATTGATGCGACGCAGAGTTTCTTGCGCACGAGGAAAACCATTGAGGAAATCTTACAGCCACACAAATACACCGCAGCGGCGGCGTGTGTTGGAAGGAAACACATTTGGTTTGTTATTCTTGGGTTGATTTTAATTACACGCGATCAAACCGACGCGACGACTGAAACGCTTTACGTCAATGAAGCTACACACAGGTACAAAACGGTTTGCGGTGATTGAAAGACCGACCCGTTTGGCAATTTTCCTTCTTCCAATTTCCAATGTTCTTTAGAAATCGCGTAAAAGGCGACCGTACTCAACTTAAGCAGCTACAGATTGCTTTCTTGAGTGTGGAGAACAAACCTGACCAAAAGGCGGCATCATTCACGACGTACAAATCTCGATCCCACTTTTCCGGTGAAACCGATAAAGTAAGCAGGTTCTAACGAGTTTGGACGATACCGGGGGCTTGACTTTTTGATATTGAACGCCCTGTTTGTTGGAAGCATTTTCTCGCCACAACCCATGCTTCTAATCAACACATCCGCTGGGGGGAAATCACAACCCGTAATAATTCATCCACTGGCGTAACTGAGCCCTTTTTAAAATCAGCTCATCGAAACCTTATCACACACTACATGACCGCTGTCGCAAGAACGCGATAATGCATGTGAACAACTCAGCACTTCGTTGATCGTGTGAACGTAGGAGCCACTGAACGCTGAACTACAGCAGTTCGCACGTGTTATGAATTTCGGAACGAGCCCGTTTCAAACGATTTTCCACGGTGTGTTTAGAACCTATCGCTAACAACCCACCCGGCATCTGATTAAATTTGTTCAAACGCAAATATGCGACCCTGTGACGACTCGAGCACTTCATCCCATCAGAAACCGTTCCTACGTTGTGTCAACGATCCAAGGTAAAATTTTCATTTGCCACCCTTACAGATCGCTTGCTCGCGCTCGCATCCATACGATATTGATTGCGCGCCATTTCGTAGCCGTCGTGTGTGTTTTCGCTCCGGACGAATGCGGTTTGTTGTTTTGCAAAATTTCCAGACCAACGCGTTTCTCATCGCGACGCAAAACCAGGCACAATTCAGCTTCATGTTACCTGCCGCACGAGAACAAAAAAAAACTGCTTATTGTTGACGATGATACGCTCGCTCATTTCCGCTAATTCAGTCCCATAGTTCCCATTGTTGAGGCATCTAAAAAATGCACGTTTGAACGTATGACACAATGGGTTGGGAAATTAGAAACAAACAAATAAACAAAAAAGCTGCAGGCCTTGAAGCAGAACCAGACCATTCTGGAACCTTTTCTGCGCCTGGAAATGGGCCAGCAAATTTTGGCGTTCTGCAATCGCCACGATAAGTGTAAGCAGTCCCCGGGCATTTGAAAACAATATGCAACCATCGCATGCGTGAACCTCCCATGCGGTGGTTAACATTTCACAGCATCTCCCTGAGCGGCTTTCTCGAGGAGGCGTTTCACACAGCGTGTCAGCTTCGTGTTGGTCGAGCACAAAAAAAAGAAAAAGATCCATCTACGGGAACGATGATGGCGTGTGACCTCGCGGTGTCCCGTAAGTACGAATGTGCGCAAGTACATTCAGCGAGACCCTGTGCGCTACGCGTGTAGCTTGACGCGTACACCAAGAACACTTACGCATTAAAGCCACGTGCTTTTACCGCACCAGTCAGCAATGGTTTCTCTCACTCTCTCTCTCTCTTTCTCGAGACGCGATGGTCGACCGGCAGCAAGCAACCAAAGGTTGTTGAAGAGTCGGATGACGTTTTTGTCTGGGCGATGTGCTCCTTTTACGGGTATTACACAATGAATCGTGAATCGGCGATGATCCTCGAAAACGTGCTGCTCGAAACCTAGCAGCGCTGCAGTGTGGAGTTGCGTTTGCAGGAATGATCCAAATCGAACGATCGATCGTCGGTCAGGTACCGGCGCTTCGAATTTTACTCGATCACACTCGATCTCGGCGTTACTGGAAACTATCACACACGCGCGCCGGCAAGCGAGCACCCTTAACTTGATCACGCACGCGATGCCGTTCGGTCACAACGAAAAACCAAACCAAAACCTCGGTTCGGAAAATGCTCCAACCCCGTCAGCGAGAGCAGGAAATGCAAGCGCGAAAAAGCGTTTGTTACACGCGGCGGCTCGTAATCAATCAGCACCACTGGTGGAAGACTGAATCATTCGAGCAGTATATATTTGGTTTTATTCAAGATTCTGCTCGAATCCCCTCCCCCCCCCTCCCGCGACCGTGATTCTCCACCCGTGGCGTGGGCCCGGTTTCCTCCACACAACTCCGCACACGCATCGACCGGGGGTGCGACCGCGAAAGCAGCAGCAGCAGCCACTGACACACGAATAAAACCATGCTCCACACCACGGGTCGTGTGGTGGTTTTATAAAATGCGCGCGCTCCTGAACCGCGGTACGTGTATTTGTCGAGCAGCGCGCATATGTCATCATGCGGCCAGTGCTCGCGCCCCGCACAAGTCTCGCAACTGAAACTCGCCGAAGCCGGCGTGTGCGATCGCGTGTGTGTGTGTGTGTGTGTGTGTGGGGAGGTTCATCGTGTTGTTGCCACCTAGTCCACCCTTCCCTTTAGCGCCACCACCCTATTTTCTTTGCCGACGTAAGCGGTTCGCGCAGCCGCACCACACTTCCACAGGGAGGTTCTGTTCCGCGAGTAAAATCCGCGACTTCACCGCTGCCGCCATACCGCGAGTGGTCGTCCCGTGGAGCCATGTCGCACCGTAGCATGGGGTTCGCGGTCTCACAAACACCCCAAAACCACCCCAAACAGGGTGGTGGATGGCGCGGGTTAGAGGGTGCTCTCGCTATCTCACTTGCGTATATTTCTTGCCCCCGCAAGAATCCTACGTAAGCACGTTTTTTAGGCGCAAGACGTTTGCCTCACACCCCAATCGGTCGTTTAGCGCGCGGAAAGTGTGCGGTCGAGCGTTGGCTTGTGATAACCTGCGCCCGAAACGGACCCCAGTTCGGACCCCCCCGGCGGTGGGGTGGACAGACCGGGTGGGGTTAGATTGTAAATTCGGCGAACGGCTAGCAGGAAGCGAGCCAACACGCAAGAGAGATAGCCGCGTGCCGCGCATTCTTTTCCACTCTACAGCAATAAACCGTGTTTCGCTCCATCGAACGAAAGGCTCGCAAGTTTGGGGTTCAACTTCACCAACGGATAAGGGGTGGGTTTCCTTTCTCGAGCCCAATCTGGTGGTTGCTCGTGCGAATTTCAAAACCGCAGTCACACACGCGAAACAGCGCTCAGCTAGGGAAGCAAGCTTAAAGCGTAAACGATCTTGCTCAGGCTCAAGGGGGCGCACAACGCTTTCAGAGCGAGAGAAGTTGCGAATTCGCGAATTTCTACTCGAACGGACGAAACGCGGCGATGGCCACGCAAAATACCTGACCCGCTTTGTCTGTAGAGCATCGGTGGAGCATGGTGTGCCGTTGACGTATGTGAACAATTTGGATACCGGCGGATTCACCATCATCGACCATAGCCAACGGGCAGTACTGTAGACACAGGGCGCCGTGATGGACGAAGCGTCTCGGAGCGTGTCAGAAACAGCGTCTGAGACAGAGCGCGCAAGTCAACAGAAGTTGCGGTGTTGTTTCGCGCATCGTGCGGGATACACGCAGCTATAGATACGACGGAACAACGCCGACTCACGTGCCGCTCACATGTCGCGGGATGTTTAGTGGATTAGAGAGCACATTATTATCGAGCCGAGTAGAGAAACGACCAGCCGCAGCAGAAGGTCCGATGAATCAGCTCACTAGAACAATACTGTCGGGACGATGAACATGTTTCCCGGAGGTAATTCCCTGAGACACGCTACCATTAGTTAGAATTTGAATGACACAGCGCTATTCACGTGAAGCGGATTGTTTCTGCCGAGCGCTAGAGATGCAATTGAAGTTGTAAATCGAACCGTGATCGAGGAAAAAAGAATGCTAATCGACAAATAAATTCACCAACGCATTGCATTAGTGTACCACAGCGATTGGATATCAAACTAGCTGATACGTGAGTATAAATCTTGTCTTGTCTGCCTTTGCTTGTCGTTTATGATCATTGATCACATTGAGAATTGAGTAATGCTTGCACCAAGAATTCGGCAGAAATCGAAATGGAAATAAATTACCAATAAGCAGCAATATTTAAAACCAATAATGTTGCACTAACTTTACGCTGAATGAGCGTAGTGAAATCATATTAATCAGCCGTTTAATCATGGCACCACAAACACGATCGTGCATATTAACCAGCAGTTCTAATATTAGCTTCAGCGCTCAACGTGAGGCATTCGTTGATTCGAGTGACACAGCATTATTGCTATTTGAAACAATCAAACGCTACCCATCATCATGTCCATCGTCACAAGCACAGTCATTGCGCTTTGATTGAGCCTCTCGTGCGAAAGCAATCGTGTGTTTCATCATGTTGCTAAAACGTGACCACATTCACAGTTAATTCACAACATATCACACATGCTTACATTTCTAGATCTTTTCTAAGCATACGTATTTGAAGATCGTGGACTCCTTAAAGTTAGAGAGATGTTAATTGGTTGACAGTTTGAGACACCACTTCCTGATCATCGCGTGATCAGAATAGAAACCTGAAGGTGGCACGCGTTGGGGGTGTTCAAAGTTATTTTTTCACGTTCCCAGAGAACCCACTTAATACAATTTGTACATTTTTTTTTTGATTCCGGTCCGTTTAAAATCTCGTAAAGCAGAGTGAAAAAACCCCGTGCCATGCTCAACCTCAATTGACTTCGATTATCGTCCATTTACGATCGCAAAACGAACCGCAAATAAATTGTATCAATAAAGCGAGTGATCAGCATACAAAGGTTTGCCCGCCACCAAACGCCGCAGTCGAGGAAAGAAGTGGAGGAACAGGGGCAAGGCGGCACCCGGTAGGGCACGGCAAGTATGTTCGGCCAGTTGCCAAGATCGTCGATTTCGTGACACTTTGGCAAACCGGAGAGATCCGTTCAAGGTCTGACACCCTATTAGCCACTGTCAGACGGTTATACGAGAAATATAAAAAGAGGCTGCTGTGTAGTCGATCTATTTTAATAGCAAAAAAAAGTGAAAAAATAAATTAAGCTTAAAGCACAGAATAAGCTTTGCACATACAGATTGCGACGAAGATCCCAAGTGAATAAAGAAATGATAGATGAGTTAATCGCTTGATTTACAATCACAAATCATCGATCGTTGCATCGATCTCGCATTCGATCGATGTGCTTAAATCACACGAGAAGATGACACCGCGTCCACACAATAAGGGTTCAAATACGCCAGTTCGAATCGCGAGGTTCGTTGTCACGTTTCAGTCGCGTTCGGTGAAACGTGTGTGACTAAAAATACGGTCCCGTATCTTCATCAGCTTGCCCTATCAACCTCAAGCCTGCGACAGATCGATCTTCATCACCGTCGCCTCCTTACGTCCCTGCTGCCAAACATTCGCGTCGTCGTGCACTAATTAGACGAATTAAATGACACGAGTTGAAGGGACTGATGGGGTTGTGAGCATTTCACAGGGACAACAGTGGCAAAAGCACGAGTGGCGTGTGAAGGCGCGATTCCACTTCGAATGTCGAGCTAAATATGACAGATAGTGGTTGAGTATTTTTATTCCCCCATCCGTTTGAACGTGTTGTGCACGTGAACTTCGAACGCACAACAAACTGTGTGTGCGCACGCGCGTACGATTTTTCGTACTTTTGGCATTGCCAGGGCGCGATTGATAATTTTGTGACGAGCGAAGATTGTAAACAACGACTAGCGGCGAGAAAATGAAAACAAAAAAAGGAGTAGCTTCCATTACACCTCGCGCAGCTGATACTGCATGATTCATCACAATTTCACAACGACAGGAAGGTGATCCCAATGCGGAATGTTGATAAATCAACGCCATGGTGTACCACTCTGAATGCCTTACTACTGCTGGACAGGTGACAAAATTATTTATCATCATCAAATTACCCTCGGACCCTGAATCACGATGCACTTTAGATTGCTTTAGAGGTGAAAAAATCAAAAGGTAGGTGGCGGATGACGGTTTGGAGTGGTGCGACGTCGAGTGGATCATCATGTTCTCTTCTGGGTGAATGATTTTTGTCGATTACTAATGACACTGCAAATAACCGTCAGAGTCAATGAATGCGCTTACAGTTAGCACGATTGATATTGACACCATTTGAGGTATGAAAACAGTGGAGTCGATTCTTAGATCCAAATAATTGCAAGTTAGAAAAATATCTGGCTGCAAAGAATATAAACAAGACCTTAATGTAAAATTATTTTAATTTTACTACCCTTTTACCTTATCAATTTTTGGAACAATGTGGATTTTTCGGTTTTTTTATAATTCGAAACAAAAATTTATAACTACTTATTTTTAATAACACTAAAATTTATTAAATTAAATTATTGGCACCAAATAAACGAGAAAATAAAAACAGTATATGCTTTTCCACCCAAATTTGCATCCCCTCTCACAGCACATCCGAAAAAGGAGCAGCATCCTTGCAATGACCACAGCTTGCAACTGTGAGCCAGCGAGCCTGTTTAGCAGAAAACAGCTTCTGCTAAAGGAAATTCCATGGCGTCATCGTAACAGCCAGCTACATCAGCAAATATGCCGTGTCGGTCATTCGCGCTAAATAGAGAAATTTCACAACCGCGCTGAAAACTGCGCCAACCCAACGAGCCTCCACACCGCCACATCATTGCGAGACATTCAACTTTGGGTGTAGCCCCTCAACCCGTCATTCCTCGTCATTCCCAAGCAAGCGACCTCCCAAGAGACAGCCTAGTAACGGGCTCGTCGCGCCTATCACGCGGCTCGAAGGAAACGTGCGCGAATAATCGACACACAGAGCATGGTGCAAGGTGACGATGGGATGCCTCCACTCGCACACAATACTGTTGGAGTTTCTTATCGTGAACGAAAAGAACCGCAATGGCCTTAGTAAACCCCCACAACGCCCTGAAACCCGCTCTTTTGGCGGCCAAAAACTCATATCGCGTGAACGCTGACTTGCCGGAACCCGCGTGTTTTGAGAACATGTCAACTGTGGTTTTTTTCTGTAAGGAAAAGGAACATGTATTGAAAATCTAAAAACACCGGCACAACAGCACGAGATTTGGGACGCAATACGAAGGCTGGCGGCGCGATCTGCTTCCACAGAATAGAAGGTGTGGGAGCATCACATCACATCTCGCCTCACATGAACCGGCATGACGTCAGATATGACGATAATCATCGTGCTCGGGGCCTGTTTCCACATAAGCTGAAAGACGGCACACAGTTTTAACGCATGATAGTAAACTCACTGGTCGATCGAACCGCGAAAGTCTCGCGAGTTGCGTGTCCATAGGCCTCACCACGACAAGATGCCGGCCTCGCGATCACGTGCTGTTTGCGTGCGTCACATACAAACACACAGACACATCCTTCCCCCAGGCAGGAGGCATCGAAGTTCATTAACAACCAGCCACTGCGAATGGGCATCGTGTAACCGATCGGACGCTTCGTCAGCGCTTGTTCCGATCGTTCGCGGTTCCATCCAATACATTGTGCCGCTAGCGGGTTTTTTTTTGACGGATGAATGAATGGACGTACTAACAGACACAGCCACGCATCCTCACGAGACGCATTACGGGGGAGATTGGTATTACATTGATCAGTATCACGGGCGCCGGCGATATCGTACGAATAATCTACACGCGCCTTACAAAAGGTAAGCAAAACATCTTAGATAATCGCAGTTCCCTACTTTACACTCTGATCGAGTAAACGGAAGCCTATTAGTGCACAAAAGTACGTATTTTTGCACGATTTCTTGAATACATATTATATTGGCTCATTTTTTTTGCCCCAATCAATCGTTTATAAGAAAGATAAATAAAGGATAATTACTGGAACCTTGCATAGGAAAAGTCATCTCCAAATCTCCATAGAATAGTAGCTCCATAAAATAATCACCAGCAACAGTAGAAGTAATATCGCGAAAATAAATATGACTGCGATGGCATCAACACAAGGCTGCAGATATGAATAATATTATTATTCCACCAACGATCTAACCGTAACCAACGTAAATAACTTCCTTCGATTAGCGCATGATTCACAAACTGTCTGAATCAACAATTTTGCTTGGTTTATCGCATTGCACGTGTACCTCTAATTTTCGACGAGCAAACGGGGTGCAATGAGACAACTGCAGCGAATATTATTCGGTTTAATCATGGAATTATGGAACAGTATATAACAATTTCGAATACGTACAGCACTCGTACCCATTTTGCTAACAGATGTGGCATTACATATCTTATCGGCGATATCGCACCGATCATGGATTGGTGGACGATCCACAAGCCTTCCTCTAGCAATCAAATACCGATCCGTCAATATTTTTGGGAACCCGGATAGGAGTGGTGACTGGAAGGCAGCTGACTCAATTGGAATGAATGAGTTTTCGATTAGCGAACTTATCGAAACAATTCCAAGCTACGTCTGGACGGTTTTATGACCACTTTACTAAACCCGTTCACGGTATTATATTGCGCTCTTCTGACATACGACAAATTTGATCTTTCTTGTCGCCTAAATGATTAAATTGCAAAATATGTTTTAAAAAATTATATATTATATATATATATAAAAAAAATTACATATATTATATATATATATATATATATATATATATATATATATATATATATATATATATATATATATATATATATATATATATATATATATATATATATATATATACATATATATATACAATATATATATATATATATATATATATATATATATATATATATATATATATATATATATATATATATATATATATATATATATATATATATATATATATATATATATATATATATATATATATATATATATATATATATATATATATATATATATATATATATATATATATATATATATATATATATATATAAATTTCAATTTACTTCAAGAGTACAATATCTTTTTAATTGCGGTGTAAGTGCAAGCATTGTATGGCGGTGAGTTAATGTAAGACACTTTAAGTTGTATTATAAGATGCACGTGTTTCTTTCAAAGTTTGTAAAATTAGTCATTTGCAATGCATAAGGAATAACGCATATGGCCTTGATCAAAGCAAAATAAAAAAAATGTTTCACAACGATACTCTTTCGATGTCTCAAATTCATAAAATACAACATACGCATTTGATACGTAAGTTAAATACAACATACGCGTGAATTAAATTCTTTACTTATAAAAAGTAACTACAAAAGAAAAAAATCGCGACACAAATGTAAGAAAATTTATTGTTTGAGATAGACAACAAGCATGTCGTGTGGCACTATTTACTTATCGTGTGAGGTGTGCAAAATTTACTCATTCTAAAAAAGAAAACATTAAATGGCATTGCGCTTTCTCAACAATGTAAGAACGAAATATTCTATTTGACTTTTATGGGATGCTTTCAGTGCCCAGAAGCTCTTTGGTAGCTACTAAATTTCGACGATATACCCTAAAAAGAGGCAAAGATAGACAAAGGACAGCTACATCGACCCTAACTGTGCCCATGTTTGTTGCCCAAGGTGAATAAACTGGCTACTCGGATATGCACCCAGAGCTTAAAACGGCATTCTTTTTTTGTCCTGCAACAAATAAACGGAATGAAGCTGTAAATACATTTGTATGTTCAGTCAAGAGTTTGTACTTGGGGAAGATAAGGTAATTTTTCTCGACCTGAAACGTACAACTTCGCTGACCTAAATTATGTATGGATCATACATAGATTGCACATTTACCCAGCAATCCAGCACTATGCAACTGTACATGAGTTTCCAATGGTGAGTTTTCGCAGTTTGTATAGTTGTTATGATGCGTGTTCCGGACACGTAGTGACAATGCCGTTGGTTGGAAATAAACCATTCACTGTAGGCTAAAGTATACGGAATCTCGAGTAAATATCCGTCTTCGTGATAACGTAATTTCATCAGCCGAAAATTCTCCCCCATTCACATCCGCCAATTGTTATTTGCACAGAAGGAACAAGATCATGATATAGGTCAGCTGTGCCACACGTCGCAGTTGTCGCAATCTCTCTGTATGATAACTAAGACTTCTGTTGCTGCGTAGCAGTAATGATCACAATTGGAAAACACTGACGATTGCGTAGAATTTTAGAGGTGTTTATTAACCGCATAGATAAGAAATTCCATCATTTTTCAACAACAAATACGCTATAAAACTTTGCTCGAACAATGCCAAATTTTTTAAGCTTATCTTATTGTTGCAAAATGATTTTGCGTCAAAAACAAAGTCGGTAAAACATAGCTGAATGGGTATGCTGAAAAAAAAACGAATCTGATTTAAACAGTACAGATCAATGTTACATTCTATCCCGTGGTTAATACCACAATAAAAGGTTGTTCAAATTTATTTACCATATCCACGTCAAATGAAAACATGCATACACTATGGCACGTTACATGTCATAGTGATATTTTAAAATTTCACAAATCCAAATTTGTATCAAAACAATTACAACAGGTCAATATGATTCATAAATAAACGCTTTCACTTCTTCGTAAACATTTCATTATCGACATAGCAGCCATTTACCCTAGTTTCAAACCCAATGTTGTTGAACTCTGGAGCTCGGGCGTAAATAAATGTTATTTATTACACGGTGAAATTTTACTGCCAGAAGGCGAGCATTTCCCCGAACTGACGCGAACAGCTGGCATTTTTGTACTCAATGCCAACACGTTTAGCGGGCTGGATGGGTCTACACTCTGCAGGTTGAAGAAAAGCGAAAACTTCATTTAATACGCCCACATACATGGGCACATAATCGCGAGAAAACATTCGATCTTTCAAACTCGAGTTCCCTTTAACAATTTTCCATTCTTGATCAACAGCTGACCGAACGAAATACTTTCCAAAATTCTGGGAAAATGAGATAAAAATAACCTTTGAGATGAGAGAAACTGATTGACGGAAAAAAGGATACTCTTTCCGCAGTCGGAAAAGACACTCGACCTTGTGCCTCGTGATGAGTGTCTGTCTAATGAGAAGTAGGACACAAAGGAGCATTTTCCGAACATCTCCTTATGCAAAAAGTCGATCTCTAGAAACGGTAAAGCAAAAATATCGCTTGCAGCTTCGCACCACTGCAGCCTTGACCGTAAAATCTAAATTTAAATGCACGCCCGACGTCAGCAGCCCCGACCACTGGCCTCCAAACGGTCATTGCGACGTGGGTAACAGGGATCTGCAGTGCAGGGAAGTGAAACATTTCCGCTTTTCCCTAGCATTCGATCACCACTCGGCCCGATGCCAACGTATACACGATTTTGCCGAATAGTGGAAATAAAACTTGAAATAAAGATGTTTTTCTCCAATAAACGATAGAGCAGCAGCTTTAAGATAGATCATAGCTAACACACGAAGCTACTCCAACGCAAATACATGCGCCATTCCAGCGTAGGTGCAACGAGAAGAACACATGTTGAGTTTTGCACGCGCCGCAGTAAACTCTGGACATTATTACTGCGGCTTATGAGAGGGTGCAGCTCTACGGAAATGCAGCTAAAGATTTACTTCATATAGCTATTTCAAGTTCATAACCTAGTTACTGTTTACATCATTAATACGGTACACCATTTGTGTTATGATCCTAACGTCCCAGCCTTACCCATGTCGCTGCATCCTAGCCACGCCGTGTGTCATGATAAGTGCATCGTTCCCGTACCCACAAATGACCCACCCGTAAGTGGACTAATCTGTAGCAATACCCAGTTGAGGTTGCAGAGAACCCATCGGAGTCGGTTGGCAGTGTGGTAAATATTATTGTTTGCAGAGATTGCAAACATTCACATTCTAAGTCCAAAGCGATTACGGGATGGCAAGTGCTACTTAATTGCATCGGAGCTAGCAGGATTTTTGAAAATGCCTCGCAAAGAAATACGATGCTGTCAGGGAAGGCCAAATGAATCACCTCGAAGCAAATGCTTCCGTTTTTAAGATAAGGCTCATCTCACACAAAATCAATATCAAAACCGGATGCAAATGGAACCAGTAATTGATGTCGAAAATCGCACATTTTACATACTCAATGCATTTTCTCTAATATACTTAGAATATTTACTTCCATTTCAAGCCAGTGTACTTGTGACCAGCGAATAAATGACAAAAACAAACGAAGCAATTTAGCCGCTTTTGATATGGCGCCAGAATGTAACCGGATCAATAAGCACTGCTGTCTACTGGTGAGACATTAATCATGTAGACACCTTTCAGCAAGTTAATTTCCACCCAATGCTGAGCTAATAAATTTATCTATCCATGTACACACGGAGGCCTAGTATCCGGGCACAGACCACACCCAGAATTTGCCTACCTATCGAACCCCTTCCTGAAGGGGATTTAGGTTTCAAGCAACTATACCTCGCTGGATACGCGGAGCATTACCATTTGCAATTGATTTGCGGTTAATGCATCAGTTCATTCCTGTAGCTTACCGTCGGTATCTGCGGCAGGTCACGAATAATTCTTGCAAATTCTTGCTATAAAGTAAATAAGTACATAAGCTGCATTCCGTGGAGCGATTAACTGACATTTGAAAACACCGGTTTAGTGTTGCTCTCTAGAATGGTATGACTCGTACGATTCGCGACTCAATGTGCCTTTGTTACGAACCGAATAACGTCTAGCCGTATTTAGGTCAAGCCTTGTTTTGTTTTCTAATACACATAGAGCAGAAAAAATTATCATCCCTTATTATTACGCACAGCAGTCTATAGCCATATTTATTATGAAAAAATAATGTTAATAATATTATCAAGATATTAACAAAAAAAAAATACATACTATCCAAAATTTGACGAAATTTTAAACACGCTAAAGATATTGCTTTATCAATGTTTGTCCATTCTGGAACGTTCTTGCCTTGTTTAATATCACTGCAGGAGGTGAACTCAGCATGATACTGACCGTATTAAAAATTGCTTGCACAACCTTCGCGTTTACGATCATTCTCAATATAATTCGGGTACCATTTTATCGATGTCAGAATGAATTTACCGGTCTTAATAAGCGTGTTTTTTTTTTCAATAATATTTCGTTGCTCGCACTCAGTCGCACACACTTGTATCTTGTTCGAAAAATGGCAGCATAAATTGGGTATGGATTACGAATTTCAGACTTCTCTCATTGGGAGCAACCTAACCGTGCCGGTTTCTGGCATTTACAATCAGTTACATTCCGTTCCATTGTATGGCCGGTCTTTTCTGCGTTTGCTTATAAACATCCCTGCCACGCATCCAAACCCAACACGTTTTTCGTTCCCTGCGCGGAATTCCGCATTGGGAGAAACCGAGCAAATAAATTGCGCTCACCGGGCGATTCTTGGAGCTCGGGTGTCTGTCACGTGAACCCACGAAATGGTTCGCCGTCAGCGAATTATAAAAGTGCCCAAACGAGCGAGTGTTAAAATGTCTGCTACCAAATAAATCACTAAATATGCGCTTCCACGAGCAACGGGAAAGTTACCCCGGTTCTGCGGATCGGACGAGGCAATTTGTGTTATGGATAAGAATGCGAACGAAGGTTGGGTGCCGTGGGACAACCTCATACTGGTGCCTATGGGACGAAATTGAAGCTAAAATCAACCCAAAGACAACCGACACTCAACCTTTGCGTACGCTTGTCCATTTAATGCTTTACTTTTGCTGCCATTGAACAGTTGCGGTGAAAACCTTCGTCTCCTGTCCCAAAAATTCAAAAAAGACAACACAAGATGAACAAACATAAAAATGGTAAGAGTTCAGAAAATAATCATTTCTATTAGAAAAGATGGTAGGGTAGTTCGAATTATAATTTGAAAACTTTCTTATCATAAACCTCGGGGACCAATCTAATCAAAACCAACAGTACTAATACACCCCAACGTAAAGTATCATTAAAGGCAATATTGAATGGAAAATTTAAATTAACAAATTCATTTCATTCAAATAAAATTTTGTTGCTAAGCTTGAAAACTTATTAGATGCTATGTATAGTCTGAGAGATGTTTTGTATAGTCTATGTTGGATATGTAATTTAAAACCATACAAAAAACTACAGCATTTACAAACTTTTACACTAGAATTAGTTGTGTACAAATGATGAAAATAATCATCAACTGATCAATTACTGTATATACTTCTTAAGGAAGAGCAAAATAAATTAAAGCTGACCTGATTTGCTGCTAAGAAATAACACCAATAAATTATCAACCGCTATCCAAAGGTACGCCACCATATTCGATTGACATGACATCCTTCGGACAAGGACAAGTTGAAAATGAGGAAGAAAGTATCCTTGAGCAACTGCAGCTGCTACTGGCTGAGTACCATTGATAGATGGGGTAAAGTGTTTGCTCCATTCATTTCAAACAAGTATAATCCACCGAGTCAGGCCCGCAAAAGTTGAGGACCTTGACGAATCACTACGCGTTTGGCGACGTTTTCAAGAGACAAAGCGTCTCCTGAATTGAATTAAGATCACTGGCTGGCACGTTTATATTGGCACGGGTGAGGTTTGTAGAAATTAATTCCACCGAATGTCTTTAAAGTGATCTTTTGCAGTCGTAAATGAGAAAGAATGTCAATTTTCACATGAACATTTTTCTGTGTAAAATTTGTTTTTCAAAGCTAAAGAGAAACTTCCAACCTAAATCTAACTTAAAGAATGCAAAAATGAGAAAAAAAATCATACATTTTATATCACTTTGGGACAAAGATTTATTTCTGAGTTGTGAAGATAATAGATAATTTTATCTGCAGCCTATGAACATTTTTCAAGCCAACATCTATAGTTACACTTCATTAGTATCCAGCTACCAGCCATAGAAACAAAATGTTAATAAATACTTCGAATACCAAATAACAATAAAAAAATCGCTTTTCATAATTTATGACCTCGTATTACGAATATTTAGCGCTTGTTTTTCCGTACCCGTATCGTGCATATCATATCAATATCAGAAATTTCAATTACAGCCGAATGCTCACTAAACCTTTGATTATAAATAATGCATGTACTTTCAATTTCGTTTTGCTTTCAGCAATACACTAATGGTGATTTTTATATTCCCCAAGGTCCAGTGGAGAACAACGAAAGAATCGTGAGCAGAATGTTTAGTATAGCCACTATTCTGCTTCGACGGAACTGCCAACCAGCCCGGATAGATAACCATCAGCTATCATGTGGCATTGTTAGCTGCAATGCAACAAACACGAAAAAAAAACGAAACGATACAACACAAACCTCTCGTTACCATCGTGCCTAATGCAAGGGCAAGGGCAGGTGTACTAATCATGCTGCGCTCTGGCGGTTGTTGGTTTTCAGATAAAAATAAAATAAACGGTACATGTTATTCTACATTTTACCGTGACTGATGTGAGTCTCATGCTTAAACAAACTTAAATACCGACGCACGACCTTACGGGCAGAAAAATGTGTTTATTCCGATAATAAGTTTTATTAGGTGCCGGTTTCATTGGCCCATGAGTTAGTTCCGGTTAGCCGGACACGCAAAACTTTATGGAGCCGAATGATGAAATCTTTACATAAATACTTTTTGGAGTATACACGTCGAAATATTAGATTCATACATTTACAGATATGATATTAGATTCATTAGATTTACAAAGTACTACATGCATATCAATTCTTGTCAAATTAAATCTTTTTTACATTATTCTTCTACATAGAACAAAAAATGAAATACAAGATGCCCTGCATACGCTGTTTCAATTCAAACCATATTAAAAAACCATATTAAAAAAAAACATTCCACCATAACATCATTCTAATATGCGCAAATTAGAAATCAAAACAAAACAATATTCATTTGTTTTACGTAAAATGTTAAACCACAAACAAACATATTCATGACAACTATGAGATCAACTCAACAATAGACTTGACAAGAATACGATTGGAAAATAATTGAGTACATTTAAATACTACTAATGCGTATATAATAACTACTCTCTCAATACAGTGCGCTTGAGTTGCGCAAAAAACAATTATCAGAATCCCAAGGTCAACACGTAGAAGAAATGCTGGAAATATTGAAAAGATGAAAGAGTGTAAATATTTCAAGAGCTTTAGCTTTATTCTCAGATCTTTTCCTTGCCAAGGACATTAACGCCGAGCACAGCCATTAATCATTTGTCGTTCGAAGAGCGAACTATTTTTTCTTTACAAATCAAAGTATCCACGTTATGGTCAATGGAGTAAAGTAAAGCAGAACGTTTAGCTACACGTTCTGCTAGCTACGTATAGAACCGTCGCTTCGCCAGGAACATACTTCTGATGGATTTCACCAATGCCAAGCGGACCGGGTACCACAAGAAATGCTACACATCAAGGACATTACTCTTTCTGTCCCTTTTTACTGTGAGTTACGACCATCGCCTCATTCAACTTGAATCGATAATCTTTGCAATAGAGTAATTCAATGATAATCATTTTAGACACCAAAGGATATACGAGCAATCTGAAGGGTGAGAATGCTAAAACACATCGGAGTTAGTCAACATATTATTCATCGGTGTTCAGCATATTGGTTTGTTGATTTTTCGATCAAATGTATAATAAGTATTCAACGGAAACTTTTTACCATTTGCAAGATTTGTAACATATTCAACACTTATACGTACAATATGATTTTCAACAATAACAAATCATAACAACAAATGTTCATTCAATGCTAAAGCAAACATAATTATTTGTGTTTCTTTTTCAGTATTAGACAAACAGTAGCATATAGGTAGATTTGAGATGATTACAAAACATTTCGCATTCAAGATGCTCCCGTCATAAACAAGGAATAATTTATTAATTATCAGAACAGCATAAATACAGCGGTCTGCACAATTTCCGCTTATTGACGGTCCAGTGGACAACGCGAGAAGAAAAACGACAGTCTGGCACATTGCTAACGCCCGTGTCCTTGGAGTGCAAAATTGCTGCCAAAGCCAATGGACGCTAATTGCCTGCGAAGGTAAGGCTTCAGAAATAAAGGCAGACTCAACGGCAAACACAACAGTGTCGGCTGAAGTGGCGTAGAATCTCAGTGGAGGGCGAAAAGAAAAACGAGTAACGAAAACACGTTGGATGTGGTTAATACACACAACTTCCGACTGGGCCCTCCACTAGACCATGGGTTCGGTTCGGGGGTCGTCTTCGACAGCTGGCTCTGCTACTAAAGCCACCGGTTGGTTCACAAGATGGTAAGAATCTCGTTTTACCTTTCTGGTAGCAGGCAAGCTCAATTTGTCCCACCTTGTGCACGTTAGAGCTCTTTCGACATGAAAGCAAATTTCCTGCTAATGTAATGTACGCGTTCGCTCTCGCTCTCTCATTTGCTCCCAACTTATCTGCTCTTGACGGTTTATGTTGCCTCGCAAAAAGCTCTTACTGCATAGGGCGGCCCATGCTTATGCCGCTCTACTGCCATTATGCTGCCCATTTGCGTCGCGTCGGCCTGTCGGGCAAGGTCACACGAAAATTGTGAAGAAATTTATGAAACGCAAAAAGGATTGAACCATCAAATCGTGGATTGATCTTAATACTTTTAGATGTTTTTAAGTCTAGCATCACTGCTTGATCCTTAAACCACTTTAATAGAAATGGTAACTTTTCTACAAACGGTCATGCAAATCATTTTTTCACCATGATGGAGATACCACCCGCCATCATGGGTGGTAAACAATGGAAGCACGCAATATGCCTCAAATTAAACATTGCACTACGTTCCAAGCGAACTTTATCTGTAAAACATTTCGATCTTCCAAGCCGTCATCCCATGAGAGTTATGGAAAATGTGCCATCACTGTACGAATGGAACAATGAATGCCATAAATTTTCCCACATACAACTCTGCAGCCGTATCAATGATCATGAAATGCCACAAGTGAAATCCATAGCTCACGTGGGAAAATTGTGCTATACTACGCTCGTACCGGAATCTGCTCCGAGGCAAAGCTACACCGGAAACCATCGTGACGGGCATCGTTCACTCACAAACATACACCAACGTACGCTCCAATGTCGATGCACTGAAGCAACCGTGCACAAATTCAAACGTTTGCGGCAAACGAGTGTATATCTAGGCCATACGCCAGTTCATCTGTGCCGACAATGCTCTATGATAGGAAATTGCAAAAATATTAAATCCCGTTGTGCCATTCCTCTACAGGAAGCGCTCTAAATGACAATTAAGATCCCAGCCACCCTTCTAAAATGGTAATGTAGATATTTCCTGATACGGCAATCATAGACGACAAATAAATTAAATCATAAACTACTCAAAGCTTTTAAAAAACTTATATGTAAAAGTTATGAATTGCTACTGCATTGATATCGTCGCGTGTATTATTCAACATTCACTTAATTCCCGTAAATGCTCATTGTTCAATAAAAAATGTGTACTATTGGTATGGAATATTTATATAATATAATGGCAGTTAATTACAATAATTAGAATGGTAATTCTAGTTGAGTTCATGGTAGAAGTGAAGGTATCTTAATAATAAAACGGAGCGATAAAATTTTCAATAATCAATGACTTAATGAATATTTTTCATGGTCACTCGTATGGTTGCTTCATCCAATATGGAACTCGTTTCTATTGCGAAAGTACCGAATAAATGACAGCAAAGCTAAGACATCCCGAACGCGCATAATACGAACGAATTATCCATTAATTTATGATCCATAAAAATTCTACCAATGACACCCTTGCGCTTTGTCAATGCTACGCAGTTCACTAACCCGTCGATACGGAGCTTTGCACGCTGTTCTTATGACGGTATCATCTCTTCCTTTCGCTAATGAATAGAAAATATTGAAACCATAATAAAGACGGCTATTTCTCTCACGAATCAAACTGCTAATTGTACGTTGATGTCGGAAGGGCCAACATAAGATAATTTACAACCTACTGTCTTGTCATATATTACAGTATTAATGCTATTGTGATGCCATAGCTAGATTGGGTCAAAGAATCTACATACACCGCTACATACAGTTCAATTGTAACACAACACTGTTGTTCTTTATGTGTGCCTCAGAATAAGTAGCGATCTAAAATCCAACCGGAGAGATAGATGTAGAAGCAGTAATCGACACTTTTTTTCAGAAGCGAATCCTAAATATTAAAAAAAAATATTTTTAATAGAATAGAATCCTGAATATTTAAAAAAAAAGAAGCTAACAGTCAACGACAAAATTCATCCATCGGTGGTTTAACGGGTTGCCGCAATTCAGGGGAAATTATGAGCACTGAGCGTTCCACTCACGCAAACGTTGCGTTATCTTATCAGAAGGCACCCTCAAACTCAAAATGTATATCAAACAACTGGAACTCATGAGCAATTAGAGAATTCGTTTGGTATGTCAATGTACAAAATGCACAGTGAGAATTCCAAATGTGGATATATATCGAGCATGTTTTCCAGTTCATATGTTATCCTTTAATGTATCAGGTTATATAAAATCGTTTTAATAATTAAAAAATAATAGTATAATATTAACGATTGTAAATAATACAATCGTTTTAATAATTTAGAAATAGTGTATCAATATTCGTAAGTAATTGTGGTGTACTGTAAATTGTAGATTTTTAACAAATAAAAAAACAACTTTTTAAATACACTATACACTATAACGAGCCATTAGAGATTGTTATTATTATTTTTTTATTACCAAAAAATCTCAAATTTGTTATGTGACTCCTTCAGAATTTTCGGCCAAAATGTTGCATAACGAGGTGATGAACGAATGCCTCAACTATTTGTGGTGATTGCGTGCACCTAGCATGGGGTTAACCGCTTTGCAACTACAGGTAACGGAAATTATTCAAACCTCTTTGGTCCTTGAACTTGATATCGTGAAACTTATGTCGTTGCATAGCAGCGAAATCGATTCGACGGGATGCTAAGCTGGAGATGAAGCTGTATAATATTCGAGGGGCACAGGGTAGACATATTCATCACATAGGTTAAAGCAAAAAGTTCTTTTCTTGCAATAAACATTCATCTCTTGTTACTCACCAATATTTAAATTTACATTTACAGATGGGTATTTTTTTTCTATTACATCCAATTTAACACAATTCGTTACTAAATTGAAAATTAAACTATGTATTTATTTCAAACAAAAGAGAACACCGTCTTGAAATGCTTTAATAATAGCATATTTTATTATAAACGTAAGAATATAAATCATGATTGAAATGTACATTTTCGAATAGTGGTTATTGAATGATATAAGAAATGGTGCACCCTATGAAATGCATATTTCATCTGAAACCTTTTACGCAACCGATCTTCGTAATGAAAATATATATATATGCCTAAGCTGCATGTGCAACTACTAACGTGGGTTGGCTTTTACCCTTTTCAACTTTTCCAGTCAAATAGGCATCATAATTTAAGAGGGTGGAGCTAGGTGCATGGTGGAGGTCATTCATTGATATGCATGAGATTCAAGGTCGTTATTTTTTTTGCTGAAAATTCCCTCTACACTATCACTATGCATCGTAACAACTTTGCTTCATAGATGGCTAATAGTTTGGGTAAAATGAAAAACAAGTCATAATTTGCATCACTTTTACCGAAAGGAATCTTTCATACTTGATACTTAAGCTCGAAAAGAGCTTACTTAAGTAGGGAATTGCTCTCCGGCAACTAATTAAACCTTGAAAATGATGATCATATGATTTAATTTCAAAAGGATTTCAAAACATCTAAAGTAAGACTGTGGTGATCAACGAACGTTATACTAAAGTTATTTTGTACCTAACCACCTCATAAACGCGAGACGAATCGTGTTTCGAATTGTTTGCACTAATCACATTTATAGTAATGATTTTTTCTCGCTTTTGCACCTTGCACAACGTGAAGAACTAATATTATAAATAGCTTTCCATTCTTAGCAACACATTTGTTTGTTCGAATTAACACATTGGTATAAACATACGTAACAAAACGTTTTCAAAACACTTTATTCGATCACCTAGCTTGCAAATCCGCAATAAATTTATTTCCGAAACGGTTTATGCAGACGTTGAAGAAGAAAAAATTAAAACAGCATCGTCCCTGATAAGGACCGGTATGGGTTCAGCATGAATTTGTTTACGGTCTTACGGTACACGTGCGGACGCTCACTTATCCTCTTTTGCACACCACCATCGGGACACCGCTGCCATGCGCTCCGGAATTTAGGATTGGCACGAGAGCGCCACCAGGCGTCTCCATTGGGAAATACGATGGTCTGGGTCTGGGGTTTGTTTGGTCACCGGCATCAGCTCTGAAGGCTAGGTAGGCGGTGGAGCTTTAATCGAAAACTGCCCGCCTGCTGTCCATTCTGATTTCACACATCATTTAGTCAAATATTTGCTACGATCACAAATTAATAACGAAAGGAAAACGACGATTCTGCTCACCGGCCGAGGCGCGTGGTCATAACTATACCTTGAGTTGGCGCGCAACTGTAGGTGTTGCTCTTATTGCCTTTTTTATTGCTTGTCTCCTTAGGAGAGCTTGCTTTCAAATATTTCATGTCAAACACCGTTTGGGTATCCCGTGATGTTTTCATTTTCTTGGCGTCGCCGAATGTACGCCGCATGCACATTTCAAGCGCTTAACGAATGCAATGGGTTTGGCCAATATTTTGCCAATTATAAGCAACTTGGTTTGTCGCCAACCGATTAATTTAGACGTGCTTTGACAACCGCAATACCAGCATCGATAGGGTGCAACGGTTTTGAAATGACAGTGGATTACTCGCAAATCATCACCAAGAGACGGATTTTCGACTGTGCAAGCCCACAAACCGAACGAAATGAAGCGCATAATTTCACAACGATCAGCAGTAAGATGCAATGGGAGGGTGGAAAGAAGCTTGACCATCGCCTGAGATATTAGCAAACCGAAACCAAAAACAGACCACCTACCGCAAAATGATCAGACAAATAGCGAATTTCATTTAATGTGCCGAAAAACACGTTCAGCACAAACATAAAAATCAACGATACGACTAGTGGTGAACTCGAGTGAGTGGTGAAGAGTACGTAATGGTAGCGAATAAAGATTTGAGCCGTAAATTGTAATCGACTTCTTCAACAACAGTGTTCATGACAAGCTAAAAAACCTCATGTGCAGAAAACTCATCAAGTAAATAACTTGAACTGTATACATAATGTTTCCTTTAACACATTGTTGATGTTATTATATTATGCAACTTTATCTTATATGAATGCAATTTGCAATTGTGCTTAATATAGATTAAATTTAAATTAAATCCAAATCGTAGAATAAATATAGATACCGACGCTATGCAAAAAACAGAACGTCATTTGAGAACATTTAAACCGTTTTACGTCAGTATTTCAACCTGGCGCAATCGTGTGACATTGCAAAACGATGAGAAAGAAGGCACCGAGACAAGAAATTGTACCAACAAACGAAATGCTTCATTTTTCTCAGAAGACTATGATCTTTGACATTTGCAAGGGTAATATTCTAGTGGTACGAAATAACGATTTACTGCACAACAATAATAAACTTTCTGCGAATTTGAGAGCATGCTACTGAAACCCCAGTGGGCTACTTTCGTTCTTACGTTGAAAGTAGCATTTTCACAGTTTTTTGCAACACGAAAATGGACAAAATACACTACGGTCTTTATAATTCAAAATAATAAAAACTTTAGATGGTGATAGAAGAACGAATTATTTTATTATGAATATAAAAATTAATATAAAACCGAGTGTCATTTACCAATACAATGAAAAAAATATATCGCATCAAGTAAGCGGGAAAAAAGGTCAAAGAAATCATAATATTATTAACATTAATTTGATAATCTAAATATATACTACGATGTAAGGTTTTTGGAGCGCAAAAGAACAAAAACTACACTTCATAACGATCCATCAATAGCTAAGTAAAATTTATATTTGCACAGAGCCGATCCAAAATCCTAAGCATGCTAGAAGATTTTACGCTTCACCCGCCCTCCATCTCACTGTAAACATGCCCTAACCGTCCATAGAGCAATGACGCAAATCCTATTACGTCATCCATTCAAGGAATCCCACCATTACCACCACCACCAGCAATAATGTTCAGGAAGGATACGGTTAGTTGATTACTATTCGAATAGCGGTAGAAAATTGTAAGTCAAAAAAAATCCGAAAAATCCAAATAATAGCGCAACCAAAAGTCAATAATGATGGTAAATCGCTCGTCAATTGTTCCGAGTCAACATAATGTATTGCGTGTATTGAGGTAATAGATATCTCCACCACTTGTTTGCATTTCCGGATATTTTAAAATTCATGTTTTTATTGTGTTTTTTTTTTGTTTTGAGTGTCTATTGTATGTGTTTTGTTTTGCACTGAAGATTGTAGAAATTTTCTTTTTGAGCTTTTGAATGAGCTTTTGAATGAATTCAAGGACAGGTGGGGAGATGGCATTTCAATACAATTAATTCCAGATTCACTCTATAAATTTTAATGCGTCATACAGCTTTTACTAGATAAAACGAAGATATTATAATAAGTAAGAAAACAACGTTATTTAAAATATAGGATAAAACAAAATGTTCACAGTTTTTGCTTTTATATGTCCAATACACATTATCCATCTCAAAGGGATAACAAGAGTATAGTATTTCGCAACATACCGCCGGTTCAGCGCACCGAATTTATCACATATCTATGCACGTTTAGATGATGCAATATTGTCTTACGCTGATAACAATCCATCGGAAAGGAAGTGTGTTGTCACACAGTTTTTGCCAAAATTGACAAAAGAAAGTTCTGGTTAACGGGGGTTCAGGCCACGCGCAGCAAACATGGACTACATGGCATTAAACACAGTGCGGAACAGGCGCAGAAAACGGGATGGTACGTGCTGGTTAGCATAGAAAAAAGTCTATCAGCAGCAGCAGCAGCAGCAACAGTGAAACGTGCTGGCTATGTTACGACAGCTGTTGTCAAATTTTCAAGGTTTTGTCATTCTTCCGTGGGCTCTTGTACCGTTGCCACAATTTTGTCAGTTTTTTTGCTTCTACAAACACACTCATCTGGCTTGCTCTTCTATACTATGTATAAGTTGTGTTTCTAGTCGAAGTAGGCAAAGAAGAACCGACCGGCAAACATGGAAACCAAGACTTGTACGCAGGAGCATTGCACTGAAGCATTTTCCCTACGAATTACCTGTAAAACTATACTTGGTTTGGTTTGTATTGATTTGATTTCCTTAACACTTCGTTAATCACATAACTGTAAAGGCTGGAAATGAAACTGTTCAAAGTCCAATAGCTAACGCACAACAATTATACGCAAACTGTAGAGGGTGTGATGAATCATAGCTCCTAGCACGCGCGTCTTGTTAAGGGGGGGCCATTAGCCAGCTCCTCAGGTACTTGTTTCGTGATCAATAAAATTGAGTTACGATAAAAGAAAAACTAGATACGAGATTTGTAAGCAATTAAAGTAATCCGAGCTGCACGCTAGCGCGGCAAATGAAAGCAGCAACAGGAACGTCATTTTATCCTTTGGACATAATTGAAACTAATCTGAGCGATCCTTTCTACCCTGAACATAAACACCGCGCAGAAGGACGTAAAGCATGCAGTTTTCTTATGAAGATAATCATTTTGTAAAAAACATACCTGTGCTATCTTGGACAGTTTTATGTTGGCCGTCTTTTGCAAATTGCTGATTTCCGAAGCGAAACCCCGGGGAAGAGGATTATGCCGGGAACGATTTTTGCACCAATTGCACACACTCTGGTAGAAAAACTCTCGCTCTCACTTGCTCGCACGCAGCAGGGCGCGCACACGCGGAACACACGACGGGAAAAACGTACGGCGGCCACACGTCAAGCAGGGAACGACACGGCGATACACGCGGTCCGCTTTCCAATGCACACTGCGAAGGTTTGATTTTTCGCACGATTAATTACTTTGCCCCGGCGATGCAGTCGCGCGAAGAAAGTGGTCCTCGGCAGTTACTATGGTGCGTGCTACCGAGATGTTGCTTGCCCGTGCGATGTTCCGGTCGGGCTCTATGTTCGCAACAAATTCCGGTCGGATTGTTTCCGCAGAAGGACGTGGGAGTAGCGCTGCAGAAGAAGACTATGGATCCGAGAGTTTGCAAATCGATTGGCCTCGACTTTTGGGGCACCGGTATGCACTGATCGATGAACGCGGTGGCGTATTCGCCGATTACGCACAGTTTAATAAAAAGCAAGCACCACAGAATACGCCGTTGGATGGTGGTTGAAGGTGAAAAAGATTTCAACTTGGCGTTTTACCTGAGCTGTCAAAATTTTCATTTCAGACCCATTTCCACGATCCATACGGAAAACCAGATCAATCAACAAGACCCAATCGACACACGGAGAGCAAAATATTGCAAATATATTGACTTTCACAAAAGCTCTTTTTTCAAATATTTTAAAAAGGCATCGATGTACAAGAAGTGCGATATGAAGGAAAGACCGCTCGTACGGCCTACATGTTAGGGAACGGATTTCATGCCACTTGAAACAATTTTACCAACAAATTTGAATTCAAAAAACACACACGAGAGCTTTCATATGTTCACAACTTTGTCGTAAACTATATTATTTTTACGTTATTCAGCTTAACCATGTGTTTTTGAGTAAGATGTATTTTTAAATGATTTTTTTCGGTTGGCTGTTTTATGAGCTGCTATCATTCACAGATCGAGTACGAGCCCTACAGCGCGTAACGCATCGGTAGCAACTGTCAGTAACGCCTCAATCATATCATATTTGACTTTTCCGTATACCTTCAGCGTCTAAACGTCAGTAGAATCCGTAAACAATTGACGCGAATTGGACGGGGTTGCAGCGTTCGTATATCGTTCTGTCTTTAATCGCTTCGTTTTAATGTGAACCAGCATCCTAATCAGATACAACAATGGGTGACCGCGAAAAGACAATGTACGGATCCACGCTTTCGCTGGAGTCCATGAAGGTAATCGCCGAAAGCATCGGTGTGGGCAGTCTTCCGGATGATGCTGCTAAAGAGTTGGCCGATGATGTGTCGTACAAGCTGAAACAGATTGTGCAAGATGCCGCCAAATTCATGCACCACTCGAAGCGCATGAAGCTGTCAATCGCTGATATTGATCACTCGCTGAAGGTACGCAACATCGAGCCGCAGTACGGGTTCGTGACACCGGACTTCATTCCTTTCCGGTTCGCTTCCGGCGGGGGGCGCGAATTGCACTTTATCGACGAGAAGGAAATCGATCTAGCCGACATGGTGCAGGGACAACCGCCAAAGATTCCGCTCGAACCATCTCTGCGAGCTCACTGGCTCGCGGTGGAAGGCGTGCAGCCAACCGTGCCTGAAAATCCACCTCCGCTGTCTAAGGACGTACAGGCGTTGGATTCCGCGAACCCGGCGCATAAACTGGACAAAACCAACCAAAAGGACACCACTGGCAAACCGACAATTAACAAGCACAAACTAAAGAATTCCGAAACCGTCCAGGTTAAGCAGCTGGCCCAGCACGAGCTCTCCGTTGAGCAGCAGTTGTACTACAAGGAAATCACCGAAGCCTGCGTCGGTTCGGACGAGGCACGTCGGGCGGAAGCTTTGACATCTCTGTCCAGCGATCCAGGCCTGCACGAGATGCTACCGAGGATGTGCACATTCATCGCGGAAGGTGTAAAGGTGAACGTTGTGCAAAACAACCTCGCGTTGCTGATCTACCTCATGCGGATGGTTCGCGCTCTTCTTGACAACCCTGCGCTGTATCTGGAGAAATACGTAAGTGAGACGTGCGTTGGCGGAAAGTGACTGACGTTGTTTAATTACACTCCCTCTCTCATTCTTTATTGCAGCTGCACGAGCTTATTCCATGCGTTTCGACGTGCATCGTTTCGAGACAGCTATGCATGCGCCCGGAACTCGACAATCACTGGGCATTGCGTGACTTTGCGGCCCGCCTGATGGCCCAGATCTGCAAAACATTCAACACTTCGACAAACAATCTGCAGACGCGCGTGACGCGTTTGTTTAGCGCTGCGCTTCAGAACGACAAAACGCCTCTCTCGTCGATGTACGGTGCCCTCCAGGGTTTGTCCGAGTTAGGCACGGAGGTGATCAAAGTATTCATAATACCACGTCTGAAATTCATCTCCGAGCGCGTCGAACCCCTGCTGCAAGGCACCACCAGCAACATCAGTAACACTGACAAAATTGCCGCCGGGCACATTCGGGCGATGTTGCAAAAAAACGTCCCGGCAATACTGAAGAGCCTGCGCAACCCACCGGATCTGGTTGAGGATTACAAGCGTGACTACGGATGTCTTGGGCAAACGTTACACCAGGGTGTCGTGAAAGCGCGATCCGCTTCTCCATCGTCCGGGACATCCGGTGGAACGACAGGCGGTGTTGGCGGTCAAACGGGTCCAGGTGCTCCACCGGTAGCAACCTCGATTACCGTGAGCTCGAGCGGCAACAGTAGCAACACGGTCGTTCTTACGCCAGCCCCACCGAGACCACAAACTCCGCAGGCTTTGGTGACGAAAACGATACCGGCGACGGCAATCCAGCGACCGGTGGCAACCGGTGGTTCTGCAGCCGTTCTCACTTCTACTGGACAAGTGTCGCAGCAAAAGTTCGTAATCGTGCCTCAGCGAACACAAACGCCTTCTCCGTCGCAAGGTACGCAAAAAAAAGAGAGGTTTCCAAATGGTTCAAGCTTACTTGGTTTCGTTTTTATTTCGTAATTTTCATTTCCATAACTTCCGTTCTTTTTTTATGTTGGTTTGTTTCCTGGCATTCAACTTGTCGTTCGCTGAAATGTAGACGATTTTGTAGGTCCCATCATCCAGCGACGAGCTAGTGGATCGAGTGGAACCACGTCTACTATTCAGCTGCAATCGAACCTCATCAAACTGGAACCTGTACCGGGTGGTACGCTCACGGGGACAGCAAATCCGGGCTCCGCTATCGGGCAGAAGGTGGTCATCATAAACCAAGCCCCATCGGGACCAACCGCGAACATAATCGCCAAACCAGCGGCATTTCTTCCTACCACCGGCGGCAACGGTCACGAAAGCCATGACGATGTCATACAAGTCCCGCCCGAGCTGGATGATCTTTCGCACTTAGAATGAGCCCACTAGAACGCGCGCGTACGCGGGGACCTATTGCGTTTCTATTTCTTTCTACATCGTATTATAATAACAGAGGCACACCGGGTGCAAACGGTCAACCTGCTCTTTGATTGCCGACGAAAGAAAACGGGACCAACCATATGTATCGGTACATAAATCGCTCTAATATATTTAGCATGCTAGCTATAGCACATGACTCGACAAAACTGGACGTTTTAAACAGGTTACAGGTTGAATTGTTCCGCTCGTGGTATGCTCGTGTACGGTGTGCATAAGTGTACTTTAAGGTTTGTCTATTTATTTTAATCTATTTATTTTTTTAGCCTAAGCTTTATACTTTGCGTTTCTTTATATGTCTTGTTTCGTCTAGTCCACGGGCTGAGGATATGTCGCCCATGGCCAATGTTGGTCGTTAAGAGCGTGCGGTGCAGCAAGCCGTGCATGTGCATGGCCGCGCCGTTTAAGCACGAAGGAGGTTACATCATTAGCGATAGCGAGTAAGAATAGATGAGTGATATAGTTTCGATCAATTTAGTTTAAGATAAGTACATGCTCAACGGAAGCATATAAGAGTAGGTTGTTGTTTTGACGTAGCGAAGTGAAACTTGAAAAATGTTATCAAAAGACGATGGGAGAGAAGCAAAGTTCCGTGCAGCGGTTGCTATTGTTCGTTCCTACGCGAAAGCCCTCGAAATCGTGAAGATCCGTATGGTGGAAGCGCTGCTGTCCCAGTTGAAGTGGCGCGATGGTGAAACCGTCTCCTCGTTGATGCGAAACTTCGCCGTGACTGTTATGGGAAGGACAACCGTAATCGATTACTTTGGGCTGTGAGCGTTGAGAGACGATTGCGTTACTTACTTAGCAGCTGCAGGAACTCATTCAGCGTATCCTGGTTGCGTTCGGTACACGCCAGTACGAATTTGCACCGATTGTTTGACAGGCAGAAAATGTAGTTCAGCGTCGACAGAAGAGCCGGAAAGAGCGTATGATCATACACGATGTCCGCCGCCACGATTACGTCCGGTTCGATCAGCTGGCTGAGGTTGGACGCACTCACGTACTGCCAGTCCAGATCCATCACGCCGATCAGCGTGTTGCCGCTGTCCAGCAGCAGGCTGACTAAAGGATTGTCACAATCCACCGATGCGGCGTTCGGAAAGTTAAGCTTGACGTTTTCCTTCAGCGCGGAGAGCACTGACGAGTGGCAATCAGACATTACGATGATCGAGGGTTCATAGCACTTCGCTAGGTAGATTCCGGACAGACCCACGCCCGAACCGAGCTCGAGGATGTTACGGCCGTGAAAATCGTCCCGGTTGTTGGATATGTGTTCGCAAAGTGCTTTGGCCGCCTGCCAGCTGCACAGCCCAGTAGTTCCATCCGACACGAACGCGCCAGATTCCTTCAGCGAAATGACACCCTGCCCGTGCGGCAGCTCGTAATGTTTGTAGCTCAACCCGATGGACGGGTCGTCCAGGGGAAGCTCCGTTCCAGGAGCAAGCATCGCGCAGTATTTTTCGTACAACCGATCGTGCTGCTCAACGTTCATCCTTGACAGCTGTGCGATAATGTGCTTCAGGAACGCCGCTTGATAGTCGAAGCTGAGCGGATAACGTAGCACCAATGGATGGTCTACTGTGACGTCCAGCAAGCGGGCCTGCTGCTCCCAGGACAGTTCGTTGTTTAGCAAACCCTACACAGAGGCACCGGTGCGCGTACACAACAAAACATAGAACAAAAAAAGAAACGAAAAGGAAACCGAAAATCGAAATAATACCACCGTGCGAAGCTGGATCGAATACAAGGACACTACTCCTTCGCTCACTTCACAAAAAGGACGTGGTCCCTACTCACATGCCACCGGATCGATCGAACCGGAGTGCAGCAGAGAAATTGTTTGCTCACAATCGCGAACGTACTGTCGTCGGTTGTCGCTGGTGCTGCGGCTACCTTAGGCGGGTTTCTCTCAACGTTTGCCACGCTGCCGTTCGGTTTCATTATTCTATTTTGTTCACTCGGCATACATCAGTTGCTCTTTCCGGCAGGCAGCCGAAACGGCCCCAACAGTGCCCCGTTCGCTGTAGATGATCGTTTGTTGTGAGGTTCTTTGCGATATTATTAAATTCATACTGCACACCGTAAGGACGAGCAAGACGAATGCACACGGCCGCAGATTATCGATCAACGAGTATCGCGACGACCGCGGCCGTTATAAAACAACTCAGACCATTCGACGTCCCCGACGCGTTGTTGTGAATTTTCCTGCGACAAAAACAGCAAATATCATTCAGTTATTTTTACTTTCATTCGCCTTCATAAATACCCAAATAACAAACCTTTCGCTTCCGTTGGTCTTCGACGGTGGTTTCGCGCAAGGGGAAATATCGCTACAGATGGTATTTATACGGTGTCAAAATTAATTTTAATTAACGTGCCCCCCACAGATGATGTATTCCGTCTTTTGTGACTGTTTTTTCTTTATTATCAGTATTCTTCGTTTATTAATGCCAAACCACTCGTCACGCAACGGTCACACGATGGTTTATTAGTTCCCTGGATGGAGGGTGGTGCCAATTTGTCTTCCCTGTCGGCTACTACCTCCGTTTGCCTGCGAATCCTTAACGTTCTTAGTGGCGCACCCGTAGTCTTTGTCCTCGCCAAGCACTCTCGAGGTCGCCTTTTTCACTGCACTTGTGTGTGCGCACCTCCCCGGTACATGCTACCTTTAGCACATAGCTATACATGAATCGCAACGCGCGCGCTCAACTTTTGGGAACTTTTTTCACTTGAACTTCTTTGTTTTCGGTGCGATAAGCGTGATACCCGAGTGATGTTGGTGTGTGTGTGGGAGTGGTTTTGTTTTAAAAAATATGCTCACAATTTTCAAACGTTAGTTATTACTATGCCATCAACGAAGCTATTTATGACGATTCTATGTTGGAAAGTGGTTAACTCATGCTTTGTTCGTACAAAGAAAATATGTCTTATCATAAAAAATAATAAACAAGCTCTAGGCAGCGTGTTTAGATTCAAAAACCATGTGACAGCATAAGGTGAATATAGTAAACACGAAGATATGCGGGTGATAGGGATGGCAAGGTGAATGATTCTATATCAATATTGTGTGTATAAGATGAATGGCTTTTACCGAAAATTGACTACTCTAAAAAGCATATCTCTATAAATATTGTTGTCATTTACACTAAGTAGTAATTAGTCATATGAAAATAAACTATATTTCTGAAAATCTGGTCATGTTCGTATCGGATTATTTACTCTCTATCAAAACTCTTTCGGAGTAACTGTTCCTTTCGGGAACAAATAGCTCTTTGATGACGTTTTCCAAGAAAAAATTATTTCAGTCCAAGTCGTTCAAGGTGTTGTGTGTAACGCTGCGCTGCGTTCGTTCGTTCGGTGAAAACGGTCGAAAACTCGGTGCGTAACTGTGCGTGCATTCCGTCCAGTTATCGGAAATTGGTTAGTAAACGTCGGGTAGTCTTGTGTTGCATAAATCATAAACCGAAATGAAATATCGATCGTGATTGATTGAGCTTAGCACGGGAGCAATCGATGAAAGACTCTCAAGTTGGTCGTTCTCGTTGGCTGTGCTGTGCGTAAATGCTCTTACGAGTTATTGAACGTTTTCTTATGCGCTGCATCGTTTCTTCTTCGCCGTGACGGTTGCAATTTGGCTCTTACCCTTTCGTTTGATCTTACTGCCGCCAGACAAACGCACTCATCCGTCTTCATCGTCGGGCATGTAATTTTCGTCGCCGGTTAAAAATTACGGCGCCGTGCCAATTTCTGGGAGCCTTTCGTTCCCTTCCGGACGCAATTTTACTGCGCGATACGAAGCGAACGATCGATCTCCGCGGCCACAGCACCTGAGGACGAATTGCTCCACACGTAGATTGTTTTTCTGACCGTTTTGCACAATTTACCTTTCTCCTACCGATCGGCGAAGAGCGTCGAGTGTACAGCACTTTCTTATGTCCATCCCAATCTTACTCTTCCGAATTTACCAAATTATGTGATCCATCGATTTGTTTTGAACTTGATACATAGCGGTGATTTTTAGTTCTCTGCGTTACGTGAAAATTTGGTGCAAGTGTAGTGATATCCAGCTTTCGAAGCCTCGTGAAAACTAAAACAGAAGACTAAATCTACGGCCTAATATAAGAAAAAAAAGCACGGTAAGTCCAGCAAGCAAGTGTTCAGATGACTCATCACCGCGCCAAGATTTGCCCTCTAATCCCTCCTTAGCTTTGCGTACGGAGCAACCATGGTCACCTTGTGGTTGTTCTTCTTTCTTTGCAAAGTGGCTGTACAAGATGATCCAGCTACAGGTTCTCTTGTCTGCACCATCTGAGAGCACGCAGTTCCAATCGCACTTAATTGACAATAAGTCAGGTTAAATGGTCAACTGTCGCCACATCAAAGCAAAGGAACCAGTCGAGGGAAATCGTGCAAAATTTCAAGTCGTTCCGATCTTGCAGATCAGCACATGGAATTAATTAAGATAACGGGGCACGCCTTCGGCGACACGCAGCTGAAACAATGTCTGGAAGTGATGAATTGAAGCAACTCAAGTCAAAGACGTCTTAATTTCTAACAATTCGAAAAGCGTCTAGTAATTGGACTTTTGTAAAATTGAACACCTCCTAATGCATGGATACCATCTATTTTTGGACAGATGAAGAGATTTTTGCTTTGAAGTGTACTGTTTAGCAAAGGTTTCTTGGATCGATCGATGGATACGGTGGATGGTAAATTCATCTACCATCATCGTCATGGTGTTGATGGGAATTGCCTTGACTACGGGTCACATCGATCGCGTTATGAAAGAAGGGGAACTAGAGACATTATGGAAAAGGGTCAACTCTCACGGTTCAACGGTGCCGGTGTGCATAGAATGGCCAGAGGTTTGCTCGGGCGGTGCCCTTTTCCCAGCATTGGCTCGGTATCGTTGGGTTTTACGCGACACCGATCACGCATCCAGTCTTCCAGTCGCGTCGAGGTTTCTTTGTTGCTCTTTTTTTTTTCATTCGCTTTTCCATTCAAAGAAATCCCCGTGGAGTGCATATGTCGCATTTCTTCTTCTTGTCTTCTCCTGATCCCACCCGGGCTCCCCTTCCTTTGGCTGACCTTCAGGGCAGCGATCGTTTATAATTTTGATTAAACTACCCACGCACAGTCACTCCCCGAAACCGGTGTTTAGTGAAACCTTAAGCATGAATTTCCTTCGTCGGTTTCTTTCAGTCTATCAAAACTTCCCAAAAAATTCTCATCTCTCTGAGAAAACAGATAGTAAAGTGGCGGTGTGATTTTTGAAACTTTTCTCAGAATTGTCGTTCTCTTCGAAGATTAGGTTACGGTAATTCGTGGATCGGCGGAAGAACATCGTAAAGAAAACACCGACATAGGATTTAAAGGTCTTTGGTTTTCTTTTCTCACTGCGTCAAAACTACATCAGTCTATGGCGCCACTTGAAAGGATGTGATTTTGCTCAAAACCTCCTCAACACTGAGCGAAAGTTGACTTAAGCTTACTTGTGAGCTGTTTCAGATGACAATGGTATAAAAAAATGCTAGCGTCAAACGTAATACGGTCTTAGAAAGCACGATCGTTACGTATGTAGCTAAAGCGATTGATGAGGATGTGAGGAATTTTGCCCCATTCCTAAATTATGTGACCGATTTGAATTCGGATCAATTTCATTTCCTTTACTAACAATCTCCTTAGAACGCTTGATGAAACTGGTAACGTGTGGGAACGTAGGGAAAAACACACTGAAATCCACCACCGAAGAGTGGAACGACGAGATGTTAGAAAAATGGAAACAGGAAACAAGGAACAGTATAAAACTTAAACCACAGAAGTCATTCATTATTCCAAGCCAAACGTATCAAAACAAAATGAGCAGATTAAGCCTAGAGAGAAAACAGTTCGAAGACACCACTGGCAAACAGGACTCGGAAGAAGAAGATTGGTTGGGGAATAGAGATTACAGCAGCTTCTCACCTCGGCCGGCAGGTGTATAAAGGGGCTTTCTACCGAACGGATGTTACGATCGTATAGTCAACATGGTGACGACTTAAAACCTGCTGCTTATATTTTCCCTCGCCTATATTGGATAGATGCCCAAGCAGGCAGCAGGAATATGTTACCCGAATATGTGTTTCTTCTGAACAGTTTTTTTTTCCTGATCCAGTTTGGATTTTGGTTTGACCGTTTGCTTCCCCTTGGTTCCTGTCTCTCGTCACCGTTGCTATCAAACCGGCCTCATTCACTTTCACCAACGGCTCTACGCCGTTTCGGGAATACATTAAAACGAATGGGAGTTGGCTTTCGATTGGTGGCTTTTTGTTTCTATCGCATATTATTATCGAGCGCGAGTATTTTAAACCAACCCAGTTGGAAAGGGATCTCAAGGGCACACTGTGAGAGTCGTACTTCATATTATCATGCCGTTGAGATTGCGTTAGCACTCTGGGGATTTGAACGTGGCCTTTTGATAGGAAGCCTGTTTACTGATAACTCGTGTCGTCGGTGTCTAAAACGTAGCACTTATTGGTCTGGAATAGTGAACACGATAGTTGTGCTCAAGAGGAGCTTTTTACTTTGTTTTCTTCAACTGCTTACGCTCTCGTTATTTGTGAGGTAAATAAATATTGGCTTGGACTAGCTTTATGTAGGGAATCAAGTTAAAAGACTTTTTGTGCAAGCTGAATGTAAAAAGAATCGTTACAACGAAGGATCGAATACAAAATTTGGTTCACTTAAAACTATGATAATATTAGTCGCAATCAATACTTCAGCCTTTTGCGTTTATGTTCATGACACACCCTAGATGTAGAAAATCAGGAAATCAATTCACAATGTCCAGCTGACCGTGAAAAGTTTTCATGTCCACGTTCACCATAGGCGGCTTTCATTTCACTCCGTTACACCGGTGCGTATGAAGGTTGTTACTGGTATTGTTGGAGAGACAGGAGGAAGGGGGGATAGGGAGGGTGAAACGTAAACCTAATTTGTTACCTCTCAAATACGTATGAACAATATGAGGGGGTTACGTTCTTTCCAAAATCGGCCCGGTTCTACGGCCTAACGTTTCCTCGTGGTAATTATCGAGATTTTCCCATTCGTTCGCACTGCGTTCTATTCCGGTTCATTTCACATCGTTTAACCTGCCGCACTCGTAATGAGTTGGCTGTTTTTGGTTTGTTTTGGTTTTGGTTTGTCTTGTTCTTTCTTTCCTTCCGAAAGCAACGCAACCTCCGACATACAGACGCCATCGATTAATGATTGAGGTTCTGCTCACGCGTACGATTGGTTAATGGGTTTAATTTCTTTCGCATTTTGATTTGAAAAAATTGATCTCGTTTAAGATGGCCTAGGTTAATATTTGAAGTGCGCCCTAATTAAATTCATTTACTTATTTATCGAAAATGATAGACAGGCTTGCACAATTTTTTATTAGGCTTCGTTGCTTCTCGCGTAGAATTTTTAAAAACAAATCATTATCAACAAACAACAATTCATTGCTTTCCACTTTCCAGTACTGCATGATGTTTTATATCACTTGGATTATAATACGGAAGGTCCAGACTATTCAATTCGACTATCTTTTCCTTTTGTTCGATGAAACAAAAACTTTTTTCAGTATATCTAATCATGTAGCAAATAAATTTATGATGATGGTCCATAATAAAATTGATCAATCCGTTGCACGCTTGCGAAATTAAACGACCTCTTACAGATGGTTTATGGGTAACTTTTCATTATAATGATTAAGCAGTGTGGCTGGGTCAATCCTTTAAACTTTGCAATGTTGAATTCTGTTCGAAAGGAAACCTAAACTTTGATTGCATGCTTCGCGAACCGCCCGTTCAAAGATCGTGCGGAATTTCCTTCGAAACTCTAGCATTAGGAGGCCCTTTGGCAAGTTATCAGCTTTGGATTTTTTCTGCTACTTTCACATAACTGTTACGCAAACTGAATTTTTATGTAATTTGGGTTAATTATTTATTGGTATGGTGAGGTCGCAATAAGCTCCGAGCCAATGCAATAGTTTTGTTGTAACATATTTTACTATTATATTTTCTGATTAATTTTGTTGTTTCATTGATGCCGTTATATAATTCAGTTAAATATATTCTTTTTTTCATCTCGCTTCTTGCTTGGTTTAACATTAACAGCTACAGTACAATATTCCCCCAAATATGCATGCTAAGTGCCCCATGAAAGGAAGATCTCCTCGTCGCGATGTCGAGCGATAAAATAAATAAACTCGCAAATGGGAATTCATATAATTTTACCATTTCTGCGAAGCTGAGCTAAGCTCCATGATCCTACAGCTCAACTACCATCCCCATACTGGAGTCCAAATTCAAAACAGACCTTCACCGCACATGACTGCGAGTGAAAAGTTTATTGATCGTTTTGCTCACCGTTTACGCGATCTGTTCGGTGGAGGTTCGGTAAACACTTTCACAATCATGCAATGGATCGTACATGCTTGTTCGGTTGGTCGGGTGGGCATAACGTTGTGTGTAGGATGGCACATCCACTTGTTTGGCGCTAGCTTGTTGAAGCTACGGATCGCTGTTGGAAATTCATTTCATCTTAGGTGGATTGTGGAGGTAGTTTTTTTTGCTTTGATTTCAATGCTTTGTTGAAAGTGCTTGAAATTGTTAGAAAATCATACACCGAAACGATCGAAAGAGTCTCTTAACACCGTTGATACGTTAGGTTAGCATAACGTTTGCCCGAGAGTCGGTTTATTTTTTGCCACGTTGCTTGATATTTCGTACCGCGTGTTGTTATGAGCTGATGATTCTTAACCTTAATAATGCTTTCGGTATTTGGATTAATGATCCTTAACCACTGTAGATACTAGAAAAATTGACAAAGTAAGTTATTCTTCATAAATGTACTTAGCTAAAAATAATTATCTTTTTTCCTTGCTTTCAATGTTTCAGCTCATATAATCATTGAGTGCAAATTTACAAAGATAATAATAAATAAAAAATAATTTATAGATTCCCAATTGCAGCAAGTTTTTACATAATATTTGTGTTATATTGTTTCTTTCCAGAATCGGAAGTCTGCTGAAATCGCCTCTTTCGCCTTGTATACGAATCAAAAAGCGTCCTACTTATAAACTGCGTTTTGCGAAAGTACATTTGATCGTGTATGGTGGCAGTGTCACTGTTCTTGTTTGTGGTAAATTAAAGTTGATGTTGACTAATCTTATACTCGGTAAGTGTTGTCTTCGCACAGTTCACCATATTTAGATATGCTGCTGTTTCTAAATTTATTTTACGTGGGTTTATCGTTCTAGTATGGTAGGTTTGTGCGTTATTCAATTCATTAGAGAGCAATCAAATTGATTGAATTTTATCCCAAAATCTATTTCCCTTCTTTGGTGTTGGATGAATGCGCTGTCGTTGCGTCATAGCGCGGCCATTCGTTGGTTTTATGGACGTTTGACCTAATTAATGCTCGTACCCATGTGTGTGGTTCTACGTTGTTGGTATACATGACGTGCTTTTAGTTAATAGCAAATGAACGATTTGTAACAGTTTCGAGTTTGGCTGAAATTAGTCAGAAAAAAACTGTGCATCTTTTGACCAATATCGTTTATTATTTTGCACATATGCCCAAAGTGCTCACAACTTTGATTTGCGTTATAATTAGATGCTGATAGTAATACTAATGTATTCTGCTGGCGATTTAATTTGGTGGTTTCTCACGCATTGCAAAGGTAATTGACGAAAATGTAGCGTAAAGCGAGCAACGAGTTCGCACTTTCACGTCGTCGAAAGTTATCACGAATGAGCCGTATCGGTATACACTTAAACTTGCTTGATAGTTTAATTTAGCCACAAAGAGTTTCTCGCGAATTAAAGACGTCTGAACAACATCCGCTTCGTGGAGTAGAGCCGTTTTCATGTCGGCTATTTTGACTTAAAAAAAACTCATTCGTCACAGTGTTCCTCCGGTGCGCATGCGTATTCGCGTCGCAGTTCACGTGGCACCAGTGCACTCTAGAGATGCACACACTTTCTTCTCGGAAACACAAATCTTGCCCTGCCCGCCCTCCTGTTCAACCAGAAACAAAGTTGAAAATGTTTGCAGTAAAAAATAAAACATAACATGGGCATTACGGTTTAATGACCACGTGGTGTATGTGTGCTGTGTGCTGTGATATGTTATAGCACGCGTAGGCTTCGTATAAATATAACTGCTTGTGAAATTTTCGTATAAATCGCATTTCGTACAGGTTCATAGATCGGAGGAAAATTTTGCCACCAAAAAATATGTGCACGCCATCCGTCATGGTCAGGTGAATTGTTGGAGAAATTTTTTATTGTGCGTGAATTTTGCGATTGTTTGTAGCTTGAGTTAGTACAACTTGTGTTCTGATGCAGTGATCAAGCTTCCATTTGATTGGCAAAATTAATAAAATTCAGAAGGCTCGTTAGCGATGAGGTTTTGCATTGCACACATGCTCTCTTTCCGCTGCACATGTATCGGCTCAATTGCATCAGGAGACTCCACCGATAAACCTGAAGCAGTCGAAACTTTCTTCTCAACTCTCACTGACACTTTCGCATCCGGAGACATTACGTACACGCGTGCGCTCGCGCAAGCAGCTTATTAGTCGCGCACGGCGTTTACTGCCACGAGCTCACGGGCCTATTTGCTAGTCGATGGTTGCGTTTAGTGAACGTTTTATTGGTTCGCTTCATCTTCCGGCTCTAGTCCGACGACCGGTTGCAAACGCGGGTTAATGTTTTGCCTCAATTCCCTCCTGCTAAGGGTCGCGAACGCAATGTTGCACTGCTGGGGCGCATAACGATGACGACAAGCCCGGACATATGGCAGCGACGATGACGACGATCCCGGCGTGCGGCGTGCTCTTGCGTTAGACAGGAAATGACCGCACCGTCGACGGAAGGCAGCGACCGGGAATATCGGTTTTAGAAAGTTGTACCTAGCCTAGCCCCAGTCTGGCAGCTGGCGCACAGCAGCTGGGATACAGAGAAAGCATGGAAAGACTGACGTTGTTCTCGTAGATGTAGACGTGGTTCATAGATGAGGTGAGCTTTTGGGGAGTTTCAAGGCCCATGTTTCTATTGCGAAGCCGATAGAAATTCTGCTAATAGTTGTTGTTAAATTGCATATCGTATCCTTTTTTAGTCGTTGTCTTTGGTGATTAATTTATTGGTGCAACGAGCTTATATTTGTTTGGCAATTTGTTTGTCTTAACGTAAGGAAGTTTAGTAAATTTAGTCATTTTCATTAAACCAATTTATCTCAACTTTAATTAAAATCGATCAAATAAAAAACAACCCCTTTTGTCGTTGACTCAAAGTGGCATGTCTATTTTTATTAGGATAGCGGCTAGCAAAATTGTCGATCCTCTCACCCTTGAGAGAAGGAACTTTTGTTAGATCCTTTCCTAAACATTCGTTCATAGTTGACTAAAGCTTCGAAACGAGTTATATATGCCAGCAATATCTAGTATAGGTGGATCCAATCCGACGTTTGAACTTCCCGCGATTTATGATGCAAGCATTGCCGAATTGACAGGCTGTCCAAAACCACCTTGTGGGTATCGATCTTTTTTATGGACGCCGTCGTCTTCAGTTTGTTGCTACACGGTTTCATTGGTTTCGGGTTCCGCGTGCTGAAGGGTCTATACACGAAAGTCATACGAAAGGGAATGTTTTCCCATCTAAGGGCAAAGGCTCGGGTTTACAGGAGATCAACGAGAATGGTGAAGGTGAAGAATCGAACAAGGTAATGGAAAACGAAACGATTTGCGCAAAACAGGGTGCAGCCGAACGAGTGTGCACACAGCAATCATACACACAATCTATGCAATGTTTTTCTAATGCTTGGAGGCAATTTTTATCCTCCATTTTGCTTTAAACCTTATGCTGCTGGGTAGTTTATGAAACATACGGCCCACTCACTTTCGATCGTGTCGCTCCACCATCATGGGTTTGGCAGCGAAGGTGCGGTCTTTTGGTTCACACTTTTCTCTTTTTGACGATGAGCAGGCTGTCGTGGACAACTCCGCAGTTTGTAGTGAAGGCGGTGAATGGAAGATTTTATCACGATGACGAATGTGACGGTTTCTAAAACAAATCGAAAGCAGATTCTAAAAAGAGATGAAATTGGACTACAAAATGAATAGCACGTATATCTACAGAAAACTGGCTGTTAACACCCGACGCTCAAAATCTAATTAACTTTTGAATATTTACGGTTTATAATTTTGTCATAAGGTAAAAAAACGTTGAAGAATAAAAATTGCTTTTGAAAGTAAAATGAAAGCATTGTGACGACCTGTGTCTTGTGCAGTAAATCACCCGACGTAACCGGACATCGGGATAAAAAGTTATATTATCATGCAATCGATTACGGCTCAATTAATCAAGCTAATTAATTAATATACCAGCCATCGACGTACCACGGAGCAAGAGGAATTAAAAACGTGATTTCTCGGGCAGATGTAACTCACGAACTAACGAAAAGCGGTAGCTCGTAGCTAAAGAAAAGTGAGAGCTTGGTCACGGTGGAGTTCAAAGAAAAGCCTTAAAATATCCAAACTCTTGCATTGATGAATAGACTCTAGAGAAATTTCCATCGCTAACGAAGGCGTTGAATGAATCAAATTATCGATTGATAGTGAATATTATGAAATCGATAGTGAACTGGGGAGATATTTTACCTTCTCGTAGTTCTCACTAACTAATGGTGGCTGGTTATCATTTAATGAGTAGGCAAATGATTTATGAAGGAGCAACTGCATGCAACCATGGATGGGATAGATCGTTGCGTGAATGATTTTAAATAAATTTAGTGGGAATTAGGAGCGGTTTGCTCTCCGGCGATAGAAGGGAAACTTTTTTCGTAACGATGTGTTCCTAGTAAATTGCATGATGTTTCATGGTTTTTGTTGCGTTAGGTCCGTTGATTTGCTTTCGACAATTTATTATCCACAATCGTTGGATAACTTTTTACAAATTTTCCTGTGGTAGAAAAGCCACATTTTTCTTGTCTTTACACGCTCAAAACACCGCGTAAACAGACCAAACTCATAAAGCCGATAAACCACGTTCAGTGATACCTTGACGATCGGTGAAGCATGCAGACTGGTCATATGTGTTTGGCTGACTATGGGTTTTTGCGTCCCCCGGATTGGATCTGAAGCACGTGTCCGTGTATGCGGACGTGTACGGTTCCTTGTATTGTACGTTCCGCGAAGGTAATAGAAGAATTGCCGTGTGTACCGGCTTTGCAGCCGTTGCCCGTCAAGGCTAAGACGATTTAGTGCAATCCTGCAACAACACGTTGGCGCAATAACTCGTTTGAAATGGGCCTAGCGCGCTCAGGGATCGTATTTCTTGCGCCGAACTAAACGCGCTGTATCTTGAGCCGCTGATGAGTTGGTTCTAGTGTACTGGGAACGATTTCTTGGCGGCTCGGAACGGATACAATGAACCATGTAAAGGTTCGATAGGGCGATATATAGTGTGGACTTTCTCGGTACGAAACGCGTCTCACTTGACCACGAAATATGTGTTCTCATACGCTCAACTACGTGCTTATGGAACACGAACCGCGCCGCTAGTCAGAATTTCCCCCTTCCCTTTTCATTTCTACGATTTCATATCTTTGGTATAAAATGTTGTTAAGATATCGCACTAAGCTAAAACTGGTCCCTGAAACCTTACAAACTTGGCATCCGTTTGCTGCAGCCTTACGGAAGAAGCGCAGTTTTTTATCCTTGTGATATCGCGTGCCCGGTCAGTAAATCAATCCGGTTGAAGGAAAGACCAAGGAGCCGTCCCATGGACAATTGCGGTACAGCAGCGATGTCGTACAAGACAAGGGAGTTTTATTTTTAAACAAAACCCTTCTTGGACGGTTTCCCAAGGTTCGTGCAAAGACAGTGGGCAAATGTAGAATTTTCGTTGCATTTTGTCTATTTTTGGTCAGCGACTAATTCTAGCCAGAATTGTTTTTTCTTTCTTGTACTGTGGTTGCAGTTATTCCGATTAATGTTTAAAAATAAAACTACTTCGAATTCGACTCTTGAAAATACTTGTGCGATTGCTCTAAACGAATCACATATTGATGAAATGTTTGAAATGTGACATTTTCGCCGTCTTCCAGGAGGTAAAATCAATGAATGTTTTACCGTTATCCTTGATATGAATCTGATGTAAATTATCAATCGAAAACAGATCAGTATCTATTTTTAAACAATAAATTAATTATTGAACATTAGTGTGATGTTTTGGTATCTCATAAAAAAAGTTCAAAAGGCTCATTAAAGGTTCCTTAATTGATTATTCGAATCAATCACACAACAGGCTCTATCGGCTTCGAGCGTTTTAATTCGACTGAAATGACTTCTCATGATCAGCTACGTCCCCATTTACTGGTTTATTCTGAAGGACACTGAAATTGGGTGTGGCAGACCGAGAGAAAGACAAAAAGCGATCGTTCAGTTGGACCGAAAACATTCAGTTCAGTGGAAGAGATCGGTCCATTTCAGATCGATGGGATTTGGGAAGAGATCGGTCACTGGGGAGAGGATAGTTTTTTTTATGTCTTCGTACTCTCTTCAGTGGGGTTTTCAGTTGATTTGCAAAAAAAAATCAGCTCGACCTCTCGGGTGTGTTGCAACGTTGCAACCGGAGCCTGTATCCGTGTCACCGAAGACAACGCCAAGCCAGGCGGTCAAGTCTGTCCTGCGAAAACCGGTTCTCGAGTTTCGCCGGTTTCCAAGAATCATGCCTCACCGCAACCACCGAGAGCGTATCCGATGCCAAACGCTGCTGCGCCCTTGTCTCGCACCGAGGGAGGTCCATTGGCTGAACGGACCATTCCTTCCAAGCTTGCGCCGTTCCGACGAGACAGAACGAATACGTAGCTCAATCGTGGCCGCTGTCCAGCTCACGGGAAGTAGCCGCATCGAGGTGGCCCTCGAGCTGAACTACCTCCTCACGGGCTACCTCGCAAGAAGACGATCTTCACTTGTTACGAAGCCCCAGAGCTCGAAAGTACGACATCTTCGAAATATCGTTGCCCGCCGGGGGCTAAAACCAGTTTGCTGACCTGGTTCTTTTTGAGCCGGCCGACCGCTGGGGCAGAAGGGCTATCCTCAATGCCCGCTGAAGGATGATCGTATCGGTCGTGGATGCGCCGGGCATTTCCGTAATGTTCGTTCCTTCGAGTGTGAATACAGTGCAGGAACAAGCGGGGTTGAATCGTTCATGCTGCTCCGTGGTGGATATCGAATTAACTCAGAAGGGAACAAATAACATGTACTTCAATGTATGAAACGTAGTTCTAGTTTTTGTTCAATTTGGTCTCAACATAATCAAACTATTGCGAACAGCTTTCAGGCGGCGATCACTTTGCGTAGCGTTTGAAATGTTGCTAATGTCCTTTCATAAATATTGCTTCCGGCTGGTGAAACTATTTTTTCATACGGCTCAGCCTATTCGGCGATCTTTCATTTTTGTTTCTGCTGGTTAAACATTTAATTGTCTCCACGTGCTCCTTAAGTTTGGACGCATTACGGAGGGCTCGCGTTGTTCCCAAGTCGATGGATTGGTTGATATGTTGCTGAACCTTTCTCTTCGTGGTTCGTGCTTCCAATCCTCGTGCACGCTGTTGTGTGATAGCTGTAACTAACGTTCAGCTGTATTCGCGATCATCTGGGTTGTGAGCAACGTGGGTTCATGGTGGACATTTGCGCGTGGCAAACGAACTATTACGCAAACGTTTCGCTAGTGTTTTAAATTGCATTTCCCACCCGATGGTTGCCGGGCGAGCCTTGACTACGGGAACGCGTGCCTGTTTAGGTTTGTCTTACTTTTTTTCCCCTGTTTAATGGTAAATCAGTCACTGCCTACATTTTTCAATCTCACGCCGCCAGAGGTCTCCTAACGGACGGTGCGTCCGGTTTTGTTTTGGAATCGTAATTGCACGTGGTGTGTAATGCAAGTCTCGGCTCGTTCGATGCTTTGGGCGGCTACAGGCAGGCACAGACGAAGCACGAAAAGAGCAATGACCAATGGGCCGGGCTGGGTTTGCGTTTGTGACTCTTGCACCGACGATCATTAGAGGTGTTTAGTGTCGTGGGAATACGTGTATGCAAGTTATCCGTCGTGTCAGCTGCTCGCTGGGTCCAGCGTCATTTGTCTTTATGATCCTTTAGTGGTCGTTTTAACCACCGCTACACCGGCCTGGTGGTGCAGACATAGTGTTGGGCAAATACAATTTATGTCTCAATCGCATTACTTTTGCGTCGCTACAGCATGCAAAAAGATGTTGTGCAGCTTTTTAATCAAATCGCTTTTTTAACGATAATGATATAATTGTTTTTGTATATTTTTTTTATAGAATTTAAAAAACTTAGAAAATTCATTTTGCATAATCATTTCAATGCTAGTTTCTCGTATACATACGACGATAAATAAAAAAGCGACAATAAAGATGCCACAGCATGGTGCATATTTTTCCCCTCGCGATTAATTATCGAACTCTCGAATGTAACAAGCCTCAGCTTTTGATGCCACACCCCGCAACTGTGTCATGGGCACAGCGCCAGAAATGTAGCAAGAGAGCTATCATTTCCAATAACTTGCCATTCGCTGGCTGTGGGCCGCCACCGGGTCATCGATCAACCGTGGCCGTTGGTGAGTTACTGCCACCCGGGGGCGTATTCAAAAACGACGTGTCATTGGGGGTGCGGATCCAGCTCCTGCCTTGCTACGCCACTTTTAGCCTTACGAGAGGGTGGAACGGTCATATGACCTCCATATTCGAACATCTCGTCGGCGAGTTTCACGCCAAATTCAATTATGGAACCCTCGATTCCATAATTTCTGCTCTGCGGCGGCCCACCTGAAGACATTTCGTCACAGTGTAGAGGCTCTTTCTCTGTCTCTCACTAGTCACTCCATAGCCCAAGAAGGCAACCGACTGTCGATAGAAAATGAACTTGTTACACTCTAATTTGCATGCAGCCCCCATCGTCACGGTGGAAGTGTCTGTTCTGTGAATGAGCTCATGGAAAGATTTGTTTCGTTTTTTTCCTTCTCCTCAAATGGGGTTTAACCTGTGCTGTTACCACCGCCACCCTGCACGGGCAAGGTGATGATGTCCAATTAGGTAATTTCGAATCCATCAAACGAGAAGCAGCAGCTTACTCGTCGAGCCGTTTGAGTGAGCCACGATGCCAGAAGCATTCTGATTGTCGCCCCGCAAATAATGACCGTTGTGTCCAAGCTGACGTCAAGCTCGGTGAAGCATGATTTTCGTTGGGGTTAGTGGTGAGGTTCGTCGCTTGGGCAGAATTCGAGGCCATCGAAGTTCTTTGTACTGTGCGCTGGTGAAACGCTCGCTGGACCGGAGAGGAAAGAATGAACGTTTTCTCACTCACCGGACCAATCACTTTCGGAGGAGGTCGATGGACGCATTTGGAGTCCCAAGGCGGCCGCGAGCTGGTTTGGAGGAGGTGTGGCGACTTTTTGACATCTCGCTTTTTTTTTTATTTGCGTTCTCTTCCAATCGGGTTAGCCCACGATCACGGGATATATGGGGGTGTTTTCTTTCTGTTCAAGGTCTTCGTCGTATTTTTCGCCCATTCTGACCTGACCGATGCTAATTCGGTTTTCCTAACTCGAATTCCCTCTCCACAACTCGGCTAACCGCGTCATTAAACCACATGTTGCTATGGAATCGGGGTTCGTTTTCCAACTGCCAACCTGTATGAATCATCGCAGCTAGCGAAGGTGGCGGCCAGTGTCCAGAGAAAATCCCGCTCTCAATCGGCAGTTCTCATACTTTTGCAAAACCACAAAACCTCCGCCGTCCTCAGACAAGTTATGTTTGAAAATGATGATGAGAAACAATAACCACAACACCGCCCAATGGCAAACGTGTTGGCGGTGGGTAGCGTTTTGGAAGGTCGGAAGAGTTCGTCTTTTGTGCGGTATATTTATATGTTTATTTATGCTGTCTGTTTTCTCAGATTGAGGGTTGAGTGATTTTTTTTCACTTCACTCGTGGCTATGGCATTTCTCCACGACAGTAGTGTGTGCTTTTTTTCTCATTTCCTATTCCACACTTTGGGGCCTGTTTCTTCGTCTCCACCACCATTCTCACAACATTTCATGCTTCATTATTTTGTACCTTGGGTCACCACTTTTCTTTACGGTGTTATGGCTTTCCCGGACACTGAAAGGTGGTGCTACTTCGACACTTTACATCTTCTGCAAACACACCCCTTTCCTGGCGAGATATATGCGGTTGCACGAGGCACCTTTCCACCGAGACCGCACAGAGCACTGGGAGTCATCTAAACAACACTTTTTAATGGGAGATCTCTTGTGCTATCTTCGTGCCGGGTCCGGGTACTTTTGGTCATTTCCATTGTGCTCGAAAAACGATCACACTCGCTGAATGAATGTGACTTCAAACGTTCCGGTGACGAACGTCTACGCGAACGATGCGGACGCGTTAATTTTAATGTTCCATCGTAATATGCGTTAAATTATGCTGCTGTCATCTCTCTCTCTCGCTTTCTCTGGCTCGTTCCGGTGTGCCGAATAATTCTCCACCACGTGCCTAATGTGGTGGCCGATGCGATATGCGTTCGCCCGGTACGTAACGCCGCTGCTAAACGACCACAGCGGGGTTGTTTCTTTTACGTTTGCGACACCGGCTGGTACGGCATTCGCTGGATAAAAGACTGGCTGGATGTAACGGACGACGAGCCAAGTGAAAAGAGACGAGTGTTTTTTTTGCATTCAATTTACTTTCACGGTGATTGTCTGCGGTGTCTTAACCGCGATTCCGCCCGATGGTACATCACGCGTTGCATTGTGTCCTTTACCGCAATTAACGTAGGCGTGGAAAATTGCCAAGGAATAATTCATGACTTGCTTCGGGCAGAAGATATACGCTTGTGATAACAACAGCCATTATATTACATAAAGCAGCATATGCTATGCATTATATCGACTTTTGAGAATTGCAACAGATAAAGAAAAGAAAATATTGGCATTGTCAATGTCAATATCGATATTGATAAATGGTATGTAATGCCAGTTTTTTTTTTCAGGATAGAACATAAAAACTGAATCCATTAAGACGTTGAAATATATGATAACAAGCAAGAAAGGCGAAACATGCGTTCAAGCACCATAAGGCATTATAAACAACAAAATCGTCCAATTATATTCTGGCTTCCAAAAAAAATCAAAACACTTCGTCTCCTCGTTGGTTATGTTTTGTTTTGTTGTTGTTTTTGTTCACCTGACATACCAAGCACCCCAAAAAGTCACAACGGTGTTGCTAGTTTCTACTAACGAGCTCTTCACAACCCGGCTCGAAAGGTCGAGCTTGGCAAGCAATTAACTACCACTTCCTAACTTGTGCATTCTCATTCAGAACGCTTCGGCTTCTTGTAGTGGGGCGTTGGACACCCTCGAAAACGGCTGAAAGCCAAAGCCTTCCGTACCAACTCATCGTTTATGTTTCGGGAGCTTCTTCAGCGTGCTGGTGTCCCGTATCAGCATGAAACCGCTCGCACGCTAAGCTCTTGCCCAAGAAAAAGCACAGCAAACAGCAGCGGTCTGTAGTAGCACACGAGAACTTCTGGAAGTTTATTGCCCCCCCTCTTAATAAATCATATCATTAACCTGAATTGCAAGGTTTCTAGCATCAAGAGCCAGCCGCAATCACGAGCAGGCGAACCCGATCATAAAGTTAGCCCGTCCCCGGGGGGATGTTCGGAGTAGCTACTGTGAGGTGTTTGGATTGGGGCAATCTGGGAGGAGGCTCTTTTGTGGACGCTCGGTCAAAGACGTTTTCCTTTCTTTGTAAGCAAACCCCAAACGATACACTACTTATAGCTGTTAGTCCAGTGGAAATGGATTCGGTTTCTGTTATAGCGCTTAGCTCAGAACGCCCCGATAGGGCTTTTGTACCGTTTTGTTCGAGAGCGTGTATTTTCGTATATTATCTCCGTCGAAACGGTTCATTTACCGGCCGCTCAAGCTCATGTCGTGTGGTTGCCGTTCTGTAAAGACCAGATGGTGGGCAGCCGGGGAGCGCTCCAAGTGCCGTATGCTAATCGTTTTTCTTTACTTTCTTTTCCACACGGTGCTCATCTACCTTGGAAAAGATAGGGCGCGCGGTTATTGGCTCCATCTGTCGTAGCAGCAGAAGGCACCGGCGGGAGGCCACAAGGCAATGCACAGGCAGCTAGTACCGCATGGTCATTGCGCGTACGGCGGTTGCTAATGGCGGGCTTTCTCCATTAAAGCAATGAAGTGCATTTTGATAACATTATCCAGTCACGAGGCAAGTAGTAGCCGGGGTGCGATTATGATGCTGGTGGCCGATGAGAAGAGGCACAGCCATGGTGGCGATGTTGCAACGCTTTCAACATCTTGATCGGTTGATACCACGTGAAGAAAAAAAAGCTACTCTGCCGAACAGCAGCGATAAGCGGTTTGGCTTGGTGATTCTTGTTTTGAAGCGTGCTCGCTTTTCTGCTTCTGCTACGGTTTTTTTTTCTCTCTCTTGAGATGATACCCGGTTGGTTCGTGACTCAGGACCCTCAGCAGTACGTTCATCGAGGTTTATTAACCAGGATTTGTGCGAATCCGGTATATCCGGAGTGTGTTCGTCTGTCGAGGTATGCGATGGTCACCACAGCGGCCCGATGACATATCTCGTATGGTAATAAAGTAATTAAACTAATGATTATTTCCGCCCCGTGTGTCCCATCATCGGTGCCGGGGATTCGCGTTGAAGGAAAGCCACATGGTGCCTTGTTGGCGGGCTGTGTTTACGCTTACCTTGCGCGATAAATCCCGCTCGGTGGTGACACGCCCGCCATCAAATGGCTTGGTAACGCCCGGTGTTTTTTTCTCTTTTTTTTCTTTTTTCGCGAGCCGACGCGCAAAACGACGCGGAGACGATTTCACTTTACAGCGCTTCTTTCATCGGGGTTGCTTTACTGCTGCTGCTGCTGCTGCTGCCCTTTCGAGATGTGGTGGTCATCCCCGCGATGGTCATAATTGTCGGTGGCTTTGAGCCTGTCCGCTTGGTTGGCGCGAGGAGTGCCGGGATTGAAAGTCAATTGCCCTTGCGCGGTCAATTTTCCGTATTTTTTATCATTTGTTTTTATTAATTAAAAAAACCACGGAGGTCGTTTGCACGAGAAATAGTAGCGTCGTAATAAACAACTTCCCACTCATCAACGGGAAGAGGGTGGCTTGATTTGGAGAGAAAAAAAATGCAAAAAAGATGATGCGTTAGATGGTCACAATGCGTGTACAATTTCGTGCCAAAGATGATGAAGAAATTCGGACAGGTGGCCAAAGAGCACCAATTGGGGAATTGAAGCCCCTGTTTTTGTTTGCGGGTTTGATCTTGTGTACGTTTGTTTGCATACACAATTATTCTCGACATTTTATTGATTGCCGAATCCCCGTTTTGAACGACATTAATCGTCAGCGGTTGAAGACACGCAAAATGTCCATGGTGGCTGTGAACAATTAACCTTTTGCTAGAAGTAGGATTGTTGCGCCATGATGCTTGTTGTTAAATTTATTTCCTACTCCAGCGTTTTCCAATTGCGAATCTCTTGCTGTTGGCTCTACAATCATCGTGCTTGAACGGGCGGAATATATGTAGGCCAGATGTTATCGTGCTGCCATCGACGCCTGGCATCATGCGCCAATCTCTAATCTGCATGTTGTGCTCATCCGAGAACAAGATTTACCAGAATAACCGCTGAGCCTGCGGTACGCGTAGCGGCTTGTAATTAATTTTTACCGTTTTAAAATCGTTAATCGATCGCAATCTCGCATGCGGACACGTTTGAGAACTGTGTTAACATGTTTTGCTAGCAGAATGAAATATTTTCCGGTTTTGACGATGGTTCTACCTTTAAACATAGTAAATGTTTGAAGAATCAATCAATAAATTCTTACTATTTTGGCCGAGAGCATCTAAGGATAAATTAGTTAGTTTCTAAAAGTTTGAGTTGCTTATCATATCGTCCTGTTTTTTGTTTGCAATAAACCTCTAATATAATGGCCGTTAAAAAAATGAATGGAAAACCAATGTTTCACTCTTCTGGGATGTTGTTCCGTTGACAGGTCGAATGATTTTCCATATTTGGCAAAAATACATTACTCAATCAAATCACTCAGCCGGGCTCTCGGCTCGTGGCGAACTCGTTTCCAGGCATTTCCGGTGTCTAGGGTTCACGATGAGACTCAATCGCTCCGGACTTCGAGGTCGACACCCATAAATGGGCTGCCCATGAGGTTGTTGATCGGTCGCTGTGGTGCTGATTGGAAGCTAGCCAATATAAGACGGAATAGCACTGATTTCTGTCGGATCTGCCGGATCGGCTCGAAGCAAAAGAGGGAGGGTTGCAGAAGGATAAAAACTACTTCCGACTGGGGCACGGATGAAGGCGCCGGTTGTTGTCTGAGCCCCGATCCTTCGGAACGCGAAAGATAGCGATCGTGAAGCTCGCATGTCCATCCTGAGGCATCCCAAAAAAGGAAACCCTGCTGGAAGGAAGTAAGGGAGCTATAATAATAAACCCAGTAGTGCATACGGCGGCCGTGGCCGTCGTAGCGCTTGAATCGTACGAATTATCGTAAACAGCACGTTTCGACGACTTCATCTATAGCGAGGCGGGAAGCAAATAAAAAAAAAACACACACACACAAACTCACTATCTCTCTCGGTTTACCGCTTTCATTCATTCCTTCGCGTAGAGCGACCTTTGCTATCCTTGACGGTGGAAAGGCGAACTCCCGGGTGTTTGTATAAATCACCATTTTCCAAGGCTTCAAAAGGCTAGCAGAGAGAGAGAAGGGAGAGTGAGAGTAAAAGCGCCAGCCCAAAACAAGCGCCAGGGCTGGATTTGTGGTGTGAAATCAAAGGGAGGGGGGGGGGTTGAATGTCCAGGGTAAAGAGAAGTCCGGTGGTTCGTCAGGAGACCGTTGGGCCGTTGGGTGTGCTGTCGGCTGGCAACTTAATGATTTGACCGAAGCAAAACACTGCGCGCGCGTTGTGATGCAGGAATGAAACAAAAACCCCTTATAGCACCCGGTGGGCTGTATCATAGGCTTGCTAGCGAGACCAGCCAGCTGTAATGGAGCAACAAGAGGCTGTGCGGTAAACGTCACGCCATAGCTCTTGCACTCACCAGCGGCCGCGAAAGACGACGAACCCCCCTTCTCACTTGCTTTGGACGATAACGACTGCGACGGTGGGCCAGCGACGAACCCTGCGGAACATTTACTAGGGTCACTGGAAAAGAAGAGTGCGGGTGGTGGTGGTGGTCGGGGGTTATGTTGAAGGGGGTGGAAAAGGGAAGGGAGGGGGCGGAGGGGGACCTCAACGATAGCGACGTGTTTTGTTGTTGCGCCCCGTTTGTTGACCAAAGCGTGTGGTGTACGCGCAAGGGTCGATCGGGGGGTCTCTTGCACGCATCGGTGCGTCCACGGTGACGTCCCGCGTGTGGCTGTGTGTGCGCTCACTGGCGCGCGCACACTCACTCTCGTCGCGCGCGCGGTTTAAGTCAGTGTTTAACAAGAGCCCTACCAGACCGGACGTAATCCATCGAAGTGACTTTTCCAGTGAGGTTACCTTTCATTGCCGCCGTTCGTTAGCACAAGTACTTAATGCAGCAAACCCGAAACCTAGACTCGCCTTCCGCCTTCGAGTGGTACTAATGAATTTTGTGTTTTTGTTTTGGTTTCGTTCTACTTTCCGGCTTCCTGCTCCCTGCGGACGATGCCGACTAATGACGGCGGTGTGTCCTCGCGTGTCGTCCTACAGAAAACCTAGCATGTCCGAGCGTCGTGGAACGAAGGCACTAGAACTATGGTGCCGCCGAGTGGCCGACGGCTACAAGGATGTTAAGATCACTAACATGAGCACCTCCTGGCGCGACGGTCTAGCATTCTGTGCCATCATCCACAATTTCCGGCCCGACCTGATGTAAGTATACACGCCCGGGTGGAGAGAGACAGAGAGAGAGAGTGAGAGATTGATCCTTGTTTGGGGTTTGGTGCGTCCATATCCTTTACATCCTTTCCTCGACAACCGAAGCGTTTAACCGCTAACAAGTGCACCGCCGATGGAATCCATCCTTCCCTTTCAACCACCAGCGGAGTGTGCAACACGCCCAACTCCCGCCCCAAAACGACACTAACCTCAATGTTTTATTTTTCCGAGCCCCCGCCACACTAACGCCATTACTAACGCTTTCTAATCGAATGTTTTTTCGGCTTCTTGCTTCCGATCGAACAAAACAAATCCATCCGTTCCACGCGGGACAGATACTAAGCGAACGCATTTTGCGCACTAGTAAGTATACGTAGCCCGTTTGATTTTCCACCGTGGCGCACGGAACCGCTCCGCGCGGCAAGTGTACGGGAGTTTGGAGTGTGTGTGTGTGCATGTTTTGTTTTTTTTTTTCGTTTGGCGATGGTGTGCCGTGTAGTGGAGTGGCGAACTTTGTTTTTTTTTTAAACCCCGCCCATCTTGTGCTCTAGATTGTGTTGTTGTTCGTGGGTTGTGTTCCTAAATTTCCAATTCGAATGACTTAAAAGATCCAGTTGGCCGCCGGTTGGTTTTGATGTTTGATTCGAGCATTGGTTGGTGCAGTGGAGAGAGAAAGAGAGACAGAGAGAAAACAAGGGGAAGACTAGACAAGGCTAGGGGAATGTTAAGTGCAGTGTGGAGTCCCCTGACCAGGACAAGGAACACCGGCGTAGTGGCCAAGTGAACGTGCTTTTGGAGAGAAAGGTTTTGACGGCTCTGCTTCCGAATGATTAATTAACATTAATATTAAAGCGTGTGGAGTGTGAGAAGCGGCATGGTTGAGGCGTAACCGTTTAACCGTCGTCGGAAAAGGGAACCGAGAAGACGGCGGCGGTGATGGTGGTGGTGGTTTACGTGAGCAGATTTGGTAGGACGTCGCATAGGTGCACGTTTTTTTATTCTTCTCTTGGATCGGCCATTATTATGCGTTCCTGGTGGAATTTCAATGAGCAACGTTATGAAGTGAACAGCGATTCTCAATTTGAATTTGTCGCGTAACGGAAAAATTCTATTCAAAATTGAAACAGTGCTTGCAAGATAGAGATTTTGAGAAGTCGAAACAATGCTAACTCAAGTGTCATGGTATTCGAGCGTAAACCAAATGTAATTTTGATGATGGCAATTTAACAATTACATACATTATCATCTAATGCATTTTTTTTCTAATACGTTAAGTCCCATATGTTTGTGATAACCCTATATAAGCACGATTCATAATTATTGCATACTAACGGTAATGTTTTTTTTTCTCTTCTCCGTTTCATCCCTATAACGCACGTTGTTCGGTGTGTGTTGTTTGAACATTGTGTGGTGTGTGCGTGTGTGTTGTTTGTGTGCTTTCAACCTGCATCCGGCTGGCGCGCTATTGCAGCGATTTTGCAAGCCTCAGCAAGGACAACGTGTATTACAACAATGAACTAGCGTTCACCATCGCGGAACAACATCTCAACATACCGTCGCTGCTGGATCCGGCTGATATGGTCAAGTACGAGGTGCCGGATCGATTTTCAATTCTCACCTACCTGTCGCAGTACTACCGAGTGTTCAGCAACCAAGGTAAGGCTCTCAAATTTCCAAACTCACCCACAGCACTGCACGACGGCAAATGTTGTGCTTTGCGCCGCCAAGCTCCTAGAATGCAGGTGGGCACTGAGCGCTAGCTTCTAATCATAATCATCTTGACGTGAGGATTTCTTCAATGCCCGCAATCGACACGTTTTATGCGCACCACTTGGCGACGTGCTATGAGCGACGAGAACTTGTCTATCGAATGCGGTGCTGTTTATAATGCATAGCTAAACTTGTCTGCTTGGGAATTGAAATCGAATGGCTATACAGTACCGTGACGGTGGTGGTAATCATAAAAACCAATACCCAACGTTGTACTGCAGCTGGTTGGTTGGTGTCGTGCAAAATTAATAGTATGAATGTAAGGGAAGAAAAACAGGAGTGTCCAATAGCTAATAGTTAAGCTGGTTGACAGTGATCCGCAATGCTAAATCGTTCTGAGATCAAAGTAAAATGATAAGTTTGATTGCCAAGCTTTTGAATGCTAACCATTAGATCTGATTGTCGCTGGTTGTGTGAAAGACTGATCTGCAATGCAATGCATGCATGTGTGTGCCTTTGCATGTAGCATTTGCATATTCTGGTTTGTTAGCTTAACAGCTAGGTTTATGCAGATATCAATTGCTGAGCAATTCTTCAAAAATACTTGCCTGTATGTGGGCATTACTTCAGTAGCTATAATTAACGTTGGTTTCTAATATATTGTAAACAAAAACCCAATATGAATTAGGATTGCAGAAGCGTTCTATGTGATGTACTTATATTACCTGTGCAAATTTTACTTTTTTTTCCATCTTTTCTATCATACATCATCACCGATGAATATCTCCGTGCTTCTCGATTATTGTTCATGCAGAACCCGCCTCGAATAAGAAAGCAGCCGATAAGGACACCAAACCCGATGACCTTAACGCTAAGGTAAGCAAGGAATGGAATAAAAGATGACCCAACCATAATGGCCAATTGTACAATTGTGAATGCGAAAGATTCTATGTTACGTTCGTTGTGGAAATTAGCTTTTCTGTGAGAGGCATCGAATATCGCCAAAAATAATCATTAATTCTGGATCATTCGGTGAAATGGGCTTCATGCGGTCTCATTATTAACGCAATGTATCGTTCTAGGCAGGTTTCCTGCATAATTGTAACGCTTTCCATCGTTTGGTAACAAATATCCGATAGTACTGGTACGATAGTTATTGGACATAATGGTTAACTGAAAACGAGATTACATGTGCTAATACAACAATGCTTCCTTGGGGTGATTACTGATTCCTCTTGCATTCATGCACTTCAATTTGGTAATTTGGTACATGGAAGGTCGTTCGTGTCTTTTGTTGTCGGGATACTTAATAAGCAAGTTCACAAACTCCCTCACTGATTTCCATTTATGCAAAAAAAGAGAAGAACTGAACAACAGAACAGTTTCTACAACCGTTAGAGCTAGGGTTAATCTATTCTTACCAAGCAACGACCAACCCCATCGGTATATTCCTTCGGTCCATAATATCATCATTACCATAATCACATCGAACGGTGTACATGAGATTACGTGTTGTTTTGCCGCTTGGTGGAGGTGGGTTTGTAGGTTAACCGCCCGAATGCAGAAGTAATCGGTTTGCAAACCAATCGAAGAGAAGCCGAAAGCAAGTGGCCGGCTCAACGCAGCCTCCATTGGTAGAAATGGTCACGCTATCTATTACCCCGAATAGAACATTACCAGCGTGAGTGGAAAATGCACTGAGGCAAGGAAATGTATAATAATGATGGCAAATTATATGTAGTTCCGCCGATGGCCGGTTGCGTGTCGAAGAGAGCTAAAGCAATGCCAATCTATGTTAGCCTTACGCTATTTCGCTCTCTACATAACCAACTCTACATATGCATTAAATGTAGTGCACGGAGCAAACAAGAAGTGCTCTTTCTTCTTCTATGACGTTTATTTCAGATCGCTCTAGGCCAAAGATAGGTCGGTATCAATTTCACAAACCAGTGAGAGCCCCACGATTTGACTGGTGTTTATCGCGTGGATGAAGCTCATCATACTAGGACCCGAATAAGGTCAATCTTGCTAGGCGCTATGCCATGGTTTTCTATTCCTCAATGTTGGCTAATGATATCACAGGCCCTAACATAAGCTTTAATTGGCAATATGACCAAAGTAGGAGATTTCGTAACGTAAATATCGAACACATGTGTTGATGCAAGTAACAAAAAGATAATTAATGTCAGATAGCATGATATGACCACGCATTTCGGATGTTGAATCCATTCTCGCAGTCCGCTCATTGTGTTTTCGGATTAATTGCTGATGTTGCATGGGCTTGGCTGCCGTCACAAAATGAACTGTTGTTGTTTACAACCTTTCACATTTTTTTTACTGCATTGCATTCATTGGTCGGCCATTCAAAAAGTGCAACAGGCATACCTAATAGCTCGTGTGCTTTTTAAAAGTGAACTCTTACTTGCGATAGTAAAACATGTTTTTTTTTCATTTGGTCAAACAATTGCTGGACGGAAATTCGAAATGAAAATTACACCTGAAAAATGTTCATGTTGATTCATTTCACCAGCCCTTCTATGATCCAGCAATATTGGCGTTTCCGGATGTTTTTTTTTCGGAAAAATGGGAACGCCATTTCTTCTGCCATGACGTGGAAAATCGCATCTTCTCGTTTCAAACCATCGGACGGCAAAGAGAACCTATTGTCCGCTAGTTTGTTTTGATTGGGTTTGGTTCCTGTCGGTTCCAGCGAATGATCATAACAAAAAGATGCCTTTTCTGACCGGTTCACTGGGTTCAATTTGAGCGACAATTTTAAACAGTGAAGCGTTGAGAAATTAGGTGAGGCCTATGGCGGCGGCATGGTAGTTAGTGTCAATTGGAAGTGGAAACAACGGAAAAATGCACCGCCTATGGCGAGTGGGTTGGTCTTGGGCCAGAAAGAAATGTGTCAATTTTAACACATTTTAGTTGCAATTTACCGGCGAGAATATACCCGCCTTGGCTGACCTACCTTTTTGACTTTCCCTTTTTCCGTTCATGCCGTATTTTAACCGCGTAAGTAAATTTGGATCAGCAGACGCTGTAAGACGGATGGTATGTTTAAATTTGTTCATCGATTTGTTTTGAGTTTCCGTAAATGTTTCTTTAACATTTCGTTACAAACAAAGATTGTTATGCGCGCGAAATACAATTCGATAAAGTGTTTCTTTAAAAAAATCGCCAAAAACGATTCAAAATAAGTTTTCTATCTCTGTCAGTAGCAAGAAGACGATGTTTACATAAAGTTCATTGACGTTCCTATGCTAAGATCAACACTTCATAGAGATGTGCTCAAGCAGACGCAGCATATGTTGTGCTGCTCTATACCAGCTTCACGTACTTGATTCTACAACAGTATATTTTGAGAGACATAATTGTATGCCATGATGTGCACACGCACTAGAGCCAAAGTCAATATGTTTTTAAAAAAAGCAAACAATGTTACACCGGGCCTTTCTCTCTTCGGCGTTGTGTTCTGACCATCACACCTGAGTCATTACTGTGATGTGATAAGGCCTCGGTTTAAGAGCGAGACGGATGGATGACTAAATAACACTTGGTTGAAACCATTGGCTGCGAGTGACACATCCAGGATAGAGCGAAAGATTGTACAGCGTCACGTGTCAGTTGCGGCTTTCATAGTTAGTTGTTGATCATTCAGCAAGCGAACGACATCATCCGCGTTTGTCGGGTGGCCGTTGCTGTTCACACGTAGTGCATTTTGTGCAACTGAGCTTCGTATAGTAATTGAACGCACATGCTTAACCGTGTATTGAACCACAGTTTTGTGACTAACCATACTAACCCTCTTACCAACGTGGCGAAGATAATAAAAGTTGGTGTGTATCTCTCTTGCGTATCGGATCGTATGTGTGGTGATGTGTGGACGCGATAAGAGAACAAGCGTATATGCTCACTGTATGTTTTCTATTTTTATCTTTCTCTTTCATCACCTATTCTATTCTCTCTCAATGCCGCCGCCGATCGTGATCTTTAAAATCGCGTACGCATGAATCATTACCGATCCTCAATCATTAATTCAAATATATCGTGGAATATGTCACGCAACATAGGAGGACAGCAACAGTCTGGATATAGTCGGACAATATAAGCCAGAAATTTTCTGCTAATTGAAAAGGCAAGCATACTTCATCAACGCCAAGCTGCCATCAAAGCTTATTAAATGCGTATAAGAAGAAAAACCAAAAAGGCCTGAGAAGATCAATATAAACTGGAGATTAACAAATATCATCGATAAAAAACATTGTATTTACTTGTGGAGTATAATCGAGTGAAGAAACCCCAATACCTACTCATGTAGTGGAAGAAAAATTCGCAGTGGAAATATATCGGAGAAATAAAACATAAGTTAAGAGAAACGGAATATTCAACGAGGAATCTCTGATTAGCTGCGAACCCTGGAGCAAAGTGGCTGAGCATATCGAACAAATCAACAATAATCAATACCAAAATCGAGCATAAATATCCACGATTGTTTATCATAGTTACGAATTTGTTTTTTTTTGTGCTTAGTAGTGTCTGTAGACATTTAGTAATAAGAGTGCTTGTAGTATACCATCATCACAACACCATCAATTACCCCGACCTCAATTGCACCCGTTTGTCAGTATCGTCACCATATAGTGCGTGGTTAGCAAACGTTAGCAAAGACGCTGTGAAAAAAGAAGAAAATCATTGCTAAGAAAGACCATGTTACCAACATCGTCATCTGGAAGGTGAAATTATTACGCTTGCAGAAACTATAAATCCAACTTTACCCGTAACGTTGCACAATATCAGCAACAATAAAAGCTTCTCCGAGCACCATCCTCTTCGTTCAACCAGAACGACCGACAAATAATAGCTGCGAATATTAACTTCGAGCAAAATATTACAGATTTTGTGCAAGTTTCGGAAATTGCTGTTAAAAAACAATAAATCCAGGTAATTCATCCGTACAAGAAGTTTACTTACTTATATATATTCTATCACTAAAGCGAAATGATGTACGAATTTGGCAGGCAAAAGTTTGCAGTTTAATTTTTACACCCTTTCTGTTATTGTTTGTGCGTGTGCTTTATCTAGATATAATCTGCTAAATCAATGCTGCGAATTATCAATATCATAATAGCCTCGTTTCCTATTTAGCTAATTTGATCGTTTTCTCAATGCGTGGATTGTGGAGCGCAATATTCGAAGAGGCGAACATTAATCATGGGCTAATTTCCTTCGCTAGATTGCTTTTCGGTTTGTGCATTTTTTGCTTTTTATTTGTCACGTTGTGTAGTTCATTAGCAGTATGTTATCATCGTTAATTCATCGTTAGAATTTTTCTTTCCCCGATTTTTGTTTATGTCGTGTGAATCTTGAAAGTTAGACTGTGCGTGTTTTGTACCGTTTCTTTACATATAATTGCTTAATTTTACTTTTTACTGTATTTGATTTAAAAAGACAGTAAGGAAAGACTGTGACAACGGATTACTTTTACAAAAAAAATTGCATACTAATTATAATGCACCATTGAAATGAAATGAAAGTATTCACGTTTATTTTATTAGGCGTATGAGTGGGAGAAATACATCGATGCTTCGCTTTTTTATAACTTTTTGTAAGGTTCTATTGGCTTATGCAATAATACAATGCTTTTTACTAATCCACAGATGGCAAGCATACCGGCATTTGTGGGCGTTCCTAAACGTGCTTCATGCAACCGTTGTAGTAATCCCATCTTCCTGGCAGAACGGATCAGCTTTGGCGCAAAGAGCTACCATCGATCGTGCCTCAAGTGTGCCCGTTGTGGAGCTCAATTAACGGTTGGCAGTTTCTACGAAACTGAAACGGACGGAGAATATTGTTGCGAAACATGTCCAGATGAGGAAATTCAACTCGAACAACGGCGTGAATCGCCACCTTCATCTGAATGCAGTAGCCGTTCTTCGAGCGTACCCGGCAACGCTCCACCTGTTGTTCCGGCGGTGAATCTATCGAAAAACATTCGTAGTAGCAAGCTGCTCGATCGGATATCGTTCTTTGAATCTGCACCGTTGAGCGACGAAGAAAAATCGTCGAACTTGGAACGAAAGACAAGGATGAGCAATTATCTCAAGGACACGCTAAATGTAGAGGAAAAGAATATTGATGAACCTCCCGACCTACCGAAAAGTGAACCACCAAGCTCGTTGATCAGCCGATCGGAAACAACTGAAAATGTCCAAACTGTGGAACAGGCTAACGTGATTGAGTTGGATAATGCTGAGGACGAATTCGAAAAACTAGTACAGAATCTAGATAAAGAGGATTTGGAAAAGGAAGCAAATGAATTACCGGAAGTGATTTCGGATCCCATACAAAACCTAAAGAAGCATACGGTGGAAAATGAAACGGAGACACCTTCACAAACAGTTTCGGAAGATAAAGAAACAGAAAAAGTCGAAGTTTCGAATGCCAATCCTGAATCTATTTTGAGCATAAATACTGTACCAGAAGTAGTAACTGAAGAATTAAATGATGAAGCCATAAAACCTGTTCAACAAATAGAGTTAAAGCAAAATTTGGAATCAAATAGTGATCACAAAGAAACAGTTTATCAAGAAAAAGGTGAACCTAGTTGTGAAGCATTGGCTGAGGAAAAGGTTGCTAAAACAACCAATGATTTTGAGATCGAAGAGAAAGTTCTCGACAAACCTGAAATAACAAAAATTCAAGACGAATCATCAATCGAGATATCATCAAATATTTTGACAAATGACACGGAGACAGGTAAAACCCAAATGGAATCTGGATCACCTTCTGAACTGACGTCAAATTCTGTTACAAATGAATCTATTGTGCCTGAAGAAATTAAAAGCACTGAATTAAAAGTTTTACCTTCAGAAGAAGAAGCTGAGGAAAGCATTGAACGCATTACCGAAGAAACGAACACAGATACGGTAACCGAATGCAAAGTGCCTGTTGAAGCAAAAGTTACAACACCTTTTGAGACTGTTGAAAGCTGTAATAAAGTTGAGATCAGCGGAAAAGAAGATGTAAATAAGGAAACCAATGAGGAACAGTATCCATCAGATCTAAATCCGTTCGGAGAAGACGAACAAAATGAAGATAACGAAAGCGTCATGGAGTTGCCAAACATTCCAGTGGGAGAAAAACCTATTCCAATTATTCGGCGTGTGAGCAAAAATCCATTTGGTAGCGAAGATGAAGATGAGGAGCTTTCTCAGTCTCCTTCATCAAAACCGCCTCGGCCACCACCTCCGAAGGTGAAAACGGATGGTGCAGCTGCACCATCCAATCCAGTGCCAGCGAATCCATTCGGCGAAGACGACGACGATGAAGCGCCAACAGACGAACCGGAAATAGTGCCAGTAGTATCCAAACCTTCGCCTCGCCGAACTCCGGTTCCGACACCACGGAAGGCGCATGCTTACAATGATTCAATAAGCTCGCTTGACAATTCCTTGATGTCGAGCAGCAAGTTGAGCAGTTCGAACGTTTCGCTAGCGTCCAGTCTTGAAAGCGGTCCTTCTTCAATTGTTGCTCCACGACGAAAGAAAGGAAAGGCTCCCGATATTCCCGTTCAGCTGTCAGGCTCAAGTATCGTGCCGTTTCAGCAATTGACATCTTCTGAGGTGGATAAGACGTCAATGGACAACATATCGAACAGCAGTGGAAGTGGCACATTGACGACGCCTCGTAAAAAACGCCTTGCTCCGGCCCCACCTCCAACACCTAATGCTTCGTCAACTCCGAAACAACCTCCAAAACAGGACGGTGGTTTAACTAGAGCACCTAGCCAGCGTCTGCTTGCCGTAGATGCTAGCCTTCGTAGGAACAGCGAGCTTGAGCCATCGAGCTCTATGAGTCGTGGGGCTAGCAACGAATCCGTTGTATACCGACGAACAATAGTACCTCTGTTGTTGGACGATGATGGCCCGGAGTCTCCTAACCATGACAGCATGAACACCAGCGAGCGCCAGTGGGAGAAAATGAAAGACAACAAAGAGGCACAAAACCGTAATCGTCAATCGCAAAGCTCCCCCACCAGCGAAGGGAATGGAATGAATTTCGGAAGTTCTAGTGCTGGCCTATCAATTCTTGCGAATAAATCATCCCAAGGGAAGTGGAAACGACGTAAAGGGCCTGCACCGGCATTGCCGATGATGACAGCACCGCCACCCGAGCGAAAGCCAATCAAAATGCTACCGTTAAAGGAAATTCACCAGGAGCTGCAGATCATCGAAACTCAACAGCAGGGGCTGGAAAAACAGGGAATCGTGTTGGAGACAATGATACGCGAGCGCTGCGAGGGAGGTGAGGCGGACATCGATCTCGATATCAGACTGCAGTCCAATTCGAAGGAGGTGGAAGATTTGATCATGCAACTGTTTGAACTGGTGAACGAAAAAAACGAGCTGTTTCGACGCCAAGCGGAGCTAATGTACTTGTGAGTAGCATGCTACTAGTATACTTGAGTGTGAGACTTACAGGAGTGTTTTTATTAATCTATATGCATGTATTTTAGGCGACGTATGCATCGGCTTGAACAAGAGCAGGCAGATTTGGAGTATGAAATTCGTTTGTTAATGGCCCAACCCGAACGAAACAAGACAGATTCAGACAAGGAAAAAGAGGAAGCATTGATTGCTCGGTTGGTTGAGGTTGGTATTTGCTCACACGATGATTGTTATCAATTCGATACGACGGTACAATTTTTATTTTTAATAGATTGTACAATTGCGCAATGAAGTAGTGGAATGTCTAGATATGGACCGCATCCGTGAAGCAGAGGAAGATCTGGTAGGTATTCATTTATTTTCGAAAATCTCTAAACATTGCTATCAAATTTGTGTTTAATCATTCTTGTTTTTTTTTATCACAACAAAATAGTCCATCAAACAGAGCATTGAAGAACGAGCAGCAAGCCAACAATCGAAACATGGAAACAGCAAAAAAGATTCATCTACCGGTTCTTCGAGCCTTCCACTTACCGACGCTGAGAAACGCGACTCTTCGACAAAGTTATCCAAAAAGGAGAAAAAGAAGCTAAAGGAAGCAAAAAAGCTCGTAAAATCGAAAAAAATTGACTCGGAAAAGGTAAGCTCTTCTCAACCATCAAATAATTACGCGAAACTAAGCCTTTCGTAATCGCGTGCTTTTTTGTCCATCAGGATGCCGATGAAACGGAGAGTAGTACTACGAAAGAGAAAAAAAAGAAAAGAAAGTTTCTTTTCTAAAAGCCATGCTTATAAGTGAGGTTTTCTGGACGTGCCGTTATGTCTACATCCTTTGACTGCTAAAAGCCATGTTCCTTTGGAAACGTGTCCAATTCCAGACGGACAAACATCAACGAACTCATTCCCTCGGCGTACATCAATGTTGATCCGTCCATCTATTCAAGTTACGCAATCGTTTATTGTTCATCAAATTCTCTAGTTGCAGTTACAGTTTACTCAGATAATGTCTGACGAATAATTGATATGCAGTTGCTATTGGTGCCTTTTCGAATATTATTTAACTAAATCAACAGATTTGTTGTAGGCCGGTAGGGCCTCTCATCGATTGGATCGATTCTATTTTGTAAGCGTTTCCATTTACCACATTTGCTACATTTGCTGTAGATATTTCAATCATCGCATTTAGTTCACTCGATAATAATACGACGGAGAAATATATTATTTCCTGTTTGCATTACCCTTTGTTTCAAAGTCCTTTAACTACATGTTCCATTAAAGCACCCAGATATTTTTTGATAGTACTATCCGATTTTACACGAACAAAAATGATCGTTTATAGGTAATGAAAAATGTCCACTCTCAAAAGGGACATGTGAATAGTGATAGAAAAAAAAATACATATGCCTAATATGCTAAGAAATAAAGTATGCATTGAGCTTAAAGTTAAGTTTACCGAAACGATACAAGACGACTCTCTGTTCTTGTTATAGATGACACATAACTTACTCCCTTTCACTGGTAACGGATTCAATTTCGGAGTTGAGACCAATTGAAAAGTTAATAATTTCTAATAAATATACACATCAGGATTTATTGAGAACAATGTTTCGATTTCGTTCATAAAGTATTACTATGTCAACACGGCTTGCAAATTTATTCATTCCCCACATAACTCAAGTACCCCGGGATTGAAGCGAACCTCTTTTGCTCTGCACTCCACCACTCGTTCTCGAACGCTTGTCTATACTTGTTCTATGTTGTTGGGCATCTAAAAAGATATATTTGCACATATACGTTTCGCACACTTCGTGACGCATTTATGCTTACTATTATGTAGCAAAATACATTGAGAATGACTTGCATATGATAACAGTTAGTTTCCAGGAAGATTTTTGTTCATGTCTCGCGCTTCCACGCATCGATACGGACGAGCACAGTTGAAAATATAATACAATCGTTTCAACAGTTAGTAAATTTGAAATCGGCATCTTCTAAATTACAGTCATTCTGTCTTACATAGTGCCTTAAATCCTCATGAAAACTCTTCTATCCTTTTTGGCTGTCAAGCCATTTTGATTATGCTATATAGTGTAACGGTAAGACATACTTCGTGTGAATCCGTTTTACTAAATTTATGTTTCACAATTACCCGCCTTCTGCGTCATACTCAATGCTCTATACTTAAATGAATTATACATCTAGATCAACAATTAGACACTATGATATCGTTGCTGCTTTGTTTGGGTTTTGAACCTGTTACGATAAGCTTCGTTTCGTCTGCATCCCTTTTCACACACGCAGAATATATGTAGAGAAATATGCGTTATAAATGGTTCATGTTTTATTTCGATTCTTTTACATCTAGTCAATAACACGATTTCGAATAGTTTATCAACACGTAGAACTGGAGTTCCTCGTAGCTCATCAATAGTCTAGGTTGTAGTATTGTATCGTCAGAAAAATTACAAATCTATACTAAGCTAGCCCTAACAGTAATAATTGCTAGGTAGTCAATCAACTTTTAAGTTTATCTGTTGTTTTGTAGCTCTGTTACATTTTGCCTTTGCTTTCTCACGAGACACTTACGGTAACTGCGGGGATTACGGATTTACGAGAGTAACACTACACTGTTAACACCAATTTAGCGGCACGTTGCGCGTCCTTTTTCTCTTTGTCACATTCGTCACATTATTTTTATGCTGTGGGGGCTATGTCCTTTAACTTCGACCCATTCGTAACATTGCTGGGAACATGCGAAAAATTATTTCTGAAACGGCTCCTGGCTCCATTGCTTTTGATACGTTGTGTTGACCATTTCAAAATTACCTGCGCGCATTAGTTTTGCTTTTGTAGTAGGAAGAAACAAATGTATGTATACTCGTACTTTTTCACCACAAAAATGGATACTGCGCAAACAACGACTAGTGCACACTAAGGAGCTGGCGATGTTTAGTACCATTTGTTTGATTTGTTGCCTCAATTTACCTATCTGTTTCAGATGGCCTTCGGATGACGACTTAGTGTACTATATCAACATTTACTTCAAGTTTTTAAAACTGTTTTTCGAATTGCATGCTATTCTTTGTTTTTTTTTACGGCATAATTTGTTGAACGTCGCATAACTCTACTTTTGTCGATACATATATACGTTTTCCACGGTTTAGTAGTTTATTATTTTTGTTTTATTGGATTGAGTCCCTCGAGTTGGCAAAGGATGCTTGTCCCATGAAATCTATCTTTCCTTCTTCTTCCCCTGAGGGGTTATTTTTGCACAGTTTTCATCCCGTTGAACTGAGCAGAGTTTATGCGCCGAAACTATGTGTTGCAGTTGATTTTGTTTGTTGACCAATTCTGCGGCATACATGTTTGAAACTATTCGCCTGAATTCCATCTGCATTTCACGTATAAACTGGATTGTTATTTTCGTATATGTGATATTTAAACTTGCAGCAGTTTATAACATATAATATATTTTTCTCTTCATTTGGAAAAATCTCATTTTCTAGGTGGTGTCGGGGAGCGGATGCCAAGTTAGACTAAACTATTTCCGACGCTAGACTTCGTATTCGCTAGTAACTATGTACGTTAACAGATATAACTAACAGTATTTCCTACTTCTGGCAATGATGCACTTCTGTGGTAGCGAACGATTGGTTTCCATTGTTCAAGCACGATTTAACAGTAGAACGTAACAGGACGTAGATCGCAGGTCGCGGTTTCGTATGATCCTGGTTCTTCGTTACATTTAGACAATACTCGGTGGCGCGCCACGTCTTGCATGCGTTCCGCCGTGTTAGCGCATTAGTAACAGATTCGAGATTAAATCTACACTTAGGAGTCAAAATCAGGAAGGCACATAAGTGGACTTGTGGGAACTTTAACACCTTTTGCTCGCCGTTGCCGTTGCCGTTGCCTTTGCCTGTTGCTCATCTCAGCGCTCCCCGCACGGAAACCATTTTCCGCGATCGGTTTTAGAATATGTTGCAGCGTTTCCCTTCCGTACCGTCACCGTACTAGCTCTCCTTTGTCGAAGGAACTAACCGATTGGAAGGCATAAGGAAAGAAATGGGGCCCGTTTGTTCAACAAATGGGTTCGATATAAATCTGTAACCGTTGTCGTTTGGTCGCACAATTGACTAGGGCATTTAACGTTCGAATAAACGGTGTGAATGTGCTCTGTGGCCTTTTTGGATTTTCAATGACGGGTAGAACAGATCTTTTCGATGAACATGCCAGCCGAGGACTACCAAACCTGGTACTAAAGAAGGGTTGTTTTTTTTCTTCTTTTATCTAATCTACTAACCATGTCGCGTCCTTTTTTTACTTCGCAATCCACAGTAATCGAATAATGACGAAGTCAGTCCTGTTACAGAGCACGGTTTGGGATGATTTTTGGGAGGACTCACGCACGATCTATAGTGGTTCCGTATCGCTAGGAACAATCGACGAATACGACACAGATCGCGAACTTTCGAAAAGAAGCGCAGTTGCACAAAAATGTTCGGATCGCAGGAATCGCCCGATCGAAACCGATTCCTTGGCGTTTAGTCTCAGTAGGACAACCCCTGCTTGGTGACCGTATACCAAGCCTTCACCTTCACCAGCGTGGGTGTCGTGGCGTCCGATTGAGGTGCAGTCCGCTGCTGCTGCTGCTGCTGCTGCTGTTGCTGCAGTGGATCCAACGGAACCGGACAGCAGTTCAGCTCGGTCGGTCGGGGAACGCCACAGCACGAGCCGAGAGGTGACATGGGCGATGAAATCGTTGCAATGCGACACACCGACGATTGATGGATGCAATGATGGTGCTGATGATGCGAGGACGTGGTCGAAGAGGACGCCGACAGCTGCCCCAGGAAGGTTCCGTTGCACGGTGGCAAAGCGAGCGAAAGCGATTGCGGCGGATGTCTCGAAGACGAGGACGTCGATGGTGGCAGTGGCGGAGGTGGTGGAGGCGCATAAAAGGACCCCTGGCCGAGGCGCATCGTGGTTAGGTGAAGCGGTTGCAACGGTTGCTGCGGAAGCTGCGCATGGTAGGTGTCCTGCACCGGAATGTGGTAGTGCTTTAGAGGCGGCGGTTGCTGAGGAGTGGTCATGCAGATGGGTTGATGTTGCTGCTGCTGCTGCTGCTGCTGCTGCTGCTGCTGCTGCTGCTGTTGCTGAAGCAGATGATGATGATGATGAAGCGTCGATGGATGACCGTGATGATGATGGTGATGATGATGGAGATGGCTGTGGTGCCGGATGGTTGCGTTCGTCTTTGCCCGACCATTCGCCAGTATCGATTGCTTGCTCGTCCGGGACGTCCGATGTCCTTTTGACGAGTAACTCGTACCACCGTTGCCAGCCAAACACGCCACCGGACCCATCGTCGGTGGTGGTGTTTGCGTTTTTGCGCTTCCGGCCGTGGCTACCGGGTGGGATCCCGGTCGGTTCGGGTTGCTTCCTGCGGTCGTCGTTGTTGGTCCGTTCGATGTGTCGGATTTCAGTACTGTGTGCGGGCGAGCGGCAGTTAGCGTGTTGGTGTCAAGGCGGGAGCGCGGAAGAGAAGCGAAATTTAACGAAATATCCATTAAATTTTAGTGAACTTTTACTTCAAACGTCTTCGAACACGGGAACGTAAAATTACCCCGTCGGGTTGGGTTATACCGAAGAAGCCTCTTGGAAGGAGGGCCAATGGCATAGGAAAATCTTTGAACGTTGGACTTAAAATATGCAAAATAATGGCACCCGAAACTACCCGTCGTTTGTTAGCATGGTTAAGCCGATGATTATGCTACCAAATCAAGCTCAGAAGCAATGAATGAACACGTTAGAATAGTGTATAATTTCAATTAGCAATTAAAAATGGTCAGGGGTCAAGTAAAATGCTTTAAAAAAAGTCAAATTCAATACGTTTGATGCTCGCAAAACATCCCAATCAACCTCACTATGGCTTCTGTTCGAAACAGTGGCACATAAAACACTACAACATTCACCGTTCTTAGAAAAGATCTGTTTGACAGAGTTTTATTTCGTTTGTAGCATTAAAATCTAACAATTTTATGAGATAAATTGAACAGTAGTACCAACCGATCGCGAGGAAGACTTGTTGCAATTTGTTTTTTACTTACTTGCCGTTTGCAGACTGCTCCCGTTCGAGTTTTCGTTGCTGTCGTTGCCCTTCGGTTCCGGTTCCTGATCCGATTCGTCCCCGTCGGCGTCACTGCTCCGCTCGAGCACGTAGCCCGGCAGCGTGTGGAGCTTCTCCAGCGGTCATATGGTCGAGTCAAACACCCCCATCGAGCTTGAGATGAGCTTATCCTTCCGGCAGCAGTCGAGGAACTCTTCGATCGTTATCACACCGTCCCGGTTGGTGTCCATCTTCTGCCGGCGTTCCGTCATGTGACCAAAACCGGAACAAACGAGACCATGTAGCGCGAAAATGGCACGTGTAAAATCGACCCGGACCAAACCCGACAAGACGGGTGTACCTTACCTGGAAAATCGTGTCCACCTTGTTCTTAATGTTAACCTCATCTGTGCCACCGTCGTCGCGGGCCCCCATCAGCTCGTAGATGGCCGTCACGATGTCCGTCATTTCCTCGCGCGTGATCTTGCCGTCATGGTTGATGTCGTACAGGGAGAAGGTCCAGCACAGCTTTTCCTCTAGCGTGCCTCGCGACAGTATCGACAGACCTTGCACAAAGTTCTAGCATAGGAAGGGCTCGTGTTAGCGTTCAGTTCTCTGGATTTCCAACGAAAAAGGACCGGTGAAACTTACCTCGAAGTTGAGAATGCCTGTATGCTCCTTGTCTAAAGTATTGAACACGTAATGTGCATATAATCCTGTATTGGCTGAAAAAATCGAATGAATATTGAATTTTTAGGCGTTTGTGGATCTTTTCTGTAGCTTCTGCATCAGTTCAATTGGTTTGTAATTTTGTCTGCTGTTTGGTCAATTCTTCTACTAGTCTCAATAATGCTTTGAATATAGTTTGTACCGAAAATGTTATCTGCATAGATAGCTCAGTTTATTTAATATTTTTACCAAAGTAATGTCAACAGACAATTATGCGAATTTATCTTTTTTACACATAAAGTAATTTATGTGTAAATCACCCAATGGAAAACATATTCAAGCGCAGCTGCACCATGCCACTTTGCTGTTATTGCGAAAAGCATGTTTACAGGGCATTCGTCACGTGCACAAGCATAAAACTTATTTCAGCAATGTTCACTCTTGCATAGCGCACGGAAATAAAATACGCTTCCGACTGAAAACCACGGGCGATAAAAGGAAAACGCGAACTGTGCGATCGGTCGTAGCAAGTCCCAGATGCAAAGTTTTATCCTTTGATCATCGCGCGGAGGCTTCAATCATAAATAGCTGAGCAGCGAAATCAATCAATCGTGCAGCGTTGGCATTTCCAGCGCAAATTGAAATGCTTTTAAGGTTCCACCTCAAACGGCTTGCGGTGAAATACGTGTAAATTGTGTAACGCAATTGCATCCTCCTGTAAAATGGGTGCGTTAATCATGCGATAAAATTCGCGTACGAAACGAGCAAGACAAGCGACATTCCCTGAAGGGAGCCCCCCAATGATATGTAATTTAATTTTATTTTATTTATACGCCGACAACGATCATGTTTCTGCAGTGCCATTAAAATAGTATTGTTTTACAATTTTCCCGTCGAAAGCAGATGCGCTGTGTTGTAGTTAAAACAAGCTTGAATTCACGCTCATTATGAGAGCCTTTTCATTACACGACCAACGTTTTACTGATGCATCCTATGGTGTTTCCCTCCAATTTGCATAAAGTATCCCCGATTCTAGAACTTTGCTTCAGCTCCGTCCCAAAACGAACACGATCGGTCGGCTGCTGACGGAGGTTCTGGTATTACGTTACTTTACTCTACACGCTGCAATTTGGTAACAGGATTTTGGCAATTTGCCGTGCAGTTGCATAACTACACGGTCGAGGTGACATCGGAGCTCCTTTTCCGAAGCTACACTGGTCCATCCTGGTGAAGGAACCATTACACTTTGTGAGGGATAATTTTTATGCACATTCATCGTGCTGGTAGTGCTTTCCGTGCACTCAGCAGGCCGTGGGAGCCTATTTTACAGCACTTTTGCATGGTACCATGGTACTATTTACATTTCCAATGGTCACTGCGATCTACAAAACAATACAAAACAAAAAAACTACCCCGCCAAATGGTAGTTTTCAAACTTCCTAAAGTTTAATCGACATTTCATGTCACTCCCGCGCAATGCAATGGAAGAGCAACTTTTGGTTCAGAAAATCAATTATCTGTTTTCTTCGTTCCTATCGTTCGGTTTTGCGCCAACGTTGCGGTTCATTTTGCTTCCAGTTTATTTTTGCTTACATCCGCATCCTTAATCTGAGAGTTGCGTTTTTTGTCGCTTTCATTCACCCCGATCTTCGCACACCCCTGCTGAACATTTCATTTCCCTAGTTATGTCACCGTTATGTTGCTCTACGGGTAAACGACGTTCCTTTCGTCGGTGGCGACGAAAGTAACTCGATTGCGAACTTTCGTTACATAATTCGCGTTCATTACACGCGATCAAATCGGTTGGAAAAGTTTAACGCGCGCGCGAAAGCAAAACTTGCGCAAGCGGCCAGGCAGTTTGAAATCGTTTTCCGGCCGGTCGGGTTTGGCGCGTTTTATCTAACCGCCTGTTCGTTCGTTCGTCTGTGCTTTCGGTGCAGCTTTGGGTTCCACGGTGGCCAAAAAGGGAACCAGCCGTAGCAGTAAAAGGCTGTCACAGCTTTGCCCGTTTTGCTCCACCATTGCTACCGTCGGTGACAAATGTGCCTTTCATGTTTTCTTAACAAAACCCCCGGTTCGGTCCATTTTGCCCCCGAAAAAGGACGAATCCTTGCCGGGGTCCTGGTATGACGTGCCGCTGGAATTGGGTAGCGTACCATCGCCAGTGCGCCACTGGGTGTAAAGGGTGCACATGCTAGCAACGGAGCCATTCGGGCGTCCTTCTCATCCTTGGTCCTTTTCGCGTGCCTTTTTGCCCACCGCGACAATCGAGTGTACTATTTCAGCGAAGTTGCTCCGTCCCTATCCCAGCTTTGATCGTTCGCATTGTTGTTGTTGATTTTCATGTAAATTGACTATTTCTGCGCTCCGAATAGTCCACTCCGTCAGGCGTCCCTTTCCATGCATGTGCAGCGTCGTGGCAGGAAGTTGATGACGATGGCGATGCTGATGGTGAAATAATACGAAACCATTGTTTGCCGGAACCATCTCCCTGGTTGGCGCTACAATCTATTGAACGTGTGCTTTTTTGTTCGCTTTTTTTAGTGGATAAAAAATTTGAATTTTAAATTTCCATTGAAGCAATTCGCCAATCGTAGAACTGCTAGACAAGAAACCAGCGAGCGAGTTCGGCTACATATCGAGCGCATTAAACAACTTATGTTTGGGAGGGAAATGTTACTCCACTTCAAGAAGTGTGTCATTTAAAGTCTACTGCGAGTTGTTTACATGTGTCGTGGAATTCGAATCAAACCGTTACAGCCCACCTTCCTGGCCCGATATGTTTTGTGATGCCCCATCGTGAGGTTTTCACGAGAAATGGTCCATATATGGCACCGGAAGCCTCTTCAACAAAAATACTTCAATGAAAAGGGGTTTTACTCGATGACGCTCGAGCGGATCAAGCACATCGCGGTCCGTGACGGATCCTTTCCGTATTGCAAAAATGTTGCAAACTCTCCCTTGAAAATTTGAGCTGCATTCCACACACGACCGCTTCATTCACGGTGCAATGAGAACTGAAATCGTTTCACATTGCATTCCGGACTGGTGAATACTTCCGCGTTAAGCGTTGTTCAGCCGTGATGAGTCGTTCGTCAAATGGTTGAGACAGCTACGCCATATCCGACCGGAATCATTCCGACCGATGGAGTATCATTCCGTGCAGTGCTTTTTTTTTCTCTTTTCTCTTCAATTCAATCTGCAGCGAAGATCGATGGATTGCTTCTGCTTTACGAGGCTATCGCATTTTGTCTGTCGCATAGCCTGCAGCGGCACAAAACTAACCATTTGGCATCGCAAACTAATGACCGTACATTTTCGTGGGTATGGACGATGCAACTTTCTAAGCCGCTTGTAGATGGTCATTGAAAGTGTGTGCTAAATCAGGAACCCAACGAAGCGCTTCAAATTGATGGCGTAATTGTGTGGGTGGCTTGCTGGGGAAAATTGCAACCACGATAGGGCCGGTTGTAGTTTTGCTACAGCAAGCTTTTTGTCACAATTGGGTCACAATTGAAAAATAATGACTACGTGTATCAACTCCGCATTATTTTATTCACTCGGTGCTCATGAAATCTTTTAAATGACTGCCAATATTTCAGTTGATAGTCGTTTCAATAATTGACAGCACATAATCATGCCTGTTGAAGAATGTTCTTATATAGATCCAATAAACTCATTTTTTTATTATAATAAACGTATATTATGTTTAAAAACCTCGCACAAATGGGTATTCACGGAGAAGTAAGTTACTGTATTGATGGTGAAAAGCTCGCCAAAGTTACTACAGCCAGCGCTTAACGCATGCTTAATATTACATACGATTATCTGAACTTTACGATCGTTTTTAGACATCTGCGGAAAATTATGCCAGGATACCACTCGTAACAACAGCAGCTTGAAAACACTCCCATTCCGACGGCGTTTCGGGACGAGTTTCATCGTAAGCCACAAAAGGAATTCGGTGGAACAATTGCTCCCAAAAACCCTTGCCACCACCGAAACGATCGCTGAGCTCGTGTCAATTACGTGTCATTTAAGTCATTTTGTTCGTCATGTTACCCTGAACTGGGCGCACCCTCGGGATGCAACTGAATGATGTATGCCTCTTCTCAACCGAACAACTCCGCAACGGGGTTTTCCGTTTCGGAGTGGGAGGTGGGCCTTTTTCTCTGCACCATATGATGCCGCTTTCCATCGACGGACCCACTCGGGAAAAGCTTCAACCCATCAGCCCCAGCTCGTGCCGTCAAATAAGTGTCAAAGCGTTCCCGGAAAGGCTTTCGTAACCCGGAGTCGGACCGATGTTCGAACGCTCGCTTCGCTACGGAATGCCATTTAATCGAAGCCTCACTCCCTGGCATGTGTCGTGTACCTCGTGGGGAGGAATGGTAATTTAATTTTGCGTGAACTTCGAACGCGTTGCCTTACCTCCTTGTGGGAAGAATTGTGAGTAGATGAATTTGAACGTCTCCTCGCGGATGATGCCGGCCGGACACTCCGCCTTGAAGCCACGGTAGATGCGCTTGATTTCGGCCTCGGTGAAACGGGTCGCCTCGCACAGGGCCGCTATCGATTCCGGGCGGTACTTCGGCGGGGACACGATCTCCTCCAGCTCACAGTCTAAGTATGTAGGGGTAAAAAACATGGAACCACATTAATACAATCCGAGGGCGTTCTGGTCGCACGCCACTGCACAAAATAAACCATCCCAACTGGGATCGAGTTTGTGCTTTCTGCTCACTTTATTACGTTGTTTAAACTTCACCCTGGCCCACCAGCAGAAATTCTGGTCGTTATTTATTTTTCCTCCCCACGTGCGATACTCCCAGCACCGTTTAAAAAGTTTTCCGACCCCCCAATTCAAGCGCAATAGGGCAACGCAAAGTACACCTCGAGCCTTGCGGCCAGTTTTGATTCCACCGATTGGACCGTGTGGCCTTGGCTTGGCGATGGTTTCGTTCGTTTCGATTAAAGTTCTCCCTCACCCACTCCCCTGGAAAAGTCAGCTCGAGTCCCCACTCTCTCGGACTACCCCCGTCACGGGGACTGGTCACTGGCCATTGTTACCCGCAGGTTTTTTTGAATTACAAGACGCCAAACTTTGAGCTGATTGCGTACGAAAAGATGGTTTGTTATTGGCCTGGGTGGAATGGTGACCACCCCCTGTAGTGAAGGTGGACTTACGGGCTGAAAAAAGGGACGCCCAAGAAACGCAGCAGCACGATGTCAACAACAATGACATTTCACCCCCAGTCGGGGTGGGCTTTCAGATTGCTCCGTGTGCTGCGGGCTGCAGGCACATTTGATATTTACGAGCAGCGAGCAGCACATGGCATGCTGTGACCTTTGGAAGATGCTTGCCCGAAGCAAGTGGATAAGAGAAATGGCAAGAATTTGTGTTTCGCCAGCAAACTGGGCCACCTACTTACTGGCACTTAGCGACCGCGAATAACCAATCAACTATACTTTAAAATACATTTCTTTGGCGAGTGTTCAGTTCAGGATGTGTTTTTGGTTTAAAAAAAACGTGCAAAAAATCACTCTAAATCCACTGTTTTTATGGGTTGATATGAAAACCGCATTTCAGTCAGAGCAATGCTTCTTAGTAGAAAGGGTTCTGCTGTTAAAAATTCAATTCTTTAGTCTATTGGTAATCAGTAAAATCAAATTCGGTCTAGCTTACTGCTTAGCTACCAGCTCCAACACAAAGAGTTGGAAATTGCTTTTCTATTATTTTTTTCAGTTACGTTAATTTTTCCAATTAAAATTCGGAAATTTAGGTTATTTCTCTGATTCGATGCTGTGAGAGACGTGTTTTAAGATCGTAGCAGGCCATATTTCTTTCGCCAGAACGAAGAAAAATCACATTAATTTCAAAAATTATATAAATTGCTCATTAAACTACATTCGTTACGTAACCTCGCAAGATGCCTTTAATCAAATTGTTCATTACCCGGTCTATTTACAGCGCCAATATGTTTACATTTGTACTGAAATTTGTCGTCGTCGCTGATAAACAATGTTTCATCTCTCTCGTTGATAAGCATGACAACGCGCTTTTTTTTGCGTTGCTTATTGTAAGCCCACAACAAAACATCTTAGCTGGCTCGTGCTGAATCCATGCCATGCCCATGTTGTTGTTTGTTGCTGCTCCATTGCCCAAAGCTCTCCATGCTAACAAATGAGAGTATGTACGCACGCATTACATCCGACGCGCCCTTCAGCCAAACCCACTCTCGCCCACTTTCCACCCACCCGTACCAGGGAGAAGGGGTCACACAAACGCAAGCTCAATGGCGATTATTTTTTTGTTCTGTCCTTCACCCACGGAATGCGGCTTGGGATGGTGAAACACCACACCCCCCCATACACACGCATTCGCCAACCAGCGAGCATTCTTTTTCTCCAGCGAAAGCACCAGATGCTTATCTCTATGATAAATGTTGTTCATAGTCGACAGATGCCCTCTCGGGGTGTGCGGAACCTCGGGACCGACCGAAGTCGCGCTGGACCTTTGCCTTCACCAGTGTTTACTAGCCACTCTTTGTCATCGTTTGTTGCTTTGCATATTGTTCATGCGCTTTCATTCGTTCTTTTTTTTACCTTTTTTTCTTGTACTTTTTTCATTCTAATTTTTCACCCACGATGACATGCCGGCTGCATGCAAGTACGCGAAAAGCGCTTCTTGAAGAAAATGGTCCCGACGTTAAGCATAATCACGACAAACAACACGCGGGAGGGCTTTCCCTTTAGGTACGGTCGTGGCTGACAGATAGAGAAGCAAAAAAAAACGCTACGCAAGCATCGCAGTAGACCATGATCGAGCGTGAGAGTGAGAAAGCACAAGAACGCTTTCCCAGCATCCCGTCTGCATCGCACGCGGATGGCTTACCCAACGTTCAACCACGCGCGGTCTAAATGGTTGTTGTTAATGTTTTTAATGGTGGTCCTTCGGGTTGCACGAGGAGGATGGAAACGGCGCCTAAGCACTGGCCAAACGCGAGGAACATCCTCATCGGCACACAATACCCGCAAGGGTGGATGGGATGTTCGTTTTGCCTGCACCAGAGCAGAGCAAGAGAGGCAACACTTCTGGCAACACTGAGGCGCCAGCGGACCTGGTTGGCTGATGGCGCTAGTCCTTCCCTTCGATGCTGGTGCTGCAAAATGAATAAATTTAATTCTTTGAAGTATTCTCCTTGACACGAGGTTACTCCGGGCGCTTCACGTGAACCGCTTCAGTCCTTATCGGGCGCAGCGAGGGAGCTTCCTTTTCGCGGCTTCTTGACATTAATTTAATACCAGAACGCCACGCTGAACGGCGAAGCATCCCGGCGGGTATCTTATTACAAGGTCCTTGTCGGTTGCTCGTTCGCCACGGTCACTTCTGATGGATGTCGATAAAAAGGCACTCGAAACCGCACAACGAGTGGTGCGGCGAACACAAGCGAAGATCAAAAATAGAGTGTGTCACAATCGGTGTTTCTCAATCGTCGTAATTACGGCACCGACCGGGAGAGTCGACCACTCGAGCAAATGGCTGGCTTGTGACGCGGGTAAGACGAGGGTTTCCAATAGGCTAATGGGAAAGCTGGGCATTTTGGGCATTTCCACCGAAGCAGAACCATCGAAACGTGCCCATTTTCGTAAATATTCCAGCTATCGAACAGAAAGAGAAAGCGAGAGCGGTGATGGAAATTGTAATTATGGGCCTTTTTTTGTTTGTTTAGCTACAGCCTCCCTTTCGTCATTTTTCACATTTTTTTATGATGTCAAACCTTAAGCTCCCCCCATTAAAGGTCAGCCGAGATTCCGCGATTGCACCCGGGTGAAAGTTTTCGGATAATGCTTTAAGAACGTTTTTTCTGTTTTACGCCAGGCAACGCACATCCCCACGATAACGCTTTGTTTCTTGTAAGCATCCTCGTCAAAAGCAAAGTGAGCCATGACAAAGCCACGCTTCGGGGAAATGTTTTACTGCATTGGTTGCTTCGTCGGCCGTTTCACGATTATCTTCAGCACCATGGTCGCGCGATTTTTTTTCGTTCCCTTTTCTCTCACTCTCTCTCACTCTCTCATTCTTTCACAGTCTTCGTTACCACCCTCTCTACGATTTGCAAAAGGGCCGCAGGATACGACCGGGCGCGAAAGGACGAGCGCGCAGTATTTGATGAAATTAAATTTCGACGCCCCGTCTGGCTACCCAATTTGGGGAGTTCCTGGAAAATTTGGTAGGCAGTCGACGGTGTACGGCAACGGGTTTACTACGGAGCTGGCGACGCGTAAATCCTTCTTTCCTGTCCCTCACTGTTGGCAGTCCAGGGATTGGTTCTGTGTGGTAATAATCGCGCTAACAGTGTGCTGCATTGTTAAAGCCTTCGTACAGCAAACAATTCGCAAATAGATCGCATTTATGGTGGCATATGTTTGCTGCAATGCGCGCTTATGGGATGTATTCTTTTTGTTCGACGTGGTCTGAGTAACGACGGAAACGCATTAACAAAACTGCCAGAAATCTTCCAGATGGGTGATGAATCCGATAATGGGCCGCAAGTTCTCCACAAAAAGCCCTACGGCTTAGCACCACGAAGGTACTAATTTAGAAGTACTCCTCGTTACGGCATTCCTCGGTTAGGCAATTAGACTAATCAAGTTCTCCCTAGCCGAAGCAGATACGTATGAGCAGCAACCGGGAGCTTACCGGCAGGGCGACATCATCCGAACATTAACTTCCAACTTCAAACGGTGGCTCCATTGAGATGTATCTGAATAACCGAGCGTGGTTTAACGGTGAAACGCAAAGTGGCGCCATGCGATATCTGCCACACGCTGCCAGGTAGCTGCGGTGTACGCCGAACTTTTAATTCAATTCCTCGGCGACCGCCGAACTTCTTGTGAGGGGTTGGGAGGCTAACTTTTCGTGCGGCAGTTTGAGCAAATAACTCAATCGTCTTTCGGCAATCTAAGTATTGCTCAGTTATTTCGACATCCAAATAAGTTTACATTCAATTAAACGAGCTCAGTGGTGGCATGCTGTGCTCAGTTCGTTGCTTTGTACTTTTTTTTTCGAGAGCGTTTCCTCGATCAAAAAAATAAGAGTTTCAATTGCTTCTTCCCACTTCTTGGAATTTGGCCTTTGTGATCGTTTTGACTCACAAAAATCACGCGAGTGTGTATGATGTTTCGAATGTAACTAAAAATAAAACAATCATTATTTGCTTTAAAACTATATGGCGTAAATAAAGATCATTTCGATTGATAGTTACGATGCGTTGAACTCTGTAAATTCATCAATAATTTCACATGATGAATTGGAGTTTTCATAATTATTAGCTTTCAAGAAAAATCATAACAAAAATCATTCATAAAATGATAGGATTTGGAAGTGTATTTTATCTCTTTGGCTTTTAAAATGTCACCATCAGCAACACATTATCATAATTACAATTTACAGCACGTAGTTCATACAATATTACTCAAAACAAGCATGGCGCAGTGGAACGCTTCCTAGAACGTTTTCGACAAACGAGCACCACTCTAAACTACCCCATCGCAGCCCAACACCCGTACCCGTTGTCACGATGTGCAGATAAGCTTAAAAAGAATGATGTGAGTTAATCAAACCCACGAAGGAGGATGCAATGGAAAACAAGCGAAAAAAAGGCAACCTATAAAATCATTCCCATCCGGGGCTCGTTTGAAAACGGCAACAACAAATGATCGCTGAACGCATCCACGTGCTTTTCACTCTCTCCCATCCATCGCCGAAAGGAATTCGTCCACCCATCTACCCACCTCCACTCTCGTCCATTTCCCACCCAAGGTCGTGTGGCCGTTAAGACGGCACGTAAAGCACCAGGCGCCTCCATCGGGCCCTCTGGTGGCCTTCGGGAGGATAGAATGCTTGACCGAGTTGCGTCTCAATCCGGGGTCACCATTTAGTTATTTGCATTTCCATCCCTATCCAGGCGGTGGGAGTGTGGTTCCTTTTTTTTGCTTTACATGAATAGGGAAGAAATAAACCGTTTCCCGGTAGTGGTGCTGGTGGTGCGGTGAAATCTAATTTTACCATCCACCCATTAGACCCGTGTGACGTGTTCCCGAGGGGATGATCACTCTATTTCACGGCGCCCGGTCCACTGTCCCTTTTCACATGTCCGTTCCTGAGTGCCACACACACACACACGCGAGGGCTTTCGGTGAATCTGTGGCGTGATTCCGGTGATAATACGCACTCACACGCACGCATCTCGAAATGGAAAAACGCCCTCGCCAAAGCACCTTCGGAATTTGTTTTACTACTTCACAGAATAAACCGTACAATGGTCGTGTGTGATGAGAGAAGATAGATAATTTTCCAAGCACTTACTGGAATGTGAGTGTTCCGAAACAGTTCGGAGAAATCTGCATGCTGTTTTTTTTTGCTCGCTTGCATGCACTGCCAGGCACATTATTCCAATGTTGCTGCTAGTGTTTTCTTGTAGTTTTTGCAAACACGATACACCTGCTATTTTTTATGACACAGAAAATTATAATGCAAATAAAAATTCCGATAGCACCATCCACGGTGAAATGAGATAGCCGTTGCAATAGCAGCAGGCTCAACGTTTGCCATCCCGAGAATAGGAAATTTATCAAGTTCAAGCGATTCATGGTGGGATGCTTTTGGTTGGGGCCACTTCGACAAAAGGGGCGAAAACGCGTCGACTTTAAGGTCAATCGGTTGAAAACCATGCACAAAAGGTCCAGTGTGTATCGATATTCGTCCTGATACAGGGTGCCTTATCTACCCTTTTCCGTTACATTTGTTTGAAAATGCCCCAACGGGAGCTCAAAGACGTTAGAGGACGTTGAGTTTTATTTATTTTTTAAATACATCCGATGGCAGATAAAGTGGTACGACGCGTAGTCTTTCGGCAAACTTTGCCAACCCATCAAAATGATAAAAGACCCACTCACAGTGATTATTTCGCAAGATAAGAACACAACAATGATGCCGATTTGTTGATTTTTATATGTTATCAATGCAAAAATGGGTACTAATCATCGATTATTTTGCAAACAATAACCTTCATGCGTCACGTGCGATCAACCTGCCTCACTGTAAGCCCTCCAAAAAGCTCCCAAACAATCGAAAACCATGTCCTATTCAACGCCGGTGGCATCACCATTAGCATGAAATCAATGTTCATCGGCTTACCGTTTCCGGGTGGAAAGGCTAGCTGCCGAAAAATCCACTACACCTTTATCACCACGGGGCGCCACACGCTGCTGGTCACAATTCAAAAGCTCACGAAACGCAGAACAATGGCATGCTACCCGGAACTCCAAATTAACGAATCCCCTCCCAAAGCTTCGAACCGTTTGTCTCACCACCCCCACGGGGAGGGTGAAGCATTTAAATAATAAATTAACACCCACCCACCGACGGTGATGGTGCGTTTTAGAAACGTCAATCCGCCTGCCCGGTAGGGTAAAGATTCACCCGAGCAGCAGCAGCAGCAGCAGGGAGGCCGTTATCAACTCCAGCACCTTTTAATCCGCCCCGTCAACGCAACCGTTTTCCGCAGTCAGTCGGTTCATTTTCGAACGGCGCACTCTACGGCCTCAAAATCGGCTTCGAACCGGGTGAGAAGATACACCTTTCCAGGCGGAGTTTTCCTGTCCGGCATCCATGTTTTATGTGGCGCATCCCATTCCACGCGAACGCTGCCACGGTTCACTTCATCTCGTACGTTATGAACTCAGGGTCCATTATATTTGAGGCTTGCTTTTTGCTCTCTCTCTCTCTCGCTGTTCCTTGTTTTTTTTCTCGTTTCTGTTGTTGTTTTTGCTGCTCCTGCTGTTGTTCGTCTTGGTGTTTGCACAGCGCCCGTTTCGAATGCGCTGTTGTTTCAACCCACCCAAGCGGGGTGAGTTGCTTATGAAAATATACATCTCACTTCATTTTATTGACGCAACCGCTGGCTGCCGGTTCGTTTGCCGGACGGCCTCCGGTCTGCAGAAAGTTGATCGGAAAATAATTTTCAGCCCTGCAAGCACCGCTCCCGAGGGCGTGCGTGGGTGAGTTGCAGTGGGTGAGGTCACCGCCCGCTTGGCGTGTGTATGTGTGTATGTTTGGTTTGTCTTTTTTTTGTGTGTGCCCCTAAACCCCCACTGGGCGCGTTACTTCTATTTTTTTTTGCTGTCCCCCGGTTTCGAAGCTAGAACTCTTCATTCTCAAAAGCGTACAACCTTTTTTCGCGCGTACGCTTCCTTTTCCCACTGCTGGAACACCTCGCCGTCGGAACATCCCACGATCATGATCATCGCCATCTCCAGCAGCATCGCAGTAATTTTGTACAAACAAGCGCGATGCCAAAATTTTATGGCAAACGGGAGAAATGCACCGTACGGTCGGGGCATGGTGCGGACCATTGCGGTCAACACTCGCGGAAAAGAGGAAAAACCGATGTCATCTCCCACGCTTTCACCACGCAAGTTCACGTGCATTGGAAACACACACGCCGAGTACGTGGCCCTTCGTATGATTCGGTTTGGTAAGCCTTTTTCCTTCTCCTTCTCACTTTCTCTCTCTCTCTCTCTCTCTCTCTCTCTCTCGCGCTCCCTTGTTTGTGGGGTGAAGGTCAGCCGGGAATGTTTTCGTATGCTCGCTTCCTGTCGAAGAGGCAAAGGGCCAAACCGGCCAGCACGTACTTCGCTTTTATGGCCTCCGAATGCCATTGTGGAGGGGGGCGTGGGTGTATACACGCGCGCCCGCGAGCGAGTGTGTGTGTGTGTATGACCATTTGTATGTTTGTCCACTTTCGCTTGGCCGCGCGTGGCGCAACGTCGTTGGCGATGGCGGATTTCGTCCCGCGTGTCCTTCGGCGTGCGTTCGGAGGTTCGGTTTATTCGATTTTCGTGTTATCGGACGAATTATTTGCCCGTTTTTGGGAGGGAGTGAAATGAGCATGCAATCAGGCAGAATCCGAATGTTGTCCTTCGCCCGTTACCGGTCGTCTTTGGCACGCTTGTTGTCTTATGAGGTTGGTTTACACTTTTTAGCGGTGGAATATTTTTAATCTACGGTTTGCGATCGTGCCTCATTCGAAATGGGTTCAACCGCGTGTTAATACAGCGCTTTCGTTGCAATTTAATTCCGTTTATTTTACCACACCAGCCTTCTCCGAGGGATTTGGGAGCAACAACACACAAAAAACGACGAGAAAACGATCATCACGTAGGCAGCCGGTGCGGTCATAAATGGTGAAATATCGACTACGACACCACCGACGATAAAATGACCCCCGCGCAGTTAATATCAGCAAACCGGGCTTAACCGACTGTTATTCATTTGTTTTACTTTACTCGGTTGCCGCCTTTCAACGTGACCATATATCATCGGCCAATCGGCTTTTCGGTTGCGCACCAGCAAACCGCACTTCAATACGGCAATATAAACCCAACCCATACTGGGTGGAAAGTAGTTTCCGGGTTGCGGAGAGCACAAAAAATGGACGATGCGAGACAGCAGCGAAATGGAGGACGAATGCCGTCCTGGCCGTAGAAAAAATGTGGCTGCATGTGTGTGTATGGTTTCATATTGCCTCGTAACGCTAAAAAGTGACCAGTTCTGCGCGATATTGTTCCCCGATGAATTATGCTGATCGTTTGAAGCGACATCATATTTATCATGGTGGAACGAAGGAGTTTTGGAATTATTTTACCATCCACATCACAACATGTTGATTGATATTGCACAAACCGATGGTTGAGTAATTGAATTGGGGATTGAATTTTATGTGGTGGCAATTGAAATTGCATTCTCTTTAGCTCTCGGCCACCGCTGAAAGCCAAAATTGCTGCAGCAACTCACACATGACTGCTCGTGTAGTCATAAAATAAGTTTTAACTCGTACTACGAATATTTGTTCGCCAATCTATATCATAATCTGTTTATCGAACTGTTCGGTAGTTGAGGAAATGGAACCATTTTGCAGATATTTGAAATTTTGTTTATATAATATACTTGAAAAGCTTTTTGTTCTCTCTAAAAACATAGCAAAGGAAATGTAAAATTTTATCTAATTTTGAAAACCTCTGGTTGTTGATTTTATTATTGAAGCACATTCAGACAATCAAAAAGGCTTCTATCAATTGAGTTTTGAGCATATTGCACACATTTTTTTAAACTTTAGGTGATATTTGAACACCTCCGATAGGGTTAAAACAGAAAGAAATGCTTATCATACAGTTTGTGGAAGCACTTCTTCTTGGCATCCTAGTTAATTTAAAATGCCATCCGCTAAACAATTTATAACTCATTGTTTTTTTTTGTGTGCTCTCTTTCCGTTGAAAGTATCACCCATCAAAATAGTGGCAGAAAAGTCCAATTTTAATTTCACGCTCTAGCGATCTCCATCGGTTTGATAATGAAATTCCCCTACCACAATGCCATAAATAGGTAGTCATATGGTAGTTTTTCCAGCCTATTCAGCTCCGGCTAGCTGGATGGTAGCACCTATGCGATTCAGCCAATAGCCTAGCTTGTGGTCAGGTGCGAAGAACTGTCCTATTAAGTCGGTACCTGTATCGTACCGGTATCGTTGTGCATGTGTGTAAACCACCCCCGCCTTGTATTATTCTACCACACATGAGCTGCGGCACAAAATAATGCCCCAAAATATACAAAAGAAAGCTATTAAACGAAGCCCAACGAAAGCTGTGCTTATTGGAGTTTTAAAAGAGAGTTTAAAACAAAAATAGTAATACGTATTTTCTAAAATGGAAATCAGTGGTTATGAGCCGTTCAAAAACCATACCATGTATTCAATGTGCACAGTGGGGTGTTTGTAACAGAAAATAGGAAGTGAGAAAGAGAAAACTATCAGCCAGTAAATAAAATAATCACTTGCACGGCTGGCCGTCCGTGGTGGTAGCAAGAAAAAAAAAGAAAATAAGCACATTTTTACGACTAAACGAAGCCATATGATAGATACCACTCTTCGAGTTGAACTTGGCGCCCATCCAGGCCGTCCGCAGGTAGGCGAGCACCCGACGGCAGAGTGGCCGCTGCTTGTGGGACAGATACTTCGACACGTCGTTTTCCAGCTCCTTGTGCTTGAAGTGCGCGAAAAAGTCGTCGATGGTGCAGATCGAGCTTTCGAGGTTGGTCGGCCGCGATAGGCTGAGAGAGGCCGTGTTCACCACGACACCTCCCGTTATCGAGGGCGTCGTAACGGTTGACTCCTCCAGGTGAGGTCCTGCCATTTTTTTTTCTTGCTTTGCTACGCTCGAGCAATCGGCTCGCGCTTCACCACCAGGTCAGCAGGACACTCGACGTCGATGGAAGTAACAGGCGGTTTTGTTTTGTGTGTATGTTTTTTTTTTGCTCCACAAGCCACAGCAAACACACGAAGCGTCACACAATGGAAGCACACGGACACACTTTTACACACGCGCTAATGCTGAAAGCACAACCGGAAGTGGTGGGATTAGTTTCGCGTTTTTCTTTCCCCGTCAGGGACAGCACACCAACAGCAGCAGGTTATGTTAAGATTATTTTAGCACGCGCGAACCACAGGACCTCGCGAACTACTGCCCAAAACCGGCACCGGACCCAACCGCAAAGCACAACCGTTTCGCACGATTTGCACGCGCTAAACGAGCGTCGCGCGTGTGTGGTGCCGCGCACGGTCGAACGTTCATTGACTGGACTGCGCTAAGGGGTGAATTTTTCCACCAACCAAACAAGACCCTCGCGTGGGTGATGCAGCAGAATCGACGTTGTGTAAGTGAGCGTTGGGTAAGTGTTAGCGAATGGTCGCTGATGCTTTCATCAGGTCGGTTTTGCAACCGGCGAACGGACACGAGCGCACTTAGCGCACGAACGGGAAGGATCACCATCACGGTGCACCATTTTTGATGTGCATCTCAATAAACGGGAATGCGCTTTCACGAAACGAAACCAAGAAAAACACGTTGCGCGAAGTAAACGCCGTTTAGAAAGTGCTCCCCGACAGCCGCCCTAAGTAAGCCATGCTGTAAAGTAGTGCACATCATTGCCCATTAGCGGCGCCACTTCATTACCAGCGAGCGCGTTGTCGAGGCGTCTAAGGAGGCCATGAACGAGTGTGCGTGTATTTTTCTTGCCGCCGCATTGGTACGCCACAAAAGGCACGGGACTGCGAGAAGACGAGCGCCGAGAGATAAGCGCCTCGTAGAGTGTTATTGCGATAGTGTATCTGATGAGTTTTGAGCGGGAGAAGCGCACCGTGGGAAAGCCGACAGCCAACGAGGTGTTGAAAATGGCACCTTCCGGCCGTCCGCTGTGTGCTGTCGGATTCGGGGCAGGTTAATAGGTATTTATGACACACGGTTTTCCACCGGCTCAGTTTAGCACAGCACGCTGATCGGGTGGGTCGTTTGTTTTCCTTTGTCATCCGTGTACACTCGAATGATGGTTCGCGCGCTCGCGTTCACGCGTTATCCTGACGATTCGGTGGATTCACATAATTAATTTAGCAGCCCTCATCGGCATGGCCGCCGGGAAAAGCGTTCCGGTTCGTTGAAACTGGAACGTGCTGGAGCAACGAGGCGAAATTGCGGCGAAGCATGTGGAGCGATTTAAAGCCTCGATTGGGGTGGATAATTAAACGATGCTGCGCAACAAAAAAAAATACCCCTACAAATCTCGTTGCTCACTCGCAGCGTTTGATCCGGCATTCATATGGAACGCTCCTGGCCAACCGATGGATGGACGATGGAGCAGGGTGAACACGTACCATTACCCGGAATTAGAAGCCGGTGGGAAAATCAGATAATGACATCGGATCGGAGGGCAGCGCGCATGAATCCGGAAAGGCAACGTCGGGATTTAACGCTTTAATCGGATTTGAAATTCGCATTTCTCATGCCAGGACGCAGCGGACGAAACGGACCGACCGGAATGAAACGAAACGATCGCAGAAACGTGAGGTCCAAAACGGTTTATGTCGGATTTGTTGCTGGCTTATACATCTCTCCACCATCCAAGCCCCCTGACGGTTGCTGCTTTCTCTTTCTCGCGCCCCTCTTATCGATGGAACCGGTAATGATGTATGGGAATGATGCGGGAACTGGCGTAACATTGGAGGCATTAAATCAAACAAAATTAAAATCCCACCCTGCCGAGCGAATTATACCGCGAGGTACACTTCCATCCTGCCCATTTACAGCCCACTTACACGCGCACACCCGCACGATTTGGAAGAGCTGGCGTGCTTTGGTTAGCTTTTCATTTCACTGTTTTTTATTGCTGGTTTGATGTCTGTTTCCTGATGAGCGGTGTGGAATGTGACCGATGGAGCGGGAAAAGCAACAGACGGGCCATTTTGCGCTCGCGAACGAACCACTCCCTGCTGGGTTGGTTCGGTGCCGGCGAGCGATGATGGACGGTCGAATCTAACCGTACGAAATACCTTTAAATTCGGCACCAATTTACCTTCGAGCCACGAGCCACGGGACACGGCGACGAGCCCGATGATGGAGCGATAAGGATCGGTTACTGGAAATAACCGCGAACGTGCTGCCGGCTCGAAATGGGTGCAGCCGGAGCTCAACAGTGGCCAAAACGGCGAAAACTCGTCTCCCCGGCCAGCTAAAGCGTCGAATGCCACAGCGGGCCGTAGCAGAACGTTCGGAAATGGTCCCAACTCAGCTCAAGCCCGCTCAGGGTTTTATGACGAGCCGCTCCTTTATGGCGCACCGCCCGCAAACCGTCGTTGGAAAAATTATCACGAAAATGAAATGGCTCCAATGACTTAATCGAAGCAATAAAACAAGCCCAAAATTGATCGTAAACCCGGATCGTGCATCGGAATCGCCTAATCTAAACCTGGGCTCCTGCCGAAGGTTAAACACCCACTGCCGGGTGTGATAGATATTATCGTCACAGCGTACGCCGGTTCGCCATCACGCCACCGCAACAGCTTTCTTATTTGTAGCGGAAATTCATTCCCGTCGGCACGGAAAAAGGGGCGAAAGTGAAAGCGCTCGCTTTGCTGGGCCCCTGTTGGTACGCAATCTGCACCCAGACTCCCGGGGTGTCGCACTTTTCGGCTTTAATTTAATCATTTCCATACAGCACTCTTCCGTTCGTGCGTGAGCGAAAGAGACTTGCGTATGTAAAATTACACTTTCACCGGTTGCCATGGCTACCGGTTGTTCGAATTTCACTCCACGCGGCAATGGGTCATGTACGCCTTTGAAATTCAACACTAGTAGGCTGAGGAAGAAAATGGCTGCCAGCATTCTCCGGAAGAGCCGCTTGGCAATTGTTTACTGTCGAAAAAAATAGGCCCTCATCTGCTGACGTACGCTTCCCGTTTGCATTATGCGCTGTTTGCTGTTGCCACCGGGAGGCCACGCACGCTCCGAGCGGCTCATTTTCCATATTTTGATTGTTGATTATTCCACATTTCCCCCATCGGTTTTTTTTTTCGATTTTTCACTCTCGTGCCTTTTGGGCGAGCTTCTTGCGTCCTCAAGCTCAAACACACACACGCACACACAGTCGACGGACCGCCATTTCATATCGCCAGTTACGGTGAAAGTCGATAGAATTTCCATTAAAATTCAAAACTCCACCACGCCGGCAGCAGTACACGTCGTATGGCGTATGGGTCCCCTTTCGCTTCGGTTTCATCGATTTGGTTTATTTTCGGGGCACTCTCACCCTTCCACTGCTGGTTTCCTCATACGGTCGCTTCCCATCCCCCACCGGACCAGGCTTTCTTGGCGATCTTTGCCGTACGGTGCAGCGTACGGGCGCTTCATGAAAGTCAATCAAGAGCTTTTCGGGAAGGCATCAAGAAAATTTGCTTATCCGGTACCACGGGCGACTCGACTGCCAGCTCCGTTGCAAATCCCCCCGAGCGCCATTCGGTTGGAAATGTGCTACATTTAGGCCACCAAAAGCCACCCGGCAGACGAAAGGGGGCTTTCTTGTGTGGGGTTAGGACACCAAAACTGGCTGGTAAAACTGGTTTGAATGACGAACCTCAACAGGAAGCACGTTCGGTTGGCGAAATTCTCCGGTTTGTGGGATCGGGATTTTTTTTGCCAAGGTCCTTAAGACAGTTATTTACCGTCGGGCAATGAAATTGTTTCGAAAAACCTGCAACACGGAGCCGGTTGGATGAAAATACTCATCGGTTCACTGAAAACGCCGTGTTTGTGATCGGTGCCCCGGTTTTCATTATTTCCTCTTACCGCTGCTTACAGGCAAGCAGGCAGCACACCGGATGCCACCCTCTGGCAAAGCCCCTTCTGGTTCCGGGGAAAATGTCAAAACATTTGCACACCCACCCACCCACCCGCCCAGGAAAGGGCTTCGTCAAGTCCAAAATTGTTGACATTTCATCCGTAGTCCGCAGCTCATTGCCTATTCCGTGTCCTCGCCAAGCCAAGGACCAACGGTCCACCACCTTCGGGTCGCATTCTGCGTCACACGTTGCCCTTTAACCCTCTCTCCCTCTCGTGTGTCCCTCCCGCACCCCCGGGCCCAGAGCATGAGATTGACAGAACAGACGCCATCCGCGCGGGTTGATGATGTTCTGCAAACGACGCCGGAAGCCAGCCAACCGTCTGTTGGCTTTCCAGGTTGTGTTTTGGTCCCGATACCGGCCCCGGAGATGCCAGCGAACCGGAGCGGCATTTGCTCAGCCAGCGCCCGCACGTAGAAAAGTTCCACCACAGCAACAGGCCCTGGCGAATTGATTTGACTTTTTGACGCTCGCACAATCCGCGAAGAAGGCTGCCCAGGCTGGTGCGGCTCCTGATCTGGTGCGTTCTGGTGCGTGTTTTGTGATTGCCAAAATCCAGCCTCACATCTGGTTGCGGTTTTTGGCGACCCTCGCTGTTTACTCGAGCTTCGAGTTTGTTTGCGCTTTTGGTCGCATTCGTACCGGTCGGCCTTTATTGAGTTCGGCGCGCGGAAAAAAGGACACACCGTGGTGTGTGGCGTGGTATTTGGCGAACGAATTTGCTCAACAACCAGTCCGCTGGGGCGGCTGGTTTGCGGCTGGTCGAAGTCGTAAAGCATCGAAAATAGGATCATCGGAAGGTAATAAATGGACGCTCTTGGGGTGTGCAAAGCACTGAGGTCATCATAGCCCTTTTGGGAGCCTAACACCCATCCCAGATGCTGGGGATGCGGTCCCTTAACGTTCCGGTTCCGCGCTATTCCACTAGTGTGTAATCCGATTCCGCCTGCCGGGTAGCTAAGAGCATGACCGATTGGCCGCATCTTGCACCACCGTGGCACAAGTGGCGTAAAATTCGTGGAAAACTTAAATTACGCTCAGGAGTCTCAGGACATGGCGCGGCCATTTCCCGACTGCCGGAATGCCAGCCAACCGGATCGGCCGCTCAACTTAAGCAGGTAGGTAGTTAATCTTCGTTAAAAACGCTCCATCGTGATGGCCGGCGTGTCGGGGGAATTCTACCGAACTTTTCTTGCCGTGAGGAGGAATCGTCTTGAAGCGAATCGAGCCGTCAAAGGTAGGATTGGCATTTACGTAAGATTCGTTTTCCTACACCGTTCCGGGAACATTCCATCGATCCCGTGCTTACGCCTTGTCAAGAAGAATGTTTTAAGACACTGAATGTTTGAATAAATAACGCCCTCGCACCAGTAAACAATTTCCTTCCGCGTATATCACACAATTTAAGCAAGCATCCGCATGCATTGAGGAATCGACAGATTCCTGTTGGAAAATAAAAAAAAATACGCTTGAGTTAAACAGCCCGTTGTATGCGATGAATCCGAGGGGTAATTTAAGAACGAAAACAAATTAAATGTTAACAGTGCTCGAGAACAAACGGCTCCAGAGACCTGGTCCCAGTGGAATCGACACCATCTGGAGCATCCAATTAGCTGTAATCAGCAATGTGATGATTAAAACATCATTAATGACAAACATGCGCCGGTCTACTTATGCTATCGTGTACCAGTAACAAATGTAAAAAAAAAATGTACTCATTACCCACTTTGCACGTAAAACAAATCATAAAAACTTTCCATTTCGTTTTCCTTCACCAGTGACGCTTTTGTGATTGAGAATGTCAACGCGAAAAAGGAAAGCCATTTCCCGCCCAAAAATACTTTTCCCCTGGTGTAATTCCGGTGGATTTTGTATAAGTATGTTTCGTACTTTTTTTTTCATCATTCTTCTCGTAGCTAATCGCACTAATTTATGTCGATTTGTGAACGGCCGTAAAAAAAACGTAAAGCCCGCCCAAAATTTAGGGTGCGCACGCCACGGTGCGTGGAATATTTTTTATGACGTTTGCGTTTCTCCCAAAATCCTGTCCCATTGCGCGCTAGCAAACCAGCACGGTCCGTAACCTGGCCCCATGGTACGGACCGGGATGGGAATATGAAAAAAAGGAATCGATAAAATTTAATTAGATTAAAAACGGAACCCACTCGGCTCTATTTTTATGCGTTTTACGGTACGCGTGCCCGCGTACGCGGATTGCCATTCTGGGCGTGCGATTTTATGCGCACTCGAAACGCGATACCTTCCAGCGGGACTTTCCGCCTGTCGGATAAGGGATACGACTGTGTTTCGGGGGTAGCAGGAAAAAGGCACTAAATTACACATTGCGTGGTGTGTATTCTTTTTTTGTTCTACCCCTTTTTTACGAGAACCCTTGCGTCACAAGCGACACATTTATCAATTAGCAGCAAAAAAGCTCTACTATTGCGCGATCGAAAATGACACAAACACACTATGCATGACCATCACGTATCATGACCGGGCCGGGTCCATTTACATGATCGTGGCGTTTAGCTTTTTTGTTTTTGCTGCCTCTACCCTTCACCAGTGGCTTTGTTTTTTTTTATTTATTTATTCCATACCCGATAACGCTAAATGTAAGTAATTTAACCCGAGCCGAAAAGGTGCGCCTGCCGTGCGGTGGAAAGCCTACACGCGACGCCGGCTAATGGATCCCGATCGGGCCAGCCCGTGACAGCAGGATTACGTTTTATGAGCAGGGCAGAGTGTTACCTTACCCATCCGGAGCTGGGTCTCCCATTAGCACGGCAGTGTACGTGCGTATGTGTGTGTGAGTGCAAAAGACCGGAAGACCTCGGAACCCTGGTTCCTCGTGTACTGGCGTGCGCTAGTTTCGTGCGAACTCACCAGCACCGTAAGGGGAAAAACACGGTGTTTGGGGTGAAAATTGCTTGAGCCACGGAAACGCCCTCGGGGTGGTGGGTTTGACCACTAATTCGAGGTTTGCCTGTTATGTTTGTAATATTATGATTGATTAGCCTTCGCGCTCGATAAGGCTCCATTGCTTGGGTCGGTCCGTCCGAGCACGAGGAGGCCACAAAAATTGGTTGATTTGCCGTTTGGTCCCTGGAGGGTGACTGGGGGGGATAGGCTGAAAGCTTCAGGCAGCCGAATTCCGCTAAACGACTCCATTTACTAGGCGGACGGTTAAGCTGTTAGGCCATTTTCGTGCCATGGTATCGTTTGTTTTTAATGCTCAGGAATGGCTGTGGCTGTCGTTTGTTCATTTGTAGTTCCATCGTCTTGAAAAATGACCTCAATTTCCGTTTGAAAAAAAAAACCCTAGAATTATGCTTTTTTTGGTCGCCACAAATCTCTCCTCATGGGGCGGAAATGAGTGAGATATGCCCTCAAGGCGAGTTCGGTTGAGGTAGGAAACAGTCTCGTCCTTTAACGTCATTTTAACGCATTCAGCTTGGTTAGGGGTAATCGAAAAGCTCTGTCGCATGTTGGTGTGAAAATCACATGCATCACACGCTGTTAACAACTTGAGAGGAACGATAGCCATCACCACCCTCAAACAATCTACAGTTCGAGTTGCTGCATCGCACATTCGAGGCTATGTCCAGCATGTTCGACTACGTGTTCTGTACAGCATTTTTCATTATCACCTCACCTTTCACGGGCAAGCATTCACAATAGCGTTCCCACATCAGCAGGTCACCGAGAACGAACGCTTGCGTATCTCGTTCCGTATCAGATAAACGAGCGATTGAATGGCCGAACGAAGCAGCCGCACATGGCGTGAAAAGGCTATCAGATAAATAAAGGAAACAATTCGAAACAACTTTTCCCTCGCACTCACCACCAAAACACCACGAAACGACACCCGGTGCCAAGAGCTGGCCTCAGTGCCACCCGCAACATTCACCCGCAGGATCGCTCGGGATCGGTGATTGGAACTGGGAAAGGTCCGCATTGTCGAGGGAAGGCATTCTTTTCCAATTTTTTGCTCCCCAAGCGGTGCGCTAAAAGCTCACCAAGAGTGTGCACGTTGCTTAGCAACGGCCGTTGGTAACGCAACCTTGAAACTGGGTTGTTCTCGTGTGGAAAACGGTAACGCGACGTACGGTACACGATCAATCAAAAGCAACGCGCGTATATAGAAGGCGCCCTTCTGTTCCCCTGTGCGTTTACGATGTGTTTTAGAAAACTTGCACAGCCACTCATGGCGTGGCATCGATTATTCAAACACCCGCCCGTGGTGGAATCCGGACCAGCAAGACCAGGAAGTGCCTTTTTTTTGTTGCTCTCTATAATAGCGCCTTTGAAAGGGTGCGCCTTCAACTATCACTTGAATGGTTGAGCAAACCATTCAACGAATCTCGCCTACAGTGCTCTCATTTGATTAATGTTGAAAACCACCCTAAGACAATCGCCCTCCAGAAACTGTGCTGACAATGAATGTCCCGTTTGCTAGGCTCGCTGGCGAACATGACACACAGGTACACACGTGTTTGGCACGCTTTGGGGGAATGGTTTGGCTCAGCCGTCACTCTGCAATGGCGAGCATTCCCGACACCCGGCTCCTTTTGAAAGCATTCCTCAACGAAAGATAACAAAAAACCGTGCGCCGAGGGCGATTAAAAGAAGATGCCAGCAGTTGCCATCGGAGCATGAATGAGTGTGCTCGGGCGGATGGTTGGTGTGGCCCGTGGGGAAATGCCAAGCTGGCATGAATTGGCTTCCAGTTCAGGTCGGTTTGCATTGCTCTTGCGTGGTCTTTTAACTATCTCACCCACTGGCCGATTGTAGGGTAAAAGTTCACCACTCCCCACTTCGGTCCCACGCTCCCTCGGGGCGGTGCCACACAAATCTGTGAATTTCACCGTGAAAAGAAGCCACCGAACGCGAACGAAGGGCTTTCGAGAACTGCCTGGGAACGGTACCGAGGACAAGGACAACGCCAGGAGTACCGAGAATCAGCATCATGTGCCGTCCCACTGCAGCAGCTCGCCTTTTGTTATAGAGCCGTTTTGGTTGGGGGAAAATTCTTGTCATTCCACCGAGCGCGGATGGCAAATGGGAAATGGGCTACAGTTTCCGCTGCGCCCGGTTTACCGCTTAGTGTGTGGAATTTTCGTTCTGAAGTTCTTTATTGCTGCCTCGTAGCGTGCCTCTCTCACTGTCTCTCTCTCTCTCGTGCATGCCACTTAAATTGACTGCATAACCATATCTTTAAATTGGAAAATTATAGTTTTCCATACTTCCAAGTTCGTTTGGCTTCGAGCGCTAAATGTCCAAATGTTTTCTATTCTCGCTCGAACGCTATAGAGAATTCTTTATGGATTTTTAATAGTCGGTGTTGTTGATTTCACTGTGTGATGGTAGTTACGTTGATGGTAGCATATTGATGCAATTTGTGAGTAAATGACGGGAATTCTCAACAAATTTCATTGAGCTTTTAGAGGGTCTCCAGAACTTTTTTACGGTATATCCCTGCTCATTTTTTTGCTGTATATCCTTCACATTCTTCACTATCTCTCTTTTTGATAAAGAAAAAGTTTTTCTTGAAGTTGAAATAGTTGAGTAGAGTTTAGAATATAAAAACATTGGTTTTTCATGTTTCGCTGGTTGTTTTCAATCTTATGAACTTTGATTGAATAACAGTTGCGTTTTTGTAGCAACCCCTTTTCTTAGCGTTGAATCAGCTTCACTGAACTACGATTAGATACATCTCGTTAAATTACGTTCTTTATGAATCTGTTCATCGCGTTCAGTTCCTTCAATTATTCTCAAACTTATGCCTGAGTTTTACCAAGGCGGTTGGATTAATATCCACCCATCCATAACCTCACCGCGATTGATGGATGACGCGACCGTTCGAACTTTGCGCTCTGAAAACTTTCCATTATTAATGCGTGGCATATTCCCCGATGGTGCTAATGATTTATGGCACGCGGTTAATGTACTATATCCTGCGGGGAAACACGGTAGTGATAGTTGACGGCGCTCACGGTGAGTTATTATCATCTACCGAGCTAATTATTCAATTAACCTCAACGCACAACCGCTCCACTGGTCTGGTTTGCGTGGCTTTCCACAACTATCCGGTCGTGCCTGTTGCATGATGGTGTGGAGCAGTTTTTTCATCGTTTATTTTCCCGGCAGTCGAACGGGGTAGCATATTTTAATAAATTTCCAAATCAACCTCGCATCCCTTTTGCCCTTCCTAGATAGAAAGGAAAGAACATAAAACAAAATAAATTCCATATCATGATTACACGGGGAGATGGCAAACATCTCCCGACGCTTTCCACGCAATTTCACTCGCATTAAGTAGGCCGCGCTTTGTTTTGTCACACTCACTCTCACTCGAGGCTTCTCTCTTTCATTGCTTCTCGCTTCGGTGAGCTCACGTATCTGAGCTGCTTTGATTGCTGACACTCTTCTTCTTTTGCTCACACACTCGCATCAGCATCCTCTGTTCCGTGTCTCATCCCTGCACGAGGGTCATAATTTCGTCAACACGGCGCATAAAATTCGGCGCCCAGTGGGACACCGCGACTGGTACACTGTTACCATTGCCCACCCAAGCCGAAACGCCGGCTACCGGTATGGTGGTGAATGGCAATTTGAATTATTCATGCCACCGAACGCGAAGGAGCGGCCCATTCGTCTCGATTCCTCAGCGCAACGTGACCCGCAGTCCCATTAAAGGACAGCGCTTGTTAAACGCGCCTGTCACCCCGAGGAGGCACTCGCGATCGAAACCCAAACCCCTGGAAGTGGGCATGCTTTTCAATCTGGTCTGGAGGCTGGCTCGGTTTGGCGTTGGCTTTTATTGTGCCATTTTTTCGCGCCTAATTTCGCTCCCCATTTCGTCCGGCCAACGGCGTGGCAACATGATTGCGCACTCAACCGCCTAAACGGTGATGAGAAGGTGACGGCAAACGCACTTTTCACGGAGTCAAAAGACGCCGCATCTTTTCTTCTTGCGCACAACGCCACGCGAAGGGGTTAATGAAAAGGAAAAGCTGGCGTGTGAAATACTGCGCTTTCGGCAAAAAAAGAGAGAAAAAAATAAGACGAGCTTGAAAAAGATGAACAAGATTGACATGGGTCTGACACGGAAAGGTCTGAGCGACACGTTCCTGTTCGCGCCACCAGCCCCTCGTGCCAGCCTTTGTGCAAGCTTGGCGGCGCACTCATGCTCTCAAGAGGCAGAAATTTGTCATGTCCTTATTATCGGGCCAAACGCGTCCGAGGACACGCGCTCGAAGAAATATTGCTCGCCTTCGGCCGACATTAGCTGTGCTGGGCAAGATTTAGCAGGCACAACGTCTCCACCACGGCGGCTCGAATGGCCGCCGATGGAGCCACTTCGAATGCAAGGAAACGCGTTCGTAAAATGAAGCCAATAGATTTCCCATCCCCCGAAAATCCGGCGAGAAAGGGAAGCGATAGGTACGGCGCAAATGGTACGCTTACATGGTCGATTGCATTACGAACATGGGTTCGCACATATGGGCTTGACTGATGATGGCGTTCGGGGCCTGTAGCCTCCTCGATTGCTTCCGCTTTCTCATTCCCTCAAGAGCCCTTCAGTTCCCGGTGTTCCCTGTTGTCCGCTACATGCCTTCATCTCCCGCCCCGGTCTCCTCAGATCGAATCTCAGAAGCATTCCAAGACGCGCCCGACACGTGACTACACTGACGGAGCCCGATACCGGTGACCATGGCAGAATATGCCGATGCCGCCAGCCGCAAAAGCGCAATAGCACCAGAAACCAGGAACTGCCAGGACAATGGTAGAGTGCGATCGCGTGTGCGCGCTTCTAACACCCGCACCCGGCTGGTGCTCGTGATTGGAGAGCGTTCGAAGACGAAGGAATAATTTATTACCCACCACCGGACGTGGCCGGTTTTCTCCCTGCGAAATGAGGGCCCGTGCTTTCGAACCGGTCGTGATTCCAAACCCAAGCGGCTGCTGGGCTAGAGATAATGACTTCGACACCGCATGACTTGCGTTACGCGTGCGAAAGAAGCACCGGCCGATCCGGATTGAGATGAATTGCGGCAGTAAAAGGAGCGAAATATATTTGAATAGGAGCGCTGATGAGCGCATTCGTGGGCCGCCTTTTTGGCCACATCCAGCAAGCATTAGGCGTTTAATTATGATAAGACACTAATCGATGTTAATTAACGTCCGTATGGTTGAGACCCTCGTGGTTGTGGCTATTTTCATCGCAAAGTATATTTATCCTGCGTGCTTATATTTATCCTCCTCAGCTCGATGCAAGCAGCATACAGCCAATGCTACGCAATTGGGAATAAATGCGGGAACGTTGGCTTTATGGCTAAATAAGGACGCACGTCGAGAAAAAAAAATTAAGGAATACTTCACACCCAATTAAACTCGAACGCGTCTGGACGTGTTCGAGCGTTGAGCTGTGGGTGGGTGTGTGCGTTTTTTTCTCTTGTTCCACCCCCAAGGCATGCTCAAGTGTTGCCACCCGTGAGACCGGGCACGACAACATCAACTTCCCGTGAACCGCATCGAAAAATGGAAAGCACACCGTTCTTATCATGCCGTATCGTATCGGTGCGACCGATGAATAATCGTTCCCAGAATTATATCCTTCCCGAACGAAGCCACCTGAAGGAAGCCACGAGTGCCGAAGCAAGGTGAAGCTGTGAAAATTCTGCAACGTTTGATGTTACTGTTCCGTGCGATGGCAAGCATAAAAAAATGAATAAATAAATGTATCACCGTATGCTGGCAGCCGAAGCTACGGTGAGCGCTCAGGCAAACCCTGGAGACATGTTATTCTAGCTCGATGTGACATATAGGTTCGGGGGTTGAAGAAGACGAATTAACTTCCATGACAACATTTATCATGTTCGGAGGGATACATAAAATGGCAGTCACGGCGATACACTTTTTCTAACCCCCGCGAGGCCTTTTATGGCACTGAGGTGGGTGATTCAAAGACCTCGCAAATGGGGGAGCCTGGAGCAAAGAAAGCCACAATATCTGCCCCTTCGTATGCCGTCTTTAAACGAACAGGTCACTTTAGTTTCTTATTGTACGCTATTGAAGCTAGTAGCCGATAGGGAAAATGGTTTCAGTAGCACAACTTTACAAATAGAACGGTTAAAGGCGTGTTTTTTCTTTGCAGATCAATACCGTCATAAAATATCCATAAAATGCTATACGTATGGAACCACTATCGAGATTAGCGTTTTATGATTTAAACCTTACTCTCTCTTTCTCTATCGCTTTTCCTCTCTCTCTTTCTGTTTTGCTTTCCTTTTGAAGGCATCTTTACTTCATTTAATGCTTTCGTGCCTCACTCGAAGCGTCAAGGTTACAACCAATCCTCACCGGAAAAGAAACAAAAAAACGAACAAAATTATTGACCACGAGAACTACGTCCGTCGAATAATACGCGCTCGCCTGAGCCGCACTCATTCATTCATTCCCATTCATTCAAATTCAAGTCACGAACGGCCCCAAAACCCAAATTTATGTTTATGTCTATGCAAATGAACGGTATCTGATTCGTTTTAACAGCCACCTCCAACCACCACGGTGCGATAGTAAGTTCATATTCTCTTACCTGGCCTCAACGAAATGGAATAGGCTGTGTGTGTGTTTTTTTTTTTCAATTGGAATATAAATATTCTCGACAATGGTTCGTGCTTTCGTTGGGTGAAATACAATTATGTATCGAGCGCTATAAGATTCGTAATACTTCAGGCTCCATTAAAAAGCATTCCGATGAGTAATTAGTCGAGTACGGTTTCACAGCGCTGTGTGCCGTTATGATGTTTGTGGTTGATTTATTACCCTTCGCAGCTTTCACATCGTTATCTGTTCCGATTTTGGTAACGGTATCGTTATACCCTATCTGATGGCCGTTACCTTGCCGGGTCAGGCATAATTTGTCACTCACTCGGTAGGCAGCTTTATAGCATCCGAAGGACTAATTATGTCTTCATTTGCTTCCTTACTACTACTTGGAAAATGGTTGCAAGTTGTGCATGGAGTCAGAATTTCATACACATTTTGTAGCATTTGTTAATAGCACAACAAAGATACAAACTTCAACTATGCTTGAGAGCTACCAGGCGTCTCCATCGTAATCAAATCATAAAATAATAAATGCTTAAAGCAGTCATGTAGCACAACCATGATTTGTTTGTTCAATTCTGAGATGATATTTGTGTTGAAAAAATCAAAATCTAGGGCATTTGATTAAACTAATCATAAATGCGAGACACTGTCAGTGAGCAGACAAGGAATTGTGCAGCACTTTAGTACATCAATCAGTCAAGAAAAAAGCTTTTGAAATATTTTGAATGATTATTCACTTTTTTCCAACCGCCAAACTGTATCTTTATGTGATTTGACTACTGTGATATCTTTATGTGATAGATATCTTACAGTGATATCTTTATGTGTATCTTTATGTGATTTGATTCACAAAGCTAAAAATACCACTTCTCGTACTTTGTGCGAACAACAAGTTTGTTTGCAAAACATGCTACCCCGCTATCTACCAGTGCCAAAGAAAAAAGTGTCAAATAATCCCACAAATGGAACGTAATTCTTCATTCATTCGCCACACATGGTACCCGAAGCCACCGTTCATAAGCACGGTTGTATGTTGAATCCTTGCTTTGATCTGAAGCTTTCGCTGGAATGAAACCTTGTTAATATTTATTCAGCGAAGCGAAGAATTATCCACCAGATGCTTATTGGCCACTCGTGACGGACTACCCGTACGGATTTGCAACCCGGGCGCATCTCTACGCAACAACCGAACCCGAGTAAAGCAAAAGGAAAGTACTTCGCCTCAAATGGCATGGTTTGAAATCGAGTGGGACGCCGGTGCACGTACTTCGAATCTTGTGCAGAGGATCTTGCCGCAATATGCTTCCTTTATTTTTACGAGAAGCAGGGTTTACAAGTCTCCGGTCACTGCGAGCTGCACGAAGCAATCAAACAAAGGTTAAACACTTATCATACCAATGAGCACCCTTCAGCCCATCGCAATCAATTCGTTCTGCTGTTGCTTATCCTCTTGTCGGCAAACACCGCTTGTTGCCGCGCTTGAAATCCACCGGGCGTCTCCATCGCTTCGAGCACGTCATGGTTAATAAGCTACTAGCTAGCGCTTGCCGTTCGTTATCGTTTGTATTATATTTTTTTTCTTTTGTTTCGCTTTAGGATATCAGATTAGGGCGATTTCTTTCACAAACGAAACGAAACAAAACCCCTTTTATCCTCGGGTGAAATCGAGCGAACACCCATCGACAGATTGTTTCCCCTGCGAAAGGAACGCCACTTTGATGAAACGCACCGAGCGATGGTTTTGGCGCAGAAGAAAGAAAAAAAAACAAGAAACATATGCACGAAGGTATCAGGAAAAGTAGAACAATCGGAACCTTATCTTGAACCGACACGAATTTCTACTCCACCTTTTTCTGGTTTGATGCTTAGTTTTTTGCTTTGTTTTTGCCTCTCTCTCTCTCACTTTCCAAATGCCAGCACATCCGTTTGTGTGCCGTCCTACGTTTCCGTTCTCAATTCTGTTCACTAAACAGCTGCTTCCGTTCCTGTTGTCATTGCATATTGCTAGAAAGATCTGTGCAGTGTTGTGCAACCGTCTGCCACGGCACACTGAAGGATGCCGGAAGTCCGGAAACTCATCCATGTCAATCTTCGCATGCCCCACCCTAATGCCCCCTTGAGTTCTAACCAACACCCATGCACTTCCGGAGTGGGTGGGCTAAGAAACCGAGAAAGAGCGCTTACAGCGATGTTACTGATGACGAAGATGACGAAGATGGAGCGTTCGACGCTGCCAACCGAGAACATCCAATTTTACTCCCACAGCCCGCGAGAGTTAGTGTAAATACGCTTCACAGCTTCCGGGTGCGCGGGATGTGAGCCCGAAGTTGCACTTCCGGTTCTTTGTGCAAGAAGGAAACCCATCTTCTTCTATTTGCACAGCCGGATTATAGCAAAGTTGAAGCATTTGCTCTACGGCATCTACGATAAATGGTGAGCAGCCGTTTGAGTGCTTTTGCAAAACAGGACGCGTTTGCTGTGCTTTTTTTTAGTTTTTCTTTCTTATGCAAAAGTGCTACTGAGCTTACGGCCCGTTACGAGAGATAATGATAGTGCATTTGGTCTCTTACCACCGGCTAATTGTAGGGGTTTGCGTGTGAATGCGTGTCCTAAATTTCCTTTTAATGGCAATTTGTGGCACTTTCTGCATGATAAACATAAGCCCATTTTAGGAGAGGTATTGCAGAGATAATTGGGACGTGGCGACACAGGAAGAGCCTCAACACGTCGCGCAAATGAGCAACAAAATTAATCATTACCGCTTTAGGAAGCTGAAAGCCCTGCTAGAGGCCTGCTGCATTTCCAACCAACCGTTCGGCCCCGACACGTGCCACTACGGTGACCGTGTGGAGCTTATCTTACCGATTTATTCACGCATCAGACAGATTTTATTAATAAGCGTTTCCTTTCCGGGATATACAGGCTCCCTCGGCATCGGTGCGTATCATCCATCATTTCCACCCACCGGTATCGCCGGGCTTCACTTCCAGCTAATAAACGCAAACAAACAAAAATACCAGTCACACACACATACACACACCACGCATCCGGGGCGAATAGATTTGTTCCGATCGCATGCAGTGGGGATTTATGAAAGCCTCCTCCATCACTACAGGCCCATGGCTCATCAGAATTGATGATGATGATTTAGGACGGCGTGGATGGTGCTGGTGGAGCTCGAAGGCTGCGCTGGAATGTGTGACGTTGCCCGACGAAGCCCGGCAATGCCTTCTTGAGGGTGGCATTTCCGTTTCCATCCCTCGTTCCATCATTCTCGTTTCACGCGATTCGAGACGTTCACGCGCCCGCCCGGAGACGGCATCGACCGGCTCTCGATAGTCGCAGCGTTATTGACATTGGATTGGTGCGAGGGTGGCCGCCAAGCCGCCGCTTCACTCGAGCGTTACATAATGTGTCTTTCGAGCGAGAAAACGTATCAGCACGGATCGGCACGAATTTCGTGAAATTCATCACCCATACCAGCAGAGGCAGGACCCTATCGTGGTCACCAAGGCACACCCCCTAATGATTGGCAGCTTTTGCGTCGGAGTTTACTCGCCACATTTCCGGTGGTCAAGGTTCGGGCAAAATGGTGCTAGGAAGTCATACTCATGCTCCAGAAACGTACCTCCTACTACCCCACAGCGAGTCACCAGTTCTACCGGCAGCTGGTGTGCTTTTGTGCTGTAAAATGCGATAAGAAATTTGCACATTTGCGCGGATCCCCCCCGTGCGACTGCACGGATAAAGGCAACAGAGGCGCTCATCTCACCACGGTCGCGGGCAACAAAAAAGGACAATCAACGGCGAAGAACAGCCAAACGTCGCTTCGTGTGGCATACCGTGAGCGTGGTGTCGTCGTTATCCTTCGCCTTGATGCGAAGGTGGCTTAGAAAATCCAAAGCGGGGGTATGCCAGCGAACGAATGCAACCAATGGGGAATGAAAAACGGAACGTCAACCCGCAGCAATGGAGTTTGAGTCGGGAACGTGCTCGTGTGCACCAAGAAGACAAACTTGCAAGAAGAACCAGAACGCGAAAAGGCACACAAACGTCGGAAAGCGGGCAACCAACCCGGTCATGGGGCGCACGGTATCGATATTACGCCTGAATGTTCACAAGCACAGCTGCAGCAAGCAGATTCAAAAGACGAATTGCACTTTTCTGTACGCCCCCTTCTTCGCTGAACGGTCACCGATGTCGCTGGATGGCACTTTGCTTGGGCGAAGAAGGCGATTCTAGCAGGCCACGGGTGTCCGTTGCCATGACAAAGCGCAACCATTCCAGCGAAATCACTAACACCACGCGATGGCGAAGGAAGCCCCGTCGATGCAGTTCGCTGCGGGCATGAAAGTGTTAAACTAATTTGAAAGCAAGTGCGTCCGCACGGATGTCTGTTTAGCTGGCAGCGTTGTCGCAGCGAAAACTAAATCACGATGCCACCACACACCGTTACACACCCACACTCTCGTAGACGGCTGCGACGCGGCAACACGTAAGGACCTGCGGTGCGATCTACCGTCCTCCGAACACTGGCGCGACCGATGGCTGATAAAAATACACCATCTGACAATTAACATATGATCCCGAACCGGAGTCCACCGAACCAGCCGAAGCTTTCGCCGCTTTCGAACAACATACTATGTGTGTGCGTCGGTATTGCACTCTCTCACCCAACGGGCTGGCGTTTTTCCACGAGAGTCGTGAGAAAATTTAACCACGATGTCGCGTGATGCGAACCGCGGTTCCTCGACCGGTGTTGCTCACTCGCGAGATGAGACGGAGTGTGCACGCAAGAGTCACTCACTCTCACATCTCTCACACTCTGCTCACTCACGCTCACAGTGCAGTGAGCTCTCGCGTCGGCGCAAAAACGTCTCCGAGCGGTCGCTGCCATCGAACGGCATCGGAAAAACGTGACTTTTCAATAGTCAACAACGAAAGTGGTACGCTAGAGTGGCGATACGACCGGACCCGGTTTAAATCGGGTGGAAAGCGATTGCTTCTCACGTGGGGCGCATACGGCCGGAATGAGAGACTGGATCGCCGGTTGCAGCCAGAATGCAGCCAAGGTTCACACATGGCCGAAATGATCGTGCGTGACGGTAGAGGTGTGTGGTACGTGATGCACCTGCAAGATGAACGGGTTCGCCGAGTTTAAGATTCATTTTTTCGAGTATTTGAACTTCAAATTTTAAACCAAAAATTTCTAAATTGTGTCAAACATACGACTATGTCTAATACTTCTAAACACCAGGCGCCTCCATCATGTGACACAACTGTTTTTGTATTGTATTATTAGATAAAACATAGTTTATTATTAGCACATAAATGATGATATTTCATTCCAACGTTTTTTTATGAAAGTTATCTATTTCAAACTATTTGATTTGATATTTTTGTTTTACATATGTACTAAGTTTTATTTGTGAACATATATTTGTATATACCTTAACATATCTTATGGACATTGTTGTAAATTCCTGTAAGATGAACGAGTGCGAAGAGTTTGAGATTTTTTTCAGAAAATTTCAATTGATATTTTAGTCCAAATTAAAGAGAACTTTGTCATGCATACGACTGTGTCCAGTATTACCAAACACCAGGCGTCTCCATCATGTAACAGATGTTTATACGTTGATTACTCGGCAAACCATACTGTTTCATTCTAAATCAATGATCGTGTTTCATTTCAAGGTTTTTTATGATAGCGATATCGAACCATTTGATTTGATATCCTTTTTTTACATCTATCATATATTTTATTTATGAACTTAATAGAATATACCTTATTTAGAGCCTTAGAGCCTTTAAGCCTTAGAGTGTAAAATATTTATAATTAAAACTATATATGAGCTTCAACAAATGTTGTGATCAAATTATCCTCCAGGGAAACACGAGTACATGCTAGTGAAAAAGCATATCCATATATAGCAACCACTATCTCTTAAGTTTCCTAACTCCTACTTTTCTTAACATCCCCTCGCTTTGTCAAATAAATACGGAATGAAATATAATAAATAAGCAAATAAATACTTAATAAAATGAAAAAAAAATGAAGAAAAACATACCATCATTGCAAAAGTATAATATTATACAGAAAAACTTTGGTTTTTAATTCCAAATCGTATTTTAACAGTTTGTCTGTATTTAAAAAAAATGTAAAAAAAATGAATTCACTATTGGTGTTAACCGAAGGTGAATGTTACACAATTAGCTTAGTGCATGCAGCACAACCAAACTGCTTCCATCCTGAAATAATGCACCATCACTCAATGTGCATCACCATCGAAGCTAACGCGTGCATGTTTCCTTGTTAAACATTCTAAACAATTCCCGCATATGTTTGATTTATTGAAGCGAATACGCTACAGGAGAGGATTAAATACAAAAAACTTCGAAACACCGCATGTGCGTGGTACGGGAGGGCCATTTATCAAAACTAAAATAAACAAAACGAAAAGAGAAAAGTGCAAAGGTACACGAACACCAGTTCATAAATGCCTGAGAGAATAGTCACCCTTTCCGGAAGAGGCTACGAAAAAGAGAAAGAAAAAATTAACAACGGCTAAACAAAAATAGCATTTAACTGCTGTAGTGTTTCGCAAAACTGGTGATAGCGTGAAAGCAAAAACATTCCAGTCCATTTAAGCAGCTCATATTTCAAAACATCATCGCTCTCCGTTCGGTAACATCGACTAACAGCATATGGAGCACGACCCAGAAAACGAGTACCAGAGGAAGGTATATCATGTGTCCATGTCCATAACGATTGAAGGGTGAACAACGCAACCAACAGGGTGAAATTTTTATTTGTTTTCAAAAACAGTTTTTATTTCAAAAACAGTGTTTGTTGGGATTATGGCTTCATGCTTTGTTTAGTTAAATTGTCAATACTTCTACTCTTTTGGCTTCATAATGCAGTGCTCTAATTAATTTCGAACACTGTCTATCTAAGCTCTGCAGTGTCCGGACACTAGCGAAATCGGTAGGTTTCCACGGAGCATAAACACACAACACAAATAACTCCCGTGGAATCGATCCATTCGATACACCAAGCTCAGCTGTTTGTTTGATTGGGGCAAAGAAAAACCTCGACACACTACCACGCCTGAAGCGAAACCCCTGCACCCACACACAAATACAGCACAAGGCGGAAAGTGATCCGCTTATGAACAAAGCCATGCTGCGAATGTGGGCCGAATCCTCGGAACTGTCGGTCCGATTTTGCGACGGGAAAGTAAAGTCAACATGGCAACACAATCGCGGGGCCGGACGAACGCTAAATCCTCCACAGCGGTCAAATGAGCCTGCTTTGTGGAGTAAAGTGGCAAAAAGCGCCGGGTGATGGCCCGAGAGGGGAATCCCAAACGCGGAACCACGAAAGGGAAGCGCTAGAAAGTACGGTAGTATTAGCCATTCATAAATACAACACGGAACCGTTCCACTTTGGTCGAACCGTTAAGCCTTGAGCAAATAGTAAGCAAAGGAAATTACACTCATCGACACGCCAAAACACGTACTGGCAGCTGGCAAGGGCAGGGCGGTTCGAAATGACGGACGGAACAGAACGTTAGCATGATATTTGGTAGCGTAACAGATGGTACACACAAAAAAGCCACACCGGAACCAACTAAAACGAGCGGAAAAAAGAAGCTACAATCATGTGAAATCCTTAGCAAATGAGCACCCATATGAACTGCAACTATTGCGTGTGTCTCGCGCTGGCGGAGTGATTGCGTGAAACTATTACAACTTGGTGGGGTCTAAAAATAAACACAAAAATGAATTGACTACGCAGTGCCGTGGGTGAGTGGGTGAAGTGTGGGATAAAAATATCTTGTATAGCATCGTTCCAAGTCGTTCTCCATTCTTGGACGTAGTTTCTGGGATTGAAATGGATTTAAGGTCAACTGAAATGGTATCGTCACTAATGAAGCATCGCATTGATTGAGAAAAAAAAAACAATTCGTTTTTCATTATTATTTAATTAAGGACGGCCAGGTTTGTATAGTTATTTGTGAGCTGAAAGGCATGAAATGAATACACAGTGTTACATGCAAAATTATGTACTTTTATCTCTAGTTGATTGTATTATGTGCTACTATGTGCAAAAATCCCTTGATTGCTCAAATTATCCGTAATCTGTTTTGAAAACTAGTTTGCTAACATCGGAATATGATGTTACGGAACTTCAACAAGTACTAGGCGTCTCCATCGTACATTGCCAGTTTCATGGTTTTCATACAATGTCATGAATACCTCTAAAGCCAATTATTTTCATCTGTCTACTTTGTCATCCTCGAAAACAAGAATCTCTACGTAACGAGTACAAAACAAAATGCAAAAAAATATCCTCTTTCCCTCAAAAAGTATGCTGAAATACCATTCTAACCATCGTACCGTCAGAACATGGAAATACATTGACCAGTTTCATCTAGTGTGGTGGTCACAGTCTCCCAATGGCAAGCCCAACACTAGGCGTGATAGAAAAGTAAATATTTATTCACCGACCACATTCTCTGGACTGCGGAAATTGCCTCTGTCGCGTGTGCAAAAAAAATGAGACAACTCCCCTCTACTTGCCGTGAGACCGTGCAGTCGAACAGGTCAGCCAGCATTATCCATTTACTACGTTTCACAAGCAGCAATACGAAATAGAAGCAACAAAAAAGAAAAATCAGCCCTACCAGGATGATGTGCGAACCGATGCGAGATCAAAGCATGCGGTTGGTAAGCACGAATAGCGCGGCCCATCGATGTAGGCGTTGGAGAAGGCGTGCAGGGCGGGAAAATCGAATCAAAATTGAATCATGGCATACACATTAGGAAAGCAAATGTTGAGATCGGCGATTGTGCTGGGCAGTCTGGAATTACTCACAGGTTCGTCCAGGTTTTTGTTGCGCTATGAAAATTAGCTTTCGTGCGGCGTGTTAGCAAGATGCTGTTTATGCGGCACAAGTCTACAGAGGTTGCGTAGTGTGGGAGGGATATGAAAAATCACTGAAATAATCCACAACTTATAAACGAATATAAGAAAAGCAATACTTTCATGCAGTTCTTTGAATAAAGTTTTAAATATGGAGAAATAAGCAAGACAATGAGAGCCATTATACAACAGAATAGAACAGAAGGATCATACAGTTATTGTTTGTTTAAAATTACTAGAAAAAGCCGTTTGCAAATGTTTCTTTATGTATGTGGAATATTTCATGAGGCTAGTGTACATGTGAGAAGTTAGAAGATATTATTTATTCACAATTTTGAGCTATTAAAAAGATCAATTTTACTGTTCCTTATTCAACCGTTGGCATGCATTATTATTATCACAATTATTATTTTTTATTTATTTTACCGTCTAGTTATCAATTTGTAGTTTAGTCAGAACATTGCTTTCTTCTATGACATAAAAGAAGACTCAATCAGTTGAAAATTAATGCCAGTCTAATTATCGGTAGGTAAAGATAAAATAAGATAAAGACAGAAAGAGGCGGATAAAGACAGATAAATTAAATAGAATTCCCTTCGGAAAAGCTAAAAAAGGATTAAAAACCGAAGCCATTCAAGTTGATCGATGAGCCAACGGATCCATCTTACCGATGTCGCTCGGGTGCACCCAATCGACACCAGTGTGAAGGTGAAAAATGTGCACGAACCGTTCCCGCAATCAATAACGGGCACTCGAGGGTCGAGACATCCGGAGACCGGAATTCATCACCCTGCATTCTGCCCCTCTTCTGCTACTGCTGCTTCAGCAAATCTCCAAATCTCCCCCTAAATTTCGCCAATGTACAAAATGAGCATCGGCTGCATTGGGTTTGCACGGGAAGACCAATATATATATTTTTTTTTCTTTATGTGCTGTGTTTCATTCCGCTGCAAATCTCGCCACTGTGAAAGGGTATGTGTGATAAATTGGACCCTCGAACCCGCAGCTGTTCGGTGTCCGTTTGGCGTCGTTCACCAAAAAATTGACGTCTCGAGCAGCGAGCAAAGAGACGCAGGGCGCGAAAACGACACGAGGACAGGCCCCTCGATCCGTGGCGTGTTAAAAATTTAAAACCAACCCTCCAAAGCAGTCGAAGGAGCGTGACCGAAATTTTTGAAACCGTGCCACTTGCCTTCCCAACCGGTGGCAAGGAATGGCCCGGGCACGTTCAGCTGCGAGAAGGCCGCGATTTTGCTGTCGTTCTTTCCTTTCCTTGCATCCGTTTCGGAATTTTCCATCGGGTGAGACGGAAAGCCATGAGCCTAAACCTGTTGGCGTAGGATCGAGGCTCCGTCGTCGATTCGGACTGGAATTTTCAAGACCTGACCCTGACCCCAAACACCCAACCCGGTATTGGTGCGGTATTGGGCTCATTTTTTTTTGTCATCGCAACAATGAAGCATATGGAGCATAAATTGATTCGAATGTACTCTGCGTAATGCAAGGCGCAGAATGGTGGCAACATTTGTCTGTTTTGACATTTTTCGATTCTTCGCATTCTGGCGTACATGCAGAGATTGTTTCGGGCGGTTGTGCTATGCCCCAGACACTTGTTGCCAGAACCCAACCGGCGAAGTGGTGCTGCTGCTGATGCGGCTCGCCCATTAAATATTCACGGTTATGAATTCACGAGCGATAAACACACTCACCACTCATAAATCAACCACGAAACCGTGGTACGTCGCGAATTTGGCCGAGCTTAACGAGCAAGGCGAAGGATTCGTTGCAAAAAATTTTACAGATTCACTTTGATTTGTTTACCGTCTACCAAAATGCAAGCAAAGAAGCTGCTGTGGAGGAAACATACAGCGGTACGGTAGGCCGTCGAAAGGAAATTGATTTCGTATTCATAAGAACCGCGCGGAACCCAAGACGGCGTGCGGCGTTTTGTTCACTCGCGACACAACCCATTATTTTACCATCTCGGGTGGTTTCGCGCGAACATTGAACAAGAAGTAATTTCATTAAATATTCATCCATTTTTGGGCTGAAATCGATTCCATCCTGTGCGCTGTGCATTCCCTGGCAGACAACGGTTGGAATTCGATGGTAGCAAAAGTTCCGGCTCCACGATCGTTCTAACCATGGCATACCCTCTCTCTCTCTCCTTCCTCTCCCTCTCCCCCTCTCTCTCTCTCTCTCTCTCTCTCTCTTTCTGTCTCGATTACGAAACATCAATCAGACGATTTCGGGCTATAAATAATCGGTACTGACATATTTTGAGTTGATTAACATACCCCGTCTATAACCGGCAAGAGTGCGTTTAATTTTTCGAATGTTTCGCGCGATGAGTAGGCATTGGAAAAATGTTCCAATTTGTTATCTTCTCCTTTCGGTTTGGTGCGGTTTTCTATTCTGTTCTTTAGCGGAGAGAAATTTGTTTGATTGTTTGTGCAACCCACCATGACGGGATGTTTGTCAACAAACTATACATTTTTTTGTTACCCATTCCTTAACGCTGCCTAGAGACCGATATGTCTTCATGGTCTTCCGTTAGTCAAGATGCTGCACAAAAATACCTCAAAGCAACAAAACATGGCATCATTCGTGTTTCGAAACTTTTCATATTGCATTTTTTCAGCCGAACGGATGGGTTTGGAAGTCAACTGACTGAATTTCAACTCTGCTCGCTGTCGTCAACGCATTTTAGTTTAACACTGTCTCTGAGATATTAGCTTCCCAAAGGGTGTTCTAATTAGCATGTTCGAACATAAATGGTATTCAATTAATTAAAGAAACTAACGCTTTCCCAAGTAACTTTGATGACTCCCCCAAGGTCCTCATCAGCAATGTACCCTGGCACATTGGTGCACTTTTCCGCTCCACTTTGCGATAAAAAAAAACCACAAAATCATACTTACACTCGAAGTTGCCCTCCTCTTGGTCGCTGGTGTCCTTCTGCTCGTCCATGTTCGCTGGAAACCGACAGGAAAGAAAACCAAACGCTAGAAATCATTCAGCACCACGCTGACGTCACGGATCGAAAATCACGCCCACTCCGCCTCACAATTCGCGCACACTTCAATCGAATGTGACGTTCGATCGCGACCAAACGATCGCGTATACTGACCACTTCGGCAACACCGACAAAGCAGGCAATCGCGCAGGCAGGAAGAGGACGTCGCAGTACCATCGAGTTGGGCCGAAGTTGGTGCCCCCGAGGATGCCGCTTTTCCGAGCCACTGTTGCTTCGAACGCCACAGCCCTTTGTGGGCCATCTGTGGCGTCGGTTGTCGCCATTGGTTGGCAGCACTGGCCATCGTTGTGTCAAGAGAGAGATAGTCGACCCGCAGCGTGTTCCCACCATCACCAGCACCGGGTGGACTCGCAGGTGCAGCTGATCCGTTAAATGGAGGACTCGCCAGTGACGAGCCCACGGTCGACGAGCTGCCCGTCGTTGAAGCGGGTTCGTCCGGTTCGACCGGGATGGCCGTGAATCCACGCGAGGTCCATCGCATCAACGCAATGTCCGGCGGCAGCTGGTGCCCGTCCGCGCTGACCGTACTACTGCTGCGATGACCACGATTCACAAGCTGCATCTCGCTGGTACCTCGCTGGTACTCCGATTCTTCACTCGATCGAGACGATCAGCCACCACCGTCGAAGCGGCCAACATACATTCGGCAACACACACACGTCACGCACTATGTTTGTTGCTGCACTTGCGACACGCGGTAAAACACCACTTGGCACTGGTTTGCGGGATGGACGCGCGCCTGAAAAGACCTGTGGCCAGGACGACCCACTAGCCGTGCAATGGCCCCAACACCGACCGGTGATTGTTGTTATTAACCGAACGTTACTCCACCACCGGCAAGGACACACTCGGCAACGTGGCGCGCGTCAACACCACCCGCGAATCAAATCCGCCCGCGCTCGCGCGTCGATTCGCGCGGACCACCGTGCGGTGCGTTTATAATTGGATTGCATCCAAAAATAAACATCCACTGTTGGCCGGGCGTACGCGCTGGGAGTGAGCAACGGACGGTGAAGGGCGCATGCGGCCAAAGGGCACATTGGGAGACCTCGAAGGCGATACAGCGTGCCAGCCGATGGAAGAGCCGTTACGCGAACGCATTATGACAGCTATCGAGCCGTCAAACCAGTGCACTGAACTACTGGGGCGGGAGTAAGCTGTAGTGTTTCCTTGAAACCGGAAACGAAGGATGCGTTGCCCAAGGTCGATGCTGGCGTACCGAATCCGTTACCGAAATCTTCCCTCACTGTGGTGCCGCAAGAGTATATCTTATTTTGAGGTTTTAGAGACGCACTGTTTGCAATGAGCTCGACATCATTCCAGCGCAGTAGGCCGGTAGGATCAAATGTCAACCTAATGTCAGCCATCGTAAGCATGTAAGCACGTTGCGTGGGGCAAAATTCTAAGCTTATTGCCATTTTCCGATCATTCGGAAGCCCATATGTCCATTGTGCCTCAATATAAAGAAAAAATGAATCTCCATCGCCTTTGCGTATCATAGATGGACAAGAACATAAAGAAGGACGCACTGCAACGAACAATGTCCGCTGCTATTTCAATCTGTCTAGCGAGCTGACCTCCATTTGGCTTCTGAACCACGCGGGATATTGCGATTAGCTAACAACGATTAAGCAATCGAAACGTTACGTTGCATTTTCAACGCAAGTTACTTCATCCGCGCCGTGAATACATTTTTCATGGCACCTATAACAAGTGTCATTTTATGCAAACACATCCCGAAACCCGCATCCGGGCACGACGAATTGAATATGTATGCGCTTCGACCAGCCCTCTCGGCATCTGTTGCTTGCCAATGAATCTCTAGGTGCTCAATGAAAGCCAGCCAGCATCACAGCATCTCCGTATCGGCGTATTAATCAATACACAAATTTGCAAACATCCTCTGAACGCAGCGCACCGCAAAATTGGCACAATGTTTGCCAGCACGCGTGATGTTTGTTTCTTTTCCCTAAACACCCGACGATGCAAAACCCAAGCAACCCCAGGCAACCCCGAGAGGCCATTCACTGCCGCCCGTGCTATCGCCGTCGACGTCTACAAATCAATTTATCCACTGACACTGACACTACGCCATAAACAACGCGCGTTCCCGGCAGCTGCCGGAGTGCATACGAAAGCGGCCGGAGTCAGCACTCCTGCTGCTTTCGCAGATCAGCGCGCGTCCTCGGCCTCCAGACGAGCGAGTCCTGGCACAGCGGGGGTAACTATTAATGGCCGGCGCGATGGAACCGTGAGCACTCCCGCGTAATTAATGAGCCTGACAAATCTTGCGACTTTGCCAAGCAATCTGCGTCTCGTCGGCAGATGGCAGCATGGACCGGTTGTGTGCCAGCGTCCAAGCTGACGGATGCCGGGTGTACGAACGGCATCCGGCAGGAGTTTTGCGAACGTTTGCCGTTGCCTGTTCCAATAAATGATGTCGTAAAAGATCGACAGCCAGGCCCGTGCCATATGCCGATCGATCGTGCCCGTACGATGGATGCGATCGATATGTAGAACAAGTTGTTTGATAGCTACACCAGGCGATGATCAATTGCAGGTGTCGTTTAGTACCGATCGGTGTTCCAAAGCACGCATAGCAAATAGCTGGGAACTTGAACAGATGCTGCTTGCAAATGGTGTTCAAATGAAAGGCAACATTTGCTTCACTCGCGTGATCTGTGACGACTGCGGATGTATCATTGAAAATCTTCCCTAAGCGGCCACCCAGCTAGTAGTCGTGTGTTTGCGCTCTGTCGTTGTTACCGAAACAACCACGGTGCAAGAGAACCAGAGATAAGTACAGAAAAAAAGCGTCATGCGACACGGTGTGGACAGGCTCAAGGTTGTCCATCTCACCACAAATTCGTTGGCACCGTCACCCTGGGTCTGCCAAAGCACCGTAGAAACCTAATCTAAACTCTCAAGTGGCACCCGTAGTGAAGGGTAAAGCGGCCAGAGATACGCTACGGCTTCTAATATTATAAATCCCAAACGACCGTATTTTTTTCACGTTCTGCTGCTTTATTCCACCACCTTCGCGGATTCATTCCCGCCAACATCACGGCGCGTATGGGCGAGCATGAATTCCGCAGCATCACGGTCACGGTCGCGAGATTCATATTCTACGGTTGATGTCCCGGCTAATGGTTTCGAGGTAGCTGAGTCAACGTCCACCGAGTTGACGCGCGAGTACCAGGCGGCTTTGCCACGGCTCGCAGGGTCGTAAATATTCCCCTCTCAACCGTGCACCGACCAGCTTCAGCAGCCTGCACGGATCCTGCTCCGGTGTGGAAATCAAAAAAAAAAGGAAAACACCGACGGGTGACGTTTCTTATTTTGTTTTCCCACGCCAATTAAATTCCCTACCGAGAGGCGGTCTGAAGACGTTTGTGAAACCCATGGGAGAGAAAACAAATGCGCCTGCTACGATCGCTCACACTTTTGATCACGCAGTATGGCGTGTTTTCATGCCCAGCGGGAATCAACGTTTATTATTAACACGTTTTCCTGCGTGGTTTCATCCCACCGGTGCGGTGAATCCCCTTTTGGTTAGCGTTGGCATCAATGGATTCACAGGAAGGCCATCACGAGGCAATTTTGAAGATTAACAGCAGAGCACCTCATTTAGCAAACGATCAAAAAGTTGCCTCGGTTCCGGTCCCAAAGTTGGGGCTTGGTCGAGAGAGTAAAAAAAACGACCCATCGGAACAAACCCCTCACGCCCACAAACGCGCTGACCCCGCTGGCGAGCGTATTCAGAAATATAAAGTTCACAAAATTTCAATACGCTATAAATATATCAACTAACCCTTGCCGCGCTTTCCCGGTTCCTACCATCGCTCGGTCCGGCGCTCGGTGGAAAAATCTCAACCCACGCCGTTTCAGCACCGTCCGGATCGAAGGGCACTGGTGGCGGCGCGAAACAGAAGATGGTACGGTGATTATTGGCTGCCATTATATACATTTTTAATCTTCTCGTGGATGATTTTTTCCTTTTCCATTTTCCTGCCCGAGCAAACCAGTGTTTTCTCCACGCAAGGAAAAACAGCGGCGTGTATTGGAACGATCATCACTCAGCGGATCGCGAACGGCGTGCGTCCATTTCACGCACTTCAAATTGGATTCCTTTCTCGAATTTCCCGAAAGCCTGCCTGCCCGTGCCGGTTGCGTATTCTGACTTCATAAATTATGACGAATCGGGCCTCGGGATTGCGTGCCCCGTCCGGCGTTTTTGAACCATGCACTGAGCGGAACACAACCGTTTGGGCGGCCTTAATCTTCTTTTTCGTCTTATTCTATCGAGCTTCTTTCGCTGTTAGTGTCCCAACGGCACGGCCGCCCACAGCTCCTTCCTTCCTCACAGCCACATGTGCGCTCCCGAACACAGTAACAAAGCACGTGCCGGATGGTGCCGAGTGATTATTTCCGATAACCCGCCGGAACACAGACACGGTCGTACCGGGCAACGTTAAAACGGCAAAAAAAACAAACAACAACAACACTCGCGAAAATCCGTTCCGCTGCGCGAAATCCTCGTGTGCTGCTCGCGACAGACCGAAATCACCGTCCAGCGAGCAATCTCAACGCCACCAAATCCCGGTCCGCACTGACACCTCGCTAAGCGTGCGGGTGGTGTTTCGCCGGCGGATCGGTTCTAGCTGACTGGCCCACCGACCGGTCGATCGGCCGGCCGGTCGTGAGAGAATCCAGCTGACAGGATTGCGAACAAGACAGACCGCCAACCGAGCCCGCGTAGCCTGCTCATCCCGTGTGCGGCCGCTCACACGCAGAGCAAGATCATTCGTCTTCCGAGATTTCGAGACAGGTTCGGATCGTCGGTCGCTGGCGCGCGGAACCGTGCGGTGGACAATACACAACGCTCCCCAACATCATGGGCTATATTTACGCGGCGCGCGAGATCAACTTCCCTAGGCCGCTACAGTACGCTCTTGAAAACGATATTTCTCCTTTTTTCTCTTTCTTCCTCTCTCTATCTCTCCAACTCTCGGAAAACAACGAATTTCCGAGGTGTGATCCTCAGAGAAAGTAGAAACTTTTACGAAACCAGTGCTAGTTTGATGTTTTTGAAAAAGACATTTTACTTATCAACTTCGTGGTCTATGAGACAGGCCATTTATAAACGAAATTTTAGTATGTTCTATGCATTTCCCTCTTACATCTAGGGAATGCTTCCTTTCGTTAGCGCTCGCGATATACATTCTCCGGCACCTGCTCGGTCGGGTCCTTCTTTTCCAGGCCGTGTTTTGTTCTCTGATGCGCCGTAAGCTCCCACTGCTGGAAGAACCGCTCCGAACATGCATCGCACTTGAACGGCCGTTCACCGGTGTGCGCCTTGCGGATGTGCAACTGCAGCTTGTAGTTCCGGCCGTAGTGTTTGTTGCAGTGCGGGCACAAGAAGGGTTGGATGTTTTCGTGCTGCAGCTCGTGCACCCGCCGATCCGTGTACGTTAGGAAGCCCTTATCGCAGTATTTGCATCTCTTCGTGCGCTCGCCCGTGTGCACTTGCTGGTGGTTCCGCAGGTGGGCGCGAGTTTTGAACTGCTTCTGGCACAGATCGCATCCGTACGGCCGCTCGTTCAGATGCGCTATTTCATGCCCCAGCAGGTCAGCTTGGCGTACAAACGTCTTGGAGCACGTTTTGCACTTTAACTTCTTTTCACTGTGCACCTGGCGATGCGATATCAGTGTACTGCTGGTATAGAATCCCTTCTGACAGACGTCACACACGTACGATCGCTCGCGCACGTGCATGCTTTTATTGTGGTTTAGCAGCGCGCTGCGTCCCAAAAATTGGGCGTCACATTTTCGACATTTGAACTTCTTCTCGCGATACGGTTTCGTCTGGTGGTGGACCAGCCACGAGTATTTTGAATACCGTATGTAGCAGATGTCACACTCGTATGGGCGCAAGTTGTTCAAGATACGCTCCTTCCGGTGCACCGCGTTCGAATGCTCTACTAGCGCTGCTTTGGTGGGAAACTGCAAGCCTGGACAACCACAGCATACTCGACCGGACCTCTTGTTCGATTCCTCATTTCCTTCTGCGTCTCCGCTAACCTGCAAATCATCCCCGACACAATCTTCATGCTGCATTGAATAAGGCTCGCTTTTTTCATTCTCACAATCTTCCAACATTTCGATTTCAGCCGATTCAGATTGTTCCAGTTCGTCGGTGTTATATCCCAAGTAACATGACTCTCTGGGCTCCGCCGGCTCGATAACGATATCTTCCACTGTTGCATACTGCTGTTCTTCATTCAGTTCCGTTTCGTCAAGTCTATTCTCCTCGACATCGCTGGATCCTTCATCTGTACACTTGTCATATGTTTCATCATGTTCTGCAATTTCTTCCAACTGTTCATCTTTACAAGGCTCATCATAACTGCAAAGAAAAGATTAATCAGATATGGTGGTTCCATAAACCGGCCCGTGCCGTGACCATTACTTGTTCTGTTTACTGCAATTGAAACGAAGATATTCATCCGATTTAAGACATCGATTTCGGAAGTTAAAGTACGACACAACGGAATCCGAACATTGCGAGCAAATATACCGAGGCAGATCATCTTCACGCGATATGGTCAAACCAGTAAGTGCTTGAAACATGTCTTCCAGGGGCACTTGTTCTACTATTTTGAACAGTGAAAAGTAAGCATCTGCCTCGAGTTGCAAACAAGCACGACATATACTCATTACTGATCGTTAAATAACGTTTCCAATAAAAAACAATTTCATTTGTGCGAAACTCAACGCAATATGCGTATCTGCGGTTTGGTTTAACCAGAATCTGTCTATCTGATGGGCGATTGCTTTTGTTTTGACTTATCTATGCAAGTGACAACCATGTTCCATTAGAATACCCCCTTAATGAAGCGTTTTATAAATTTCAAATATTGAAGCGTTCTAAATATTGTTGCAAAACATTTGTTTACCAAAATTATAAAACACCAGCATTACACCAATCGTTCGATAAATCATATATTTTCCCTAATATTTTTTTATGTTATCTCGTAGTAATCATATCTCCAACAGCAATAATCGAGTCGTTGTTTTATTTGTATATTATAAACTAGTCGTATCGTAAAAGTTTTGTAATTCTTGAAGCACAATCCGCAATCTTTCTGGTCCGCCTAATCGTGTTTCATTTAAAAACGTTTCACTTAATAACGCATCATGGGCACCATCTCTTTGCAATAAAAATATTAGCATGATGATGTTCGTATCATAAAGAATACCTTTTGATATTAAATTATCATGATAAAGTTGTAGTAGCGTTATATTTAAGGAGTAGTACGCCTCATTTTTCAATGCCTCTTGATACTGCGTCATCAATATGGGTTCTTTGAACAGGTTTTTAATAGCCATCATTTGTTTTTTTAATCGTTGCTCTTTATCATATCCTCCTATTGCTATTTGGAATTCTTTAATATGTTTCTCGAAGGTGGTGGACTTGTTATAATGAGCCATAACTACAACATCAGCTTCTTCGGATTGCCCTTCCGAAGAGGTAGTGCTACCTTCATTTATGGTTTTCTTTAAAGCATTGTAAGCACACCTTGCAGCTATCCTAGGAATGGACATTTGCACGTTATACAACAGCTCCTTGAACTCTTCCTTCGAGTAATACATTCGGAAAAATTCCTGCATGATTCCTAAACATCGCTCTCCATTCTCTGATAGCAGCATTCTTTCAGCTACTGTTACAACAGGATCCTTGGACGCCATTTCTTCAAAGAATTGCCACTTTTCATTGTAATTGTCTCCAGAACTCCAATTCGTTTTCAAAAGTTCTTCCAACGTTGTATAGTTGAACACCACAGAGCGACAAATGTCTAGAGCCGTTTTCAACACGTATGCCGCAAACAACATTTTTTCAGCATCCTTCACTACCAAGGGTTGCATTAGTGCATTTACAATAGCATCAATGTCCGCGGCAAGAAAGACAACATCTTCAAAATTGTACGTACTTAAGTTTTCGATCAAAAACACAGACGAAAGATCCATGTTTACATACGCTTTCAATTCAAAACAAACTTTTCTCTGTCACTGCAGCTGTTTGACAGTTGCTATGGTAATTTAGTTTGGCGTTCTCAATTTTTGTTTTGAGTGTAACCAATCCGCCAATATATTGATTCCAAAACCAAAACAAATTACGTTAGTAAGACTAGTTAGTAACATGTTTCAGCTGTTTAAAGTGAATTATTAACATAGAACACTGTTGAGGTAGTTTGTTTTAAATTTATTATACGATGGACATTGCAACACTTCAGAGCCGATTGAATGAAGAATATCTTTTGTTGTGTAGACTTTGTCTAGAATGTGACGATACTGAGTATGTATCTATCTACGACAAGCATGAAAATGAAGCTTTTAGTAAAATAATAAAAACTTGCATCGGTATAAAGGTAAACTCCGCTTTATGGTCTAAAAATGCCACAGTTCAATTTTAATATATGTTCCAAAACTAATTCTAGATTCGAAAAAACGATGGGCTCACACAATTCATTTGCACCAACTGTCGAAATGAGTTAGTAAAATTCTATAAAATTCGAAAAAAATCGTTTGAAGTAGACAAAATACTTCGTGCGCTACGTAGTACAGTATGTAAGACTGATAAAAATGCTTTAAAGGAACGTGACGATGGTGCATCCAAAAAACAACTAGAAATCCGGCTTCAAAAAAATGAAGTCTACCCAAAACAAGAAGATTCTACTGAATCTTTACGAGATGACCATGCTACGATTAACGAAAATTCTATCGATGATCCAACTGCGTTTTCTGAAACGGAAGAAGTTAATTTTGACACTGTTGTAGCAGACGAAGCAGATTGTTTGGATGTTAAAACGCACAAAATAACTATTAAAAACTGTTCAAGCTTACAAACAAATTTAACGGGAATAGTATTAGCAGCGTTTATTTGTTGTGGTTGCAATTCTTCTACAGAATTCGACAGCCAGGAGGACCTGGACGCACACTGCGAAAAGGAGCATAAAAAGTATCGTATCACCGATAATTCGATTCGGCCTTTCGAATGTAATGTATGCTTCCAACGGTTTTTATCCGAGACTCTTCTCAAACATCATAGAGAACGCGCCTACCGGAAGCGACCGTACATCTGTCGATCATGCGCTACTGCTTTCTTTACAAATTCAGCTTTGAAACGCCATGAAAAAATGTGCAATGTCGTTGGGAGTAGTTATACCTGCGAGCAATGCGGCAAGCGGTTTAGACAAATACTTACACTAAATAACCACCGCAAACTGCACCAAACGGAAAAAACCTTTTCTTGTCCCATCTGCGCTAAAACGTTTAAACAAAAGTTTGAGATTCCCATTCACATGATTACGCATACTGGTGAGCAGCCTTACCCATGCGATCAGTGTCCGGCAAGGTTTAAGCGCAAGCAGGCGCTTAAAAATCACCAGCGCCATCATTTAAACCCACGACCGTTCAAATGTACAACGTGTGATGAATGGTTCGGCAGCGCGGCAGCCAGAAAATTTCACCAACAAACTGTCCACGAAGGATTGGACCCATTCCGATGCGAACAATGTGGCATCAGTTACGGGCGTAGGTTACGACTTACACAACATAGAAAAAAATTTCATGGGGATAGTTTGTGACATGTTTAATTGTTGTAATAATTGCATTGGCACTGTGTGATATTAGTTCATTAAACGGGGAGTCCGATCGATTTTCCTTTACTCGTCCTATAATATACACACAGATTTTCATCTGCAAATCACGTTTAATTGACTACCTCGCATCGGAAGGTATTTTTTTAGTGCAAGTTGCTTTTACATAGCCTTCATCCATTGATTTGTCCAGTTCGCAACATAATAGTAAAATTTTGGCTGGGACATAAAATCAAATTCATAATTTATTTCATAATTGAAAAGTAATAGTTGTATTCATAACTCATTCGTCACAGCGACCACATAAACAACAGATACTCGTACATTTGGGAATCGTAAGAAGTGGTTTTATTTAACCAAAATCATATAAGCATTATTTTACAACTTAAAAAATTATTCCAAAGAATTCAAAAAAGTCTAATAACGCTTCCCATTCGTTCACATCTATGCTAAAACCTGAAATTAAGTTTATATATATTCGAAATATATATACATATGTCATGATTTAACCAGCTTGCGTATCCTTAGCATGCTCATCCGAATTCTGTGCCGCCGGGAATATACTGATAAACATATAATCTAAAAATTATATTTATTTCACACTTCGTGAAGTGCTAAACAAATATATTGACCGATCTACTAAACGTTACAACAATGTTAGAAACAGAAACATCAATCCGAATTCTACCGATTGCTGAATTCATTTGCTTGAAAAGATGATGTGTTTGAAAGGATAATTATCTAAAATTAGTGATTACTGATTGCAACTGAACTGATTAAAATGGATCAGTTTATGTATCGGACCCAACAGGATTTTTTTAATGCTTAACCACTAATGACCAACTGAACCCTTTCGTTTTGATTACGGTGTTTCGAGTCATTTATCGGCCACCGTGTGGTAATAGATAAGTGAGGCTTCTAATTTTCGAGTTCCAACATCGCAGAAAGCCATATTCTTTTCATTCAAGAAAAAGAAAAAAATAAAATACGTTCATTAAGAAACTTAAATCATAATAAAAATGATCCTTCCAAATCACAACAATTTCACAATCAATAACATTGTTTCTTCCAAATATTAAAAAAATGGTTCATTCTCTATCACAAACAAAAATCCCAAAGTACGGCTAAAGCGCAAATAGTAAGGATAGAAATTACGCATAAAGCTAAGAACAAATGCTATTAACTTGTTGATTTGAATTTGCAACTAAAAGTACATTTATAAAAAATTCTTGATTCCTATACAAATAATAAGAAGAGCGTCCGTTAATTGCACAACAAGTATAATTTACAATAAAATCAATTTTATCAGTAATACGGGTATCATGGGTACCATTTTCTTTGGTATGGTTCGTTCTTTCGTCTCCGCTGTGCATCTGAAAGTAACTGAAAAAACGACTAGTATATCACCCTCTTGCGGAGTATTACAATGCTTTGGTGTCGCGAGCACGAAACTCGCTTCGATATGCATTTGTCACGATTACCTTGGAAGCTCACTCCTCGATACCATGATGCATCAGGATTCATCTGAAACAAAAACAAAAAGTGAGAAAGACAGAGCGCCAAATTACTGGGGAACAAAGTGGTGGGCATGCAGTAAGCCATCGGCTAGAAACATCACCTTTTCTGTCCCACTCTGGCCGTTTACATAAATACATAACGCACCAGCAACGCATCGAGTCACGTTGAATGCGTCGTGTTTGAGCCACAAAACAGTGCCCCTTCCGCCATCGGCAATCCTGCGCGCCTTCCCGCGGACTCATAATCCCTTCGCTCGCGCGCCTCCCGGATCCTATTACCATCCCTATCCGCCATCAGCGTGGCCAGTAATGTCGCGAGAGCGCACCAAATCACCCCACAGCGTAACAATTCACGATGCCGATGCCCAAGCCACCCTGGACTGGCTGCTCTCCGAGTCAGTTCCTTGCGCTCTGTCAAACTGTTCGGTTGGAAGTACTTCTCGGTGTGCTCGACTACTTGGTACACATTTGCCAGTTCTGGTAGGTCGTCCTGGGCTAGTGTTGATTTTAGGAGGAAGACGCAGTTGGGTGGGGAAGTGAAGCGAGCTTTAGAGGGCGTTAGCGAAGATCGTCCAGATCATTCTCGAATACTTTCTGTGGTGGTGAAGAACCAACGCCAGCCAGGCCAGCCTCCACCTTGTGGAAATCGACCGCGACTGCACGAATCCGGACCGGTGGTGTATTCATTTCAATCCAATTATCCTCGTTCTGGTGCGAGCTTCGCAGTCCTTTCTAGATTTCTCTGAAACCGTTGATCGGCCATACCAAGTTCGTGGTTTTACTAAAGTGACTGAAAAAACGGGTGATACCGATCTCATAACAAAAGATCCAAGCCGTCTGGACCTAACAGAAATCAAGCATTTGGTTTAGTTTGATTGAAATATTACCATAAATTCGTTCTGTGTGACTAATCTAATAACACGAGGAGTATCGGAAGGGAAATTCAAATTTTAAATCTTTTCACACACGCTGGGTTTGAATAAAACACAGTCGAAAATGAAGCACACTACAATTCCTACGAGGTACGAGGAAACTGCTAGAAACTCACAAACAGCAGTACCTTCCTTCCATTTTACTGCTTTAATAAAAGCCAAACGCCTAACAATGGGTCACATTCTGTGACATGCATTTTCCCCGGCATGGTGAGGAAAGTTTTCAAACCAAAGAAAAACTTCCACCCATCTGCACACCCTGTGTGGCTGTCAGTAAGGGACGGCGAGTTGCGTAATCCGAGAACAACGCTCGTCTGTCGCATACGTGCCCCGGAATGGTTTTTACCCGTGAAACCCTAGTAGTAGTCATCCGGCACTACCCGACGTGGGCGCGTTTCGAAAGGGAGAAGTGGCGGAAGTAGTGCTCTTGGACCCGGACTCCCCGTCTCCCATATAATATTCGATTTGGTTGCGGTATACTCACCGATTCTACGCCGTCTGCTTTGATGAATGCAGTTTTGCTGACGATCTCCACGCCGTGATCGTAGTCGTCATCACCGGCACACCGGGGTTGGGTTGTAAAACTACCCTTCCAAGAGCAAAACGGGGGTGCGTTCTGTCGTTTGTGAATGTTTGTATAATGGCACAGCAAAAAAGCAAAGCCGCAAAGGAACTCCCACGGGAACCGGAAGCGCTTTACAGTGCGTTGTGGCGATCGTGTGCGAAAAGCTTTCACGTCACGGCCCCGGTAGCCTTTGGATTGTATTGCGGGGCGTGCAAATTCTTATCACGATCAGCTCATGGTGATTCGCGTGCGTGTGTGTGTGTTTGTGAGTTGCAGCGTAATGTAGTGCCTTGACGTGGGTGCAAAGTAAAATTGCAAGCGTCGATCAGCGGCCATAGCTAATACCACGGTGATGCGTTCCAGCGTACGAATACGAATGCACTTTATCAGCTAATGCAACTCCCCAGCTGGAACACATTATCGTGGCAGTGTGTTTGCGCGGTTCGACGCGCGCGGAGTTTAAACGGTGGTGCGCTTTGAAAAAACAAATAGTGCTTGCGAAATCGCCACCACGCTAAAGTGCCAACTGTGCTTTATTTATTCACCCGCTAGTGCTTTTCATATTCCACAGATCTACAGAGAGTGTTGCAAATGCTACTGTAATAAATACAACGAGTGGTTTCATACTGTTCTTTGCGATGTGAACGGTTTGGCGTTGAAAAGATAGTTCCGACAACATTATCTTGAAACTGCGAGTGTCTAACATTATTCAAAACGTGTGGGAGGAAAAGTGAAGCATAACAACCGTGCTTGAGCGATAAAAGTGCATTCCAAAACTGATTAATAAAGCTCTTTACATCATGGTTTCACGACGCTACCCTACCTAGACGATTTGCACCATTTCTAGTGCGATTCCGGCATAATCATTTGCAAGCAAACGCGAGTGTTTTTCACCAAGTGCTTGTAAAAAAGGTATGTATGAGTTTCCCTTCATCTTCAACAAAACCCCGTGGAAATTCACATTGATTGATAAAAAAAAACGAATACTTCTGATTTTTATGACTGTTCCTGCCTCTTTCTAGCCATCTACCGTCTCTTAGCCATGACGAAAAAAACGTCAGGAATGGGCCATTACACGGGCACCTCATCCGGGCACGTGGGATCAACGGGTGGGTTGAGTAGCTTCTCCACCGGTGGAACCGGTGGTGTGGAAACCCCAGAAAAGCAGTCCTCATCAGCCACCGGTGCATCTGGTGGACAGCAGCACCTTCACCACACCGATGCCGGTCTCGGTGGTAAAGGCACAGTCCAGGACCAACGCCATCATCAACAACATCATCATCACCATCAGTCACAGCACCATGCGCACCGTCAACATCACCAGCATCATTTGCAGCAACAGCAGTCCGGTGGCAATGGCCGGGACAAACACACCGTACACTGGTTCCGCAAGGGTTTACGACTGCACGATAATCCGGCCTTGCGCGAAGGACTACGCGGGGCCAGGACGTTCCGGTGCGTTTTCATCATCGATCCCTGGTTCGCGGGCAGCTCCAACGTCGGGATTAACAAGTGGAGGTAAGCTATCAGCTAACGTGTGGTATTTTGCGTGGCATTGAAAAAAAACGGGTAGCTAACGGGTTAAATGGAGGTAAAAAATAAAACACCTTCGACGGGAAACCGGAAGCGACATCTAGCGGATGCACTAACGTGCTAATGATTGCTGCCAATGCCACTCAACGCATCGTCATCGTCAGCCATTATGCAATAGGATGTTTTTCAGCAACGTTAACGAATAACCCGCGCTCTCGTCATCATATCGTCGTCCGCACCTCAAACGACCACATGTTGCATTCTATCGAGAATAACACGTTGCACACATGCACCCAAAGTGCACTCACCACCACACACGGCGCGCACTCGGCACCTTAGAACTAACCCTGAAAATGCACCGGCGCTAGTGCAACGCACACAAAGTGCACCGCCAACAGTTCCGCTAGCTCGGAGAGACCAATATTTGCAGCATCTGTACGAACGCGTTATGCAGCGCGAGGTTGCAGCTGCACAAATTGCCGTTTTCTTGCGACAAAGCGGAATCTTATCGCATTTGGTTCACGTTACCTTCGGCGCCTGTTGCAAGTATTTGTCGTAGATATTGTTACGGCAAAAATGTTACACTACCGTTGGCGGATTGAAGTATAACGAGTGAATCATTTTGGGTCAAACATGTATAATATTGCTGTAATGACGCAGTCGATGATTGTCAGGCTCCTAAAAGCTCAGCATCAGCACGATTGAACTTGATTTAGGAAGACGGTTTCAATCTTCATTCATCGCTGACAAAATGTTTAAAATATGAGAGGCAGCTTAGTTCGATATTTAGAATTGAGATTAATAATTTGATCGTACTTTTGAAATGGGTTAAAATTGATTTTTAATATAAAACATTGCATTTTAAAAATAATTTCAAATATAAAAGCTTGTATTCGAAGTGATTAGCTTCAAAACGATAGACATTTTGGCCGTTCGGTTAGTTTGAAAACCACTGCTACTATTGGTACGTTTGATTATTTATAAAACTCACAATCCATTAATTTTTTTCACTGCAATTAATGAGCAAAACTTTGAAAGACTTCAAATAATGTTAGTCGTAATAATGTGAGTGGGCTCAAATTTCAACTGAGCTTTCTCCATAAGCAGGACTGACTCCTCGGCCACGTAAAAACTGTAAAATCATTGAAAACTTTAACAAAGCAAACCATGAGTGTGCAGCAGTTGACCGTATAGCTGCTAAAACAGAAGATTATGATATAAAATTTATGGCTAGCCTCATTTTCATATTTTCTCATACACAAATAGCATTCACTGACAAAACCTTACATCCAAGAAGTTGCATTTAAACATTCCCGACGTCCCGAGTACAGTGATAAAAGCACATAAATTAGAATACTGCATTGTTTAACATTTGCTTAAACAGTTTTGCTGTTTGTACAATCAAACTTATCATATCAAACATGCGACACTTCATGCCATGTAAACTTGTACAACTTTGTGTATCGTTGATGATCTCTCTTGTACGAAATGCAGAAAGGAATCAATTAAAATACGGATATCCTTTTACGTGGCACCTTTTGCGTCACATCAAAGCCTTCAATCAATGTAGCGCAATTTGGCATTTTGGCGTATCGAAATACATTTCTTGATAACCATTTTCGGTATCGGGTTTTTTTCCTTACCATCATTACGCAGTGCTGTTTCATAATACCTCCCATCGTTTCGAATTCTAAAGATGATTTGTTTGTCAAATAAAGCATCCCACTATCGGGGTGGCCTGTGTTGTAATACCTTACCCTATCTCGTAAGGGCACCGCGCCTCGAGCACACCAGACCGATCAATTTCACTAAGCAAAACCGATTCCAGGCGACCGATTCCAGGCACCGATTGCAGGACCACTCGCGACATCTCCCGCGGTGGCATTCGGAAGACGAAGCCTGTACGTGTCGCGGAAAATCGCCACCCGTTGGTTTGGCCGCACGCTCCTATTTTCCGAGCCTTTCCCGGTTTTCCTTCTTTTTCTCTTTCGCACTCGCTCTCGCTTTCTCTCTCGCTCTCGCTTCGACACATACACACAGGCACACTCCACACCCTGCGGTGTTGACGGCGTGCACTGCGTTGTGCTAACAATCACGTGGCAGACAATGTGATCAACAGCGCTACGTTCGCAGCTGAACGTTACGTAGTAGATCTGCTACAGCCCCTCCCCCTCTCCCATCCCCAGCCACCCCCTTCTCATAGCGGGAGGCCGTGATCCTGCTCTAGTGCACCACCACCCGCTGAGGGGCCCTAGGCTTGCAATGTGGCACTGTGAATGGATTGTGTGTCGTCTGTGTTCGTTTGTTTGGCTCGCTTTTTTTTTCTCTCTCTCTGCTGTTGTCTCCCTCCGCCTAGCCTGTAGCGCTGGGTTACATGGGTGGGTGGGCGACTTTCTTGTTGCGGGCATCCCTGGGATGTCGGGGGTGGGCTGGAAAAATCCACCCCTACTGAAGGTAACCGAGAAAACGGTTGAAATCGCTCACGTAACCCAACCCCGACCGCATGACGTTGGTTTTGCTGCTGGAACCGAATGGTGCACGAATTATCGGAAACTAATTACCCCCGGTTTCGGTTGTGAGATGTAAATGCATCTCTTTTTTGAAGCATGCCGTAAAGCGTACCAACTGCAGGATGAGTGGGGCTTTTTTTTAAGCTTTTTGAAGCTTTACTGCAATCCGCAATTCATGTCGTTCTGCGAAAGCCCTTTATCAGAGCGTGTCTCCACTTAAGTACAATCACACGTAGCGCTGGGGCACCTCCACAAAACATAAAAGAATGATAAAAAAGTGAGAAGCTCGTGCTGGAATGCATCACATACTGCAGTAAGTGGTCGTAGTAACAATCGTCATGCTGCTCAAAACGGCCCTAGAATGCACTGTTCTAAAGCCCGCGAACGGAAATATTCGCCCAAGAAAGGCCCGTAAATTCTGTTTTATGGAATGAAATGCATTTTGCTTCAATTCGAAAGCAGCAGCTCTAATGCACCCCGTACGCGGTTATTCTTCCCGTTTCCGCTCGTTAGGTTTCTGCTGCAGTGTTTGGACGATTTAGACCGTAACCTGCGAAAGCTCAATTCGCGCCTCTTCGTCATCCGCGGGCAGCCAGCGGACGCACTACCAAAGCTCTTCAAGGAATGGGGCACATCCTGCCTGACGTTCGAGGAGGACCCTGAGCCGTTTGGGCGCGTGCGCGATCACAACATCTCCGAGATGTGCAAGGAGCTCGGCATCGAGGTCATTTCGGCGGCTTCGCACACGCTGTACAATCTGGAAAGGTAGGTGTGGTGATGTCCTTGTGCCTTTCGGAATCTTCAGCTCACGCCACGCTTGTTTCTCTTCTCACGCTAGAATTATTGACAAGAACGGAGGTCGTGCGCCACTGACGTATCATCAGTTCCAAGCCATAATCGCCTCGATGGACGCACCACCTCAGCCCGAAGCTGCGATCACGTTGGATGTGATTGGGAACGCTACCACGCCGCAGTATGACGATCACGACGACAAGTACGGTGTGCCAACGCTGGAAGAGCTCGGTTTCGAGACGGAAGCACTCCGACCACCGGTCTGGATCGGTGGCGAAACGGAAGCCCTTGCTCGGCTCGAACGTCACCTCGAACGAAAGGCATGGGTGGCGTCCTTTGGACGGCCCAAAATGACGCCCCAATCACTGCTCGCTAGTCAAACGGGACTTTCGCCATATCTGCGCTTCGGATGTCTCAGTACGCGGCTGTTCTACTACCAGCTGACGGATCTGTACAAGAAAATCAAAAAAGCGTGCCCTCCGCTGTCCCTTCACGGGCAGCTGTTGTGGCGCGAGTTTTTCTACTGTGCCGCCACCAAGAACCCGACCTTCGACAAGATGGCCGGTAATCCGATTTGCGTGCAGATCCCCTGGGATCGTAATGCGGAAGCACTGGCCAAGTGGGCCAGCGGACAGACCGGGTTTCCATGGATTGACGCGATCATGACGCAGCTGCGCGAGGAAGGCTGGATACATCATTTGGCGCGGCACGCCGTGGCGTGCTTTCTGACACGGGGTGACTTGTGGATATCCTGGGAGGAGGGTATGAAGGTGTTCGAGGAGTTGCTGCTGGACGCCGACTGGTCGGTCAACGCCGGCATGTGGATGTGGCTTTCGTGCTCGTCCTTTTTCCAGCAGTTCTTTCACTGTTACTGTCCGGTGAAGTTTGGCCGCAAGGCTGACCCAAACGGGGACTACATACGGCGGTACCTGCCGGTGTTGAAGGTAAGCGCAGGGGTTTGTGAAATTTTAGCTAAATTTCCAGCTTGAAGACTGATTTAATTTGTGCCTTTTTTCGAGCAAACCTTCCTTTAAAAACCGTTCAAAGTAGATCATTTGCTGAGGCAGGTGCATCAGCATATTGATTAGTCCAGCGATGCAATAGATCACCGAAATTATCTGCAACTAATAGGTAGCATCAAAGGCTGAAAGTTTAATGGGAATCTGACTGATCGGATTGATAAAAAGTTGCTCTGTTTTCGAATTACTTCCATTTTACATCTCACTCAAAATTCAATAGACAACAAGTTTGTATGAATTCACCTTCAATTCTTATTCGATACGCTGCATAAGATCAATAATAATTCATGCGTAACTTTCAATTGCACAATCACCTATTCCTTACGGTCTAAATTCGTTACGCAGGCTCCGGAATTAACACTAATTCGCTATAAGAATCAATTCGTACAATAGTATAAATATAGAATTAGTGTGATTGTGAAAAAACACCGTTAAACGAAACAAACAAATTGATAAATCCGGCAAAGGGATATTAGTAACTGAATTCAATTAGTATGCAAATAAAAATCGATTGAGCGATTGTATAAAATTCCGTAAAATGAAACAAACAAAATAATATATCCAGCAAAGGAATATTAATAATCGAATTCAATGCATGTGCAAGCAAAAATCCATAATACGATTGTGGGTTGCAGAACGAAATAAACTAGATAATTAATTAATGCAAAGGGATATGTTGTATAGAGACAATTTTGCAAACAAGCGAATAACGTGAGACCGTTTAGCAAGAGCTAGATGTGCTTCCCTGCTAGCAAGTTATCATTTTTCGGCTTTTAAGCTTAGATCAGGCGTTAATTTAAAAAGGCACCATCCGATCGCAAACACCAGACCAAAGGAGAATGTGTTAATTGCTCTTGTGTTTTTGTAGAATTTCCCAACACGCTTCATCCACGAGCCCTGGAATGCGTCGGATAGCGTGCAACGAGCGGCCAAATGTCTCATCGGCAAGGACTACCCACTGCCGATGGTGAACCACGCGATCGCATCCCGTGCCAACATGGAACGCATCAAGCAGGTGTACCAGCATCTCGCAAAGTACCGCACCCCAACGGGAGGCTGTTACGAGGGTGATTGTGGCGAAAAGGGTGGTTCCGCCATCGCGGGTGTCATGACAGCGGCCAAGGTGCAGCACATGAACACGAGCAGCATGAACGATAGCCCTAGCCCAACGACGATATTGACCAGCGTGAACAGCTCGGGTAACTACATGTGCCGCAGCAATCCGTCCGCACAAAGCGATCCCAACGGGAAGGTGATCACGTACCATCCACTGTTAACCTTACCGGATGGGCGGACTGTTCCCGGTGGCAATGGTAGTGGCATCCGGCGATCAGCTGCTCTAACGGGTGGCAAAAAATCCATCGACGGATCTGATGGGCTCGTGCATCTGGGACCCGGAAAGGATGCTAACGTTGATCTACAGCAGCAGGCGCAACAGCAACGCCATCAGCAACAGCAGCAGCAACAGCAGCAAGCTCAGCAACAGCCCGAGATGAACCAGCAGTCACAGCAGGAAAATAACCGGCCTCTTGTGACTGGTGATGATGATCAGCATTACGGCAACTTACCTGTGGCTGAGTACGCGGCAATCAAACCGGACAGCCTGAGTTCGCTCATGCGCACCGGTAACCTAACGGCCGTTGGTACGCGGTTCTCCAATCTGCAGGATCAGCTAAGCAACAGCCTCATGTCACTCGAGTGTGACGTGATGGCGGCGAAGCTGAAACCAAACAACTACGAGTTCGAGCGGAACCAGAACATTTACAACAGCCAGTTCAAGGTGGAGTACAGTGACAACTTCAACTCCGGGTATGGTTTGCGTAACGCCGTGTTTTACGGTGGCAAGCGCGAGGACGACAGCGAAGACGCCAAGGTGAACAGCATCAACAACAACAGCAACCGCGATGATGACAGCACTGGTGAAGGAGTTGCGGATAACGACGCTAACGAAGACGATGAGTCCCCAATGACGTCTCTCGAAGACACGGGAGTTCGCTCCGGTTCGCTGCTGTTTGCGGCTAACAAGACGAAGATCAAGCAGGAATCGTTGGTGCAATCCTCGCGCATGTTTCTCGAACCACCGAAGCACCTTCCTGGATCGAAGGCGCATTCCACCGACCAGGAATCGAACGCGCAGGTTAAGAAGGAACAGTCGCAACACGCCTCGCAACCGCCACCGGCTCACTCGATGCACACCGACTGTGATTACGTTCCGGGGAGTCACAAATTGCTGACCGGGATGCACTGTACCGGTACGCAGTCCCAGCAGCAACCGATTTCGATTTTGGACAGCCAGGGTGAGTCGTCGCAGATGGATCAAGGAGCTGATCAACCGATGCAGGAGTCACCGAGCAGCGAAGAGAAGCTGAACGCCGCGGACTAAGTGGCACCGATCTTTGGAAGGTTTTTGTTTCTACTTTGTGCTAAATTGCATCATGTCCTGTATTACGAATGATCTTCGCGAACATTTTCCTACAACACGAACATATTGTGCTTTTGAGACAAGTCTTTAATAAAAGGAACTAGTATTGCTTAGAAAGGAACAGTCGCACATGAAATGTTTCAATACGCCTTGGTATGGGAAACAGTTTCAAGGAGAATTTCAACGTATTACACGTAAAAAAAATTTGTGCATGATTAATATATCACTACCATTGCCAACTAAAGTGTATACACTTATGTAAAATTTATGAGGTGTGTTTTGACATCGATAAGCTGAGGCTCTTTTTTGTATAGCTACTGTATACGAGTCCTACAGTAAGACTTTAAACAAGGCCTACAGGATGTCACAATATCCTACGCAATGACGTTCGAAGTGTGCTGATTGTCGTATGTGCGTTCTTTTTTGCTATTCTATGAACGTAACTAATTTAAATGCAAAACGACGTATTCTGTATGTTGTTTGTCTGTCCTATTTTATTTATACTCAAACCAATTCGATTTATTCAAACTAAAATCACTGAAAACTTTTCTCCTATGTGTGTCCTTTTCCAATGCTCCTACTCGATCGAATTTGTTTAAATCGTCATCCGGTTATATCCATGCTTTATGAACAGACAAAATGGCGTACGTTCTACTCCGTACAATGTTCGAGCACATGACATGCTCAAAGAAAACAACTGCTTGTATTTTGTCGTTATGCCTACTTCTTCAACCACACAACTGTCTCATTCCACTGTTTGGGAGCTCAATTTTTACCTGCCTATTCATTTTGAGCCTTTGTTGATGTCGTTCTTTTCAGTTAGATCGTTTGTTAAACTGCCTGAATGTACCCACGATACAATGCCTTGAACAGTCCGGGTGAAGTCTTTGGCTTTTCAATTCAAATTTTTGAACAATTTCTAAGCTAATTTGTTCAATCTTCGCTTTGTATTGAAGTCTTTTCAAACATATTCGAAAAGTAACAACTGCAGTTTTACAGTCACGCAGTTAAAGTAGTGGAATGTGCATTAATTATGCATTTGTATTTATGTAGTAGTACGAATTAATATCCTGCAATAAATAGTAAAAAGCTACATGCACGACCGTTGCTTGTAACATTCAGTAATGAATTATCTATAGATATATTTAATGAATCATCCATCAATTATCTATATTATATCGCTATAATGTGATCTTCTTCACTGATAGGTAAATACGAAACAGAACGAAAAAAAAAATACGTACAAGAATCGCATATCAGCAGCTGAAGATGTATTTTCATGCTCAATCTCTTCGTTTGTTTGCACCATTTGTCAGCGAAATTTGACGTCACCTTCGTTCAAGAGAGGAACTGCTAACCACTAAGCTAAGCAGGTTACTTGTGATCTAATTGATTGTAGAAGAAAGAAAAAAAATAAATGCCCGTTTCCAAGGCCATGTCAAGGAGGATTTATGCTTCGAGAATCATCCCCGTGAACGCGTGCTTGAAGTTCACTAGGCGGGCGAACAAACACTTGTCGTAACGGCCGTCTCGCCTAATGACTAAAGACAATATTCAACCAAAATTCAGCCTCATCCACCTGCGCTCTCTTGAGACGGAGAAGCCAAGGAATGAACTCTTCGTTCCGGAAGACGCCGGCAAGCAATGCGGCTAGAAATCCAACCAAACCTAAGGTAAACCACAGCCCCCGTTTTGAAAGCCTTTGTATGAATACGTCAATGTACGAGAGCCTTCCTGCTGATACGATCAACCTGCTTAGCCGGCCTGCTACTTGACGATCGATGCGTTAGAAGCGATTTTTAATTGCACACCTTCCCACCCACATGCTTAATGTTAACTATTGTCTAAGCGGTTTGCTTTTCCCGGGAATTGAACTCGAATTTGCATATTCCCGATATTCAGTGCAATCGTTGGTATTGCGTTGCATTTTGCTGCCACGCAAAAACATACACGCCGTTAAGCTGCGAATTCCATAAACTGGCTTTCTGAACGTTGAAACACCACAGGGTGGGTGTGCAATCATCGAGCTACTTAGCATAATCCGTTGGATGCCAGGTATGTTGTTGAGCGCATTTGCAGCTTTATTATATAATAACTGCAGTTCAGTGCACAAAAAATCGTGCGTTCGCGTTCGATTTCATTCTTAAAAAAATACTAAATTTAATTCTAAATGAGCGCAGCCGTTAATGATGTATTTCGAATTAATAGCCCCTTTTTGTATTCATTTAGGGCATCATTTTTTTTATTTCAAATAATTCATCAAAAATTGACCAGCATCCAGGGTTTTGACGGCGTTTTACATAGGTTGCAAATGCCTGGCGCATCCTTCAAAACGGTATTCTTTTTTATTATTTTTCAATGGGACCCTATTCGTTCTCTCTCAATACAGATGGTTCCACTTTAAACCACAAAGAATCGGTCAAATTTGTAGGTCACGGTAGCGCTAATCACCCAGCCGTCGAAATTTTCCAGCTTACGCCCAGCCCGGTCAGTGTCAAGGACAATCGGTCCGGTTTGTGGTCTCCCGCGTCTCTGCACGGGCCGGATTTGCATAGTTCATCGCCTCCACCACCAACCGAAATCATTTGTCAAGCAGCATCATTAGTGAAACTCGTTTTGCTTCGCCTCCCTCCACGGGCCAGTTCCGCATGGGGATGTAATTTGAGATCAATTTTTTTTTCATTCCGATGCCTCCATGCGACGCTCGGATTTGTCCGGTCGTTTGATAGTGTTGCATTCTACTTAACTGCTTATTCTTATCGCGACCGCGCGAAGGCTAATTAATATACGCGCCATTTGTGCGCCATGGCCAAGCCACGGTGATGATAATTACCTCGTCTCAAACAGTGTGTCCTTTGGGTCACACTAAGTTATTCGCGCGCTTTTATTCTTTTTTTTTTATAACGCTCCCTGCCAAATAGCATCACCGGTATGCGGAACGAACGAAGATGGACAGGTCGCTCAGCATTGGAGCGAAACGTCATTTCCGTAACCGTTGATCAACGCCTGCTGAGCTTGAGGTTAACTTTCCCATCAAAACCCTATCAACTTCCCCAACTCACCTAGGTCAGTGGAACGTAACAGTTAAACACCCTCTAAAATGGCTTTAAAGCGGCTAGACTTGAAAATAAAGAAAAACAACTCCACAACCCAACATAACAGCTCTTGGAGCTGGCTCTCGCAGTAGTACGCACAGGTTCAACGCCCATCAGCCACTACGAGTCGTCTATGGGCCGGCATATTTGCCGGCAAACCAGATCCTTCCGGAAACCGAAAACAAGGCTCACCGCAGCACTACCCCTTCCACCTGTTTGCCATAGAAACCGAGCAGCAGGCTTTGGTCAAGGAGAAGGCCAACATCTCGACCAGCTGTCTAGTGTGTTTACTCTAAACATGCTCAGCGCACCTACACATGAAGCCGGCTACAGCATAGTTGCTCCCACTCCGATGGGGGTGCTGAACAGTTCACTTCCCTCACCCTTCTAGATCGAGTGCAAACGAAGGCACTGGCTGGTGGGGAGGTTCTCGGATAAGTGCGTGCGCTACACGCAGATAGGGGTTGATCTAAGAAAGAGAGGGGTGAGCTCTCGAACATGGGGATGCAAGTCACGCAAGTAGTTGTGCGGCGTTGTGATTTGTTGTATTTGCTTTTTGTTTTTTACTTTTACTTCCTATCCTCCGGTTACATTCTGCATTACCTTTTTTTTCTCCTCTCCCTTCTCCTTCTCTCCACCATTCGCCATTGTTTTATCGGCGAATCCCGATTGATTCGCGAACCGCCCGGTGGAGCATTGCGCAGCGCATATAAGAAAGAGCCTCACGGTGCTGCGATGTCCCAGTCCGTATCGTACAATCGTGGTGTCGGCAGGTCGCGTGGCTGTGTTCGACCCTTTGGTGTTAATTTCCTTACAACGGCTCCGGTGCAGTGAACGTGCAGCGGCGATCCAGCATGAAACACCAAATTGCTCTACTACTTTTCGCGGCCATCATCGGCGCCGGTGCTGCCGCTAAGTTTCGTACGTATTGCGCCCTTTTTTCGGCGTTTTAGTGTAGTGACAAGGGAGCGCAACAAACAAAGACAAATGGCCGACCAACCGATCGCGAGCTGATTAATAAAGAACACCGGTGGCGGCAGCACGGAACCGGCTCGATTTGTTTGATTTTATGCGCCAATATTTGCACGCAATCTGACGCATGTGACGTCCCGTTCTCGGTGGCCTTGAAAGCTGGCCAAACTACGGTCCAAAATTAACACCGATCGACCGACAGGGTAGCAGTTGGCGCCTTCAGCATCTGTTTTTCTGTTTGCCTCAGATGCCGTTTGCCGTGTGACTCAGAGGCACGCGGGGTGATTCTCAGCGATTTCATGGGGTCAATGTTATTTATCCGACAGAACCTTAGATGGCATTGGGTTTTTGGGCGTTTGCGCACGTACGGTAATTAACATCCCTTGTTGATCGACTGTACTTGCCATATTGCCGGTAAATAAGCTCAAAGAAGCTATCAACGTGTGGCTCGGATTGTGGCCATTTTGGTAGCTCGATCCCTTGGCCGATGGCTCTGTTCGGCGTGGGCACATTGTGTGCACGTTGCGTGATGAAACTCATTTATTCCCAGCCACTTAAACAACACCTCTCGATTGATCAGGATCCGAAGCCGGTAACGCTGCCTGAGTGTGATTTAAATAATATGGCTTCCAGGTATGGCAGTTTACTGGAACCCCCGTAAGGGTGCGACCCGCAAATGAGCTCACCACACGTGTTACTAATTGTTTCATTACCAATCGAATGGACCTGGCGGATAAAATAGTTGTTTTTCTCCGCGATAATAGCTCGCCTCGCAAAGCTCTGTTACATGCATTTGCATACGCAATCCTGCGCAACACCTTGATTTATGCGCTAGTTGGGTGACCTCCCAATGCAACTACAACGCTTTTCCTCACGTTTGCAGCTAATTCCTTCTCGCGATGCAACCAGGAGGATGGCAAGTGTCTGCTGGAGGCGATAACGGCCACGTTCCGGAGTTTCTACAAGGGTGTACCGGAAATCGGACTGGTGCCGCTGGATCCGCTGCAAATCGACAAAATGGACATCATCCAGGGTGATGGGCCCATCAACATCGAGCTGAACTTCAAAAAGGTGAACCTGCTCGGGTTCCAGCACGCCCAGGTCAAGAAAGCCAGGTACGTTGTTGGATTTCCGTCACAGAGTAGCCCGCCTTTGGCTGTCAATGTGACGGTAAGCCTACTTGGATTGCCATGCTAATTGCACTTTTGTTTTTTAATCGTTTCATTGACAACGCCTGCAGCGGATTTACTGCAAACCCAACGAAGATGGATATGAACGTGCTTGTTCCGGTTGCGTCACTAGTTGGGGGCTATAAAATTAATGGCAAAGTGTTGATCCTCCCCATCCAAGGCGAAGGTTCCAGCAACATGACGATGGGTGGGCAACGTGTTTTTTTTTTTTTATCACAGCTGTACCGATACTATTTCCACCGCTAACCAATAAACCCTTTCTTCTGCAGTGAACTGTGGCATTACGCTCAAGTGGACCGGCAAGCTGGAGGACCGGAACGGCAAGCAGTTCTACCAGATCGACAAGTTTAAGGTGAACTTTGACACGTCGCGGTTCTACATGGACTTTAGCAATCTGTTCAACGGCGATAAGGCACTGGGCGATAACATGAACGTGTTCCTGAACGACAACTGGCAGGACATTCTGAAGGAACTGAAACCGGCGATAGCAGCCGCGTTTACGAAGATATTTGAAGCCGTCGTCCGTAACGTTTTCAACAAAGTGCCGTACAACGAGCTGTATCTCGCGTAGAAGGGATGCGCGATCGAATGCACGTTTTAAGTTGCCAAAATTGTATGTTTCAATAAATTACACAGGGTTGGAGTATTTTTTATTATTTTAAATTATTTACAAAATGGGTAATTTTTTCATTCATTAAAACATTTTATTCTATAAGTTTCCATAACCTTTCACGGCACAATTTTTTTATTTTCGATGGTACTCTAAATTTAGCTACCTTGATCGTACATAATTGAAATGAAAATGGAATGAACTATATTATGCTATTGAAAAGATTTCTCCGGTTGAAATATGCTTGTAATTAATTGATACTTGTGAAATTTTCTACACTGTCCTTACTATACGCTTCCAAAGAACACTGTTCCTATAATAATCCTTACGTTACGTTAAGATCGTTACGGTTGATTTTGATGATCATGGCGATAAACGTGGCTGTTAAAACAGCGATTGAACTTGATTGATTAATGCACTGGAAAGTGGAGAACTTCTCTAGTTTTAGTCTTCTCTAGTTTTTATTGTTGTGTTCGAGTAAAAGCCATCAAATGGATGTGTGTCAAATGAAAGAGAACACATTATTTGAGAAAAAAGTAAGCTCTTTTAGGTTCATACTTTAAAAAGCTACAATTTACACGAAAAAGGGTTGGTTAATACACAATTGCAACATTTTTATTTTTTTCATGAATGATAAATCAAATGTTCACATAATTCAAGTTATTACCTACAAACTCAATTTATTAACTAATCAACAGCAAAATAAAATCTATTCCAGATTACATTAACAATTGATTCGTTAATTATTTACGAATAATTATAAATAAATTATATGTGAATTAATAAGTAGGTAAAATAAAACCAATCTTAAATAGTAAAGCTTTAATGGTACATAGGCATATTTCCAAGCCTGTAATTATGATAAATATTTATTATATAGTTGTTGTTACTTTAACTTTTTTTTATCGGATGAATGATTAGCAACGCACCCTCGTGTTGGTAATGAGTAATTTATGGCCCGGTGAAACGAGATGAACCACCCATAATGGACACGCATGAAGTGGAATAATTTAAATAATCAATTACAGAAGTCACATTACATTGCTGTTACCGGCGCTGGGACCATATGTGGTTGTACTTTTAGCACATTTAATTCCGCATAACGGTTACATTTATGTTTCCTGCTACCTCATCCCATTCAACAAAAAAAACAGCAATTACACCAGAAAACAAGTCTAGTTCGAGGATGTTGTTTCAATGATCTTCCGCTTGCACTGGAAGAGGAACAACATGGATTGATTCAGCAAAGCTATCTGCATCAGTTTAATGACTTGTCGTTCAATACCCGATGCGTATGCAATTATAATTTCAGATTTAGAAAAAAGGACACCAGTTGTAGAACACATATCTAATGTATAAGAAATTCTAATTGCTGGACGAAATAGCTCAATGCCAGGATTACTCTGCATAATCACTACTTCCACAGCCTTGATAACCACATTCTAGAAATAATTAGCATCATATGTTAAAAAAAACATCGGTAATAGAAAACATTTTAAAAGTGTTGGATTGTAAGGAGTTCCATACTCATTAAATATTCACGTTTAGTATTGATTTAATCGTTGGTTTTATTGAATGTGCAAATGTGCTTCGAAAGATCCGTGCAACGTGCGTTCATTAGGCGTTATCGCGAGGTTTCATCTCAGGTGCAAAAGCTACCGAAGCAGAAGTTTTCCCTCTAACGATTAACGCAAGCTGAGCACATGGATTACTTCCTGTCTGTTTTGTCGAACTAGCGAACGCTAACTATGCATACAATTACACTTATTGCTACACAAAAGATCGCGTTTTCTCGGTCTCTCCCTCAGATAAGATGTAACCACGCTAGGGCAGTTTCTAATTAGTTTTCGACTGACCGGCTCGTTGTTTTTTTTTTTGAAGGAGCACACGAAAATAAAAACCCCCGTCCAGCCATCGAGGGTCGATTTTTCATTAACCTTTTCACGTTGCCGAGTGTGTTGTCGTCAATTGCAACTAATCCATCCGTCCAAGGGTGGCTTCGACCCAAAAGGGCGGATGAGCAGGATCACGCAAACGTGCGTCGGAGCTCATGCGGCACACGAGCACGATGAGTCACGGATAAGGCCCTTTAACGACCATTTACCGATCCGCGCTAATCACCGTTATCGCTCCCGGTGGGAAATGCCACCGGCCTCCATCCCCCAATTACCGGAGACGTACGTGGGCACCGGGCGCACGTCGCGCTATCCGTCGGGTCAGCGTAAGGGCGCGATCCAATTGGGGTGAACTTTTTTCTCCCTGCCTCGGGGTCAGCCCGATTGTGCAACCTGCCTTAGAAACCCAGCTTCTCGGGGAAGCTCTCTCCCCCTGAGAAAACTCCCTGGCACCATCCTGACCAATGCGCTCCAACCCGGCCCGCAATTGCTATGATCCAGTAATTATCGCACCCCTTTCATTTGCACGACATCGTTCTGGAATAGTTTAAGGAGTACGTGTATCCCTAGAACAATCGTCTCACCCAGGTCTCCTCCCCCTCGAAGAGCGAACGTAAGGAAGTTAGAGTGTCCATTACACCCACAATAGATTACACGCGACATCCCTATGGGCTTGTGGGTGATTCAAGTGAACAAAGCAATCACGTTCGGGGTGAGGTGTGCAAATAAGGTCCCGCCTATCCTGTTATTAGACCGATCGCAGGACGCTTGGTATCGCGCAACTCTCGTGCGTGTGTGTGTGTGTGTTTCGGGCGTGTCATCTCGTCCAGTGCCATAAAGATCATCGTAACCAGTTCCGCTAGCTGTGACGTACATCGAGACGTACCAAGCAAAAGGCTCCCCGCAGTGCTAGTGCCCGTTCATAGTGAGGATAACAGAGAGAGAGAGAGAGAGAGAGAGAGAGAAAAAAAGGGGGGACTGACGAGACGAGGGCTACCACAGACGATAAACAGAACGCAGGCCCGCGATCATATATAAGACCAACCCTGATACAGCAGGTTCCACAGGTTCACGTTGTACCTTTCGTGCAGTGGATGACGTAGTCGCTGCCTATTCTAAACCGTCGTTCTCGATCTTCGTTACTTGTGGCAAGAAGGTTTTTCCGCGCTCGCGATCATCATGCATAGTGCCGTGGTTTTAGTGTTTTTGGCAGCGCTGGTGGCGTTATGCAGTGGAATAAAATTGCGTACGTATTGCCGATATATTCGGTATGGTCATTTGAATCGATTTATCTACGCGCCGCAGGATGCAACCCGTTTGAAGCGGCTGAAAAAAAAGAAAGTGCATTTCATTTTACCTTGTGATACTAAGTGCCGTTACTACTGATTGAGCTCCTGTACTGTGCAATGTGGCGCTTTACTGTGGATCGAAAGGATATTGAAACGGTTTAACTTAAGCTTAATATATTTCCAAAAAACTATAAAGACTGTATAACTAGTCTAGAATCAGTATTACCATACACAGCCTGATCACTGATGTGGGCGTATAACAGATAGTATAACAGAAACAAGGATCTAGCGAGGTAGCTTATATTGGGGCAGCTTATAGCAAATCTTAGGTGTATTCTGGCTGTAATTTTATATCCAAATTCAATATCAAATTTTAATAACCCTCTAGTTACTAAATTGTATCCAAAGTATCTAGTATACAACGGCATTTAATTGTATTTAAAAAACGAAAATTGCGTAGTGTCTCTTTTAGCTTTTTTTTTCTCCCTCTCCTCCCTCCCCGCTAAGAAGCTGACGCAGACTTTGTAAGAAAAATCATCAAGGTCATTCTATTTGATGTCAGCATCAGTCATTAAATGTTTCACAAAACGGAATAAAATGCTACACGTGGCATCAATTCAATAGGCAAGCATTCGGTTGATCTTTTTTTGTTTTTGTTTTTTCTTGAAACAATTGCAAATTATGCGCTGTAACATGAACAACAAGAAGCGGTGCGCTAAAACGTAAATCAGTTCGACAAATTGAGTAAAATGATATCATTCGTTTTTCAGCGACTTCGTACAACCGATGCAAACCAGGCGACGAACCGTGTATAATACAGGCGATAACCGACACTTTTCATAAATTTCAAAATGGTGTCCCGGCGCTAGCGTTAGCCCCCTTGGACCCGTTGCGCGTCGATGAAATGGACATCGTACAGGGCCAAGGACCGGTCAATATCGTGCTTAATTTCAAAAACGTCGATATAACTGGATTCAAGGATGTCATCGTGAAAAAAGCAAAGTATGCAGTGCATTGTAAACTTTCCACTTACGGTATATTTAAAACTCCTACTCTCATTCGCCAGAGGACTGACTGCAAACCCAAACGTAATTGAGATGAACTTACTGCTACCGGTTGCATCCCTCATTGGCAGCTACAAGATCAAAGGCAAGGTGCTGATTTTGCCCATCCAGGGTGAAGGCACTAGCAATATGACGATGGGTAATATTGATCTTCCTAACAACTCATTATGCTTAAATCTTTCATTACTGCATATTTTGTTTGTTTTTTTACATCACAGAAAATTGCGATTTTATAATGAAATTTAACGGCGGATTGGAGAAAAAGGCGGATGGCAAGAAGTACTACCAGATGAATAAAATTAAAGCGACGTTCGACACCACCAGATTCCATATGCAGCTATCAAACTTGTTCAATGGCGACAAGGCGCTGGGCGACAGTATGAATCAATTCCTAAACGACAACTGGGAAGACATCCTGAAAGAACTGAAACCCGCCATTATTGGCTCCTTTACGAAGATCTTTCGAGCAATAATATCCAATGTATTTGAAAATGTGCCCTATGATGAGCTGTTTTTAAATGAAGCATAACTAAACTTTTGCTTAAAATAAATAAATATAAGAAACTTGTTGTGATTACCGAATAAGCAGAAATATACTGCAACATGGAACTTTATTTATTAAACTGAGGAACGTGGAAAGTTTTATTTCATATTAGTCTTTATGCTAATTTAGTTCTCAGTAAGCAACAAAGAGATATGGCATTCCTAAAAGAATCATTTTTTTGAAATATTTCATTGATAGATGAACAAGAAAGACATCGTGAATATAACAATGAAGAGAAGGATGACTCGTGTTTCAATAAAGGTATAAACTATTTGAGGAAAAACGTCCTTAAATAACATTCACGATTGCAAAAATATAATTAAGAATTCATTATAAAATCATTATTATAATTTTGCGATTTGAACGTACGCCTAACATAATGTGACTTTCTGAAATGACAGTAGTCAGAGACCTTATGCACCACCCTGTGTGACACACAAACACGATTTGTAAAAATGGAGTAAATTATTTTCACATTTTGTTTTTTTTTAATCCAATTCTTATTATTCAAAAATTTTATTTCAATATATAATCGCTCTATCTGCATAATAGAAAATAAGCATTTTCTGTAATTAGACCAAATTTATGCCAGCAATCGAGAAATGCTGTCATTTTAATTTTTTTCCGAATCAGCTGTCAACGAAATAATGTAGTAATGTCATTGTTTGTATTTTTACTTCCACCTCTGTTTTTCTATACTTTTCCAAAAAAAATCGCCTTACTACTGCTCCCGCTGTCATTCTGAAATGCTACCAAATGAAGTGCGATCAAATTTATAAATCCATGCGAATTTCTTTAATCATTTTAATAGTTTCGCTATTTGTGAGTGGCTCTCAAATAGAGGATAGTATCGAAGAAGAGACGGTAGTTGAAGGTACGCGATGCACGCCGAAACAAGGGTCGTTTCGGGTTTTCACTCGTGAATGTGTAATGCTAGTATCATGTTTAATATAGTTTTTTCTATTAATTTGAACAACACTTTTGCCGGCTTGGTTGTTTTTAATGTTTTCTGGTTTCACTATTCCTAGATTTCTATATATGCCGCACCTGTGGGAAAGATGTTAGCGTAGTGAATCTTGCATTCGACAAATACAGCCCATTGGCACTTAGTGCCACAAATCACACATTCACCGAAACGAGGTCCGTTTTGGTACAAGAAGTTCAAAATCCGCTTGGCATCAGGTTTCATATTTTCCTAGTGAAACAAGCCACCTGTTCGAAGGTCCAACCGGTAGGTTTTGTCTTTACAAAACGTTTCTTTTTTTCAAGGTCTTAACAACTGATTAATTTTCCATAACTGCAATCACCCCTTTGAACAATCTACTAGTGGACCTTAAAATCGACCTGGTTTCCTGGCTATGCTTGGAAGGTGTGTATGTGCCCCAAGTGTCACACCGTGCTTGGGTGGATGTTTGAACCCGTAGAGAGCGCCACGGAAGAACAAACTTTTCCTTCGGAAGCAGGATTTTACGCCCTTATCTTCCAAAATATAATCACAGAAGGATGTAAGTATACAGATAACATTAGTTGCAGTGACTTACATCGTAGTATATCTCTCTGTAGTTATAGAACAAATCACATTCATCATTGCACTTGTTTTTTCTACTTCCATTACTAATTCGATTATGTCGATCGATGAATCATTGCTTTTAGACGTGAACTCCTTGCTTATGAAAGAAAAAGCACTTCGTGACAACTGACATCCTACAGTGAAGTAATCATGGTTGACCCAAAAAGACACATAAACGTTCTTTCGCCGGAGGAACAATCGTTCCTAGATGAATGCGAGAACGAATTTGCCGGTCGGTTTACTGATCTTGACGAGGAATTCATGGCGCACTGTCAGCGTCAATCCCATGCACCGCCGGTTGTGCATCCGTGGAACAACTGGCGAGGAGGTCACGGCGCCCGAAATAGGCACTCCCACGATAGAGGCGGTAGAGGCAGCCGCTCAATTCATGGCAATTACAGATATCAGCCTCATGGCGGAGGACATCGTAGGAACAACAATTATCGCTCCGGTGACAATTACCGCGGCAGGCGCGATGGTGGTACATCGCATCCTAATTATCGGTCATACGATCAATCGAAAAAGCGCCATTATGACGATGATTCCTCAAGAAGATAAGCATACTGACGATGCAAAATCGTCGAAGTTTGCGGATTTGTTTTCGCATAAGTTCAATCAGTTGCAGAAGCTGCGCTGAGAATATTCCCTTCACTAGTATCCACTAATTGAGAGTTTACGTGCGCAGATCCTTTACGATTTTGTAAATAAAAATCTGTAAATAAAGACTGAATCGAACAAATTATCGCCGCTTTCTTAAAACTGCTTGCATTCATCTTCCGCATTTTTCCGTAACGATTGCTTTTGTGATACCCCAAGGTTTTAGTTACCAAAGATTTAAATAATGAAGAACGTGTTTTCATTTGGACAGCAATCGTAAGTAGGTTTCATACTCGTGATACTTGTAAATAATGACTTATGACCCGTACCCATTTCAACCCTACCCTGTCCATTTGAATACAGAGGTGGATACATTTTTACAATTTGAAAATGACAGACTTCTTCAAAGAGCAACAGAAAGCAAAAAAGCTTATTTTCTAACTGCACATAAGCTGTGAACGGCTGTTGTGAGTAATATGATTAGATGGATATGTAAAGCTAATCGCGAATTGATTCAAACTACTATAATATGATAAACATATTTGTAGATCATGTATTAAAACTGACTTATAGGTGAAGCATATTCAAATTTCTTCTTGCACTTCGTTGTGCTCGTACATGGCTTGAGTTTCCATTTTCAATTCACGCAATTTAGTAAGGTACAAACATGTTACATTTGTGTAGTGATTAAACAACTAAAATGATTAATTTAACCTATCTGTCTATCATCTACTTCATGTTTTAGAAGCATCACTATGTGACGAATGTACGTTTGCACAAGAGGTATTGTTTTGTTGGTGTTCTGTGTATTGCACGGTCTCTTTAGCTCTCTCGTTTTCTCTCTCTGTCTTCCGTCAATTGGTTCTTGAGCCTCGACTCACACGCGCCCCGACAGTTCATTCCAACGGCAGCCGTGTTCGTGCCAGGTCCGTACGTGAACCAACACGTGTGCACCGCGCGCGTGAGAGCGCGATCTCGTGAAAACGATCAATACCAAGAGCGTAGTGGCGTGCGCCAGTAGAACCAACTGCTCGCGCACGGTGTAGTGCTCCGTTGCGGTAGTTCTGAGCCGCTCCACACGATACGCTGTCCGTTCGAATTTCGTGCTCCAGGTGTGTAAACGCGCGTGCTGATAGCATTTGTGCCGTGTCCGCTTGGTTTTATAGTACCGTCCTGTAATCGCAAGCAAATTGTGACAAATCGTGTGTTTGTTTTATTTGGTAGCGCATGAAAACTCGTGCATATGCAATCACGTCGTTTGATGCTGATTTGCATAGATTTATGTATGGTGCTACGAAATCACTGGTGCGCCGCGCCGTGCGATTTACATTCGTGTATGTAGGTGCGACAGTTCACACACTCAGTCACGGCGGTTCAAGCAGTTAGTGCACGGATGCGCCCGCGTGAGCTGACGGTTTGCGCATGCCCGCACGGAGGGCCTTTAGTGACTGTCAGTTAAGTCACGGGATTGTGGATCGATTTTCGCTGGAGATCGATCCTGGCCGCTGCCGCGCCAAAACCGAATTGCAGCAAAAAATCGGCTCGCCCCTTCTGTGAGGTGTTTCATCCTGTTTGATATCCTTTCCCTCTGGCGAGCGGCTCGATCGCTGGCTGCGAAGGTCTGGTGTGATTCGCTGCACGATGTGGAGAAAATTGGTGAAAATTAGTTTGCACAAACACATCTAGTGGGCCTTGGATCTTGGCAGTCACCACAGCACACCACTACCATCGCTTGCGTGTTACATGTTACCGTGCTACCAGCGGTAGTGAAACCGTGAGTTAGTACGCGTATTTTCCCGCGAAAGGGACGGTGCCGGTGCGGGAATGTTTTTCGGTTGCAAAATCGTATGTCAGTGAATAACGACAGTTTAATTGCTCGATTAGAATAGATCGCGACTGAGCGATATAGTGTTATCGGAAAATGCCATCCATTTCAAACGGCGATTAGTTCACGGAGCAGTTGCAGCTAGTAGAAATTCTTCATTCTTGGTGGATCCTTGGTGTAAAAATCTCTGGATTTTTGCAGAATTTCATTGGTTCTAGCATTAGCACACCATTAAGTTCGGTCAAAAGCTCTCTGTTAAAAAATATCCAAAGTTCTACTTCCAATAGCTGTTGTGACAATTAATCAAACCGGGAAGCGAAACGATTACAAAATTATCTAGTTAACGAGAGTAAATAACGATGTGGTTAATGCCCCTGCTACATTGATCATGAATGATCAGCTCCCCTTCATGTACGGCGATCCACCGGAAGCGCAAGACTTGACTTAAACGGTGCTGTGAGTAGTAGGGAAAAAAGTGCTCCATCGGATCCACTACCAGCAATTCCGCACAGGAAACACGTGCTAGTGTAAACGTGTGCTACCTCTGTTTTGTTCGATCAGCCGGTGAAAACAGCATGTTGCGAAAACCTACAACCGGCCAACATGTGCCTATCCAGACTTTTCTGTCCAACAAGAAAAGGCCAACAATGAAATATGCGCGTTTAATAATGTTCGCCCCGTTCACGTCAAACAATTATGGTGGTTTCAGGAAGTATTGATTGATTGTCCCTTTTATCCGTTGAGCGGGCTACACCGTGCCACTTGTTCTTGTGATTAATCGGAAGGAGAGAGGAGCCAAGGTTTTGGAGCCTCATACCTCTCCCTGTATCGTGCTCCATCGCGTTATGAGTGATTTAGCGGCAAATGTATGTTTTGACGCCTTATCCGTGCTGCACAATGTACAACTCGTTGAGAACGGTAAGTAATACATCTTATTACCTCACTTTTTGTTAACGCACCGTGTATAATCTTTTGTCGCGATAACTATTGAGTTTTTATAGTTGATCGTGGATGGTATGCGTTGGCGAAGCAGGAAAACCGAGACGTTCGTGTCGTTCAACCAGTAACTCTCCTCGTATAATAAATGTTACTGACGGTTAGAAGAAGTGTATGGCTATCGCTATAACTAGGATCAATTGCTTTCACATCTTTAGAAGTATATGTTTTAGGCTATTTTTCTATATTTCTTCCAGCTGATCTCCTGGGAAGTTCTACTTCATTTGACCAATCCACTTATCAAACGCGTAGTTTATAAGAAAGCATAAAAAACGTTTAATTCTATTTGTGATGAACTTGACCTCTTAACCTACATCTTGCATCATCTTTTTCTCCCTTCTATGGAACAATTGTCGATTTGATGTCGTCATTATTATCATTTTGAGCTACACATCCCTGAAAGTGGCAATCTCTGCAATCTTTGATGTGCTCTCGATTATTGCTTCGTATCCCAGTAAAGAAAAAGTTGCTATTTGTTTTCAACTATAGATTATTTTTCGATAGTGCACCAAAAACATCTGCCTCACATTATTTCTTGTCTTTCGTATGCTGTATTTTTTGTTCATAGTTGTGAATCAAACGTATAACCGTCCTCGAACACATACAGACGTTAATAGGGGCTGTTTTTATGTGTTCTTTTCTCTGCTTCGTGGTAGAAAAGGGTGATGTATTTTTCTTTAGATTTTTCCTAGCGCATTGCGCAGCTAAAGAAAATCATACCAACATCGTGAAGCAATTTCAAATGTTTTTCTCCTTACAATAACCCTTGACAGTACAAGATACACGATCACTAGTAGATTGTTTGTTTACTTTGTTTTATTTTGTTTTTTGAATCAATTTCGTTAGTGTGATATATGTCAGGCATAAGGTATAATATTTTCAAATATTTGTTTCAAATTTTATTCAAACTTTGACTCATTTGCTGATAAGAATGGCAATTGTAGATGAGAGTTTTAATTATAAATTAGTTCAAACTAATGTAATGTAAACTCATATCCTATATATCTATGATTTCAAGCTTTTAATAAAATCTCTGTTAGCGTTTTATGTTTGCTATAAATTCTTAAAATTAGACTTTAATATAAAAAGGCAAAGTATTTCCTTGCCTTTGGAACCGTACCTCCGGTCTGCTTTGATGACTAGCCTCAAATTGTAAGCCCAAATGATCATCTGAGCTATTTAATGTATTTTTTACATCAATTTCATAACGTAACGTAACATTCTCAATTTGTTGCATCAATCAATTGCTGTAGGAGCATGCGTTGTAGCCGAGAGAATATATCTTTAAGTTAAAAAAATGCGGCTCTTCATTAAAGAAGAACAAAACAACTCTAATCATGACTCAATTCAAACCGATGACGATCGTTTCTGATCAAGGGTTAGCGCTTTCCCAACGCTCCCCGAACATCATGCGTATGCGTGCACGGGAAAACAATTAATCGGGACTGCCTGGTGGCCACACACAGGCGTACGGAAGGCATGACTCAAATAGACAACGTCCCTCTAGCCTCGGCGCATCCCATGCACTTCTCCTGCATCCTGCGTTTGCAGCCCTGCCAGCTGCTGTGAATGAGAACGGACCACCCCCGGTTCAGGGTGTATGCGTGAGTAGGTGGCACTATCGTGATCGGGAGCGCAAATATTCCGTCACAATCACGTTTTCACGCCAGCATCTCCCGCCATCGCGAGATGAGAGCAAAGAGAGTGCAAGAGAGACCTCACCGAGAGAACCACACACGGGGGCAACATAAGCGTGAGTCTCACCGTGTCCCGAGTATTCGAATCCCAGAATCTTGAAGGTGTGCACACCGTTTCTTTGCGCCCTATCGTAGTCTTGATCGGCCGTGTTGACTGGGGCTCAGGAGGCGCCAGGCAAGCTAGTATTGCGCTCACTTAGTGTCGCCCTAGTCGCTGGCTGGTCTAGTAGTGTGCGGCTAAGATCCTTCAAGGGCTGGAAAACGAACCGACAGACCCAGGCGCCCCTCGCCTTCCTGGTGAAGGGCTCGCTCGGTGGCAGTGGAAAATCGTATCGTACGATTTTTACTCATCCATTCCGTTTCTGCTGCGTTCTCGTTTCGTTTCATTTGGGGTTTTTCTCGCTTGAAAACTCGGACGTCCTGCTGGCGAACAACCCTCACACGGCCGCCATCTCGTGCACCTGTTCTTGCTCCGCTACCGCTTCGAAATCTGCAACGTCTCGTGTCTCCGGGACGATCGTACTGTTGGCATATTCACGACTGAATGGACATGGAATGTGCACTATCCCCGACGGCTGCGGGACTAAATGTGTGATTACTGTTGAACAATCGTCCCACCGGCGGTAACTTCGCATTCGCGCAACGGCATTTTGTCCTGCGTTGATCCTGCTCGGGACGGAATCCTTTGCTGCCATTTCATCGCCACCGCTCACTACGACCTCTGCCACGATGATCCTAGTGTGCAGCCTCTGTGGGGCTTCCCATTACACCCAGAACTGCCCAGAGTATGCCAAGGGAGATCACGTAAGTACACCGATAGTAGATAAGTGATATCAGTTTAGATAACTAGCGTGTCCAGCATGTTCAACCAAAACGTCGATGTCCATATAACACCCACACGTGGATGGTTATGTTTTCGAACGATTGCACGGCCTACTGTCTGCAACATGGCATAGAACGAGGAGCAAAGGGGTCTTTCGCAATACTTTTTTGATTTGGAAAAACACTCCTTCACCCAGCCTTCTTCGATTAGCGAGGAAGCTCAGCGTGAAAAGATACCGCAAAAAAAAGAAGCAATAGTGCACAGGAAAAAGAGCGGAATTAGAAATTTAGCACTTTACAATCGTCTCAAAACAGTAAATCCATGCGCTAGGGCTATAATTCCTTTTATGGAAGTAAAGTCAATCTCACCCTGTCTGTCGCTCGAGTGTGTGTCTGACAGCCGAGCTCTGCCAATGTGTTTTGTAAGCTGCTGACGGTGGAGTGCGTGCGTGTGTGCCACTTCCGCTCCGCTGTGAACATAACTCAGTAGCTGACCACATCCATCTCGTGGATCCTCCGGGGGATCCATCGTGCACGCATCCTGCCCAGACGAGACCCACATTGCAGCGAAGGATGGAAGCACACTTTCTCCGATTAAATTATATAATTTACGCATTTTATAATGTCCATGACAGCACACACATGTGCGCAATCCGGTCCTGTTTTCGGTACCTGTCTGCGCAGTCCGCTCTCGCGCGCCGCCCCAATCGTGGCAGATCGTGGATGGGTAGGGTCAGCGGGATGGTTGGGTTTCTCCCGATAGAGAAGGGCCACGAGCCGTACCGCACCAGCAAGATGGTCAGGAACGCACAGCAAGAGGAGCTCCAACCCGTCCGGGCATGGTAAAGGGACAGGTGGAGCTGGGTGGGAAAAGAGTCAATATTTTTATCCTCAACAGAACACACGAACCTTACACCACCACCGACGCACCCAAAACCCGTCAGGCTGCGTGAGTGTGATCGTTCGGAAAAGCGTTCGAGTATTTGTGGAAATCTTTGAGCGAAACGAGGAAAAACGCGAGTGCATGATGGTGAGCGCGAGCAAGCCAGAACAAGAGATCGTGGAAAATCAAGAGCAAAGATTTGAGCTGTTTTGAGAGGAAAAATCCCATGGAAAACACATTGCGTTTCAGCGAGAAAAGCGATGACGACGACCACTTTGCAAATGGTCGGATTGGATCCATGGCCGTGCAGAGGTGAATCGCGAAACACGGGAAGTCCCGTGTGTTTTTGGGGCATTGTTGAGTGAACTATTCTGTCTTTACCGTTTTTTGCGGTCTATCTTCCTGTGATCAATAAGACGTGGGGAATATATGACCCTTGTGTGCGATCATTTCAGAGCGTTGAATTGATTATGCGAGAAAATACATCTTGCACTGTGGAGCCAATGAGCAAAGAAAAGTTTCCCAACATTTTTGAATTTATAAGCAATGGTTCAAATCATCTGGAAAGTGGTTCGGGCGCATGAGGTAGACAAATTCCTGGAAAATGTTGCAAATGTGATTTTGTTTGCGAATTGTAAATCCAGGAGAAGTGATACCCAATATTACCAATTAGCCCAATGTTGTATCATCACCTAGTCCATTATCAGTGTGTACGTGCATTAATCTATGCTTGTTTTTCATTGACATTATCATTTCCTCCTTCTTGCATCGCACACTTCCAGGTTAAGGATAAGCCCTCGCTTAACCTCTCAAGGTCGTCGGTTCCGAATGGCCTGCTGATAATGGACACCGAGGAGGGCAGTTGTGTCGTCACGTCGCAAAAGTTCGCCAAAGGCACCCGGTTCGGTCCGTTGCTGGCCCAAAAGTCGTACGTTCCGGTGAAGAATATTCCATTTCCGCTCGTTCTGTTTGCCGGCCCGTACTACCAGCAGGACGAGTACAGTAGCGATTTGCAGGCCCTATTTAGCAGCACTCGCAACATTTACCTCGATACCAGGAACGAGAGCAGGTGCAACTGGATGATACATGTCAGCTTGGCGCGATTCTCCAACGAACAGAACCTCATTTGCTATCAGGTAAGACGAGAGGCGTTAAGGCTCATGTCCCCGTCACAGCGCAGAGGCTAGAATGTGCAAGCATTATTATTATGCTTTGTTGTTCCGAACGCGTTATCACAAAATTTGTAATACCGATTACTATCGAGTGTTTTTGTTGCTCTTAGTGCATGCCGGGCTCCGGATTGCTTATCATGAATACGCGATCGAGAGAGTCTAGTAGGCCGAATGCTTCAAATGGTTCTACTAAATACGCCCTTATCTGGAGCCAGCACCAGTTCCACTACGCATCGGACCTGGGAAAGATTGCAGTAAATAGCCGAATTGTTGCAGCTCACAACGCAGTCGGGTTTTCGGTGTCCATATTAGTAAGCTGCGTGGCTTACATCTTCTTTCTTTCGGTGAAATATTATCAATTATCGGATTTCAGCTATCGCTTGTGCTCATCGCACCGGTATTGATCAAGCAGCAAAATGAGAATTAGGATAAATCACGCCTAGAATTCATCTTTCATAAAAGAGATTCGCATTTTAAACAGATGTGTGCGATATATCAGATTACGATTAATGTTTCATTCTCGTTGGTTCATTTTAGGAAAATGACGAAATTTTCTACACCGCTGTGAAGGATATTGAACTGGGAGACATCCTGAGGGTGTGGTATTCACGCAATTACGCCGCCAAGATCGGAGCCACACTCTTGGATCCCGGTCCGTACGACATTTGCGGTAACATTCTTCATTCGGTCAGTATGGATTATGGGCTCGAATTAGAGAAGAACCAAGCAAGCAATTTCTCACTGGATGAGTATAATCGTGCCATCGCACAGGGCACTGTTGACAGCTGTGGCTTCTCCGGCAACGGGTGCAATTCAACAGTCCCGAACAGTGACGCTGGGAGTGGAAGTAGGAGTACTAGCAGCATAGGATTGCCGCAAGGACATCCAGGGAGTCCTTGCACGTCCAGTATGATGCTTCCTGCCTCGTACAATGAACAAACTTGCTTGGGAGACGGTTTAGGAGCTGGTGGCTCCCGAGACACGATAGATATTGATAGCAACAATAACAGCAGCAGCTTCTGCATGGGTGCCGATAATGACACGATCGTCGTTAAGCGAGGCATCAGATCGCCTGCATCGACAAGCATGGCATATGACACGGTGTCTTTGCCACCGATCGATAGCATAATGAAAACAACTTCGCCAAAATATTCCACCACGTCGTCGCAGCAGCACATGTTTGATATGGATCTGCTGGGGACGGGAATATCAACTAATGTGCCTGATTTGGAAGATGATTTTTTCAATCCTTCCTCGCTCATGCATGCTAGTCACCAAGAGATGCAACATCATCACGACGAGTTCCTTCAATATCACCATAATCAGCAACACCAGCACAATGCGTCACAGCAGCATGGGGGAATGATGGCTACGGACACATCCCCCGAGCTGCGACTTTCGCGTCCTGCTGGATACGCAACGGAGCAAAATCCGTCTGTACAAACTCACTTCCAACAGCCACAAACTCATCAGCCGCAAGGACCAACTGCGACATTTACAACGGAGTATCAGTGTCTAGCGAACGATACGTTGAGTCCGGCGGATCTTATCAACATTTCTCTAGGTGCCAGTGACATTAATATATCGTTCGAACCGGATTTTGGCGACGCCGGTGGTGTCAATGAATTAGTGGACGAAGGTGGCCACCATCTGCTAAGCTATGAAGGAGTAAATGACGACGTCGACGGAACGTCGTTTGGTGACGGCAGTGGGTTCGATCTACTGACAACTACAAACTCGGCGCTCGAAAATGGTGGTTTGATGGAAAAACTGCACAGCCGATTTTCCTCCTCATCCGACTCGCTTATCACACTAAATGACGCTGGTCTTGGAGGTACCGCTATCACACCCACGCCACCATCGCTGGGCCCGTCGAGCAGCGTCGGTTTAGAGACGGAAGCGGACAAGAAGTACGTGTGTGAGGTGTGCCTTCGCAAGTACATGACCAAATCGAATCTTGATAAGCACGTGCGTAAGCACAACCTCTATTTGTGCGTGTTTTGCATGAAGCTCTTCCAGCAGGCAGATGAGCTGAAGGAGCACGAGTGCTTCGAGCGGAAGTCGAAAACCGCCTACCTCCACTGTCCGAAGTGTTTGAAAGTCCTGTCGAATTCCTGGTCCCTTCAAAGACACATGAAGATTCACAAAGATCTCACGCAGGACGAATCGGCCATGGTAGCCACGGTATCGGCAGCTGAAGAGCTGGGCAAGCTGGTCGAAGAAGCAACAAGCACACCGAAATTATTGCCCGCAGCGTACGAAGATCTCTCGAATCCCACGCCCATCGAAGATCTGAAACCAAGCATCGATTCGATGGAGGGAGCTGAAACTATGACACTGCTGACAACGCCTAATGATGGCGGTGTTCTCGACAATGAGCTGAGTATGCAACACCATCAACACCAGCCGTTGCTGACGGAGTCTGAAATAAAGAAAGAGCCCATCTTTGGAAAGGCTGGCTCGCCTCCCGAATCTCCGATACCCTCGGTGGCACCAATTATGCCAAATCTCAGCACCATCATACCGATAACGAATATGAGCTCGAGCCAGGATATGATGACAAACGTGCAGGCTGCAAATGGAAAGCAGCTTTACAAGTGCATCGTGTGTTCTAAGCTGTTTAAAAATCCTAATGCCCTCGAGAAACACTTGCGGAAAGTCCACACGGTCTACACCGTCTCGAATGATTACAAATCGGAGAAAAAGGTGTTGAGCCAACTGAACCAGAAGAAAACTTCGCCGATTAAACCGGCTATTGCCAAAGCGCTAGCGACAAAACTGTCACAGAAGAGCAAGAAACAGGAAGAAATGGCGGCTGCTGCTGCAGCGGCTGCCGCTGCTGCTGCAGCTGCTGCTTCCGCAGCCCCAACGGTAACCATGTCCGTCGAGCAAATTCCGGATGTGAATGGTTCCATAAGAAGCGCTACGAAAGCCCATTTGATTAGTCCAACGGCGCATGTGGCTTTGGCTGTATCATCACCATCTTTGTTGAAGGACCACGGATCGCTAGTATCCCAGACTAGGCCGTATAACAAAAAGAAGCACACGTCTAGTGGCATAAATGACGGTGGCAAGAGCACATACAACGGCGTTTACAGTGGCCATGTCACTGTTCCTATTTCCGGAGCACAGATTTTGGGCATCAATAACACGATTTCCAATGTTAGAACATCCGATCAGCTACTGCCGTGCAGTGCTGCGGAACTAAGCACCGTACCGCAAGACGCGGCAGCAATTTCCAACGGAATCGCTGCCAGTTCTTCGGCGATTTCATCATCTTCATCCTCCAAATCGCACAGCATCATCATTATTTCCAACGTAGAACTAACCAACAACAATCGGATCGATACTAGTCAATTGTTTCTCAACCAAAGTGCACCCCCCGGCATCGGAACTAACAGCAACGGAGGCTTAAGCGCTTTGGGAAATAAAATCGATCTAAAAGTATTAAACCCCACGGATAAACTTCCGAAACTGGTGCCTATTTCTAGTCACCACCATCATCATCACCATCAGCTGCAGCATCATCATCATCAGCAGCAGCAGCAGCATATCGTTGGAACAGGAATAAATGGTACAGCCACTTTGCAGCTTACCGGGACTACCATAATGGTCCCCACGAATATGACGCCTACTCAGGCTGGAAACAAAAATGAGAATGCTGGCATTTCTACCGAATCCGGAGCATTGTCCGACGGAGCACTATTTCACAACAGCAACGCGAAACCATCACCATCTTCCTCACTGATTGCGCATAATTCCGCGCTGCTAACACTATCTACCGTTCCAGCATGTGATTCAAACGGTGCTCTCGAAGCTAGAGTTTTGGAGGATGTTAGTCTTGATGATAGGTGCCAGGCGGTCGACAAAAACAACGTATATGCCAACAAGGGGGATCTATCTGTAAGTATATAGTGTAGAAATGCAGTATGCTAAAGTAAGTTTGCCAGTTTTATCGCTTGAACTATTATCAGTAGTAGAATAGCTGTTGGAACAGAAATGTATCTTCCACTCAAAGCATTAAGATTGATGCCGTAAGTTGTGCAATTGAATTCTACATAGCATATCCACCAGATCAATATCGTTGCTACTTGTAAATTATAAAATGTTCGCTTAATTTGTTGCACTATCAGTATTATGGCTTCTGCTGCTTCTGCATCACTAACAATCAATATTTTATTATTTTTCTCGATTTGCATACAACCAAACCAACGGCTTTGTTATAAATGGCTTCTATCAATGCATTTTACCCTGCCGTTTTCTGGCGTAGAACGAACGCGATTGCGCAATAACCACTGACGAGTCCAGCATCGCGGCCTCGTCGCAAACTTTTCCCTGTGACGAGTGTGACCGAGTGTTTTCAAAGGTAACTTATTACTTTATTTGCATTCCATTTAAACGTCCATTATTCAGATACACAGCACACACACTACGTATTTGAATTTTGATTCATAATCTTGCTTGTGTGCAAATAAACAGATTCTAATCATACATAAGCGACTATATAAGCATGTGTAAATGTGTGATTTACGTATTACGATCAACATAACTATTTAAAGAACGTGTTCTACCGTTCAATGAGGTGTTTCATATGTTCATTCTTAAAATTGTCTCCTTTTTTAGAACTATCAGTTGAAGCGACACATGGAAATTCATGACAGCGTTTACTATACCTGTCCATACTGTGATCGCGGACCATTGAAAGCGAAAGCATCACTTCGCAAGCACCTGTATAACTCCCATGCTGATCGTGCGCCGCCCAAAGAACAGATGAATAAATTCATCTCCACCCTTGTGGTGACTGATGAAAACGTTTTACGAGAGCTGGCTATGAAAAATGAGCGGAAAATACGCAACAAGAGTGCAAAAATGCAAGTTAAACTTATGCAGCAACAGCAGCTTCAGCAACAACATCAGCAGCAGCAGTTACCAGGACATCGAGAAGTACTGGTTTCTCCAAATTCGTTGTCAGTTAGCGGAAATTTGCAATGCACTTCTCCGGAGGTCATTGAGACGGGCGTTGGTATGATGATGTACGAACATGAAATGTCGGAATCGGTATTGAGTGAGCACGGAGACGACATGCTTTCATTCAAAGCCATTTTCCCCCCAGACGACGGAAGCATTGATGAATCTTCGATCGATCAGATTGATCAGATGGTATTGGAAAATTGCGATCAGAGCAGCACTTGCAGCAGTAATACGACCACGCATCTCGTGATGAGTGCCGGAACAGCCAACCATCCGGAATTCGAGGATAAAAAACGCAAGGCATGCACTGAAGTCAGGGATCTTCATCGGCTGCAACAGTTGAGCCAAACGCACGCTTTAAATCCATCCATGGGAAGTCCGTTAGGAAGAAAATCCATCAATGAGGAGCCCCTGAATATCAACGAATGCAAGCGAATGAAGATCCACCACTCGTCCTCTGTAGTCGTGCCAGCATCGAGCAGAAATAATCAATTGAACAGTACTGTCACCAGTGGCACGATCGCAGAAGAAGTCTACATGAGTGAATCATCGCGAGAACACATGCTGACACCCAATCATCTTAACAGCAGCACTAATGCCTCAGTGTCTATGGCTTCCTCCAATAGTACGGGCACCGCGCTTCGTTATTTGCGCAAAAATCAGCATGGCTCTTTAGCTTCGTCGTCTTGCGCTAACGCTAGCATAGGAACGCTCGAGGTACCTGCGTCTAGCGCATCATTCTCAAACACAGCACAAAACGGAGCGCACCATGGCACCCAGTCCCAGTCCCAGTACCATCAACATGCTAGTAGCGCACTCGATGGTACCGGGCAGCTCAACCTGGACAGTTTGTTCGGTAACATATCCATCGACAATTATGAGTTTGATGACAATGCCACCATTCAATCGTTTAGCTTGATTGAGGAAAAGTTTAAAACATCCTTCGATCAGATCCAGGAGAAACTTGACGCAGAGCTACCGTTTGACCAGGAGCAGATAAAATGGCAAAACAACATCATGGCCAATGATTCATCGAGTGAAATCGGCGACAAGCTGTTGACTGGTGAAGGAAACATTATGCTTATATAACTAATTTAAAGATTCCTCTTTTGGGTTTACACAATAAGTAGAAGCACGTAGCGCGTGTGGAGAACGAGTCAAAAATTCTTTCCACTATTTGGCCGCTTTCCCGCCGAAATGGTTTTTAACCTTTGTTAAATTGTTTAAACAATATCTTTATCATTACTATCATGATAATTATCAAGCTTTTAAATTATTTCTGGCACATGGCGTATTTATTTACTTGCGCGCTCTATTTATTTAAAATATTTATTCAATTTGTTCATGTTCGAATGCGGCTCATGCTTTCGTATTTGGTGGTTTGTTAATTTTACATTGGCCAGGAACGCAGCTATATGCATAGTCAGCGGCAGTAGTCATAAAATTCCTTATTTTCAAATTTATCGGTAACAGCAACTATTTATTAACCTCGATAAATATTTCGAGCTATTCTCCACTCAAGAGATACTCATTGATAGCAGTTAAATTATACATTTACATCTACTTTGCTTGCCATTAAAATTGTTGCATGGTTTGTTAATCAGTTTTGCAACTAAAAAAATGCTGCTAAAGACTTGATCTACAGAACATTGTAATACCATTGATAGCGAGGAAACTTACTATTGATTAGTACGTTATTTCGAAAGTAAAAAGGTGACTTTAGACAATAATATTTGCAAAGTGAAAGCCGAATAAAATCTTTTTGCGTGATTTTAAAGCTTAAATTTGTCAAACAAAATCTTGCTTGAATGCGTTTATTTTTGTATCTAAAGTAACTAGACTCTGACTGGGATGAAGGCGGAGGAAAAAAGTGCCACAATTCTACTTTTAAGAAGCAAATAAAAAATACGTTACATTATATGACGTTGGAGTAAAGGAATGCTTGAACCATACTGACAACAATTTCTCTGCTTAAAAGTGCCAATTTGGACATATGGCCATTAGTTGCCGGTCCTAGTTACTACTAAGGTTGAGTGGAGTTAGAACACGGATTAATACAGGAGGGCCCAGGTAGCTGGACTTCTGCATCGTACCGTGTTAAAACCTTAGTAAAGAAGAAGAAGAAAAGTGCCAATCTGGTCTTGGCGTGATACGCGAGGTTATACCAAAGGAAAATTATGTATTGGAATTAGAAAAGGGAACAACTCGCGTATCCTCTTACTTAAGGCGTTCATAGTAGTCCTTGGTTAAAAGGGAGAGGAGTAAATATCTTGACTGATTTTTTTACGAATAACAGGAAGGACCATTTAAATCTGTTGTTGAAAAGTAAACTACTTTAGCATATGAAAGGGCAGCAAAGCATTACCGTTCGATATCAATACTTTTGTTCCACCACATCGCGTTTTCTCAAAGAGCATTCATAACTTAACCAGCGGAATGCGTACGGTGCGCATCTGAATCATATATGTTTGAGTTTTTAAAGATTACGGTGCCATCTTCAAGCAAGGCAAAATGGTGAACTTGTATACCAAACTTACGTTACTAATATTCATCTGAAACCAAGAATCTCAACAAAATGGAACATAATTACCAAAGAATTTCTCGCCTCAGTTACGTGAGTTTTCTTCTTCTAATATGTGCATTAAAGCTATGTACACATACTTTACCTAAACTTTTCCAAGTTATAAGTGGAGAAAAATTTAAACAAGTGTTGAAAAATACAAGAAAGTGGATACATCGGTAGAGAAAAACACAAACAAATTACGATCTTTTTTACTAATATAATAAATGCATCGTTTTTCTTGGTTTATAAAGTGACAAAGTAAATACATTATGATAAAAATACTCTTCCCAAATATTGACATGACGATGATGAAAGAAACAGTGTATATTAGACAAGGTATGCTTGGAACCTGAGAAAAATACATGCTAACCCTTGATAAACTATTTTGTGTGAAATAAATAAGTTGTTATTAGTAAAAAGGGAATATTTAAATAAAGTTCTTCAAAATTTAAGCTACATATGCATTAAGTAATTTTACTTTCGACAAGACATGCTAAAAAAACAAAGAAAGAAATCATCGAACAAACTGTTCAAAATAACACAGAGCCTACCAACTCATTTTCGGGGATCCTTCATTCGAAACATTCTCCAACACGTGACTTAAATCTATTTGCTAAAAGCAATGCCCGACTTTGCTAGTAGGAGAGTTTATCAGTTAAAACTGCTTTGTAGTAGGATAACCATACTTTTCCTAAATATGCTCAGAACCTATATTGAGCATACAAAACCTAGAGAATATTTTATTTTACTCAATCAATCTAAAAGGCTTTGGAGAGCTGGCACAATTTACTGCATGTGGAGTATTCTCATGCTGAATCGGGAATCTGAATCGGGAAACAATTTTAGGAGACATTAGGTGGTTTTAAGCTAAACTTTACCATCAAAGCCATTTATCTCTAAAGTCAAACGCAAACTGGAGAAGTTATGGTTTAACGGCTTCTGGTTTAGATCTACCAAATTTTGAAAAACAGACCTATGTGCCATTTGACGTTTAAAATGTCCAAACAGTAATGTGTGTATGTGAGTGCGAGTGAACACTTATTTTGGTCGGTATTTTTGTAGGCAAAAAATTAGACTTTATTCTAACATAAAGTTCATTTAAAATCCCATTCTACCTGTAGGGATCTTGAGCGTGTTTGTAGGACATAGTTTCAGCCACAAGATTCGCAATATAAAAGTTCAAGAAGCTCAATTTCTTCAGCGTAACGTGGTATGACCGCGCGACAAAAAAAAGAAGAAAAAAAGCACCGATGTGCTGATTTATAAAACTTTTGTTTACAAGAGTTCTCACTCACATTTTTCTTTCCGTCAGGATTATACTTCCAATCCTAAAGCAACTTTTGTTGCCCTTTGCATCAAGCATTACTGTTCAAACATTTGATTTGGCTGACAAAAGATCTCGCAAAATGGATACCTTAGGAACAGAAATAGGCCAGAAAATGAGGGTAAGGCGAGTGAGCCGAATTAACTTGTTGTGATCACTTATCCTAACCTTTCTATGGACGGTTTCCAGAGTGCCGTTAAGGCAAAACTTATAGAACTTGGCACAGGATCCGCAACTGGTTATATCGACGATGAGCTGCCAGACTACGTAATGATAATGGTAGCTAACAAACGCTCGCGGCAGCAGATGGTTGACGATCTGTCACTATTTCTCGGTTCCCAAACCGAGATATTTGTAAATTGGCTTCATCAAGTGTTGCAAAAGCTGCAGGAAGTAACGTTGCCGGCTTCGGCAACGACAAAACCCAAGGAAGTTACAAAGAAAAAAATATCTGAGCCTGATGATAAACGGAAGGATAAAAAAAGGAAAGAGAAGAAAGCAAAGCGACGCGGCCGCAGCACCGACGAGGAAGCCGACGTTCCGAACGCTTCCGGTAGAACGAGCGGTGCAGAAGAAGAAAATACTCCACCACGACCAGCAATGGTTCTTCCGGCAGGTTCGATAACCGAGGTGTTTGCAAATCAGTACATAGAGAAAGCTAAAAAATCATTGGAATCTGACAATATTCCAATTGCAAAGAAACCAGCGCCCGAGCGCGCTGCATCACGAGAACGGCCAAAAACTCCACCATCAACAAGAGACGGTTTCGAAATTCCGTCCATCTCTGAAATTGCTAGTGCTGCCGCTGTCCACAAGCACCACAAAGAGCTTTGCGAGCTGAAAGAAATAGAACAACGAATTAGTGAAGCAAAAAGGCACCTAAAATCACTAGGTACGGATATTTCGGATGACGATGACGATATTTCATTAGATTTGAAGGCGATCGATGATGATTTGCAACCATCCAAATTGGGGTCCGTTGAACCGGTAGCAGAACGACAAAGTAAGACGAATACAAGTGGGATCTCCGGCAAACAAAGACAACGGATAACGATGACCTCTGAGGAACCATCGAAGCGACCTCCAGCCATGCGAAGCACGACTCCGCCAACACGTGTCACCGAATCAGAATCGGCGATTCCAAAGAAACGATCCGTGTTAGATCGTCTCGGAACGAAACGCTTGCCAGCTACGGTGCAGGAAAACGACGCAATTGTCACGGATGTTACAATTCGCGAAACACTGACGGAAGACAGAAATAAACCCAAAAACGGTCCCAACACTGCTGGAGGGACAACAAATAAAAGCACCATCATCAGCCTGTCGGCTCACAGGCGAGAGGAGAGGGAAATATACGTGCCTCTGTTCCGACGAAAGGAATCAGCAGACGAACAGCAGCGAGTAAAAAGTCGACCACGACAAGAACCCTTAACGAGAGGTAGGAGTAGGGAGCGAAACGTTCGCGAAACGAAATCTCCTGTATCCCGAATACCGCCACCAACTAGAAAAGAGCCGAGTCGGCCAAGATCACGAGAAAGTACTTTTCGTCGAGTCGATAGCCGCGATACACCAGCGATAGTGCCCAAATCTCGTACACGGGAGCGTTCGCGTAGTCGCGAATGGACCAGAGAGGCGGAACGTGTTCGTTCCGATTCCAATAGCCGTGCGAACAATGGTGGAACGGACCCTGTTCGAGGACGTATTGGTTCGCGAGTGATCGTACTTCCACCAAAACCCGAATTTAACGAGGAAATGATCCAAGTGCCGGTGGCGAGTGTTATTAAAGTCCAGCCACGGCCGGTGGTACCGAAAGGAAAACAGCCCAGTAAAAATTTACTGCTGAAAGCAATGGCTGAAGCGCAACGGTCGACTGTGGCCAATCTGAAGAAAACTATTGATAACACAGTCGATACCGGCAAACATCATATAGGAATGAAGAGAAAACTGCTGATTGAAATTCCCGGTGCAACAAACACCCATCCAGCGGGTGTTCATTACGACTCGGATGATGACGAGCAATTTCATCTCCAGGAAACTGGAATGATTTTTAACTATCGCGAGGAAGATGAAGAAGACAGAGAAGAGGAAAGTGAGGTGGTCGATATTGCAAATCAAATGTTGATGGAGGATTGTGATGTGGATGAGGAATTTAAGGAAATACTCGAAAACGAGTATGATGTCTCTCATCCGCGCAATCTTCACAGCCATCATTTGGAGATAGACCCTACAGAGGAAAAAGTCTCTGCTGACGTTATAGAGTGTTCAGTTGATGATAAAGACACGAAATTTGTCGTTACGTTGGACGGTGCGTACAAAACTTCTCTAGAGGAAAGTGTTTCCCCGAGCCACACTCCTCCCCGACCGCCTGCAGCAGCGGAAAGTGCTCCAAAAGCTAGAACGTCCGTGATGGATCGTATAGGCTACAAAGGTGGAAGTTTACGTGAAGTAAGTAGAAGATCCCCCAATCCAAAGGACTCCAAAGAAATGGAAGAGACGCTGAAGAAACGTAAAGAACGGTTCAGTGAAAAATCAGTCGTAGCTGCTTCCGTAGCACCGAAAGCAATTGGCAAGACAACCTTGTCACCGCTTCCATCGGTTTCTCGAGGCACTACACATGGCTCAAGCGTTTCGTCATCCAAGCATCAGCGATCACCCAAATCGAGCTCTCGTTCCTCACACTCGATGCAAAGCCACTATAGCTCGCGGCGCCGTACACCATCATTAAGTCCGGAACGGCCAGCAAGGCCTCGGAAAGGATCTCCAATCCATTCTCGATCGAAACGTAGCAGTTCTATGCGCAATGTTTCTAGCTCGCCCAGCCATCTAAACGAGCTGTTGCTCCAGCGCACGAAGGAACTAATGGATGATAGTGTGTCCTCCTCGCCGATCTACATGACGAAGTCGGATTATGACAAAATGGAACCTTCCTCGCGCAAACGAAAACGCGTCTCTCCCATTCAGTTCAACTTGACCGATGAGGACGATCGGCACGACAGCGACGATGATTACCATCATCATCGTGACCGGCGGGCGCGAAGCAGGGACGAGTATCGACCACGCCGCAGCCGGGAGCGTGAAAGTGACGAACGGAGCTCAGCCAGAAAAGACTCTAGGCGTGATTGGGAACGAGAAAGCGGAGAGCGGCGTGATATCCGCGATGCAAACAGATTGAAATCGCCTGGAAGAAAAATCAAAAAGCTTGAATCTAGCCGTAAATTTGACGATATTCCACCACGTAAGTGTTCAGCTTGTCATATACCTAAACAAATAGAAGGTCCTATATACAATTCAGTGCATTTCTTAAGAAGACAGTTTGAAGCTTTGCTTTTCGTATACATCTGTTTTCAATTTTTAATAGATTCTTTTATTGGGAAATCAGTGAGCAGATATGAGCTTTTTACATACTTGTGACAAATATTTTTGTTTATTTTCTGTTTTTTTTTCCTCCGTATTAGTGCTCAGTTCCGTGGCACTGTCTGGATCGGATGGGAAAAACAGCAAAGGAGGCAGCGGCGGTGCCATCAAAGAACGTTGCAAATATTTCCCCAACTGTCGCCAGGGAGATGCCTGCGAATTTCTTCACCCAGCAACTCCATGTAAAGCGTTTCCCAGCTGTAAGTTTGGCGATAAATGCCTTTATCTACATCCAATGTGCAAATACGACCAAACCTGTCATCGTCTGGATTGCAATTTTATGCACTCAAAGAGTGCATCTTCTCCCACGTCGAGTAGTCTGTCGGCTCCACCACTTGGTAAGTAGATTACAATTTTCTCGAATTATACCTAAGAAGGATGACAACATGCCTCTCCAACATAGCCAAAAGGCATAATACTTACTCATCAGGCGCTACAACCGCTTAGCGGTCTTGGCCTGCTCCAAGAGAAACTGGAAGCACTCGCAATCGAGTGCCGGTATCTTCCAATCATTAATCTCGGCCTTTTTGGCTGACGCATCCACGCCATCACTCCATCTTAGTTTGGGCCTACCACGCCTCCTCTGTCCATGTGGGCAGCCTAAAAGGACTTTACGGTCTGGGTCGTCCGGTGCCATTCAAATGACATGACCAGCCCACCGGAGCCTAGCGAGTCTAGTTCGCTGAACGACAGTAAGGCTATCGTACAGTTCGTAGAGCTCATCATAATTTCGGCTCTCCCATTGTCCTTCCATACATACGGGGCTTTGAAGTCGATCAAGAGATGGAAAGAGTGGGGTTGCTACTCGTCCATCTTTTGCAAGATATGTCGCATGGTTAGTCAGGTTAGGTTGATGATCTGAAAATCTGGTCTGTGGCTGATTTTCAGTTTCGGAATCCTCTCTGATAATTTCCAATTACTTCCCCTGTAGTTGCTGCACTGTAGCCTATCACCCATCTTTTTATAGGGTAGATGATACCAAGATTCGAATCACAAGGCATCGATATCCAACATCTTAATAACTATTTGATTAATTTCTTGTTCCAGTGCTGCACCCCCTTTCTTGATCAGTTCAGCTGATATGGTGCCGATGCCTTGTTGTTCTTCAATTGAAGAATCGCGGTAAAAAGGCATTTCGGTGACCTGCTATGATTTGGTAAAACATTTTTAAACATTATGATTAAACAAGATGATTTTGAGGCCACTGGTCATTGGTTTTTGCGGAGCGGCCATATAAAAAGTCCTTCTCCTTTTCCTCCTTGTCTTCAGTAGAGGCGTGAACGTTTATAAGGTTAATATTCAAGAATTTTTCGAACATTCTGGTTTCCCGTATTGCCCACCTTTTTCTGTTTAGCCATGCGCCACCATCCGCCCAAAGGGTTGGAACAAGCCCGTTTACTTAAGTTTAGATATGGAATGTTACCGCTCTGCTCAAGGTCATGATGGAATAGGAATTGGAAAGGAGAGCCTATGTAACCTTCAGGAGGCGGTCGAGTTCTAACCCATTAGCAGAACAAAAAAGGCATAAGAAGCGCGTATTAATCTCTTTTTTCTTTCTCCATATTTTTTTCGCATGAAATCAGCCTCATCCGTTGTTCCGGTACAAAACTACAAAACGATTAGTGCTAAGCCACTTCCTCCGCTCTGCAAGTACTACCCTAATTGCGTCAACAACCAGTGCCAGTTCCTGCATCCAAAAATGTGTCGTTTCGGGAAGCATTGCGTTAACAAAATAGAGTGTAATTTCTATCATTACGATATACCTTCGAAAGATATGCACGATGCACATTCGAAGGATAAATTTAAATGGATCTCTCCGTTTTCCGCTTAAACCATGTCAAACCAGGTGGATGTTGTTCAAAATGAGCAGTCAAATTTTAATTTGTCTTGTGTGGCGTGTGTGTATGGGCGGGTGAGCGGTTTTTGTTTTGTTTACGTGTTAACACGTGCTTCATTTGTTGTTTAAACAAATTCTTTTTTAAACATGAATCAAGTTTCTACTACAGTATCGATAAACACTGTAGATCATTTTCACTAAAGATATTATAATTATATGTTGACTATACGGCAAAGCTTGGACATATTTATTGTGTTTATTAGCCAAGCGTTCAAGCGTACACAGCTAACATTTATAACGGCATAACGATATAGCGAAACAAACGTTTGACTGGGGTTATATTGCAAAGTTAGCATGATTATGATGATTCAATTTAATTTTTATCTTCTAGAATGTAATAACACATGATAGATAGCTGAACATGTGTATAGCTATGTTACGGGAATTTTGTGAGTAAGAGGAACTTTCTGTATGCAATATAAAATGTCCGAGCATGAAATCTCCCTTCTCATGAAGGTTCAAGTTGAACCAAACAAATTTTGCCCTCATGAAATACTTTCCATCATGTGCGATGAATTTAATCTGTAAGCAATTAGTAAGCAAAGCATCTAGTGAACAGTATGAGTAGTCATATATTCAATGAAATGATTAAACGTTCTATCAACTGTAATGTGTTTCGGATACGTTAAAATTGAAAGAAACGCCACACTAGAATGTAATGTTTCAACGAGGCGCTGTTTCATTATCCGATACTCATATCCATTTTACATACTTAATCTATGCTCCGGTCCCTCTCATCGACTATCCCATATTTGTTGCACATTATCGAGCACGGTTTGTTGGTCGGACATTTTGTGCACCATAAAGTATCCCTGAATTTGAGCCGGACTGACGTTCCTCCCATCAGCCGCCACACGTTCTGCAAACGTACGAGCGTTAGATACTGCATCCTCATCGGTATAGAACCGTCGGAACATTTGCTCTAGCTGATGGCGCGAGCAGTGACCGACAAACTCTTTCACATCGACTCGCCCCGGTCGTATAAGAGCTGGATCAAGCCGTTCCAAATAATTAGTGGTCATGAATACTATACGCGCTTCGGTCGATGCCACACCATCAAGGCAGTTGAGAAGCCCGCTGAAGGTAACACGATTCAACCCCTCAAAAGCCGCCTTTTGTTGGATCGTGTCCTGTCGCGAGACGAACGCAGCATCAATGTCCTCGAGAAGAATGATAGACTGTTGCGGTGCCACGTTCATAAGGTGATTCAGCCGGTCGTCGGTCAAGCCACGCTCAGAAAGGTTCAGCAGGCAGATGCCGAATTCGATTTCACCAGCCAGCGCCGTGATGAAGCTAGATTTCCCGCATCCTGGTGGACCGTGCAGCAAATACCCCCTACGGTAGGGTATTCCTCGGTCTGAGTACCACTGGGGATTTTTGATAAACTCCCGGCAGTCGCGCAGTATCCGCTCCGAAACTCCTTCGTCGAGAACTACGGATCCTATGGGGCGCCGCTTTCGAGGATGACCGAAAGGGCGCCACTCTGAACCCATGGCCGTGTACATGATGGTCTTTCCCTCGGTGTTTTTCAGCGCCAGTTGACGAGCTTCTTCCAGAATTTTAAAGTACATATTTTTGTCCCTCCCAAAGGCGGTCAGTTGTACCGTTTCCCATGGTACTCCCATATGCAGGTCCAACGTGTGCTGTTCTCGGGCGCGATCGACCTTGATCCATGTTCCACCGTACCGCATAATGTGCGTACCGACTGAGGGAATAAAGTCGTATCTCGTCTTCACATGGCCAGTGTCACGCTGCTCGAAGGATGTCTCCACACTAAGATGCTGCGTTTGGCGTGCTCCCTTCTGTGTGATCCATTGCAGTAACCACTGATAGGATTTATCTCTGCAAGGCACCTCGAGCGTGATCATATAGTGTCGCCGGAACAGAATCAATGCACCTTGCATTCCTTTACGTAACATTGCCGCACTTGCACCGACTCCAAAGAGACCAAAGCCGGCTCCGAAATATGGATTATCGGCCAACGTAGCAATGTACTCCGTTATGGTCATTCTGCTAGGCGCTTTATTATTTACTGAAGGTAAAAACTATTTCTGATGCCGAATGAAAAACGACAAGAGTTGTTCACTTTTCTCTATTTGTCTCACTACATATGTGTAATATATATGTTTCATAATTGTTTCTTCTGGTAAACGTCAGTATAGCCAGAGCACAACAAACGGAGCCGATAACTAAGGAACTGCCGCGTCAGGTGAGTAGTGAGATATGATCAGTGAAAATCTCGCTATGCGGTGAGAATCGTTCGGCTCACGGTTGTTTTTATGTGAATTTTTATGTAACTTTCTGACATAAAGCTAGTACAATTTATTGAAATTCAGGGTCAATTAACATTTTAAAAGCTACTATAGCCAAAACACAAGTGGCAAAAATATTCTTAATGATTTCAACATGGTATTTCAACAAAACCGGCAGTGAGATTTCGGCTTCTCACTTAATAGTTGTCAACAGCGATGACAGACAATGATTGTTATAGTAAACAAACAACAGACTGATTTCATTATGATTTGCGATCGCAAATAATCATTCATAAAGCGTTTTCAACATATTTTATAATAAACGGATGCTGCTAGTACAAAAGCTAATTTTCATAAAAAAAAATGAAATTACGAACAATCTTCACTGTAAGTTTAGTTATAATGGCTCGCAAAATTTACTCATCCGACGAAGACGGAACGTGCGTTGCTAAGGAACAGTGCTCAGGAAACGATGAGAATACCATTGCCAAAGACCGATATTCTGAAGGTAATGTATATATTTTTGATGAAACACCAATCATTGGACTAACAAATATGTATGATTATGTGTTCTGTAGATTTCAACAAATATTTTAATCAAATAGAATCAGCCCTAGAGGATTACGTTCCATGCAACGAAACAAACTGCAACTGTAACGCGGATGTTCTCAAACAAGATTTGAAACCGTTTAAAACTCATGGAATTACGCGAGAAATGATAGAGCGAGCTAAACAATACGGAACGCATTACCAGGTGATCGACCATCAGTTGTACCGTCAAAAAGACTGCATGTTCCCGGCGAGATGCTCCGGCGTGGAGCATTTCGTGAAACCTCTCCTCCCGATTCTACCAAACATGGATCTGATCGTTAATTGTCGTGATTGGCCACAGATACATCGACATTGGAGCAAAGAAAAAACGCCCGTATTATCTTTCAGTAAAACGGCCGAATATCTTGACATAATGTACCCGGCTTGGGCCTTTTGGGAAGGTGGTCCAGCCATAGCTCTCTATCCTACGGGCCTTGGACGATGGGATCTGCATCGTAAGCGCATTTTGGATGCGAGTGAAGATTGGGAAACCAAGAAAGCGGTAGCATTTTTCCGAGGGTCACGAACCTCCGATGAACGAGATGCTTTAGTGCTGCTGTCGCGCTCACGGCCATCGCTCGTTGACGCACAGTACACGAAGAATCAAGCCTGGAAGTCACCTCAGGATACGCTTAATGCAGAACCTGCACAGGAGGTCACGCTCGAACAGCACTGTCGTTATCGTTTTTTGTTTAATTTCCGCGGTGTTGCTGCCAGCTTTCGCTTTAAACATCTGTTTCTTTGTCGTTCTTTAGTTTTCCACGTGGGAGATGAGTGGCAAGAGTTTTTCTACGCATCATTGAAGCCGTGGGTGCATTACGTACCCGTTCCGGTTCACAGTGGACCGGACGAGCTAGAATCTCTGATAAGATTTTTCCAAGATCACGATGATCTAGCGCGTAGCATTGCTCAGCGAGGATTCGATCATATTTGGAATAATCTTCGCATGACGGACGTCGAATGTTACTGGCGGAAGCTATTGAAGCGTTATGGGAAATTAATTAGATACCCAGCAGTACGGGATAAAAGTTTGATACAAGTTTATTAGAAGGAAAATATAACACCGAATTGTTCCGTAGGTGAAAATGTATCAAAATGTATTATAACGTATGGAAGAAACTTACGCATTTAAACTCTCTAATATCCATTACTCGCTTTGTTGGCGTAAGGAAAATGATTTCATATTAAATAAGACGTTTGATGGCAAAAGCAAGGTTTTATTAGATGAAAATAAACATTCCGGTTCATTGCTTTGAGTAACTAGCTTACGTAGCCCTTTATTTTTTAGTGCATAAGTTTTGGTTGTAAATGTTGCTCGAATGAGATTTATTCCGGGGCCATAAGTGAGTTTATCACATGCTTTTTAAGCTGCGCACATGTTCTGGGGCAGCGTTGCGTTCAGCTACAAAGCGTCAGGTTGTGTGATCGTGATGCACAAATTATTATCTACGTGTAATAAAACACTCGAAAGCACGTTTGCCTTTCAAACGTTGCGTATACTGCACAACTAATAATTATATAAAAAGGTCGAATGCATCTCATACTTGTCTGTGCAGGTTCCTTTATCTTTCTAATAGAAGATCAAGAGACACCTAGCGGGCAACTATTGTTAATATAGTTCATTAACGTTAATCATTTAGATTGTCGTAATGGGTTTAAAATTTTATAACGTGTTTTTTACAAGGTAACATAAGCTAAACATTTTTTTTATTAGGATCAATCTTGCAACTTCTTCCAATTAAATTATGCATACTTTTTAATGGTTTTAAACTTTAACGATAACTGATGGATAAAAATTGGTTGGTATTGATTATGCATCTAATACATAAAAATCTCTGAAAGATGTGCATGCAAATTTGACAATTTTTTTTTTAATTTTTGGCTTGATTCCGAGCATTTCCCGTTCATGTGAGTTTCGCAAAAAGAGAAACGCCAGTTTCGTCAATGATGCTTTTTCAACGCGCTTCGCCCAAAAATGTGTTTCGCAGATTTGAAACCGGTATCATTACGAAATAAACTTGTTTTCTGCAGCACTGATAGTAATTCAAAATGAAACAGTTGAATTGGAATTGGCAAAAAGGAAATATATGATGTTTTTGAACGATGAATAAAATGAAGAATTTAGTAATATGCAAAACTGAAAATTTCCTAATGATCAGTTCTTTAATTTTTACTACTATTCCATGTTTGAAATATATCAAAAATACATATTTCACATGTATAATGGTGCTTAGGCATAAATCGATTGTATTAGAAATATAGTTATATTACTACTGCATTCCTTTATGCAACGAAGCACTTTCATGTTCCGGTGCAATAGTTATATTCGTTTTTGAATCAGATTGTATGACAGCTGTATAACGGTTGCTTTCGTTTCTCTTTCTCTTTCTCATTTTGGAGAGGTACAGGGAAAATGCATCGCAACACGATAAGGTAACAACGGTCCTGGTAGACGTAGGATTTGCGGCAACTTTTCATAAGTGCATGTGTGAGTTTGCTTGTTTTACGTATTAGAGCTTTTTTAATGCAAACTAGCCGGAGATCATTTAATGCAAATAGTCCATCGGTAGGTCAACCAGTTATCTAGTGTGGCTGAAAACCCCTGCTCATTTTCTCTCTCGCATCGTTGAGCAGCTGATCTTTGTTTGATATTGTGTCTCGTTCATACATTTGCCCTTTGCAACAAAGCTATCATCTCTCTCTCGCTTTCGTCTACTGCCCCATACCGTGGTGCACCACTACTACCGTGCGTTCGCGTGTTTGACACTAGATGGCAATGACAAAATAAACATGTCAAAACAGCGGAGCAAGAAAGTGGCTCGACTCCCGCGAGCGGTGTAACTTTTCGGACAAAATCTACCCCTAACCGCCCAGCGACTATGGTGTTTTCAAAGAGAAAGATGAAGCAGTTCCTGGCGTTCGGAGTGACGATCGTGCTTGGTAGGTTTGCGCTTGAAGTCGGTGCCCGTGAACATCGAAAGTGGTACAACGATGTACGTTTGTGGGAATCGGTACTACGTCCTGTACGAAAAGCTTCTGTTATTTTGGCAGCAATCTTGGGGAAGAACTCTAATTGTTGTGCGTTTTTACTATGGGTTTGTCGTATGCAAGAAACACGTTCGCAGATAATTTCGCTTCTTTACAATATAAAAATAAGATTAGTAATCCACGGTCAATTGCATATTCAGTGTAGTGTTGATGTTTATGTTTGAAGTTACAGCTAAGTCCGCGTTCGCTTCGGTGGTGGAAAACGAAGGCGCAAGTTTCAAATTTTACGAAATTGATATTAATTTTTATTATTTCTAAGAATTTATGTTGGTGGAGTCAAATTGTGTGTCGATTTAGTGCAATTTTTCGATAAGTGCTGGTTCCACATAGTTTAACCCACTGAGAGTGTATTCTTTCAGTGTAGATAGGCTTATGCGTAACCGATGGTTACCATGGTTGCAAACCGATTTGTATATTCTTCATCCGCGCCACACAGGGTGCACTGATGAACCTACGCAATGTTCCTTGAACAATCAATTAGATGCATTTGTAGCGCTAATTGCAACTTTTCTTACGCTTCATTTCCGTCTCCTTTGTTCGCTGCCGTTCGATGTTTCGGCTGTTTTCTGCAGTGATTTGTTTGTACAAATCATGGGGCAGTCCGACTAACGGGGTGCAACATTACGGTGTAGCCTACGATGACGGTGATAACAGTGTCGTCAGTGTTGATAACGTGGCTGCTGCCGGGCCGGAAAATGAACGAGTCGGACTCATGTTTCCCGCAGTCAACCGTCGACCAGATCTCAAGCAACACAACAGCATTGACGACGGAGGTGGCGAAAAAGTGGAAGAGCCCCGTTGGTCGGTGGCGAACGACGATGTACGGATGCTGAAGCAACTCCATCGACAGCCGGTTCGGAAGGGTGCAAATGCGGGATTTGCGCCATTGGAGGAAGCCGAGGCCGAACGTGAGACCCGCCTGAACGAGCTGCACGAGGCTAAGCGACAGATTCTGGAGCTCGAACGGAAAATACAGGAGCTCGAAGGCCGAATCCCACGAAAATATCCCGATGTTACATTTTTAAACTACAAAAATCGCAAACGGATACTGGTAAGTGCACGTTAAGCTAAACCATATGCGGGCATTTATTACGTGTACACAAAATGTGCTTGGATGCATTACTTTCCGAAAGCATTACTTCCCTACCATCATGTTCCGGAGACTTGAATGCTATTGTAACAACATTCGATAGTATTATTTTATAAAATTCCATTGCAACGCAATACGATAGCAAGATGTATCAGAATCTCGAAGTGACGCTTTGTGACTGTACATTTTAATTACCTTACCATCAACCGATGGCATAAATTTGACCTTTCGTCCACCCGTGTGCAATGGCTGTGCAAATATGTGTATTTCGATTTAAACCTCGCTTCACCGATGGAAGCGTTTGGAATACCACTTCACTGGAATGCTAACTTTTGTAACAATATTTACCCAAACTCTACCGCGTGCAAGAACAAAATGAAGGAACGACCCAATGCAACACGTGGCCGCCGAAGCATGTGGGGAAGGTTTCCGATTGAACGGGCTGGACAAACTTTGGCGCCACTTGAAAAAACGAACGAAACGATGGAAAGGCGTTGGCCGAGGCGATGAAGCGATTCGTCATTTTTCGGAGCGTAGTTTGCTGAAACCATCGAAACATCCATTGCCACTGTCGTTGGCCGTTGCCGTTACGCAATCGACAGCCAAAAGTTTGGAGCATAATTGTGCTCGGGCATGACGGGCACATGTGAGGCACACGAAATTCCCCAGCACCGTAATACTGGCCTGTGTACACAACAGTCACCATCTCGGTGATCTTTTCTTCACTGCGAGCCACTACTCGCGTTGCACCACATCGGGAATCGAGCCGTTTGGAATGTTCGCTCGCAAACGTTTTTCCTTCCATTCGAGAGGCCCCTGTCGCCTTTGGGGACGACACGTTACCGCTGGCAGCGCGGGTTCGCTTTACTTGCCGTGTCATGCTTGGCTTAATGGGCTCTTTCTACTACCGTTCACGATCACGCACCAATCTAGTATATCGATATTTCGATCGATCATTAAATGGCTAGAGATTTTTCAAGGGTTTTAATAAGCTTGTGGTGGTAATTTCATCCCACAACAGATGGTGATTTTATCGTCCATTTAAAATCCGTTGTCCCCTGCCCCGGGGTAGGAACAGTAAAATTGCGCAAGACGTAAGGTTTTTTTTAATTTCATTATAAGGCAACATTCCAATTCTATTGCGCATGTCATTTCACGGTTTAAAAATGCATTAAAAGTATTCTTTTTGGAAGCTGTTCAGCATTGCAAAAAGTGGCTAACTTTTTTTTTGCACTTTCATTCCCCGCGTTGCTTACGCAAATGGTATAGTAGTGAGTTTAAGCTACACTTAATGGTCATCGTAAACACAATTTTCAAACGAACCATGGTTGACGTAAAAGCTTTTTGCATTTAATCACCGTATGATTCCATTCGTTAATTCAAGATAATATTATAAGACAAATGACTATCAAATATTAGATCTTTTTTTAGACAGCATACCATAACATAGCACAACCTAAGAGCATTCCTAGCTCTGAGCAAAGCCGCGTTTATTACTAATCATAAATAATAGTATGATTTATTATTATTTGAAATGGATGAAATGTTGTTCAAAAATAATTGATGATTGATTGATAATTGATGACGTACTTTACGAAAGTAGGCTAGAAGGTCAATAAATACAATACATGGTGGTAGATACGACAGGGTAAAAGGCACTCCAGGATTTTATTGCATAATTAAAACCAAATGGATACCAACCTGATGTTAGTAACGTTCAGATGCTTCTCCCCTTTATAATGCTAATTTTGCTTGTCCAACGTGTTAGGCTACGGGTGTGTTTATTTGTATAAAAAGCGTTGATTATGCGTCGATCAATCCACCTCGATCAGTGGTGATCGGTTCTACAAACGATTTAACGACAACCATACATCACGTCGAACTGTCTCGTGTCTTGTCGATCGCCGAGTCTCTATCCGGCAAGGTTAATGTCAACGGCGCGTGGCCGTTTGGCGAAAGAGAAATTCATGAATAATGTATGGCATCACTCTACCAACACACTCCCCCTGTCATGAGTTTGATCGCTCTCACTTTCCACAGATAACGGGCGGGGCCGGTTTTGTCGGATCGCACCTGGTCGATTACCTCATGATGCAAGGCCACGAGGTGATTGTGGCGGACAACTTTTTCACGGGCCGGAAGCGCAACGTCGAACATTGGCTGGGCCACGAAAACTTCGAGCTGATCCACCACGACATCGTGAACCCGTTGTTCATCGAGGTGGATGAGATCTACCACCTGGCTAGCCCGGCCAGCCCACCGCACTACATGTACAATCCGGTTAAGACGATCAAAACCAACACGCTCGGTACGATCAACGTGCTCGGATTGGCGAAGCGCGTCGGCGCCAAGGTGCTGATTGCCAGTACGTCCGAAGTGTACGGAGATCCTGACGTTCATCCGCAACCCGAAACCTACTGGGGTCATGTCAACCCGATTGGACCACGGGCCTGCTATGACGAGGGCAAACGCGTATCAGAAACGCTCAGCTACGCCTACGCCAAGCAGGAGAAAGTGAACGTTCGCGTAGCGCGGATATTCAACACCTACGGGCCGCGAATGCACATGAACGATGGGCGTGTTGTGTCTAACTTTATCATCCAGGCGCTGCAGAATCAGTCCATTACGGTAGGTGTGTTGCTGAAGTAATGTATAATACAGAAAACCTCTAGCTCTAGCCTTTGGATTTCATTAAAAAAAATTTCATTTACTATAGATCTACGGAAGCGGTAAACAAACGCGTTCGTTCCAGTACGTATCGGACCTGGTCGATGGACTGGTGTCACTGATGGCATCCAACTACACGCAGCCTGTGAATTTGGGTAATCCGGTTGAACGCACGATCCAGGACTTTGCCGAGATCATACGCGACCTGGTGGGCTGCAAGAGCAAAATCATCGAGCTTCCAGCCGTCGAGGACGATCCCCAGCGTCGAAAGCCAGACATTTCGCGTGCAAAGAAACACATAAACTGGGAGCCGAGGGTCAGTACAGTATTGCAGTTCCAGGGCTCGGTGTGTAATGTTTTTCCTTTTTTTATTTCACATTCATCTCTTAGGTTCCCCTGCAAGATGGGCTCATGAAAACGATCGACTACTTCCGAAAGGAGCTAGCACGTTCGAACCATTCGCAACGGAACATATTTGTACCCGAAACGACAGAGTTCCACAGCCTGCTTTGATCGTTTGTGGAGTGCGATCCGGATAAGGGCCTCTGACCTGGATACGTGAGATTTAATCCTTCCAGTTTTTTTACAGTCAGACATCCTGTAAAAGTCAACCCGAGGCGGGGAAGGTTTTGCTTCCACATTGTAGATACTGAAACATGGGTCGATTGGTGAAAATGTCTGCATTAAACAGCGTGTGCAATAAGTGGTTTGGAATATTGTTTGGCAAAAGAGTAAATTATTTCGTTCCCGACTACATGCGGCGTATCCGTTCGAGTAATTTCATCTTCAGAACAACTGGTGCTGCTGTTCGTCGTGAAAAAACTTCAGACAGATAGTTATACACGTTTGAATCAGCAGCAAAGTTATAACATCTTCAAATGTATCCTTTTACATTGAAATGCCTACTGTCGCACAAATTTCCTCACGTTAAGATTAAAATATCTAGAGAAGCGAATTTCTGTAGTTTTTCAAGGTACAATCAAACGATTCTCTTTCTGAACAAACAGACCTCGAATGTTATCTCACATGTGAAAGGAATGAATAAGTTGCTCTTTTTAAAGACCATGTGTTGTTTTTTAATGTAAATACTATCTAGTCCGGTTTTTTTTGTGAAATATGAAACATGAATTGCATTTTGAGTTGGCTTTCTGCCTCTTCGGTGCTAGAAAAAACAGAATCTGTTAAATATGTATTTGATTAGAGCAATAAAATAATCGCTATGACCTAACATTAAATATATTATGTTGTACCTAATTTTGTTAAATATTTCCCGAATGGCTTTATCTTGTACTGGAATACAGCCAGGAAAAATTATAATCCAAAAATCCTAGCAGATGTTAAGCCGGGGAAAACCACAATCATTAAATACCGTTTGACGAAGTATCGTATTCGTACACACTTTGGAGAACCGATAAGCAGTAATGTAAAGTAAATGTTTTTGTGAGCTGGGTAAAGGATAGTCGACGTGTTTTAGTAATTTGGATTGGTTTCGACAGCGATAAACCGGAATAGTTGGGTAAAAATACCAACATCCCTGTAACATTAGACAATTCTAACCGTCAAGTTTGGCCACCCATGTTCAAAGGTAAAATATCATCAACATTATGAACATTTATGCATTACGATAATCTGTAATTGTTGTGTAATTGTAATTGTACATGATACCTTGCAAATAGAACAGAATGATTAGAATAAATCAACGGTTGTGAACATTTGACAAAAGTGAAATTTAAATGCTTCTCCATGAAGAGCTCATTTGACGTTTTTAACGTCAACAAGTGTGTATACGCAATTGTTTTGGTGGATTTTGTTATTGGTAATTTGTTTCATTAATTCTAATGAATACTTAACTGATTCTGCTGTTTACTGCTTGGATTACAGTATTAAATGAATACATGATTTCAACGGTAATCCGACATGTGATGTGGGTTATATGAATTAAGATTGTGATGCGAAGCAGACTGCTGTGTTGAAGTTCAGATGTTATTGTTTACCTTAAATTAGTTTTGTTTTTGATCAATTCAGCTATTCTATTGCTATTTCCGTTGTGCCGCTTCGAAATACTTCTGCCAGCAAACAACTTACTATTGCCAACTAAACAATCGACAGTATGTCTGCATTAGACGCCGATCGTCGGTCTGTGAAAATGAGAGTGGAAAGGACATCATTGAGTATGATGTTATTCCTAAAAGATTTTTTGGACTGGAACCCTATGCTGTGGCAAGTACTCAGGCCAGGATGACTTTCCTCGTCAGATGGTGGTAATTTGGCGATATTATAACAGTGCTCGTCAAAAACCAACCTAAAAGTGATATGGCTTTTCCATGCTTATCATTACTTCAGCATATACAACTTTGGAGTTCTCTATTTCAAAAATCATATATCCTTTTAGTTAAGCAAACATTTTTTCCACAGTATTACCAGTAGTAGTGATCTCAAGTGTAACACAGATCTTATGGGCTGACAAGGATGAACAACGTGCTATGCCGGCTGTGCTTGATAAAGTGTGAAGAATTGTTCGGAATGTACATCACCTCCCCGAGCGGTGTACAGCAGAGTTTACCGCAAATCCTCCGAGAATGCCTATCGATCGATGTAACCGATACCGAGCCGAGCTATTTTTCGAAATTTATTTGCAATGAGTGCGTGTACAAGCTAGATCTATTTTACACTTTCCGTCAACAGAGCCTCAAAAGCCAGGAGTACTACAATGGTAAGTGTAGTAGCAGTTTGAAAATATATTCAGTTGAAGAAATATTCTTAAATTTCCTTCGTGCATTTGCAGGACTCGTACTGTACTATCAACCGTCTATACCCTGCTCGAGCAAGATACCGCCGGAATCAGCTGCAGGGCCTGTTAGTACCGCGTACGAAATGCAAATTGAACAACAAACACAGTCGGACCAGTCGGCTCACACGAGCAACGAGCTGGCCGATATTAACTTTTCCGGAAACGAGTTTATGATGGATGAAACAGAAAAGAATCAGCTCTGCAAGGATTACGATGATATTATTCAGAGTTTGCAAAAGGATGATCTTGATTTTACGGCAAACGATGAGGAGCTAGGGGTAATTTACTGACCGGTTTAGGCTATGATGTTGCTTCTGAAACGTACTTTCCTATTAAAAGATTAAACACGAGCTGGAAATTTCGATACCGTCAAGGGGGGAGAAACATGCTAGGCAACATGCAGCAGCACAGCAAGAATGTCCGGAACCGTCGTACATTTATCACACCGCGGCAGATCCGAGGAATGTCGTTTGCCAGCAGACAGAACCCGCCAGCGACGAATGTTTCAATGCATACGACTCACTGTCCGCAACGACTGCTAAGGACGTCGTCAGCGGCATCAGCGAACCGGACGATGATATGGGCTATGATGATTTTGTCGGCATTCCGACGGGAACATTGAATGACGGCAACGAATCGGTACTTTCCATTTGGCTGCATATCAGTGGTTTTGTATTATAGCCTCTCGATACCTTTCCATTTGCAGCCTGTTTCGGTAGCACAAGTGCGAGAGATAATTGAGGATGGGTTCAGTGCGACCCTCCAAAAAGTTCAACCAACAAGCATAAGTCCCGCTTTGCCGAGGGAAATCGATTTGCCAACCAGTCAACTTGACGCACAGCAGCCAAATGAGCCATACCAAGATTCTCCAACGACTATCCCGTACGAAGAAATTGAGGCTACCGCTGCAACGAGCAATGCCGTCGATGGAACCGAACCTAACCCACAACCGTTGAACGACAAAACGTGCGAGCTGTGCTACAAAACGTTTCGCACACGCCAAAAGTTGAGCATACATCGGAACACACACCTCCGGCTGGCACCGTTCAAATGCACGTTTGAAGGATGCGCGAAAGCGTTCAAATCTCGTATCGGGCTCGAGGAACACCTGGCGCGGCACACCAACAGTTTCGAGTACTCGTGCGACATTTGCGCGAAAGGGTTCCAGCACCGGAGCTACTTGTCAGCACATCGGCGTGCGCACAGCACCGAACGTAAATTTCAGTGCATACCGTGCGGGCAATCGTTTAAATCGAAGCAGGCTCTGATCGACCACAAAAATCGCCACCTAGGGGTGAAACCGTTCGCCTGCGAGCTCTGTGATAAGCAGTACACGAAGAACGCCCTGTTGCAGGCGCATATACAGCAGGCTCACGGTGAGCCACATCAGGCCGCCACGCGGTACCCATGCACGGAGTGCGGAAAATGCTACACGTCCAAAAGCTACCTGACCGTGCACATGAGAATTCATCGAAACGAACGATCGTTTGTGTGCGAGGTGAGTAACAAATCGTACGGCACGCCAACGGAGAAACTCATTCACCTTTTTTTTCACGTGGGGATTTTTCCTTCTCGAAGATATGCGCCAAGGGCCATGTCACGCGCAAAGACCTCGCGGTGCACATGACGATCCACACAGGAGAAAAACCACTCGTCTGTGATATTTGCGGCAAGGCGTACGCACGTCGCGGCGCATTGGACTGGCATCGGCGGACACACACGAAGGAACGTCCTTACAGCTGTGATGTGTGCGGCCAAACGTTCTCGCAATCTACGCCCCTGCAAGTGCACCGAAGGACACACGACGTTGCGGTGCAAAAAAAGCAACCTGCTAAGGAGGAAAGGCTGCCCATCGTCATGCCAAGCAAGCCAGAACACGATCGGTAGTGGCCGGTGGTCGGTATACAAAAGTGAATAAAGTTTATCGTCGTTGCGAGCCACTAAAACACCATCTTCGTTCAACACGTTTCCGTGATCGTTTACTTTTGTTTGCAAGCCTACTTGCAGCTACTTCTAGCGCTTTAACTTTCGTTCACCCACGCCTAACACTCTGCAAGGCTGTCAGTCTTCTTGTTGGGCAGTATGACGACGATTATGATGACCACGGCGACGATGACCACTTTGCTTTCGATCTCGTGTATGTGGCTGATCGATCTGTGTGTATGTGGCCGATCGTATACGAAACGGAGCAAAGCCAAAAATGGGTTACGAGAAGCTCGTTTATAATAATAACCTAACGCCGGGGTCGGTGCTAAAATGCGTCAAAATTCCAAAAACCCGGTTAAGACGCAATTTTTCTAAAAGTCTAATCGAATGAGCTAGCGGTTCAGCACGGGAATCTTGGCGTACTCGCGTAGCTAGGTTTTCTCGTCGATATCGAGCACCTCGAACGGCTTCAGATAGGGTAGCGGGCGCTGTGGCCAAACCCGCCGCTTGCTTAGTCCTTTTCCGGCCCGTTCCAAACGCTTGAGCTCCTCCATCATGGGGAAAATGCGCTGCTCGATAAACTCACCCCATGTCCACTGGAAGAACACAAACAAATCTTTGGCGTGTGTTGGCCACGCTTGAATAGGACCCAGCATACTCACGTGGTCGTACGCGTCTGCTAGGGTAGAGGCCGCGGTGCGAGCGAGATTCGAGACCGAATTCAGCAGACGATAGTTGTCGCCCAGCAAATCGTCCACCCGTGCTGCACTGCTGAAGTTGTGCCGTATGTTGTAGTCCGTCAGCCATCCGCGCCGCTGGCGGATCGCCTCACTGTACTCGCCCGTTTCGGCCATAACGGTCGTCAAACGCAACATGAAGCGGTAGATCATACTGCCGGGGAACATGCAGCGTGAGAACGTCACCATCAACGAGTCTTTGTGCAGCTCCAACCAAGCGTGGTGCTCTCCGGTCGGTTCCGGGCACGTCAGACTGCTCAGTATCGGGTTCGTCTTTGCGCTTACGTCGAAGTATCCCTTTGCGGCGGTCGACAGACACACGGCCAAACTGGGCAGCGCGGTTGGTAGCAGTTCACAGAGGATCGCAAAGTGGTCGTAGCGCTGCCAGCCTGTTAGGGCCAGTCCCTGCAGACCGTGCGTGAATCGGCTGCCCTCACCCTGCATTACCGCAAGCCACCGAAGCGTGTTCTCCAGATGCCGACGGATCGGAGGCAGAAGTAAGCCTTCGCCGTGGGCACCCTTGAAGGCTGACGCGGCCCACGCCGTACTAAAGACGGACGCGTACTTCTCCCAGGTGGCCGACTGGACGAACTTATAAATGTCCTCCGCGTACACCCAGATCATGGGCTCGACTAGCTTCCCGATGCCGGACGCTTGCAGGACATCGGTGGCAACGTGACGCAGCATATCATCCCAGATGATGACACGCAGATGTGGCCAGCGCCGACGCACGATCGTTGCCACGTTGTACACGTGATCGAGGAACAGCTGCTCCTTGACCCGATGCCGACAGCGCGGACACTCAGCCAACCGGTAGACCTCATCACAACCGATATGGACGTGCGTCAGCTTCGGTGTCAATCGCTCAATGTCCTCCCGGTGCAGCAGGTTCGTGTTCGAACCGGGCGTATGGTATTCGATCACCTGCGTCAACAGCTCTTCCACAAACGTCAACGAAGCGTTGTAGCTGGGACATAACGCCTGCGGGGAGTCCTCAACCTCGCGCAAATGTGCGAACTCTTTCAGCTTCAGTGCGTACTCCAAATGGCCAAAGGTTTGCACCAACGGAATCACGCTCAATCCAAGCGCGAAGGCGGTCTTCAGCAGTTCCAGCAGCTCGTCGCGGTTATAGGCATTCCGGGCGGCTAATGGGCTGAGTGAGCCACCGTACGGGAACATGTCCTCGTACTCGAGCAGGATACCGGTCGCACCCAGCGTCTTCAAGATGGGCAAAATCCGCCGAAGATAGGACACTTTCGGGGGCGCACCTTTCAGGTCGAAGTGTACCAGTCGTTGAGCTGGTGGGGTACCTTTTCCACCCGGACCAAGCCCGGCGATCACCGGGACGCCCATTCGTTTAAGTTCATGCTCGTAGTGGCTTTGTCGCTCAACTGCCATACGCATTTCGTCAGAAATATGCCGCTGTCCTGGACGGGAACCTGCCTCGTTAGCATGCTGATGATGCTGTTGCTGGTTAGTCTCGCGTGTCCTGCTTTCGTCCGCTCGATCTTGCATTATCGTATCCCAACCGCTCGTATACCGACCTGCAAGTAAGGGAACCATGGTGACAGAAAAATGGCAGGTTGTAATACCTCGTCGTAGGCGTTGGTTGTTTAAAGTGTTAAAGCTTGCTCGCGTTTGCAAATGTCATGGCCTACCCTTTGCTGATCGCAGCGAATGCGATCCATCTAACGTTGGCTTCACGAATTTGACACCACCTTCTTCTCCATCCATCGGATCACCGGATCCTTGCCCACCGGTGAACGTGGCGTCTCCATCTGCGACGATGGGTTGGGTTCGCTCGTGGAAACCCAACCGCTGCAGAAGGCCCTCGTGGTGGCGTCCACGTGAACTGCCAAGCATTAGCTCCCGCACGGAGACGATCTTTCCGCCATCCTCGGTGATGTGCGTCGTGTAGAGGAAGCCCCAAAACCACAGGGCTAGCAGAGAGAGCAAGCCGGCGCCGAGGAAAAACAGCTTCCGCCGCCAGCAAACCATCAACACGCGGGAATGCATCGCGGTTTCCTTTGCACCTCGCGCTGCGTATCGCGCGCAAACGCGTGACCAGCGTGCTAACCTGCAGGACGAGCATCGGGTGCCCGGACAAGATGAAATTTGTTACTTTCGTTGCTTTTGGTTTGGCCGGGAATGTCTGGTGGAATGATTGCAAAATTCGACAACAAAGCATGCACCTTGGAATCATTTCACGTGTTGTGGGGGAATGAAAAAGAACGTTTTGATTTAGCACAAATCGACACTCAAACATGCATAATTTATGAGCGAAATCGTACCGCATGTTTTGCTCTCGTTTCCGAACATGGTTCCCGCTCCGTATGTGTTTTTTTCAATTTGTTGCACCGCTCCAGAGCCGCACAAAAACGTGCAAAAATGTGTTTGGGAATTCGAAGAAAAAAATACGACGATATAGCTATGCTCGCAACTGATGAACGCCATTCGGCGTCCGGGAATCGCCAAGATAATTGCAAGGCTGCAGTTTGCCAAAGAAGGACAGGAGCGAATGTGTTTATTGGGTATTTGAAAAAGTATGCGAATTTGTCGGCATGAAGTTTGCGGCAGTGAGACCTGCGACGTGGAAAATTAAGCAAAGAAGCATCAACATCAAAGCACCTAAGAATGGCCTTTCAAGAAGCAACTGTGTTAAGGACGGGAGGAATTTCAAGCGGTATGCTTTTACATCGAAAAAAATGTACGTTTAAATACACACGCACGAGTACGAACCGCAAAACAAGATTCTTGCAAGAGTTCCAAATTTTGTCCCAGCTCATGTTCCAGCCAACTGAATCTGAACACGTGGTACCAAAAGGAGCAAAATACAGAAACAGGAGCTCAAATGAGGAACCAACCGTCCTTGATTGGAGTGAAAAATAAATATATCATACTTAATAGAAAATCAAAAATAAATAAATCGCAAATCAAACTATAATGTTTAGGAGAAAATCCTTTGGTTGTGGGGCTATAAACATCATTGATTCAGATCTCGACATTCTTAAATTGTGAATAATTCTGAAAAGAGTTTTTGCCTTTTAAGTATTTATCAGTGTTTATCTATCGATTTCTATCTCATTTTATTTTTAACTACATTCCTTTTTGCATTCATGAAATCCATTATGTAATTTTAATACTAAATTTTCTCTTACTTTTCACAAACTACTTGAAGATATTTCCTAAATAGCCTAATAAATGGGTGTTACATTAAGGTTTACTTTTACGAGTTCGTCATTTTAATTGCCACACACAATAGTTTTGGATAAACAACCGAAAAGCTCATCCCTATCGGATATAGTAAGCTCGACCCCTCGCTCCCATCGACTTCGACAGCTCTGGCCAGGCTAATTGGCCGTCCGATTCAATTAACCCTATGATGGTGCCAAGAGATGATTAAGTCAACCGAAGGATGGTTGCGGATTAATTATTGATGGGCTTCGGTGGAGCACTCATACCGCCAATTTATCAACCAGCCGGACTGGCGCATTCAATAACCATCCAAAGGATACACAACCCTCACGCACGGTGAGAGAAACAGAGCATCTGCAGTTTCGTGATGTGTCCTTCTTTGGTGCAAAATAAACAACCCCGTTAACTCACCCGACCGATGCGACTGGAGCGCCCTTTTCTGCCGTGTGCTTTTTGCTGGCAGCGGTGTAATGGTGTGTCCTTCAACCTGTCCCTTTGCACGAGCTGGTTTGTGGAGGTGCACTTGGTATTTTGTGAGATATTTCCAACTGATTAACTGGCCGCGGTACAGATGAACTACTTCACTGTTACACCCATAAGGACTCGCTTGCGCTGTTGCTCATTTTTGGAGACCCTGGGCTTTGTTTGGTCTACATTTTTATCAAACCGCAATTGCTCGTTCGGCTAGGTACTGCTTATTGAGAAACCCTTGGGCACCGGCTCTTTGCGTGTCCAACATTTATCATTCACTGATTCCAAGGCAAAGTTCACGACACGGCACTATTAGTTCAGCATTTTCTAGCACCTTCCTTCTCGAACGCTTTGGCAACAAAACGCCAAAGGACTGAGCAGCTCGTTCGATGTCCTGTTGTTATGGGTGGACGACGAGTTGATGCTTTCAACAGCACTATCGGCCACCGAGTAAGCTCATCCTCGAGGTGAATGCGGAGTTTTAAAGCCCCCTCCAATTTTCCTGCCGGTCCGGCACACAGCATCCACACGCAGAGTTGCGCCAGTGCGCCGAATCGAGTGCCAGTGTTGCTTTCGGCCTCCCCATCCTATCCGTAGTTATGTTGGGAATGTTTCCGTCGAACCATCGAGGATGGAAAGCTTCCACAATGCCTTTTTCCATCGGAAGCCGGTCGTTGCGGGCGCGTTGGTGCAGGGTTTGGTAACATGACGAATGCGCGTCTTAGCGGATCCCTAGAAACATATCAGCAACATGTATAAAACAATTCTTCACTATGAAATAATTTACCCTAGATAATCTGCACAGAATTTCTTTCATTGCATTATTACCTCGTAACGCTTAAATTTGATTTTTTTTTGCATAATCCTGTATGCGTTATAAGGACATATTAAAAGCTTCGAATGATAGGACACGCGCCACCATTCCTCGTAATATTTCTATCAAAAAATCAAATGTTCCATATCGAGAAAGCTGATTGCAGATTGTTTGATCAACTGCTGTGTTTAAATGCTCCCTCCGTATAACAAGACATTCAAATATGGATTGCACAATTAGCGCAGTAAACGTAGCGACATTTGGTAACTTCCACTTCAAATATTTGCAGTGCCTTGATTCGTTCCCAAATGGTTCTCCATTTCAACTAGCAGGTGTTCACCTTCCCGGCTGCTCCGTGGACTGATTGCAACGAATGCAAATTTAATTGCCGATACCAACCTGATGAAGTCACCTATGTTGACGATGAAGGATAGCTTTTTATTTCTGCTATCGATAAGAAGAAAAAAATCCCAACCCCATCGTCGAAAGCCGTTGGTTCACGAGCCACAGATTGCAAGCCAGCAGCTCAACGTGGGAATAGTCTAATTGATGGATTACACACAAAAGCGTCTCGGGAGTGCGCCATACGCGACACAGCCGCATTTGCTGTCCCTCTGGAAGGACCAGCCAGATGGGGGGAGCCAGAATTAGTAGCACGAAAGCACTCGGCTACGAAGTGAGGCAGAAGTAATTCGATCGAACGAATGAACCGCGTTCTATTGCGAACTAGATTTGTGCCATTTTTCCTCTTAACATCCCACGCACACCGTCCGGTTCCTGTCTTCGTTCAGCCTACTGTCGAATCGATACCTGATTTTCCTATGGCGGAAGTTTTTTTTCTCCCCTCAACAAGGCATGCCTTGGTCCTGGGACGATCCTCAAGGAAAGCGGTGACGGTATGGGAACTTGGGCAGGTGCGCTAAAACACCTCATTAATTGCGTGTTTTCGAGCGGCAAAAATGAAATCGTTAGCCGCGGAAAAATATATTATAAATTGCGCTAGAACTGCGAGGAAAAAATGCACCGCAATATCGGTGCAACAGAGGAAAGTTTGAAATGTTGTTGATTTTTAATCTTATGCAAAAACAAGGATTGATGGAATTCAGCGAATGGTTCAGTGGATGATTTTAAACATAACTTTCTTCATTCATTTCATTTGTAACACATAAATACTCACTTCAGCCAGCTGCAGTTGTATTCTTTGCATTCAACGGACCTGTTGTTGCGATGTCCGTTCAGCCTCCTTTCTTCGCAGCACGCTGTCTATCGATCGAAACATCGACAAAGCGCACCGAATTCCCGCTCGGACCTGCTGCATTGCTTTCAGTGGAGTTAGTCGTGTCCGAGCTAGAGCAGTAGTCCGGAGTAAGACCTACGGAGGCCAGTTTTAGATGTGGTGGCTACAGAGATTCAAACGACATTGAAATGGCTTGCGGTTAACGGCACAAAACCCAACACCAAACTTCTGATTTAATTGGCCTACCCAACGCTCTAGATCACAAAATTGTACCGTGTACGTTGCCGCACTTCCGGAAGGTAGTACGGAGTGGAACTTTCTCAACTGCATACCGCGTTGTGAAACAAACAGCACCGGTACGGAACGGGCTACGAAATGTTCTTCGATGGAATCGGAAGCTACGGTCGCAACCTCGGTTGCATCCTGGCCCGACGGAGTAGCCCTGCTAGATGCCATAGGAACGAGGCTTAACCGACAACTAATGTCCCGTATTGACGAATAGCGTGTCCGACATGTCTGGGCCGATGAATGCGACGGCACAAGTAGGCCGTTGTCAAGGCAGTGTGGTCGTACTAACATGCCGCTAACGTTGCGTGATATTCGTCAGTTAAAAACACGCAGTTTAAAGTGTACTCATCATGAATCGCTCCGAATGACCGGGCTAAGCTCCAGCTTTTGCGGAAACGAATGTGACAAACCATTAAGTGACCCATTTGGTGATTTCACTTTGACCTATATCATTTTCAAACAATCTTCCGTAATGGTTGCTTTAAAAGGGTGTTGGAAAACGCAATTTCCATGAGGATAGCTTAGGTTGCGTCCTGTGGGAATCGATCGATCGAATCAGTGCTGTTGTATGATTCATAATAGCGGAATGTGATGGCTGGCGTAATTTGAAAATTCGTTCCTACATTATTATAAGAAAACTAATCTTTTATGTTCCTTTTTTTATTATCACCGTTCAATTCTATACCGAATCATATAACAATGTACTTTGGTGGTCCTGTGCCATGCACCGTTTATTGCACTATATTGTACTCGTTTTTTTTTTTCATTTATGCTTAGTATCGAAACAAACGACTCTAGAACGATAGCCGCCAATCGTGGGACGCCGCCACGAGGATACTAATAATAGTTACCACACGAAGCCACTTTAGCCATACATAATACAGCCGTATTTTTAGATACACCAAAACATGCTCAAATTATAAAACAGGCCCGCCCGTCGGTTGTTTGTTTACTTCCTAATGAGAATAACCTCTACCGAACCGTTTCCGCTAGCCGTAAAACATTTCCTTATCTTGGCCGCATTTAACAACGCAATTTCATGCAGCATCACTGAGTACGGAACAGTTTGATTTACGGAAGATAACAGATGTGTATAATGCGTGTGTGTTAGGACACCACATGTTGCAGCCTTATCATTCAGCCTAAACGTTCAGCCTGTTATAGCTTTCCTTTTTTTATGTTTTTGCTGGCCTTTGTTGTATCCGGTTTCGTTGGTTCCACCGGTATATCGTCCTCTGGTTCCGGGATGATCTTCCGCACAAAGTCGATAACTCGTAGCAGCTGATCTTTTTTAATTTCATGCAACGCCGTACGGTGCGGCACAAACTGTCCACGGACGCCAAGTTTCGCTAGCTCGTCGAATGAAGTTTGGCCCCACTCGATCGGTACCAACGTATCACGCTCACCGTGCATCATTAACATTTCCGGCAGCTTCTCATCGGGTGAAATGCAGCCCAGGGAATCGTACACGATACTACCGGTATTGAGAAACGACGAAATGGCAAATACGCCACCTATATCCCGGTTCAAATGGTACCCAGTATGCATCGCAAGCGCACCACCCATCGAAAACCCACCGACGACGATCCGATTCAGCGGAATTCCGGCGGCCATTTCGCGGACCAGCATTTCATTCACGGTGTCGTAGATAGATGCCAGCGAGGTTCGAATTTCCGGGCAATCCATCTCGATGCGTTTGCGGTTGAACCACACGTTTGAGTTTTCGCCTCCCATTGGCGCGTATGGTTGGACCGGGGCCGTTGGGATGATCACCTTAATGTGCGGGAACTCAAGATCATGTCCAAGCAGGAAGCGTATCCATTCCGTCAGTCCGTTGCCGGTGTCGCCTGTGGGGAAAACATTAAACTCAATGTCGATTCTTACTGCCGAAGGACTTATTCGAATTTTAAATCATTCCCCATTGACCCATGACCCCGACGTGGCACGCTGTTGGACCTTTAGGATCGCTTGTGTTTACATAACACTTACCAGAGCCGTGTAAGAAGATTAATGTTCCGGCATGTTTTTTCCCCGTAGGATTAAACACTTTCTCTATCAGTCTCATGCTAGAGCGGCAAGTTTGTCGGTTTAATAGCGCTTTGCTACAGGCTACCTTGCCAACCGGGGCAATGTCTCGGGAACGAATAAAATTAAATTCGATACGAACATAAACACACGACCTCCGAAAACGTGTCTTCTTCGTGTTCTTCAGCAATTTGTGGCGCCACAAGAGCCGGTTCACCTTTTTGGCGTAGTCTCAACGCGTGAATGTGATACGCTCCAGAGTCCCGTGTTTCGTTGAGTCTTAGCTATCACGAGCAAAACATTTTTTGCATTTGTTACAAGAAGAAAATATAGCTTTGTTGCACATTAATTAAAGATTTTTTGAAAGAGTAAACAAATCTATTTTGTTTTGACAATCACAGCTGATCCGCTATCAACTGACGTTTGTATCGTAGCAAATGTCAGTTTTCAAATACCCGTTGTGGGCCTTATATTTACACTGCACAACTGATTTTCCAAACTAACTTAGTAATTTAACTTAGCGGTGGAATGTATCCCATTGGAAATTACCATAGCATGATTAATTTGACGCCAGTTCTTACTCTTTTCAGTACTGGATACTATGATTTACTCAATCTACCTTATTAGAGCATAGAGGCTTCCAAGGCACGTGATATTTCGTACAGGTGTGATAGCATTCGACAATTTCTGGAGTTTGTGGTGTAGGCCAAAATCAGTAGCAATCAGTAGGCCAAACATTAGGAAATTTTCGTTGTAGATGGTCTTTAGAGCTGTAGGCAGTATAATCAATAAAGCAAAGGCATCTTTTCATCCGCGTAAAACGTGTGCAAGACGTGAATAAAAAAATTGGTGCTGATATCTAGCAAATATATTTTTAAATATTTTTTCTTGGAAGACGTCTCGATTCAATCTAGATAAAGCTCTAGATTGTTCATTTTATATCGTTAGTCACATAGAATATCTGATCATCATCTGAGCAATCATCATCTGATTAATCAGCACTTTCCGTCTCAAAATTTATTATTTTATACGAATTTATGCTGATAACGACATGCGCGAACAGAACAAATGCGAGCATAGTGCTTTAGTCAAAAAGGTGTTAACAATTTACATATTTTAAAAGAATCATGCAATCAATAGATTATGCGAGCTCATATGAAGACAAAGGTCATCATCGTGAAGAGCGAACACATAGTAGCACGCATAAAGAAAAAAGTAAAATATTGGGGAACAAAAACTACGCGCTCCAGTTTCACGAGCAAAACGAACATTTTTCGCAAAAGTAACAGGAGAGCATACCAGCAAAGAGGTGGAAATTTTCTGTACTAAACTGAGACAAGTGTTATACAAAACTGTGCTACTGTAACGGCTGTGTACTGTACTATTTATTAAGTTTTCAAATTTCACCAACAGGTGGCGCTAACAAATGAAGCGTTTTGAAACATTTCAAGAAATCAAACAGCGCCATCTATAAGCACAAAACAAAACCCGATCTAAATTTTGAAACGTTTCAAGCGCTTCACACCACAGCGTCATCTATTGGTCAATATTATTCTCTGCGCATGTTAGCGCCACCTGTTGGTGAAAGTTAAGAACCCTGCAAATGTCGCAGTACATAGCTATGCAGTACAACAGTTGACCAAGTTCAGCGCAGAAAATTGCCACCTCTTAGCTGGTATGCTCTCCTGTTACTTAGGTGAAAAATTTTCGTTTTGCCCGTGAAAGTGAGGCGTGTAGATTTTTTTCCATATTATTTTACTTTTATCGTTAAGCAAGCTACTATGTTTTAGCTCTTCACGAGGATGATTTTCGCGTTCATTTGCGTTCGCAAACACAGAATTCTATTATTCACTGCTAGCGTTTCAATGATTCTCATAAAATTGGTAATTTATTGCCCAATTTCTAACTCAAGCGGCGTGCTCGCATTTGCAGTGTTAGCACGAGCAAGCATGAGCCCATTTTCGCAAACTGGTATCGTTATTCCCCTTCAAAGTGATCAAAAACCATCTCATCAACCTCAACGTTTGCGGAACAACGTAGAATGTCATCAGTAAAAGTTAACATTTTGTGCCATCCGGCACAAGACAAGACAGTTTTTTTTTGTTAAGAATACGTGTGTTTTGCTTTATTCGATAGTTACTCAATAAATAGTCCCTAAGCTAAGCTAACGCTGATTAAAAAGAAAAAAGTAAACGGTAATGAAAATGGTTGGTCAGTACGGCAAAAAATTGAACATTGTCGGTCACGTGAAGACAAATGAAAAGGCAAAAACGCACACGCACACGCAAAACAAGTGTAGCGCAAGATGGGTAATCCGTTTCCCCACCCTTTCGATGACTAGAATACGTTACGTTCGCGGACGACCAGGCACGCCAGGCCTAGAACCGGGTGATTTTGTTGGGCGAAATCGACGTCAGCGAGTCGGTGCAGCTGTACGGGTTAGAGATACCGTAGAAGCTGGGAGCTATGTGGGTAACGTTCCCGCCCGCGTGTCGCGGATCCAACGGTGCAAGCATGCCACCGTGATTCCCGATCGTCCCATTGCTAGCGCTCATCGTGATCGTACCGTTTTCCTGGCGCAACCGACGCTGGCCTCGCAGAGGTAACGTTGGAATTTCGCTGTTAGCCGAATACGCCTCGTCCAGGTCCTGATCCATGACAAAACTCTCGTCCGTCGGTGAACGTTGGCGCATGGCAGGATTCACGCATTCGTACACGCTCTAAAAACGGAAAGCATAAGCATCAGTCGAAAGCAATGAAACGGATCTGTCCCTGTTGCTGAGTGTGCTGGCACTTACCTGATCCGATATGAACTGGTTCGCCTGTGCGAAGGCAAGCGATGTTAGCGAAGGAAGCGCCTGCACGAGATCCGACCGGGCGATACTGCGCACCATCAGGAAGCACCGCGGGATCATGATGCCCACCAGCACGGCCAGTGCCGTGGCAACGAGACCGAGTGAAATTGCGGCCTCACGCCACTCGTACCCGAACATGCACAACGGTATCCACACCGTCCAGATGACGAGACACAGCACGGATCCGGTCACGAGCAGCAACCCTTCGCGGTAGTTACGCTGCGAGCGGAATATGAACGGTGCCAGGAAGATGAGCGACACTAGCAGCACACCATCGTACGCGATCACCGCCCAGAACCAGTGGCCGTAGTAGATCTCGCCGCACGAGATGCTGTGCGCGTTCGCGTGCAGCACAATCACGAGCTGTGTCGAGAGGCCCAGCTGGACGAGCGTGCTGAAGCCACAGATGACGCTCTGGATGTAACCGTTGATGTGCGACAGGAAGCCACCCTCGCTGCCGATCGAGGCGAGCATAATGGCACGGCACAGCAGCAACGAGAACGTCATGCAGTAGCACATCGACACGAGGAATATTTTCACCGTACAGTGGGCGTTCCACGTGAGCATCGTGTCCGATCGGTGTCCGGCAAGGTCGGCCGTGTAACCCGTATACTCGAAGCTGAACGGGATGAAAGCTGCAAACTGTACGATCAAGCTCACAAGCAGCAGGATGCTTCCGAGCGGGTGGCCCTCCAGGATGTCGTCCATGCAGACGCGCACGATCAGAAAGATCAGTATGGCGGCACACAGTAGTATGCCCAGTGAGGACACGGTGAGTCCGGCCGCGACCCAGGCTTCCATCTTGATCTGCCAGTACATGTCGGCGTACTCGTCGGTGTCGGTGGGTGCACCACCATAATACACCGGTGGCCGGTTGTGCTGGTAATGGCGCTCGATGAAGTCCGGATGGCGGATTTCGAACTCTTTCGCGCAGTAGAAAATCATGCCCAGCTTGGACGGAGTGTTTGCGTTCGTTTGGTACACGCGCTGGTACACACTCGTGTAATTGGTGATCGCGTTCGAGCTGGCAATCAATCTGAGCAGCTCGCCTTCGTCCGTCTCTTTGGTGGTTGGTTGGTCCGTAAGATTGCTGGTTCGCACAGGAGCCGCCGATTTCTGTCGCAACTCGAACTTCATCGATTGGGTGGCGTTGGTGAGGTGCAACCGATTGAGCACTTCCGTGGCGGATCGTTTCGCGTGGTACTTCCAGTTGTTCATGCACTCGATGCTGGCATTGCGACAGTCGGTTCCGGTGCGGTTCAAAAGGTCGGCTACCTCCAGCAGCAAGCTGCCAGTGACGAGTACGTCCGAGCCGCGTACACTGGCTCCATAGCGTGCCCAGGACAACCCAAGGGTGGCAGTGTTTAGTTCGGTTTCCGCTATCACGAACGCACCATGTGGTAGATCTGCAAATAGAGCGCCAAAAAGCCGTGATCATTTTATCGACGCAGACTCGCGGAGACTCGTCCTCGGACTCCACTGTTCCAGCACATACCAGACAGATGTAACCGATCGTGTCCCATCAGCACGAGCACAAGCGTGCCGTTGATCGCGAAGCTGATCGCCGGATCTAACCCAAGCATGATGTAGATCATATCACTGCTGGGGTAATTCTCCAAACACAGATGCTCGTGGCGACAGATCGCACTAAATCTGCTGGACAGTTCGCTCGAACCGGAGTACACCATGGCGGAAGAGTTGCCGTTTGTCCACGGCATCTCGTACAGCAGATGGGCCGCCTTCGTAAACAACAGATCGTGCGTCGACGGGAGCGGAAAGATGTTGTAATCCAGGGTTTCCGATAACAACCGGACACCGGGCCACAACCGGGGGCTGACAAAGATCCCGATCGTGTTCGTGGAGCACTCCTTCAGCAGGTTCACTTCGCGTTGCAGCGTCCGTTGGCTCAGCGACACGTTCAACAGGTGAATCACGGTGATCCCTACACGATGACACAAAAAGTGACAGATCGATCGTAAGTAAACAATAACGGACAAACACCGTACGTTTTGGCAAGGCAGCTCACCTATGCTGGCATCTCCACCACCGGCAATCAACCGCAGCTCGTTTATGCGATCGATCGTGAAAAGGGTCGCTCCGAAGTCATCCGTTTCCACGATCAACGTCAACATCAGATCCCCTGCTAGCCGGTACATCCGGTAGCCGTACTTGACCGCATGCAGCTCGACATCCGCGTCCTCATCGACCACCACCACCGGCAGGTCTTGTCCAGCACCACTTCGTGCACTATGCAGTTGACCTTCCGAAGCCATCGGCAGATTGGCCGTTGCACCCGTCGATGCCATCTTGCGCTGGTGGCGATAGAACTGTGATCCGGCCTTGCGTGACATATCGATAAACGGGCGCTCGGTGCAATTGCTGGGTGTGCTTTCCTGCACGTGATCTTCCACCATCGTGCTGGCCATTGTGGATGTTTCCATCTGACCTGCGGACGTCCGTTTCTCATCCGTCATCACCGGCGGAACGGTGGTTTGTGCACTCGTTCGTTCATCACCGTCGTCATCCGTTACCGACGTGGACGCACGGGAATCGATCAAACTGGCGGAACTTTGGCCATCTGTTTCTAGCGAGCTAGACGTGTCCATCTGCGACTCCGAAAGCGAAGAACCGTCGCTTGATGAAACGTCCTCACCGGACGTGAAGTTGCTCTCCGATGTGGAACTATCTTTGGTTGGTTCTGCGGGTTCCATCGCTCCGGGTTGAGGCGCCGGGGTTGTAGACGTTCCGTTCGTCCCAGTTGCTGGCGATGACGATGGTACGGCTTCCGGTGATCCATCCTGGGCCACGACGAGCGGTATCACTTGGCAGACGGTGAGCACAAGGACGCCTATCGAAAATGGAAGGAAAAACCAATCAAACACACGGGCGAAATAATGCTTTAATGCGCTTACAGGGGACTCTCGAGGAAGTAGAGTAACGTCGAAAAAAAGGCCAAACCCAACGGAATTGGCTCGCCACGTGCTGCATTCGAGATCGGTGTTCAATCGAGGGTGTAATTTGTTGAGCAAAGGAACAGCTCTGCGGGCTCGCCCCGGCACGCATTAATGCATTATTGTGTGTGTGTGTGTGTGTGTGTGTGTGTGTGTGTGTGTGTGTGTGTGTGTGTGTGTGTGTGTGTTCATTCAGACCAAGGGGACAGGACACACCGTAAGAAGGGCACTGAACCGTGGCAAGAAGTTCACGAGTACAAGGGCAAGCCCCCTTCGGCCCTTCGCAAGCAGATCATTAGCTGTGGCGTGGAGGCTTCCCGGGGAAAAGGATTCTTCCGTCGATTGGTTCGCTGCACCGCGAAAGGCCACACATTACCACACGACGCCGACGCTTTCTACGACGCCCTTCTGCTATGATATGATGCCGTTTCGGTCCATTAGTTTATTGGTGCGAGACAAGGGAAAACGAGCACCCAACGGACGGATGGGTATGGTTATTGGCCCGACAATCGCTAGCGAGATTGGGTGCATCGAGACTTTTGCTGATGCTTTTAACCAGATGTTATGCGCCGGTAAAACGCGATCAGATAAGATCGTGCATTTTCCGCACCAGGATCGCGCATCATCTATCGGTGCAGAGCATTTGCGAAAAAGCATCGGCGTCCGTTAGCGTCTGGGAAAGCGGAACTAATGTTCGATGAATTCACATTAGCACTATTAGCCAGTCCCTTTTTGTTTTTTCACTGCACCGCGCTCGATGCACGAAAGTGATAAATTTATGATTTAATTGTCCCACTTGCAGCACGCAACACCAAGTTTGCCTGCGGGCATTCGCCAATCAGTTTGTTTGTTTTACTTTCGTCGCCTCGATAAGATCCGAGTAGAAGCTTCGCAAATTCCCCGTGTCAAATTGCAAGAACAAAGCCATTTAAGCCACATTTAAATAAGACATGCGTCGAAACAAAACACGCCCACCGTGCGCTCGCTCGATTAGAAAAGGTGCGTCGTCGTTGTGGGTGTGATTCTTTTGTTCCGCGTAACATCAAACAAACTTCACCACTTACCGATAAGACACGCAATGTACGCGCGATGCCACCGTTTTCCTCGCGCCATTATCAAACTCCCTTCGCGTGGTGAGTTGGGGGGTGGAAAGATGGCTTCCACGCGCTCGGTAAGGGCTGATGGCGCGCGTGTTGATTTTCACTTCGACGACACTCCAAGGCGCACTCGGTGCTTTCGCTCATTAGGCCACAGGCGAACTAGGAAGGGGTTCGTTTTGATGTGCCGGATAGCACAACGCACGCACAATGCCCACTCGTGAGCGTGGATGGTGGCTGCAAATCAGCTAGATGATCAGTACGCGATCGACAAGCATAATCGATTCCACAGAGGCAGTGCTTCGTAGAGTTAAAGTTATCACATTCCGCTTGCACGTTCACTCACTCACAACACCGATCCACCGATTTTGTGGACGTTAAATCAGACAAAAAGATACGTTTTTGCCGCTTTTGCACGATCAGGCAGCAATTTGTCTTCACATTACTTCGCTAACGAGGCGCACTGCTATTAATTTACCATTAACTTACGACACTGGTTGCTTGTTGGAGCGTTTGTTTCGTATCTATTGTCAACGAATGCCACTATGCCGCTCTAAATGACTCTGGTGGAAAATACATACTTTTTGGTTACAATATTTCTAACACACACGCCCACACTTTAGGGCACACCTACAGTTCGTTCAAATCACCTAAACGGACACTCCTAGCGCTATGTTTCTAGAGCAACGCTCTTCGCTGTTGGATTTAACAGATTAGCCCGACGAAAGCCCGGTCAGGAACACAGAAAAGGACGGTCAGACAGCACGTGTAAGACGAATCACGCGCAACGCACAGAATGATGACCACGGTGACGAATGGTTCCTACCGGTTCGAGGGATGGTAAACAAATGGAAGCCACAAATGGGAGGCTTCCCAGGGGCGATTATCGCTAACGGCCAGGGCCGGGCCCGGGTCGGTGGCCGAGGTGAGAGACGTGCCTTGACGGCGTTATCGAAGTGGAACGACGGACCAACTGAACGGTGGGTCTCTGCTGGCGAAACATAAACCATAAACCGCCCATCGGTCGACGGTTGAGCCCTCCGATTCCCATTCGGAGAGGGATTGCTCCTCCTCGGATTGCTCTATCTTCCGCATGGGTGTTATTTTATTTTTCCTCACGTCTTTACGCGCAGCAACAAGTGCACTTGCGTTGTATTGAAAGCTGAACTGTTGGCCATTAGATCGTACGAGCGTTGTTAATGGCACGTCAATGTGTTGTAGGACTGCATCGGTCAACCATGTGGCCAAATGTGACAAAACGTTTAAATAAACTTACTAAAGGATAAGAGCATACGGTCAATCAGATATATTGTATTCTTCTTTTGTACAAAGTATTTGAATAAAAAAACCCCTCGTTTGATTAAAGAGGGGAATTTAATTGTGAGAAAAAAAACATTCAAAAGGGTTGTTTGGACCAAAAACAAACCATCTTTCTTTGTGTGTTATTTTCCAGCACTTCCTACAACATGTTTGATTTAAAGAGTGTTTTCTGTAAAAAAAAAACATTCAAAAGGGTTGATTGATCCAACAAAAAACACATTAAACTGACTATCTTTGTTTCCAACGTTCGTTTTGCTTGTTATTTTCTTGCACTTCCTATCGATAGGAATATGTTCATATGATTTAATTCATTTCCACCCCCCACAGTGCGAAAGCCAGCGTGTTCGTTGTGCGCACGTTACTGACGCTTTTCAGCATCAAAGCGAAACAGCAACACGACAGAATCATGTCCGATGATCTATTGGGAAAGCGATGCGGTACAAACACGGCAAGTGAATGCACTTCCCTCGCAATGCGCTGCTCATGGTTTTTCCCGCCTTTTATGCGCGCTGAACAAAGTACAAGCAAACTGTAACGCGACGCCGCCAAGTGCTAAGCTTGTGGCGCTTTTCTTCTCACATTCGCACGCAATCTTTCGCTGATTGTCGGCCAAAATGAAAAAATAAAAGCAAATTGGTAAGCTGGTAAGGCCCTGCATGAACTAGCCTCTAGCACACTCAAAACGGAAATGCATCACACCCGTTTTGACCCATACGGAACCGAAAGGGACCCTCGTCCCTAGCACTGATAATGATAGCGATTTGTGGCGTCGAGGGAAAACCAGGACCGCCCGCACGTCTTCGGGAACCGGATCCAGGTGTGTTTTATGCGCCTTCGAAGCCTCTCGCATCCGCACGACCACAATCGATCGAAGCAAACCATGTGGCCAAGTGGCGCACGGTGCGTTACGGTTCGCCGCATCCGATGCTAATGCCCTTGGGGCTCCACGCCACCGGTTGGTTGCAGTTCAACATCAATCGTGGTGACGCGATCTTTACTATGACGTGACGCCTGGTATGGAAGAGGGCACAAAAAAACGATGAAAATGTGTGGACCAGCGACGTAACGCACGCTCTGCGATATCCACCAGGTTTCTGGGTGGTGGGTTTGTATCACAAATAGAACATTAGTCCGTGGGTGTGCAGTCGTTCGATGGAAACCGCTAGACTTGACCGGACCGGAATAATTGCAAACGACCTATTATCGGGGAGAATGCGGAATTCGTTCGTGAACTTTTCTGTACCTCATCAACGCATAATTTCTGTGCACGCAGTCGGATGGGAAAAATGGCTTCTGCTGAAAAAATGGTATTGAAAACAAAAAAAAAAGATTGACATCCATTCGGGCGATTGATCGATAAAACGATTACGAGCGCGCAAGCACGTTTTCGTACACAGAAACAGGTGAAACAGGCAACAGAGGAGTCGCCTTCGGTTGCCATCCTACGCCTACTTCCTACTTAGTACCGGGAAAAGGCCCATTGTCTACCAATCTGGTGTCTGGTGGTAAAAGTTAATCCCGCGGTGTTCAACTGGGAGCTATCGACTAATTGTAAGCTCCCGAAAGTATACGTTTTTCAAAGCATGCAGCACTAATCGCCGAAACTAGCCACAATAAATGTGTCCAAAGCACGACACCACGGCTTCTGGGTTACCATATGTAATTTTCGCAGCCCTTAGCACCGGCGCTAGTGTACTGACACACCACACAACGAGCGTTTACGCGACTGAACCGTGCGATATTCACAAAGTGCGGTAGAATCGAGTCCGCCTACTACCATCGAGCGAAAAACGGTCAACCAACCGTCGTCAGCTAATCCGTTACCATAACAATACCAAACGACGCACGGAGGCCAAACAAACCGAAAGCTTCAACGTGCCGGGCCGTAGTTCCGTAGGCAACACGGGCAAAGTAGGCAGGGGGTGGGCGGGACAGGTGACATAAGCTACCCCCCGCGACCGTGGTAGGGCTGAGGGCGCAGAATTATTTTCCTCCCAG